>NC_057803.1:43980000-45180000 GCF_018294505.1 Triticum aestivum
CATCCAATTGATCGGCTTCAGTTAGCTGTAGTAGCGAAGGAATCGCTCGATCGAGTTCAGTTAACAGCCATCGACCGATTGCTCGGGTTCAGTAACGCGTAGCCTGCAGTGAAATCACTCGGGTTCAGTTAGAGCCAACGCCACACACACATGCATGTACGTGTACGAGAGAAACGCGCATCGCTCGGCCCCCGACCTCCCACCGTAACTGGGAACTCCCTGAAAATTTCCTCCCCCTCGCTTCTACCATGGTTTTTTATGTCATGGACGGCCCAAAGAATGTCATGCAACTGCGTCTCCGGCCCGCCCACGATGAAAAGCCCATTTTCTGTCATGATTTTTTTTCATAGAAGTAGGAGCACACCACATCTATGATGATACCGGGTTTTGTCACAATTATCGTCATAGAAGTGTCATATGTATGACATAATTTTTTTCGTTCGGCCCAAAATGTCACGGATGTGTCTTTTTTTGTAGTGACATCACATCAACACTTCCACTAGATTAACATGCAGAACAATAGCATTAGTATTACTGTCATGAGAGTAGCACATGGTCAGTAAATGTGCAATCAAATTTGTGCAGTTCCACTGGAATGAAGCAATGTTAGCGGTGTGAGATTTTAGTGGTGAGGCAGATGTGGTTGCTGAGAGCGACAAACACTTAGGCAGCATGTTTGCATTTGTCCCATTTTTTATCTCCTTAGCGACATTTTCGTATGTGAGCACAGGAATTCTAGACCTGCTCATTCTCATTTGCGTTGTCCCCCAACACCCGTGACTTTCTTTCCTTTTTCAACCAAGACATAGGTCCACTTCCCCCCACCCTTCGCCATCCACCATGCTTTCTTCGTCTTTTCAACCAAGAGACCGGTTGGGTAGCCAGTATCTACTACTTTCCCCCGTTTCCTCTTAGAACCAAGTCCTAGATTCATGCTACAGCTTTCCCACTTTCTTCCCTATTTGAACCAACTCTTAGAGTCGACTGTATGAACTAGCTTTACCTCTAATAATAGAAAAAGTCTAGGTGGCTTTGGAATAGCGGATGGAAGTAGAAAAAGATCCACACGAAGCCAAGTGGGGAGCTGGGGTAGTATAGCAAGGCAGGTTTCGAAGGAATATATACCTAAGGGTCATCGGCATGTGGTAAAGACGGCGTCGGGAGGCCGCATGTTGGCCACAATACTGTAGGGAGGAAGAAGGGGTCGGAGGCCCTTCGGAGCCGGCGCTCTCTCGGAGAGAACGGCACGGCCGCCGATCGGGACGCGCGGGCAGCCATTGGTCTCCTCCCTCGCTGCCGACGACAGCGTGAACGATGCACCTACACCCCTGCCCCGGTCGAGGTTGTCCAGCCGGATTTGTGACCAGCCGTGAGCTGAGAGAGAGTGTGGCCACCGATGTCTTGCTTAGATCTGGAGACCATGAGAGAGTGAACGAGAGGAACCCTAGTAAAGCAAGCGCTACAGCTCCTGCTTATATATATAGTGGAGTGATTTTATTGTACCAGCTTCAAAAAAATGCGCTCCTACGTGTACCCGCGAGTGGGTGTGAGAGAACTAGCGCGTGCATGCACCGCTTGTCTTCGTGAGAGTACAATATACTATGCCCAAAGAACGTTCACGACAAGAGTAATAGTATAAGTGTGTGACGTGTGAGCTAAAATAAAATGTGTGTGACGTCTTTTGTTTTTTAGAAGTTCTGATGGTAGGGTGTGAAGAGCACATATGTGTGTGACGTCTACCTGTAGATAGACGGTGGGTGCGAGAGGACTCGGGAGGGTGCGTGTGCATGAGAGAGAGGGGGGCACGTATCAATGCAATGCATGTGTCCGTAAATCATTATCCGACAAACGTTCGCCACAAGCCTTTTCCTGACGAACGCCGTAAGAACCGTTAGATCGGCATCCGACAGTGTCAGTTTTGCCATGTCATTTAACAGAACAACCACTCCTCCTACACACAAATCTTCCACATGAGTGTTAGCAACTGTCGTATTCTCCCTCCGTTCCAAGATGCAGTGCATATAGCTTTATTGAAAACTCGAACCTCGCAAACTTTTACTGAGTTTTTGTGTACCAAATTGCACATGTAGAATACCCTGTATATATCATTTCATTCATCTTCGAGAGGTAACTATAAAGATGGGGGAGGAGTCTACAAAGAAAGACCATCTTATCACCTGCAGCAATTTCAAACATCCTTTGGTGTGGAGGAATATCATAGGAACTCTATATGATATGATTTTTATAGGATTTTTTCCTTTAGAGCCAATTGGTTCATAGGAATAGATTCATATACTCCACATTTCAAAGGAAATACACATGATATCATTTCTATAGCTTTAGAGTCACTTGATTCATATGAATGGATTCCTATACTCCCATAATTTCAAAGGAAAATAAACATTAGCATATATTCAATAGAAAAGTTCCTATGATATGAACCAAATTACATATCTTTTCTAATCCCTCCTCTTTTTTTTGTATCGCTGATTGGTTTTGGTTGTTGCTTATCAGCTTGCCGCGCGATTAATCCCTCCTCTTAGGAATTGAGATACATGCCATCTCTAGATTCAATAGAAAAGTTCCTATGATGTCAACCAATGACATCTCTTTTCCAATCCCTACTCATAGGAATTGAGATACTCCATGTCATCTCTTTCCCTACAACTTCCATGTATACATCTTCTATTCCTAATTAGCTAGTACAACCCACTAGTAGCTTTTTTCCAAGACATGCAACTATGGTACAAGAACTATATAGTGTGTGAATAACTTGAAAGATGGTCGCTGGATGAAGCTAATCCGACAGTGCAGAGATGGCAAATCTGAGCACTACTGGCCGTTGGATATCATCAACATTCCACCAGATCTGCCACATGTACAATTTAGAAGACTCCATGGTTGAACTTAAGCATAATGCACAAACCTCACAACACAAGCACTTCTCCTTTGTTCTAGAATCTTCCGTATCATAATTGATTTTTTTTCTAAATGAATTGCCATTATTTGTTTTTTTACTTTATGCTTTACAAGGCACAACCCCATGAACTTAACATTTTTATAAAACTAATTGATTTTGAATGAGATGAACTATAAGAACTAAACGAACATCTACATCATGCATATATGACTCAAAGCTTTACATGCTACAGTGTGTATTTATTCATAATTTGGTTTCGAAATCTCATGCGTTCAATGCATGTGTACCTTACTAGTGTTGAGTAGAGTAGCAAATTTCACGCGGCCCCGGGTATCTAAATGCAGGGCCCATGCATCATTGCCTTTCGGTCGAACCTACGTCCACAATTTTTTATACGTACTATATCTCCACTGGTCCCCGAACCCAAAATGCTGCCTTGTTCCCCTAAAACCAAGCGCCCACACATATTTAAGGCGTCGACTCGAACTCAATCCCTCTCCAGTTTACTACGACGTGGCCCCGCACGCCCTAGTAGTACTCCTACAAACCCTACCGTCGCACGCATCATCGATTTTCTTCAAGAGGACGAGGGAGAAGCCGATTTGTAGTGGAGGCGCTTTAAAAAAATGATCTGTAGTGGAGACCCCTACCCTAGGGTGCCCTAGGTAGCTATCGCACGCATCATTGGTTTTCTCTTTTCTTTATGCTCTTGCGCCCTAGAGTGAAATGATGGTTGCTTCGTCCGTCCAGCTTAATGCGGGAAAGGTGGGGCTTTGTGATTTGACCCCTCATCGCTCATTTTCTACTTCTGCGGCGCTATGACCGGGGTGCCTCCAATTCCAACCGCTGCTCTGAACTGTAATTTGGTGCATCGCATGTGGAACAAGACGGTGGATGAGCCACATGTGGGCCAAAGGGGTCATGTTAAGTGTGTCGCCATTTCGTGTGCGGACTCACCCTGCTTGAGTCGCTACGCCAACACGACAGGTGCAGCCTACCACTTAGTTTTGCTCCTTGGTGAATCACAACTATATTAATCTAAAAAGATATGTACTAAACTACCCTCTCCATCTCGTTTTTAGATGTCTCGGTTTATAGGGCGTGCACGTAGTTCTAGGTCATCCATTTGACTAACTAAATCTGAGTTACTATGTCATAAAAAGTATATCATTGGATTATTAAGCGAATGTAGTTTCTAAACATATACTGTTCATCACATATATAGCTAGTTAAATTCTCAACCTAGAACGACGTGCATGCCATGTAAACTGATACAGAGGAAGTATAGTAGTAAAAATGAGGTGATTTTATCGAGCGATCGGCGGGGGAGCATGGCCTGTCATGCGGTCCCACGTGTCATGATGTACCAAGGAGATGTGCGTGTCCCTCTTGAGGCAGAAGCAATACTACGTGGTTTGAGATGATGGCGATCTGAAGTGTGAAATAATGGTTGCTTCGTCCGTCTGGGAAGGTGCGACATTGTGATTTGACGTCTCATTGCTCATTACTACTACTACTGGGCGGTACGACTGGGGTGCGTCCCCCTGCTGTTCTACACTGTTATTTGGTGCTTGACACGTCGACCCGGTAGCTATATGTCCCACATGTCGGTGATAGGAAGTACAAAATTCATGAAAGCGAGCATCGACGGAGGAGTACAAGACACGGCTTGGGTTTTTGCTACTTCGCGCGATCCATCAATACAAACCCGGACTAAAAAAGGTGAGGGCGGGTCTTTTCCTGTGCGGTAGGCAGGGGAGGTTGGCATAGTCTGTTCGAGGCAAGGAGGCGGGAAGGAGAACAAGCAAATAAAGGTTGAGCGACTTAGTTTTGGGAAAATCTGATTTTATGGAGTACGTACCCACTAGGGTTTATTGGGCTGATCTACAAAACATTTGTTTTTCCGTTTTATAAGTCTCAATTCTACTACTAGTAGTAGTACCATCACATGTTGGATTTCGAGGTGCGTTAGATCACCCGATGCAAGCAGTGTCAAGAGAAAACTCACCAATGCATGTAGAAGTTCATGGAACTTTAGTGGTCATTCATGCATTCGTTCTAATTAATGCCTCAGTAAACATAACTTCCTGAGAAAAATGAGCGTACTAATTACTTGTGCAAACTAGGAGTAGGAAATTAATTCGACCGCTCACCGTCTACCTTGGTTGGAGAGATTTTGAAATTGAGCCATAAACTGGAAAGGAGGGAGTAGTAACTTTTGTCTCGATTACTATTTGTGGCCTTGTATAGATGCAAAATGTATTTTTTTTATAGTGGCCTTGTATAAGAGGGTGCTTGGATCCAAGGGACTTATTTTAGTCTGACTAAAAATAGTCACTTTAAGAGGCTAAAGTTCCAAGCACCCCTGTCTAAAGAGGGGCTAAAACTAGTCTTGAGACTAATTTTTTTAGTTAGGGGTACCCCTACTAAAATGTGGATTAGTCCTCTCCCTCCTCATTTAACTCCTCTCCTTTAACACATGCGAGTTCTGGATTGGAGGGTTTGGAGGATAATAAATGCTCATTAACTTGATTTTAGTCTCTTTAGTATTTGGATCCAAGCATGGGTGAGGCTAGCAAGTTTTAGTCCCACTACTTTTAGTAATGAGACTAAAACGTATCCAAGCACCCTCTAATTAATGGAGGGAGTACTAAAGGACATATATATTTCAAACAATATGATAATCTCTCTAACCAAGGTAGGGACGAGGAGTAAACGGAGGTAGTAAAATTTTCCCCTCATCCTGCGAGCCATCGCGTGCGTGGGCGAGGGAGCGGGCGTAAGGCGTAGTAAGCAAGCTTCACCTCATCCTGCGAGCCACCGCGCCCGTGGGCGGGGGAGACGGCGTACTAAGCAGGCTTCTCCTTGTTTTGCGAGTTGACGGGACACATCAAAAGTACTCCAGTGCATAGAGCCTTGCCTCTAAGGTAGGCCCCACATGGTTTGCCTCTTTTTTAACATAACGCGTAAGTCGCAATTTGTTTGTTCACCCGTGGTAGACGATCCTCCCTCCATCTAGTGGACAACCACATGGGCTGCCTTTTCATATAGAAATGAGCTCCACCGTGTACCCGTGCGGGTGTGGTTGGGAAAGAGACGGGAGTACGTGCGCCGTGCGTGCACCTCTTCTCTTCGTGCATGCCCCCACCTATGTGGGTGTGTGTGAGAGGGGCTATAGAGATACAAACCTAGACATAATGCGCCGTCCATCCCCATGCCTCCGCCTAGTCCGACCACCAGTCACCACCATGCCCCACTCCTCCTCACCTTATCTCTCATCTTTCTCCTCCATTTTTATATACAAGGCCACTATCAAAATTACAATTTGCAGATATACAAGGCCACTAACACTAATCAATGCAATATTAATGGTGTTTTCCTCGTAGTACTACTAGCAAAGGAGGACATTAATTATCCATTGCATGCATGCGGGAGTGCGAGCATTGGCTTGATGTGCATGAAAGAGAAGAATACACATTAATTTACACAGCAAACAATGAAACAATGTGGCTTGCAACATTGAGTTAGGAGACATTAATTTTTGCCTTGGTACCTGTAATATGGGTTTGTGCCCTTGTATACAAAAATGGAGTCCGATAAAATTCTCGAGATACATTTATCCGATAAAATTCTCGAATAATCATTAGTTTTTACAAAATAGGATTACTCCTGCATGGGTCAATCACAATAGGTGTTTTGTAAAAAAATGCATCTTGATGTTCCGTGCAATGCACAGGCATCTTGCTAGTCCATTAAAACAACACATGGCAAAATTCCACGGCGAACGAGGGATTTGAATCTGTTGGGAGGGGCTGTCTGGATCTTGCCCAGGGTAGCCAAAATTTTAGCGAACCTTTTGTCCGCCGGTGCCCTTGCCACTGATGAACGAGGAATGGCTCGGGTTCTCATGCATCCTCCAGCACGCACGTTGGAGACAAGCTCGCACGAGCTTTTTGTCCCACCACGCCGCTCGCAGACCGACCGACGACCCGAAAATTACGCCATCCAACCGTAGCCGCACACATTATGACAGCAAGTCAACCAACTGGATGAAATTCACGCAAACACGGTGATATTTCATATAAACAACAACGGAAATCATATATGATACCGGATTTTCATACAAACATGACGGATTTCATTACATTCAAATGAACTACGTGGTGCTAGTTCTAGACAACACGGGTATATAATATCTGGCCTAAATGGTCGCTAGCCGATCGATTTTGTGTTCCTCATGTCCGGCAGCATGATCACCGGACTGCCAGGAGCCCCGGAGGTATATGCGGGGTCGACGACGGTCCTCGCAAGAAAAGGATCCGGCAAGATACCTGCTGTGTACGCCGGCATCGCCTCTGTGGTGGCCTTCATGGGACCCAAGCGGCGGCGGCCTCCCGTGTTCTACTTCTCCTCGATGATGGCAGCGGACGCGGAGGTGCTTGCCACCGACTAGTCGCTCTCTACACACCCGGCTTCTGTCGCTGCTTGCATGGCGCGGCCGCCGGCATGGGAGTCTCGGCCACAGAAACGGGAGACGCAGTACGAGGCGGCGGCATGGACGGCAGCAACGACGCCCATGCACCGCTCCTCATTGAGCTAGCCTGGAGCGGCGAGTTGCTGAACCACGCGCCGGCTTGGGGCGGCAACTGGCTCCGTCGAGCGAGGGGAGGGAGGTGGATCAGCGAGCTGCATAGCTCGTGTCCGGCGGGCTCGGCGGGCCACCCAGCCGGCTTAGATGCGAAATAACTACTCTTCGTAAGCCATTGGAAGACTGGACAAAATGGTGATGGAGGAGATAGGGGACGGCGGAGGTGTGCGATTCTTGGCCGGCGTTTGGCCTCGTTTAAATAGGAGATTAAATAGACGGCGGACGGGAGGAGCTCGGCCGGTGTTGCGATTAATGCCGGCCCGGTCATGAAAGGACGTGTGTCCAGAGTGGGTTTCTCGGCTTCCACACGGGCGGGTTCCCTGGAGGCGTTTGAATGCGGCAAGGAGGCGTGTTCAGCCGGGCGTGCAGCGAGTGGCGCCCTCGACTCTGACGTAGGACAACACGCCGTTCTTCCACTGATGTGTGGGCTCTTTGGGTACATGGCTTGCATGTCAGTGACACAACGCAGGCAGCGCATAGCAGAGGAACCTTTGGTGGGCCAGGGCGGTTAGAAGCGGGCATTTCATAAAGCGATGATTGTTCATTGAGTGTGACGTCATCCTTTTCATGTAGATAGGCCTACTATGTTGATAGCCCGTTTGATACATTGTGATTCATAAAGACCACTACAAACATCAATGTTCTGCTTATCACGGATAAGATTGATTAATACCTGTAACAATCCATGTCCTTAACAAAGGGTGCATGCACGTATAGGTTGAGCGTGTGTCTTGCGTCGTGTGTTGTGTGCATGCAGGCATGCGAGTGTTGCGTGTGTTCAAGGTACATTTTAGTGTTGCATGCATGTGTGCATACGTGCGTGTGTTCATGAGTGCATGTGTACGCGTCAGTGTTGCACGCCTGCATGCGTGCGTGTGTTCGTTATGTGTACGTGTCAGTATTGCACGCCTGCATGCGTGCGTGTCTTGCGTGCGCGCATGTGTACGTGCGGGGTGAGGCTACACGGAAGTCGACTGACTTGTTCATTTTTGGTCATTAGATTTTCCAGCCGTTGGATACGAAATCAAGGGCCTGCAGTTTATCACCAAACTCCACCCCCCCTGAGCCGCCAGCCACCATCGGCCGAACCGCCGGCTTCCGCCGCCCGCGGCCGGCCCGCACCACCACGCCCGCCCCGAAACCACTCCTCACCGCCGGTCCTCCGCCGCACCGTCCATCCCTCTAGGCCCCCCCGCGCCAAGCTTTTTCTCTGGCGATCGCCACCCCACCGCCCAATCAACGCCCCCCACCGCTGACGACTGCCAACCAGAGGTCTCAAGATTTCGAGTACCCATCGACCACTAATTTATTACCATTTATGTCTTTCATATACGCGCAGACGGGTGGGCCCTATGGTAATGTGCGCTGCTACATGTGGACCGTTTGACTGGTCAATTGATCGTGTCATCAACAAATTACGGAGTTGTATGGTGAGCCAGTGACCGTACGATCACCCTAAAATGTATTTTATTAACACAGTACAGACTCAAACAACCATTTCTTTCTTTCATATACAGGCAGACAGGTGGGCCCCACGGTTACGCGCCGAGGGTGCAACACTAGTTGCGCCACGTGGAACATTTGACAGGTCAATTGATTGTGTCATCAACAAAATACGGAGTTGTGCAGGTGAGCCAGTGACCGTATAATCATGACATGTATTTTTTTAACACGGTACAGACGCAAGGGCTCATATATACGTGCAAGCACTCGCCGCTATAAGTGCACACACGCAGACCCTACCCCTATGAGCACCTTCGAGAGAGTGGACCAGCATATGATCTTGAGATTTTACGAAGTCACCATAGGTGCCTCGTAGTCGAGTGGAACGTCTCCTCCCACTGAACGCACATTGCCGGAAAATACTGAAATTAACCTAGGATAAATGCGAGCACTGGGACTTTAACCCTGGTGGGCTCGAGAAACCACTGTCCTCCTAACCATCCAACCACATGTTGGTTAGCACGACAAAATTTATGTGGTGATCGTGATGAGCTTATTCTGAAGTCCAGTGACCATATCGTGCTTTCGCTTCAAATACAATGACTGAGGGAGTCCTGGATTAGGGGGTGAGGGAGTCCTGGATTAGGGGGTGTCCGGATAGCCGGACTCTCGAACTATGAAGATACAAGATTGAAGACTTCGTCCTGTGTCCGGATGGGACTTTCCTTGGCGTGGAAGGCAAGCTTGGCAATACGGATATGTAGATCTTCTCCCATTGTAACCGACTCTGTGTAACCCTAGCCCTCTCCGGTGTCTATATAAACCGGAGGGTTTTAGTCCATAGGACGAACAACAATCATACCATTGGCTAGCTTCTAGGGTTTAGCCTCTTTGATCTCGTGGTAGATCTACTCTTGTACTACCCATATCATCAATATTAATCAAGCAGGAGTAGGGTTTTACCTCCATCGAGAGGGCCCGAACCTGGGTAAAAACATTGTGTCCCTTGTCTCCTGTTACCATCCGCCTAGACGCATAGTTTGGGACCCCCTACCCGAGATCCACCGGCTTTGACACCGACATTGGTGCTTTCATTGAGAGTTCCTCTGTGTCATCACCTTTAGGCCCGATGGATCCTCCGATCATCAACAACGATGTGGTCCAGGGTGAGACCTTTCTCCCCGGACAGATCTTCGTGTTCGACGGCTTTGCACTGCGGGCTAATTCGGTTGGCCATCTGGAGCAGATTGAAAGCTACGCCCCTGGCCATCAAGTCAGATTTGGAGGTTTGAACTACACGGCTGACATCCGCGGAGAATTGATCTTCGACGGATTCGAGCCACAGCCGGGCGCGCCACACTGTCACGATGGGTATGACCTAGCTCTGCCGCCGAACAGTACCCTAGAGGTCGCGCCCGCATCAGCTCCGACCCTTAGCTCGGAGCCAACTGCGTCGATTGAGGACGGGTGGCTAGACACCACCTCGGGG
Source organism: Triticum aestivum (assembly GCF_018294505.1). NCBI lineage: Eukaryota > Viridiplantae > Streptophyta > Magnoliopsida > Poales > Poaceae > Triticum > Triticum aestivum. The sequence goes on from NC_057803.1 coordinate 43,990,501, forward strand.
GCTGCAGTCTGAACGGCGATCGAGCCGAACACCAGCCTCATCCTCTGCAAAGCCCGTGACTCCAAGGTGTCGGACTCTTTTCCGGACTCCGAACCTTCCGCGCCCCTGCCAATCGAATCCGATTGGGTGCCGATCATGGAAGTCACCGCCACGGATATCTTTCAGTAGTCGCCCTTTAGCGACATTCTGAATTCACTGAGGTCTCTCTCTTTGTCAGGAGAGCCCTGGCCGGACTATGGCCAACAGGATTGGGATGCGGACGACGAAGAAATTTGACGCCCACCCACCACCTACTTCGTAGCCACTATCGATGATCTAACCGACATGCTCGACTTCGACTCCGAAGACATCGATGGTATGGACGATGATTTAGGAGACGAACATGAAGCAGCGCCTATAGGGCACTGGAAAGCCACTTGGTCCTATGACATATATATGGTGGATACACCCAAAGAAGGCAATGGCGATGAAACAACAGGGGATGACCCCTCCAAGAAGCAACCCAAGCGCCGGCGTTAGCGGCGCCACTCTAAGTCCCACCAAAGAAAAAATGGAGATGCCGGCATGGGAGATAATAACACCCCGGACAGTGCCGAAGACAATTCCCTCCAGCAAGATTCAGCGCAGGAGGATGGAGAAGCCAGCCCCCCTGAGAGAGCGGCAGACAGAGAAGAAGAGGATGATAATTACATGCCCCCTCTGAAGACGAGGCAAGCCTCGGCGACGACGAATTTGTCGTGCCTGAGGATCCCGTCGAACAAGAGCACTTTAAGCGCAGGCTTATGGCCACGGCGAGTAGCCTTAAGAAAAAACAGTAACAACTTAGAGCTGATCAAGACTTGCTAGCCGACAGATGGACGGAAGTCCTTGCGGCCGAGGAATACGAACTCGAACGCCCCTCCAAGAGCTACCCAAAGCACAGGTTGCTACCTCGTTTTGAGGAGGAAGCACTTAAGCCTACATCACCAGCGCATGATGCGGCTGACCGGCCACCTCACGGCCGCGACAGAGAGTCCTCCCGGCCCTCCACTCAAGCCGCACCACGGCATCACTCAAAAAATACCAAGGCACGGGGAAATGCGCTAGACCTGCGAGATATGTTGGAAGACAGGGCAAGGCAAACAAGATCGATCTACGGATCGCGCGGGCGCCCCACGACATGAGACGATAACCGTCACGCCGGATACAGTAAATCCGGCCGGGCAGAACACAGCAGACAAAGCTTATTTGAGCTATGTCGTGATATAGCCCAGTACAGAGGCGCTGCACACCCACTATGCTTCACAGATGAAGTAATGGATCATCAAATCGCAGAGGGTTTCCAACCCGTAAACATTGAATCATACGATGGCACAACAGATCCTGCGGTATGGATGGAGGACTATCTCCATCATATCCACATGACCCGTGGCAATGATCTACACGCCATCAAATACCTCCCACTCAAGCTTAAAGGACCAGCTCGGCATTGGCTTAACAGCCTGCCAGCAGAATCAATTGGTTGTTGGGAGGACCTGGAAGCCGCATTCCTCGACAATTTCCAGGGCACTTATGTGCGACCACCAGACGCCGATGACATGAGCCACATAATTCAGCAGCCAGAAGAATCTGCCAGACAATTCTGGACACGGTTCCTAACCAAGAAAAATCAAATCGTCGACTGTCCGGACGCAGAGGCCCTAGCAGCCTTCAAGCATAACATCCGTGACAAGTGGCTTGCCCGGCACCTTGGACAGGAAAAGCCGAAATCTATGGCAGCCCTTACGACACACATGACCCACTTTTGCGCGGGAGAAGACAGCTGGCTGGCTCGTAGCAATAACATGACCAAGAGCCCTGGTAATGTGGATACCAAGGACAGCAATGGAAGGTCGCGTTGCAACAAGCACAAGCGCCGCATTAACAGCGACAACGCTAAAGATACGGTAGTTAATGCCGGATTCAGAGGCTCTAAGCCCGGTCAGCGGAAAAAGCCATTTAAGAGGAACACTCTGGGCCCGTCCAGTTTGGACCGTATACTCGATTGCTCGTGCCAGATACATGGCACCCCCGAAAAACCAGCCAATCACACCAACATGGATTGTTGGGTGTTCATGCAGGCCGGCAAGTTAAAATGCCGAAAACAGAGACAAGGGGCTGCACAGTGACGAGGACGAAGAGCCCCGGCCGCCGAACAATAGTGGACACAAGGGCTTCCCCCACAGGTGCGGACGATGAACATGATATACGTAACCCACATCCCCAAAAGGGATCGGAAGTGTGCACTTAGGGACGTATACGCATTGGAGCCAGTCGCCCCGAAGTTCAACCCATGGTCCTCCTGCCCGATCACTTTTGATCGAAGGGACCACCCCACTAGCATCCGCCATGGCAGATTCACCGCATTGGTTCTAGACCCAATCATTGACGGATTTCACCTCATTAGAGTCCTTATGGACGGTGGCGGCAGCCTGAACCTGCTTTATCAGGATACAGTGCGGAAAATGGGCATAGATCCCTCAAGGATTAAACCCACAAAAACAACCTTTAAAGGCGTCATACCAGGTGTAGAGGCCAACTGTACAGGCTCAGTTACACTTGAAGTGGTCTTCGGATCCCCGGATAATTTCCGAAGCGAGGAGTTAATCTTCGACATAGTCCCGTTCCGCAGTGTCTATAACGCTGCTCGGACGAACCGCATTTGCAAAGTTCAATGCGGTGCCGCACTACGCATATCTCAAGCTCAAGATGCCAGGCCCTCGAGGAGTCATTACGGTCAATGGAAACACCGAACGCTCTCTCTGAACGGAGGAGCACACGGCGGCCCTCGCAGCGGAAGTACAAAGCAGCCTCTCAAGGCAATTCTCCAATCTGGTTATTAAACGTTCGGACACCGTCAAGCGCGCCCAAAGTAACCTACAACAACACCGCCTGGCATGTTCCGAGCAAGCGTAGCAATACGGCCCCAACCCCAGCCCTCGCGAAACTGCGAAATCAGTACTACGCGTACATAACTACGCTCTGAAAATACCATGGGCACAGGGGGAGGGGCACGACCACGGCACGCCCAAAAATGCGGCTCAACCACACTAGGGGCTCCCAATTTTGTCATTCTTTCCTACTTGCAGGACTCCACTCTTCGGAAGGCCTGTCCGGCAGTACAACCGCCGAATGCATGATGCAACAAACAAGGAGGCAGAAAGCTACGTCGAATTCCCAGGTGGTCTCTATAACGAGCAAAATACCTGTCTTACATATCGTCTCGCAGCTCGCCCTGGAGGGGGACATGTCAAATAGTCCCATCTCTTGCTTATCGCACTATTTGTATCGTTCTGCTTTCACAGCAGCCTTTTAAAATAAACAATGCTTAGCTTCAGCTTATTATTGCATTCTCTATTCATTTCTTTTTCACTACATATGTTCAGTTATGACATTTAGCACCCGTACACTTTGGTACGGTCCATACACCAGGGGCTCAAGCACCCCATAATACGGCGTGAGAAGTACGAACACTTTCACAAAGTGCGGCCCTCCGAACTTATAGCATTATATGCATCAGCTCTGAATCATGTCTTTGGTCAATAGTTGGGTTTGCCCGGCTCCCATGTTTTGGTACCTTACGTTCCGCTATATCGGCTAAGGTAGCGCTGGGAGAACTACTACGATTGTGCCCCGGTTGAGCCGGGCTAAGGACCTCAGTAGAGAAAGCTAAAACTGACTGTCATGATAGGGCGAGAGCTGGTCGCTGATCGGGAGGTTTCGAGTCCCTAAAGACTTATGCAGCTTAGAGCGAGGAGTCGGCTTTGTCCGGCCTAGGCGTGTATAGCGCCCCGAACTCGGTCTTCCGAACACTAGGGGCTTCGCCGAAATTTAAAATTATAGAATTCTCTGGCTAAGTGAGAGTGATAATGCATTATAGTCCGATTGCCTTGTTCGTTGTGCTGAGCACCTCCCTCGAAGGACCCAAGAATGGGAAAAGGAGTGCTCAGGTTTATCCCAAACACCCCAGCACTCGTGGCATGGGGGCAGAAGCCAACGACTCGCCATCTCTCAGACTCGATAAACGACCGCATAGAAGGTAATATTTTAAATTTAAACAAGCGTTGCATAGCGCATATGAACAAGTTTTCAGCGCACAGGATAAAATGAACAAGTTCAATCAAATATTACATCTTTGGAACATTCATCTGCCACAAGGCGGGCGCCCTTCAGGACGCCCTCATAGTACATCTCGGGGTGGCGATGCTCCTTGCCCTGCGGTGGCCCGTCCTTCACAAGCTTCTCCGCATCCATCTTGCCCCAGTGCACTTTAGCACGGGCTAGCCCCCTACGGGCACCTTCGATGCAGACGGAGCGCTTGACGACTTCAAGCCACGGACAGGCATCCACCAGCCCGAAGTAGCCCCCAGGCAGGGCCTCTCCAGGCCACTACCGAACTATGAGGCCCTTCATGGCCTGTTCGGCCACCTTATGGAGCTCAACCAGTTGCTTTAACTGATCGCTCAAGGGCACCGAGTGTCCGGTCTCAGCATACTGAGACCAGAACACCTTCTCCATCGAGCTGCCCTCCTCGGCCCGGTAGAAGGCGGCGACATCTGACACGCTACGGGGAAAATCTGCGAATGCTCCTGGAGAGCTCCGGATTCGGGTAAGTAACAAGTAATTCACTTTCACGTGCTTGCTTTGCATAAAGAATGCCTTACCCGCCGCTATCTTCTTCATCGCCTCAACTTCCTGCAGGGCTTTCTGGGCATCCGCCTTGGCGGACATGGCGCTTTTAAGGGCCGCCGCGAGCTCGGGCTCTTGCGTCTTTGAGTCAAGCTCCAAACTCTCATGTTTTTTCATGAGAGCCTGGAGCTCTTGATGCACCTCGCCAACCCGCACCTCATGTTTCTCCCGCTCGATGCGCTCCATGGCCGCCTTCTTTTCGGCCTCGGAAAGCACTTGCTTAAGGGTCGCCACCTCAGTCGTGGCCCCTAGGACACCAATAGCGATCCTGTCATTTTTGTCAACTTTTTAAATATACTCCACAAGGTATTACTTACCTTCTTTTTCCTCAAGCTCCTTTTTAGCAAGGCCGAGCTCTTGCTCGGACCACTCGAGGCTCTGCTTCAGCGCATCCACCTCCGCAGTTAGTGCGGCAGAGGCCAGCAATGAAGCCTGCATACGCATATCGACTTAATTATGTTAGACTCCTGCGAATGTTGTTAGATCCTCTATTCGGCTTTTCTTTCCGAACGCCAAACAGAGCATCACGGGCTACTGTCTATGCGGTAATATTTTCACATATTTTTCACATACCTCAAAGCCTGTTAGCAGGCTGGCACAGGCTTCAGTCAGCCCGCTTTTGGCGGACTGAACCTTCTGGATCACCGCACTCATAATAGTGCGGTGCTCCTCATCGATGGAGGCACCGTTAAGCACCTCCAGCAAATTATCCGGTGCCTCCGGTTGGACGGAGGTCACCGACATCGTAGGCTTGCCCTTCTTACTAGGGGGCCGCCTGCCGGACTCCGAAACCATTGGAGGTTCCGGTGCGGTGTCCGGCCCAGGGCCGGACTTGGAGCCCTTGGGGGTTTTATCCCCTTTGCGCCTGGAGTCCAGGAGGTCACCTTGCGGCGCCTCCAGGACCACCTCCTCCTGGCTTGGAACCTTTTGGGACAACACCTCGACGTCGTCCGTAGGGCGGGGGGAGGTAGCGGTCGGAAGTGAAAAACTATTCACATCCGACGAATCCAAGGAGCCGCTCGATGACATGTCGAGCCGGGCTTTGGGCGGACTGCATAATTATATTCGACATCAGGAGAAGTTGTGCAATAAAGGAACGCCATGGGTCACTCAGGTATCCGAATACTTACGATTTTGCCAGGGGCTTGGCCCTGAGCGGCCACTCCTCTTCGCCGTTGTCGGTGTTGGTGGAGTAGTCCGTAGGGAGGGTCCTCCCTTTCTTCGACCCTCCGGCCTCCCTAGTTGGGGCGGCCTTCCTTTTCTTTTCTCCCCCTGCTGGGGAAGAGACCTCTCTTTCCTCCTCCTCGTCTTCATGGGAGGAGTGCGCCTCGGAGTCATCGGACGATGAGTCCGACTCCACCGGGCGCCGAGAACTCATCTGGGTTCCCGTGGCCTTCTTCTTAGCCTTCTTATTTGGCACCATGTAAGGTGCCAGAACCAGTAGCTCCGCCAAGCGACCGTCCGCTGGGTCTTTGGGCAAAGGGGTCGAACAATTGATCTGTTCGGCCGTCCTCTGCCAGTCTTGTCAAAGGCATGGGGGCTTAGATCCTGCATAGAGTCAAACTATGAAAGACAAATATCCTGTAAGAGGTAAAAACAGCTTACCGCGTTGGCTTGACGCTGCGCGCTGAATCCGCGATCCTCGGTAGCGGATGCGGGAGCCTCGGCCCCCTTGAATAGCACCTTCCAGGCATCTTGTTACATTGTGTCAAAGAGCCTGCTCAGAGTTCGGTGCTGGGCCGGGTTGAACTCCCACAAGCTGAAATCCCATTGTTGGCACGGGAGGATCCGCGCGGATAAGCATGACTTGGACTACGTTAACAAGTTTGAGCTTCTTGCTCACCAGGTTTTGGACGCATGTTTGGAATCCGGTTAGCTCTCCTTTTTTATCCCACGGCAGGCCCTTCTCTTTCCAGGAGGTGAGCCGCGTAGGGATTCCGGATCGGAACTCGGGGGTTGCGACCCATTCAGGGTCACGTGGCTCGGTGATGTAAAACCACCCCGATTGCCACCCCTTTATGGTGTCCACGAAGGAGCCCTCTAGCCATAGGACGTTGGGCATCTTGCCCACCATGGCGCCTCCACACTCCGCCTGGCGGCCGCCCACTACCTTCGACTTGACATTGAAGGTCTTCAGCCATAGGCCGAAGTGGGGCTGGATGCAGAGGAAGGCCTCGCACACGACTATGAACGCCGAGATGTTGAGGATGAAGTTCGGGGCCAGATCATGGAAGTCCAGGCCATAGTAGAACATGAGTCCCCAGACAAATGGGTGGAGAGGGAAGCCTAGTCCGCGGAGGAAATGGGTGAGGAACACCACCCTCTCATGGGGCCTAGGGGTGGGGATGAGCTGCCCCTCGTCTGGGAGCCGGTGCGCGATGTCATCAGACAAGTATCCGGCTTTCCTCAGCTTCTTGATGTGTCCCTTTGTAACGGAGGAGACCATCCACTTGCCTCCCGCTCCGGACATGGCTAGAGAAGGTTGAGGTGGGGAATGCGGACTTGGGCGCTGAAGCTTGAGTGCGCGAAAATGGATGAGCAAAGGAGGAAGAAGGCGTGGATGGAAAGGCGGATCCTTATCCCCTTATATGGGCCGACGAAACTATGCGTCCCCACCAGCTTGGTAAAACTCGCTTATCTCCCAAGCGTCATAATCAATGGCGCGGTTGGGTTACCCACACCCGTATTGATGAGAATCCCGGGATAAGGGGACACGATCTCTGCTTCGACAAGACGTGCCAAGGAAACCGCCTCGCAAAACGCGCTAAGATGGGACAGTAAAAACGGTTCAAATAAAGGCTTGGCTGTGGCGTGATGACACGCTACGGAATACATCAGCAGATTAGATTTTTGTAAATATTATTCTCTCTACGACAGTATGTGGAACTTATTTTGCAAAGCCGGACACTATCCTTGTGTTCAAAATCTTCTATGAGTATTCGGAGGAGGAACCCGCCTTGCAATGTCGAAGACAATCTGTGCGCCGGACTCGTCGCCATTGAAGCCTGGTTCAGGGGCTACTGAGGGAGTCCTGGATTAGGGGGTGTGCGGATAGCCGGACTATAACCTTTGGCCGGACTCTCGGACTATGAAGATACAAGATTGAAGACTTCGTCCCTTGTCCTGATGGGATTTTCCTTGGCACGGAAGGCAAGCTTGGCAATACGGATATGTAGATCTTCTCCCATTGTAACCGACTCTGTGTAACCCTAGCCCTCTCTGGTGTCTATATAAATCGGAGGGTTTTAGTCCATAGGACGAACAACAATCATACCATAGGCTAGCTTCTAGGGTTTAGCCTCTTTGATCTCGTGGTAGATCTACTCTTGTACTACCCATATCATCAATATTAATCAAGCAGGAGTAGGGTTTTACCTCCATCGAGAGGGCCCGAACCTGGGTAAAAACATTGTTTCCCTTGTCTCCTGTTACCATCCGCCTAGACGCACAGTTCGGGACCCCCTACCCAAGATCCGCTGGTTTTGACACCGACAGGGGGTCTCCGGATAGCCGGACTATATCCTTTGGCCGGACTGTTGTACAATGAAGATACAAGATTGATGACTTCGTCTCGTGTCCGGATGGGACTCTACTTGGCGTGGAAGGCAAGCTAGGCAATACGGATATGTATATCTCTTCCTTTGTAACCGACCTTGTGTAACCCTAGCCCCCTCCGGTGTCTATATAAACCAGAGGGTTTTAGTCCGTAGGACAACATACAATCATACCATAGGCTAGCTTCTAGGGTTTAGCCTCTCCGATCTCGTGGTAGATCAACTCTTGTACTACTCATATTATCAAGAATAAATCAAGCAAGACGTAGGGTTTTACCTCCATCAAGAGGGCCCGAACCTGGGTAAAACATCATGTCCCCTACCTCATGTTACCATCCGCCATAGACGCACAGTTTGGGACCCCCTACCCGAGATCCGCCGGTTTTGACACCGACAATGACCGTAAGTGTCGTCAACAAAATACGGAGCACGCATCAAATGCAAAGTCCGCCAGTGTCATCAAGAAAATACGGAGATGTATCGTGAGCTAGATACCGTATGATCACCACGAGAATGTATACGGTGACCATAGTGATCATATTCTGAACTCCAGTGACCGTATAGTGTTTTAGCTTGAAATGCAGTGGCCGTCATGCGTGAATGTGTCGTGGGCAATGTTGGGGATATAATTATGTACGTAAGCCGGCCAGGAGGGGCCGGGTTACGCAAAGAGAAGCCCATCTGAAGCCCAAGACCAAGATGTGAAGATGGCGGTTCAGTAAAGGGTCTAAAGGCCCACAGACGATTTAGGGCCCATGGTGATAAGCCACCATGAGGGCGCAACTTGTATTGTAAGGTAGAAATAACTAGTCACCGAGCCGGACACTGTTTATGAGCCGGCCGGGACTCTGTAAGCCGTAGGGCGTCAACCCGTGTATATAAGGGGACGACCCGCTGGCGGCTTAGGGACAAGAAACAAGAGATCGAGAATCGGGCATAGCGTATCTCGCTCCCTGGTCATCGAAACCTCATGCAATTCCAACCCAACTAGACGTAGGCCTTCCTTCATCGTAAGGGGCTGAACTAGTATAAACCTCGCGTGTCCTTTGTCCCGATTAACCCCTTTAAGCTTCCTAGTTGCGATGGCTCCACGATCAAGTCCTTGCAAGAGGACATCTGCCGTGACAATTCCACGACAGTTGGCGCCCACCGTGGGGCCAGCGCACGGTGGATTCGAGTTCTTGAAGGGCAGCTTCGAAGGGCTCAAGGGATACGCAGTTGGCCGGATGACCAAGAGTCGTCGCGGCAAGATCTACATCGACGACGAAGGCTAGGGCCCCGACGCCGGTTCAATTGAGTACGGCTACCGGGTCCCTTTTGGCGGAATTCACGTCTTCATCGGCCGGATTGGTGAGCCGGGCCCTGAGCCGGACAGCTGCACCGACCTCGTCGAGACGGCTCAGCGTGCGAAACCCGCCCAAGCTCAACCCGTCGTGAAGCATGCCTTTGTGGGTTGCATCCATGGAGGTGAACTTCCTGAAGGATCTGAAGGTGATGGTGAGCCGGCCGTCCTCTCTGATGATGATTCATCCGTCGGCTCAACAGATTCGCTGTATTAAGTTCAAGATGGCGTGCTTCGGGCCTGTTCCAATGGCAGCACTATTCCAGACCTCTCAGAGTCGCCAAACCGGGCAGGAGTCTTCATGGCTAGTACTCAACCCGGCCAAAATTCTACGGCTTCAGCGGCAATAATGTCCGGGCTAGGAGCAGCCGGGGCAGGAGGCCCTGTGCGCTCACCAGCTCAGGTGCTGATGGATCTCATGGATAAGCTTACGGCTTTGTTAACTGTTACAGTCATCCCTGTGAACCAATCTGAGCATGAGGCTGAGGTGGCACAGGTTCGCGACGAGATCGCCCGGGTCAAAGAAACCTTAGCAGCTGAGGATGCTAGATTAGCAGCAGAGCGGGCGGCTTTGGACGTACGGGCGCAGCAACTTCAGGTAGAGGCCTTGCAGCTCACGTTGAGCCTGAACGCATCTAATGAGGTAATGAGGAGGAGACATCAGAAAACTCAGTCCCGTTTACCTCAGAATTATGATCCTCGAAATCTCTTTGCTACACTCGGGGCCGGCCCAAGTAACCCGCCAGGTGCGAATCAGCTTATTATATCCGGAGCGGGAGGTCCAGTCCGGCCTCAGGGGATGGCACCGCCTCACGGCAATATGGCACCGCCCAATTACATACCAATACCGGAGGGTCACTTCTCCAGCCCCATGGAGAACTTAATCGCAGCATCAACACATTTGGTGGCACTCCTGGTAGATGGGGATGGTCCGACAGCGGTGGAAACCCGGAAGATCAAAGAACTTGTCCAAACAGCCCTGGCTCAGCAAGAAACCTACTCCTACAGCCGGGATAGGATTCACTCGACTCCTCCACCATGGTTAGCTCCGCCTCGTCAAAATCGGAGACCGAGTTACAGTAGACACATGGAGTCAGAGGCCTTGTCAAGTAACGCTCAGCGCCAGAACCAGCCCGGCGGGTATAACCCGGTTCAGGATCGGATACGTCAGGAGGACGAGCGGGCGGCTCAACTGGCGGCTCAGCTAGCAGCTCAACAGAACTCACCGGATTACCCGACGACTTCCATTGAAGCGGGGGTTGCTACTAGAACCAGAGGAGTTCCTTGTCTGGTACTGGCTCTACGTAATGTATGTCTGCCCAAGGATTTCAAGGGGCCTCGGAAGGTACCGAATTATACGGCCGATTTACAGCCTGGGGCATGGATTGAAAGTTATGAGATCGCTATGGAGCTGCTAGAGGTTAGTGATGAAGCGATGGCTAAATATTTCACCATGATGCTGGACGGAACGACCCGTTCTTGGTTAAAGGGTTTGCCACCCAACTCCATTAGTTCATGGGCGGAGCTAAAAGCCCATTTCATCCTAAACTTCAAAGATACTTGCAAGCAGTCTATGTCAATTGTGGATCTGACAAATTGTAAGCAGGAAGAAGGTGAATCTACGATTCATTGGGTGCGCCGGGTCAAGGATATAATACATTCATCTGACAAGATGGATGCCGGCTCAGCAGTTCTCATGCTGGAGAAGAATTGCCGCTTTGAGCCTCTGAGACAGAAGCTGGGGCGCCTTAAGCGTGATTGCAATGATATGGGGACGCTGATGGCGGCTTTAGTCAAGTATGCTGATTCTGATAGTACCAAGGATCCCGCGTCTGACGAGTAAAAGACAGGGAAGGGAAAGAAGAACGGCAATGGAAAGGGTCAGCAGCATAACCCGGCGAGTCAAGGAGGCAAGAAGCGTAAGGTGGACAGTAACCCGGAATTTGTGGCCAATGCATAGGGTAACAATTAGAAGCGCAAAGGAAAGCCACCCTGGTTTGGTGGGTCAGGTCCGTCTCTCGAGCAACTACTCAATGAACCCTGCCCGAAACACGACACTCGGGAACGACCAGCGACTCATTTATGGAAGGATTGCGCAATCATGAAAGCTTTCAAGAATTCTAACACATTTGATGGCAATCAAGGCCCAGGCGGCGGTTCAGGAGCCGGCGGATTTCATGGCCCGGGCGGTGGTTCAGGATCCGGTTTTCAGGGAAACCAGGGTGGTTATAATCAACAACAGTCTGGTCAAGGAGGTCAGCAGCAGCAGCAGTCGGGTTATTAGAGCCATCCAAAACAGTTAAGCAGTGGGCAGTATCACGTGTTCACCACAAGTTTGTGTAAACGTGATCAAAAAGTTCATAAGAGGGCTGTGAATTCTGTTGAACCGGCAGTCCCTCATTACTTGAGGTGGTCGGAACAGCCTATTGTCTAGAGCAGGGAGTGTCACCCTCCCCGGGTTGATAATCCGGGTCAACTGGCCCTACTGGTGGCACCGCAAGTTGGTGGTTATAGGTTTACTAAAGTACTCATGGATGGAGGTAGCAGCATCAACATCTTCTATTACGAGACCTTTCGGCGCATGGGCTTAACTGACAAGAATTTAAAGACTTCCAACACCGTCTTCCATGGAGTGGTGCCCGGTAAGTCGGCGTATCCTGTGGGGAAGATTGAGCTAGAGGTGGCCTTCGGAGACGAGCATGATTCTAGGGCGGAAATGTTAACTTTTGAGGTGGTCAAAATCAAGAGTCCATATCACGCTTTGTTTGGGCGGCCGGCCTATGCCAAATTCATGGCACGGCCGTGTTATGTGTATCTACAGCTCAAGATGCCGGGTTACAAGGGTACCATCACTGTGCATGGAAGCCGAAAGGTGGCCCTGGAGTGTGAAGAGGGTGATGCGGCTTACGCCGAGTCTGTCTGTGCAGCAGAGGAGCTCAAATTTTATCAAGATAACATTGACCCGGCAGATATGACTTCTCTCAAGAAGCCGACCACGGAGCATGACCCAGCCATGAAGTTTAAATCGGCTGCAGAGACTAAGATTGTTGATTTCACTCCAGGCGATTCATCTAAGCAATTCAGCATCAGTGCCAACTTGGATCCTAAATAGGAAAGCGCGCTCATCGAGTTCATCCATGAGAACCGGGACATCTTTGCATGGAAACCTTCTGACATGCCGGGTGTACCAAGAGAACTCGCTGAGCACACTCTTAATATTGATCCAAAGTATAAGCCGGTCAGGCAATTTCTGCGGCGATTCAATGAAGAGCGACGAAAAGCTATAGGAGAAGAGGTCGCCCGGCTCTTGGCGGCTGGGTTTATTGTTGAAGTTTTTCACCCAGAATGGTTGGCTAACCCGGTGCTCGTACTCAAGAAAAACGGCACCTGGCGGATGTGTGTGGATTACACGGACCTAAATAAGGCTTGTTCGGCTGATCCTTTTGCTCTCCCCCGTATTGATCAAATCATTGATGCTACGACAGGTTGTGCATGTTTGAGTTTTTTGGATGCTTATTCTGGCTATCATCAGATCAAGATGGCAGTTAAGGACCAGGAGAAAACGACTTTCATCACCCCGTTCGGAGCCTTCTGCTATGTGTCTATGCCGTTTGGGCTCAAGAGTGCCCAAGCAACTTATCAACGGTGTGTACAGAATTGTCTTCACGATCAGATTGGGCGCAATGTTCATGCTTATGTGGATGACATAGTAGTGAAATCCAGAGAGGCGGAAACCTTGATATCTGATCTCAGAGAAACCTTTGACAATCTCCGGGTTTACAAAATGATGCTTAACCTGGAGAAGTGTGTATTTGGTGTGCCTGCAGGCAAGCTTTTGGGATTCTTGGTCTCAAATAGGGGCATCAAGGCTAATCCAGAGAAGATTAAGGCAATCACTTCTTTGGCTAAACCGGCATGTATTAATGATGTTCAGCGATTGGCGGGTCGTGTTGCCGCTTTGAGCCGGTTCATAAGCCGGTTAGGTGAGAAGGCCCTACTGCTGTACCAATTAATGAAGAAGGCAGACACCTTTGTCTAGAGTGATGCCGCTAATGCTGCTTTTGAGGATTTGAAGAGGCAGTTATCTGAGCCGCCCGTTCTTGTGGCTCCCATTGACAAAGAGCCTTTGCTGTTATATGTGGCTGCTAATTCACGAGCCGTCAGTGTGGCGATTGTGGTAGAGCGCAAGGAGGCTGGTAAGGAACACCCGGTTCAACGGCCGGTTTATTATGTCAGTGAGGTACTCATCGAGTCAAAGCAAAGATATCCTCATTGGCAGAAACTTGTTTACGGGGTGTTCATGGCAAGCCGGAAGCTGAAGCAATACTTCCAAGGTCACCCTATGACTATGGTAAGTTCTGCCCCCTTGGGAGACATTATTCAGAACATAGAGGCTACAGGACGAGTCGCCAAATGGGCCATCGAGCTCGGGCCTCATGGTCTGAAGTACACACCGCGCACTGCCATTAAGTCTCAAGCTTTGGTGGATTTCATCAATGACTGGACAGAGCTACAGGCACCTGAGGAGAAGCCCGATAACACTTATTGGATTATTCACTTTGATGGGTCCAGACAGTTGGAAGGCTCGGGGGCTGGAGTTGTATTAACTTCCCCTTGAGGTGACAAATTTTGTTATGTGCTCCGGCTTATGTTTCCTTGCACTAACAATGCAGCTGAGTATGAGGCTCTGCTCCATGGTCTACGGATGGCCAAAGAGATGAACTTGAGCCGGGTAAGATGCTTAGGAGACTCAGACCTTGTGGCTCAACATGTGTCAGGTAAGTGGGACTCTAAAGATCCCCTCATGGCGGCTTACCGTCGTGAAGTAGATGCTGTGGCTGGATATTTCAAGGGTTACGTAGTGGAACACATTGATCAAAGGAAGAATGAGGCGGCGGATGCCTTAAGCCGGCTGGGGTCTCAGCATAAGCCGGTGCCGCCTAACACCTTTCTTGATGTTTTGCGTAATCCTTCTGTTAAGTTACCTACAGAAGAAGATCTGGCAATTCCAGACCCGGAGGCACAGCTGGCGGCGGCTCTCCACATTACCCCGGATTGGACAGTGCCTTATTTGGCTTACATGACCCGGGGAGAGTTGCCGGAGGACGAGACCTTGGCAAGACAAATCGTCCGGCGGTCCAAGTCCATGACAATTGTCAATGGCGAGTTACATCATTACAGCGTCACTGGAGTGATTCAACGTTGCGTGTCACCTACAGAGGGTCAGGAGATCCTTCGTGAAATTCATGAAGGTGATTGTGGTCATCACGCCGGCTCAAAATCTCTTGTGGCCAAAGCCTTCCATCATGGGTTTTACTGGCTGACGGCTCATGCTGATGCGGAAGACCTGGTCAGTAAATGTGACGGATGTCAGAAATTCTCACGACGAGCCCATGTGCCGGCTCAAGAATTGAGGATGATTCCAATCACCTGGCCGTTTGCGGTCTGGGGGCTTGATATGGTCGGGCCTTTCAAGAGATCTAAGGATAAAAAGACTCACCTCTTGGTGGCGGTTGACAAGTTCACAAAGTGGGTTGAGGGAGTCCCGGATTAGGGGGTGTTCGGGTAGCCAGACTATACCTTCGGCCGGACTCCTGGACTATGAAGATACAAGATTGAAGACTTCGTCCCGTGTCAGGATGGGACTTTCCTTGGCGTGGAAGGCAAGCTTGGCGATGCGATATTCAAGATCTCCTACCATTGTAACTGACTCTGTGTAACCCTAACCCTATCCGGTGTCTATATAAACCGGAGGGTTGTAGTCCGTAGGCAATCAACTCCATATGCAACAATCATACCATAGGCTAGCTTCTAGGGTTTAGCCTCCTTGATCTCGTGGTAGATCTACTCTTGTACTACCCATATCATCAATATTAATCAAGCAGGAGTAGGGTATTACCTCCATCGAGAGGGCCCGAACCTGGGTAAAACAAAGTGTCCCCTGTCTCCTGTTACCATCCGGCCTAGATGCATAGTTCGGGACCCCCTACCTGAGATCCGCCGGTTTTGACACCGACATTGGTGCTTTCATTGAGAGTTCCTGTGTGTCGTTGCCTTTAGGCCCGATGGCTCCTTTGATCATCAACAACGATGCGGTCCAGGGTGAGACTTTTCTCCCCGGACGGATCTTCGTCTTCGGCGGCTTCGCTCTGCGGGCCTATTCGCTCGGCCACCTTGAGCAGATCGAAAGCTATGCCCCTGGCCATCAGGTCAGGTTTGGAAGCCTAAACTACACGGATGACATCCATGGGGACTTGATCTTCGATGGATTCGAGCCACAGCCAAGCGTGCCACACTGTCTCAATGGGCATGATATAGCTCTGCCGCCGAACTGTGCCTTGTAGGCCACATACACATTGGTCCCGACCATTGATTCGGAGCCTACTGCGCCAATCAAGGATCAGCGGTTGGACGCTGCCTCGGGGGATGCGATCTCAGAGGCGATCGAGCCGAACTCCAGCCCCGCACTGCGCATGGCCCGTGACTCCGAGGAGCCGGATTCCTCTCCGAACTCCGATCCCCCCGCGCCCCTGCTGATCGAATCCGATTGGGCGCCGATAATGGAGTTCACCGCCACGGACATCTTTCAGCACTCGCCCTTCGGCGACATCCTGAATTCTCTGAAGTCTCTCTCCTTATCAGGAGAGCCCTGGCCAAACTACGGTCAGCAAGGATGGGCTACGGACGATGAAGAAATTCAAAGCCCAGCCACCACCCACTTGGTAGCCACTGTCGACAATTTAAACGACGTGCTCAACTTCGACTCTGGAGACATCGACAGCATGAATGACGATGCAGGAGATACCGACGAACCAACGCCCATAGGGCATTGGTTAGCCACCTCATCTCATGATGTGTACATGGTGGACACCCCTAAAGGAAGCGATAACGAGGAAAAAGGGGATGGGACGGGAGTTCGACCCCCGAAAAGCAATCAAAGCGTCTGCGTAAACACCGACCCAAGCCCCGCCTCGACAAAAACCCAGCCATAGAGCAGGACGAGCTGGCCTTAGAGCAATCATCTGAACAGGGCAACACGGATAGAGAAACCGAACATCCCTCCCCCGGCGAAAACGGCATCCCGCACGACCTCACGCGAATAAACCTATGGAGCAGAAGAATCTCCACGAGAGGCTCGTTGCAACTGCACGCAGCCTAAAGAAGCAGAAGCGGAAGCTAAAAACAGCGGAAGACGCACTTCAGATTAGATGGAGCAAAGTAATCAATACCATAGATAAGTACGGCTACAGTCGCCGCACTAAAAGCTATCCGAAAAGAAAGCTAGTGCCTGAATTCGACGAAGAGGCCCTAGAGCCCTCGCATTCAAAAAATGAAAAAGCCACACTGTCGGATAGACGATCCCATAAAGCGGCAAGCGGCGCCGCACCTAGATCAGCATGCGACCCACTTAAGGATCCGCATCATGGCCCAATCAGGTCCATTTATGGGCCAAGAAAGCAAGATCTCGTAAGCAGCGCTATGAAGCCATCATCGGAACCCGGCACACCCAAATACAGGGGCGCCGCACACCCCCTATGTTTCACCGATGAGGTCCTGGACTATGAATTCCCAGAGGGATTCAAACCCGTAAACATAGAGGCATATGATGGAACAACAGACCCTGGAGTTTGGATCGAGGACTATATCCTCCACATACACATGGCTAGAGGAGATGATCTCCACGCCATAAAATATCTACCCCTTAAGCTTAAAGGGCCAGCCCGGCATTGGCTTAAAAGCCTTCCCAAAAACACAATTGGAAGCTGGGAAGAGCTCGAGGATGCTTTCCAAGAAACTTTCAAGGGACCTATTTCCGCCCTCCGGATGCGGACGATCTTAGTCACATAACTCAACAACCCGGAGAATCAGCTCGACAGTTCTGGAATAGATTCCTCACTAAAAAGAATCAGATAGTCGATTGTCCAGACGCCGAAGCCTTAGCAGCTTTCAGGCATAATGTCCGAGACGAATGGCTCGCCAGACACCTCGGCCAAGAAAAGCCAAGAACAATGGCCGCACTAACAAGCCTCATGACCCGCTTTTGTGCAGGGGAGGACAGCTGGTTGGCAAGGTGCAGCCCCAGCGACCCAAGTACATCCGAAACTAGGGATGGAAACGGAAAACCGCGACGCAACAAGGACCGTTGCTGGACTAAAGACAAAAGTCCGAAGAGCACGGCAATCAATGCCGGATTCAAAGGCTCACGGCAAAATAAGGAAAAATTGCCCCCTAGGATAACAGGGACGATCCATCCAACCTAAATAAAATCCTGGACAGGATATGTCAGATACACAGTACTCCCGGGAAGGACTAAAATGCGCCTGCCCAAGCGGAGGACTGTGCGGCCGCTTTGACAGCCCCACAGCAAAATGGCCTCACCGGCCAAAAAACTTCGAAATAGGTCATTCAAGACCACGAACGCGGATAGACGAGTTCAGTGCGAAATCATCATTCATGCAGGCCTAGAAGCCATATACCCCCGCACGCTTATTTTAAACTTTTTCGGCATGACCTGTCTTCAACTTAGTTCCTCTCTTTTACAGATGAACGTCGTGCAGCGCCCGTCCAGGATACGGCACAACAGAGACACAGGCGCAGACGTGCAGTAGGGACCCGTCCTAAAGGATTCTTTTTAGATTAAGACCCTGCGTAAACCTTTTTTACTGTCTCTTGTTGCTACACATCCCCTGGTTTTTTCTTTCTAACATAACCAAGGAGGAGGCTGGCGTCTTGGCATGTGGCCACGTCAGAATTTTTGCACGTACCTGGACACTAGGGGCTTTTTTAATAAAGAGTGTTGTTTCGCCCGCACTCATAAAGACCGAACACCTTAGGGAGTGTTCGGCATCGCGAGTTTTGGCATTATATGCATCAGCTCCGAATCATGTCTTTGGTCAAATGTTGGGTTGCCTGGCTCCTAAGTTCGGCTACCTTACATTCCGCTCTATCGGCTAAGGTAGCACCAGGAGAACTACTGTGATTGTGCCCCTGGTTCGGCCAGGGCGAGCACCTCAGTAGAGAAAGCCGAAAACTGACTGTCATGATGTAGCGTGAGACTGGTCAGCCACTCGATGACCGATCGGAATCTATCGGATTACTCCGCTTTAACGAAGGGCCGCTTCCCGGTCAGGCACATACGCGCCCCGAATTCGGACGAGCGCAGTTGCCACCAAGGAGCTACCTAAAGAGTCTCATTTTCAAACTCCTATGGCTAAGTGAAAGTGTTAAAGCATTATAGTCTGGTTGCCTGGCCCGCTGCTCACCTCCTTTGTAGGACCAAGACGTTGGGTTAAGTGTGAAAATGCGTCTTCTGCGAGCACCCCCGCACTATGTGCGTGGGGGCTGAAGCCAACGACTGCCATCTTTCAGAGTCTATATATATATATATATATATATATATATATATATATACATATATATATATATATATATATATATCTTAAAACGGCCGCATAGAAGGTGTTAACAATACTTGGAGGCACAAGTATAAAAAAGGCCACTACAATTTATCAAAATATTACTTTATAATTACATATGCTATCATAACATAGCATCTTTTGGGCACTGCGTCTCTATTACACGAGCGCCTTCAAGAACTTCCTGAAAATAGTGCTCGGAGGATACTCGGCTTTTGTCCGAATCTCGGGACGCAACAACGGTGGTCTCCATCTCTGCCCAGTATGTCTTAACACGGGCGAGAGCCATCCGTGCGCCCTCTATGCATGCTGACCTCTTCATTGCATTTATACGCGGCACCGCGTCAAGGAATTGCTGCACCAAGTTGAAATAACTCTTCGGCTCCGATCTCCCAGGCCACAGATGACCCATGACATACTTCATGGCGAGTACGGACAACCTATTCAGTTCGGCCCATTGAGCCAAACGATCATCCACTACCAGTGGACGCTTTGGATTGTGAAACTGCGACCAGAAAAGCTTTTCCACTTCACGATCTTTCTGATCTCGAAAGTGTTCGGTTGCATCAGCAGCACTCGCTGCCAAGTCCAGATAGGTGTCCTCCACACTCCACATCCGGTCCAATGGAGCAAACTTTGGATCACAAAACTTCCTCCGCAGCATAAAGGGCTTTCCAGCCGCAATCTGTTCGGCCTGACGCAGCTCCTCCTTCGCAGCTCTCATCATAGAGCGAGCGTCCTTGGCATCGGCAACGGCCTTCTTTAAGTTTGTCTGTCTCGCTCGGTCTTCTTTTTCAAGAAGTTTGCAACGGTCTGCGGCGCTCTTTAATTTCTCGGCCATCTCGGCCATCTTTTCTTTGCTTCGGCAGTGAGCAGCCTGTTCGGCTCTCAACTCTTTAAGGGCCTTTTCGGCAGCCGCATCGCTTTTTCTGGCTTGTCCTTAGCTCGGGCAAGTTCTGCCCTAAGATTCTCCACGGAGGCCGTACCATCTGCGTCAAGCACACACACACTGTAAGACACTGGCATGAAGCTCCTCTTACCTGATTCCGCCCAAAGAATTACATACCTTGAGCCTCATCAAGCCGCTTGTTGACAAGCACGATGTCGGCATCTGCCATGTCCAGTTGCCGCTTTAGTTCGGCCACATCATCAGTTCGGCTTGATTCCGGACACCTCGCCACCTACATTCAAAGGCGACATCTTAGACCTGGGATTATGATCCTCTGCGTGCCGTCATTTCTTGACAACGCGCAGAGTCTCAAGGGCTACTATCTACACAGGGCGCATCTTACTTATGCGCAATTGACCACAGTGTGCATTATCTAACGTACCTCAAAACCCGTCAATAAACGTTTGATGGCCTCATGTAATCCACTTTCTGCGGATGAAATCCTTTCAATCACTGTGCCCATCAATGCATGGTGCTCCTCTGAGATAGAAGCTCGCCCCAGCAGAATCTTTAGCTCCTCCGGGCGAGCACCAGACGGTGCCGGACTTGTCCTATGGCCTCTTTCGAAGGCGGGACGCGGAGAACCTCGGGGGGCCGCACAGCCACCTTCCGCCCCTGCCGGATTTGGAGAAACCCTCCGCGACGACACCTCAGGGTCGCCCGCCTCGCTAGGCGGCACGGCAGGGGGAGGTGTCCCGCTCTCCATCAACTCCGGAAGGAGATCCCCCGAAGACGAGCTTTGCTGAGAAGGGCTGAGGTCCGAGCTACAAGATAAAGGTTTGGTTAATCTTCTTAGATATAAATCAAGGACTTCCCTCATCCCTCAAAAGGAAAATCTTTTCTCCACTTACGGCTCGCTGGAGGGCTGATCCCCTTGAGGGCGTAGTCCGCCTGAGGAACTCCCCGGCGTCGGACCCTCTGACGAGGATTTTCTCCCCCGTTTCAAGACCATGGTTTCCGGGTTGTCAGAGGCGGCTCTCTTCTTCCCCTTAGGAGAGGAATTGTCGGTTCCTCCCTTCGGAGCAGCCTCCTTCGCGGAGGCCATAGCTTCCTTGTCCTCCCCCTCCAAAGGCATTATCTCCAGCATCCTGACTAGCACGGGATCCGGCCTGGTTTTAGGAAGGGGAGCCGGACATCTGATTAGCTTTTCCTTCGCTATCCACTCCTGTTTAAAAGGACGGCTCTTTTAGGGGCAAGTTTATGACAATTATACGGATAGAAGGTCCGGGCACAAGGTTGCTTACTTGAGAATCCGGGCAATTGCAGCTTAGGCCTACGTCCTCGGTTAAATCCGGACACATCTCTTGTGATCCGAAGAACAGTCTATACATCTCCGCGGGCGTTGCGCCCATAAAATTCTGGAGAACTCGCGGTCCCTCTGGATTAAACTCCCACAGGCGAAGGGGGTGACGTTTTCCGGGCAATATTCAGCGAATCAGCATGACCTGCATCACCTTGACCAAGCTGAGGTCTCCTTCCAAGAGATCCTTGATTCGGCCCTGTAACAGGGGCACGTCTTTGGGCAAACCCCAATCTAATCCTTTGTTGACCCATGACGCTAGCCATGATGGGGGACCCGAGCGAAAGGCAGGAGGCACCGCCCACTTGGCGCTCCTGGGAGCAGTGATATAGAACCATTCTCGTTGCCACAAGCCGAGCTCCTCTTGAAAGGAGCCCTCGGGCCATGGAGCATCAGCATTCTTACTTATGACAGCACCTCCGCACTCTGCGTGCCGTCCCTCGATCATCTTTGGCTCCACTCCAAAAGTCTTGAGCCATAATCCGAAGTGAGGAGTAACGCGGAGGAACGCTTCGCACACAACGATGAATGAGGAAATGTGGAGGATGGACTCCGGAGCTAAGTCATGAAATTCCAGCCCGTAATAAAACAGCAGCCCCCTCACGAAGGGATCCATCGGGAAGCCTAACTCCCGAAGGAAGTGAGACATGAACACTACACTCTCACCAGGCTGGGGATTGGGAATGGCCTGCCCTTGAGTAGGCAACCTATGCGGAATTTTGGCGGTCAAGAACTTAGCCTCTCTCAACTTTAGCACGTCCTCCTCCGTGACGGAGGAGGGCATCCATCGGCCTTGAAGGTCGGAACCGGACATTGTCGAAGGTCCGAAGCGCCTGGAATCTGAGGCCTAGGGTGTTGGAACTCGAGGCAACGGGCGAACTCGTTTGAGATTGGAAAAAGGAGTAAGGCCTTGGTCTCTTTATAAGAGGTCGAATACCAGGAGCCCTCCCCGTAACCGTTTGGGACTCGCCTGTAATCGAGAAAACATGCTAACAGGCACGATTGGGTTACCCACGTCTGTATTGATGAGAATCCCGTAAAGGGGGGCACATGATCTCTGCTTTGACAAGACGTGCCAAGGAAACCGCCTCACAAAACATGCTGAGGTGGAAAAGTGAAAGCGATTCGAGTAAAGGACTTGGCCGTAGTGTGATAACGCACTACGGAATACGTCAGCAGATTTGATTTGTGCTAATATTATTCTCTCTATGGCAATATGTGGAAACTTATTTTGCAGAACCGGACACTACTCTTGGTGTTTACAAATCTTCTATGAAGGACTTGGAGGAGGAACCCGCCTTGCAATGCCGAAGACAATCTGCGCGCCGGACTCGTCGTCATTGAAGCCTGGTTCAGGGGCTACTGAGGGAGTCCCAGATTAGGGGGTGTTCGGGTAGCCGGACTATACCTTCGGCCGGACTCCTGGACTATGAAGATACAAGATTGAAGACTTCGTCCCGTGTCCGGATGGGGCTTTCCTTGGCGTGGAAGGCAAGCTTGGCGATGCGATATTCAAGATCTCCTACCATTGTAACCGACTCTGTGTAACCCTAACCCTATCCGGTGTCTATATAAACCGGAGGGTTGTAGTCCGTAGGCAATCAACTCCATATACAACAATCATACCATAGGCTAGCTTCTAGGGTTTAGCCTCCTTGATCTCGTGGTAGATCTACTCTTGTACTACCCATATCATCAATATTAATCAAGCAGGAGTAGGGTATTACCTCCATCGAGAGGGCCCGAACCTGGGTAAAACAAAGTGTCCCCTGTCTCCTGTTACCATCCGGCCTAGACGCACAGTTCGGGACCCCCTACCCGAGATCCGCCGGTTTTGACACCGACATGGGTGGAGGCAGAGCCAGTCAGTAAGTGTGATGCAGCCACAGCAGTCCAGTTTATGAAAAAGGTGATTTTTCGCTTTGGTTTTCCACATAGCATCATAACTGATAATGGTACTAACCTTTCCAAAGGAGCTATGGAAGAGTTCTGTCGACAAGAGCATACCCGACTTGACGTTTCAGCTGTAGCTCACCCTCAATCAAATGGTCAAGCAGAACGAGCCAATCAAGAAATCTTGAAGGGTATCAAGCCTCGGCTCTTGGTCCCTTTACAGTGGACGCCGGGTTGTTAGGTGGAGGAGTTACCTTCTGTACTCTGGAGCATCAATACTTCACCTAACAGATCTACAGGTTACACGCCTTTCTTTATGGTGTATGGAGCAGAGGCGGTCCTGCCAAGTGTCATCAGTCATGATTCACCCTGTGTGGCGGCTTATGTTGAGGAAGACAATGAAAAAGCTCGGCAAGATGCACTTGACCTGTTGGATGAAGAGAGAGACTTGGCAATAGCCCGCTCGGCGATTTACCAGCAAGACATGCGTCGCTACCACAGCCGCCGGGTTAAGTCTAGAACCTTTCAGGAAGGCGACTTAGTGCTCCGACTCATCCAGGATCAATCTAACATGCACAAACTATCCCCTCCTTGGGAAGGACCCTTTGTGGTCAGCAAGAATCTGAACAATGGATCATACTACCTTATCGACGTTCGAGAGCACAAAGACTCACGTAAGTCGGAGGAGGAGACCCGTCGGCCGTGGAATATCGCTCATCTTCGGCCTTATTATACTTGAGCCGTCGGCTCTAATGTGTATATACTTATACTATGTATATTATATAAAGCAATAAAGCAGGACCTCTGTCCTTTTTTCCACTCCCAAAAAGGTTTATGTGTTTTTCCTTGTCAGGTGGTGGAGATAACCAAGGAGAAGCGGATTATATCTGAATCCGGCTTTCCTTTGGTCTGGCTTATGATCATATCTGAATCTAGCCGTTGATCACTTGGGGGCTTCCTGTTCAAACATAGGTCGTATTCGAACCAAAGAGAACATAGCTGTCGATACCCGCTTGATCGGCATACTGCCAAACCCACTTGGGGGCTTCTTGATCATATCTGAATCATAGCTTAACTCCTTTTGGGTCTGATGTGGATCGTATTCGAATCAGCGTCATTAAACAACTCTTATGGTCACTTGGGGGCTTCCTGTTCAAACATAGGTCATATTCGAAACAAAGAGAACATAGCTGTCGATACCCACTTGATTGGCATCACCACAGCCACTGGGGGCTAACAGATCGTATCTGAATCTTAGCTCAACCCCTTTGGAACGGGTCACTGATCATATTCGAATCAGAAACCCTTGAGTTTTGTTCATCATATTTTACAAGTGCCAACATTAGGTATCTTGTGACCCTCTTGAAGATACAATGGAATACATTACAATCTTCCAGAATTAATGTTAGTTACATCAGGTTGTTAAGAACCAGGTGAACTTATATGTGCCAATTTTCAGGAGTTAAGTTTACCCTCAGGGGTTGGTTTATATAAGCCGGAAAAAAACAGCTGTGAGCACTACAGGGCAATGCAAGTTATTTTTTGCAAAGGACATAACAGATTCATACAAACTACAAAGAGAATAATGGCGGCGGCTTATGCAAGTATTAAGGGCCATAAGCATGCGCAAAGGCATAGCAAAACTCAAGGTATCTTCTACTTTGTTACAAGACTCCCCGAGTCTGAATGATGCATTGTTTTTCTACGATGACATAAGCAAGTGGCGCCTGACAAGCTACTCTTGGGGTTGACTTGAAGCCTCCGGGTTATCCTTCTCCGTCTCTCCGCCGACTGCTTTGTCCTGGAAGGATGATGAGGCCCAGTCAATGCCACTCAAGGCTTCAAACTCAGCTTCATCATGTATTAAACCGGTTGGGTCGACTTCAGGAGCAAAGGTGTGCTTACGGGTTGGAGGGATCAAGTTGACATCGTCGTAATGCGGCATGGGGATTCTCCGATTCTCCTTGTCATAACCCGGCTGACACTTGGTGAGGTCAGTATCGTTCCCAATAAGAGTAGCCACCGGACGTATATCCTTCACACAGGCGGTGAAATCTTTATCATTAAACACGGTACCATCTTCCATTAAACTTGGATACCCAAGAGCAATATCAGCGGGGTCTAGTTCTAGAAGCCACGCCTTGGCCCGGCTCAATGCGGCTATAGCTCCGGCTCTTGCAGATGCTCGTCTTAACTCTTGGATTCGCTGAGGTAGCACAGCAAGCCGCTTCAGCACATCTTGCAGGAGATAAGGAACATCGTTTGATAAAGCCACAACGGCCAGAGCACGTTGTGACCCGGTGTAGAGTTGTTCCACCAGAGTATAAAACGCCTTCAACTTGATCACCATGTTCTGCTTAAGATTTGTGCTCCTGGGGCCTGCGTTATTAAGCATAAGGTGAGTCAGAGGAGACAACTAAAATGGTCATTCAAGGAGTTTTGCAGTGTTTAAGGTTTGAGTAAGTCACTCACCGAAGATTACTGAAACCATTCGAGATATCTGCCTCTTTAAGTCGGACAGTTCGGCCGTTGCTTCTGCAAGCGATGCCTCTGCTGTCTCGGCCCGGGTCACCAGTGCGGCCTTTTCATCAGCCCAAATTTTCTTCTCCGATTCAAAATTTTGCTTCAACTTCTCTTGTTCAGAGACGCTGAATTCAAATTTGGAGTTGGCCTTTTCAATTTCACTTTCCTGGGTTGCCAAGCGATTCTTCAAATCAGCAATCTTCAATTCAAATTTACTTATGGTGGCCTGCATTGCACCGGATAGTAGTAAAAGTTACGGTAAGTACTATTAAGTCCCAAGCACTTTGCAAGCAAAGATATTTGACACTTGGGGGCTAATGTATACCGAAAGTTTCTAAATTATTAAGCCGGTCCTGAATATTAAGTCCCAAATACCTTGCAAGCAAAGATTTTTGGCACTTGGGGGCTAATGTATATCGCAAGTTAAAGGTATTGTGTTACATCTGGTTCAATTATTTTTTCTTTAAGCCGGGCAAGTAGCTCTAACAATTTTTCTAAGTCTACAACATATTTATTCATAAGCAATAGACTTGGGGGCTGGTACGGTAAGTGTGATTGAAAGTAAGCTAGCATAAGTCATACCTCAGATTTTTGCTGTATCTGCTTCACCATGTCAATTTCCAGGTCACGGCTGCTTTGTACTTGATTGATATAGCCGGAGACAATCTCTCCAATACTCAAATGAGTATAGTCAGTGACGTCCAGCTTGGCCTTCCGGCGTTCCACCAATTCCTCTTTAGAACACTTGGCAAGTACAAACGGCTGTGCCGGCTCAACAAACTGAGTCTTGAGAATTTCAATTTCCTGATCATTTGCCTTGGCGGGGCTAGGAGCCACCGGGTTACCAGAATCGTTGAAGGTTTGTTCAGTAGGCGGGTCTGAGGAAGATATAGGAACATCATGAGATGGTTGAGGCGGCGGCTCGTGAGCAGAGGCATCAGGAGCAGCTGTGCCCAGCTCTGGTTCAGTCACAACCGGCTCTTAGGGCGGCTTATTCCTTTTTGCCCTTTCGCTGGGCTTTACTTGCACACTGTGGAAAAGGTCGACAGGTTAAATACAGCAAATAGGAGTAAAATAAAGCATAAGGTACAACAATTACCCGAGAGAAGTTTTGAAGGCTGGCATGTTGGATTGCATAGACTCACCGGAGGAAGGTGAAATATCCTGATAGTTGGAGTCAGAATAATTGAGAGGCTAACAAATGAAACCCGCCAAAGGAAAAAGAAGGTGTAAATCGAAGATAACCTCAGTCTGGCGTTTCCTGGTCACATCAAGTAAGCCGGAGGAGAGTTCCGCGTCTTTGCTGGTCCGGGTCTGCCTCCGGCTCTCATAAATCTTACTTTCCGGGTTACTCTTCGAATTTTCTGACGCGGCTGAAGCTCGGAGTCGGAGGAGATTACAATTACCTCTTCCTCGACGGGTTGGCTGTTGCCCGTGTCTTCCTGAAAGAAGGTGAGCATCAGTAAGGTAGAAATAAAGGACAAAGGGAAATTCAAAGGTTACCTCTTCCTCATTATCATCAGTATCATCAAGCTGAAACAGCTCAGAGGCGCTTGGCTTCCTTTTCCTTGAGGTGGTGGGCTTGGTGGTTTAATTTTCGGCTCTCTTGGCCGCCCTGGCTTTCTTGGCTGCCTCATGATCATATTGCGTGTTCCAGAAGCTATCATTTGCCTGTAAAAGGTTATAACTGGTTATGCGTAAGAATACAGCCTAACATGATAAAACATAACCCGATGGCTGGAAACTTACTGCAGGGGCCGGGTTCTTCTGGCAAAAAGGTAGTAAGCCGAAGGCGTTACTATTCACTGTGCCCTCTTTCAACAAGGACTGAGTTGTAGCTTCCACTACATCATCTGGTAAGTCGTCAGGGTTATGACGTTGAGGGTCATCCTTCTCGCCTGAATAATTACACATTAAGCCGGGGCGGCGGCTTAACGGAATTATTCTCCAAGCAATCCAGACTCGGACCAAGTCAATGCCATCTAAGCCGTTCCCTAAAAGAGCTTTAATCCTCTTGATTTTGGGGGTGAGTGGCAGGCGTTCAATAGCTCAACTTATCCGGCAGCGGGTGAGTAGGTTCAAGGCACAATGCGCGGAAGCCGGGCAGTGGATTTTCGCCAGCCGGAGAAGTATCTTGGCAGTAGAACCATGTCTGGTTCCAGTCCTTTGGATGACTCAGCAATTCAGCATAAGGGAACATGCAGTCTCTCCGCCTTTGAATTGATATGACACCAAGCTCCAGACTGGGCCCGTTGGCCCGTTCATTCTGCCAGTTCAAATAGAACAATTCCCTGAACAGAAGTAGGCTGGGTTCTTCTCCAAGGTAGACCTCATAGAAAACTTGAAAGTTGCAGATATTTGACACGGAGTTGGGCCCGATGTCTTGAGGTCTTAAGTCAAAGAAGTGCAAAACGTCTCTAAAGAATTTTGAACCAGGAGGAGCAAATCCCCGGCTCATGTGAGCGGTAAAAATGATCACCTCCCCTTCCTTGGGTTGAGGTTTCTCTTCAGACGGGTCAGGAGCACGATAAGACATGACATCCTTCTTGGACAGATGGCCGGACTTCACAAACTCTGACAATTTGCTCTCCATAACAATGGATGGGACCCAGTTGTAGGTAATCAGAGGTTTAACAGCTTGGGGTGCCATTGAGTAAATTGAAGCCTACAACAAGATAAACCGGATCCTGAACCACCGCCCGAGCCGTGAAAGCCACCGGCTCCTGAACCGCCGCCTAGGCCTTGATTGCCATCAAATGTGTTAGAATTCTTGAAAGCTTTCATGATTGCGCAATCCTTCCATAAATGAGTCACTGGTCGTTCCCGGGTGCCGTGTTTCGGGCAGGGTTCATTGAGTAGTTGCTCGAGAGACGGACCTAACCCACCAAACCGTGGTGGCTTTCCTTTGCGCTTCTGATTGTTACCCTGTGCATTGGCCACAAATTCTAGGTTACTGTCCGCCTTACGCTTATTGCCTCCTTGACTCGCCGGGTTATGCCGCTGACACTTTCCATTGCCGTTCTTCTTTCCCTTCCCTGTCTTTTCCTCGTCAGACGTGGGATCCTTGGTACTATCAGAATCGGCATACTTGACTAAAGCCGCCATCAGTGTCCCCATATTGTTGCAATCACGCTTAAGGTGCCCCAGCTTCTGTCTCAGAGGCTCAAAGCGGAAATTCTTCTCCAGCATGAGAACTGCTGAGCCGGCATCCATCTTGTCAGATGAATGTATTATATCCTTGACCCGGCGCACCCAATGAGTCGTAGATTCACCTTCTTCCTGCTTACAATTTGTCAGATCCACAATTGACATAGACTGCTTGCAAGTATCTTTGAAGTTCTGGATGAAACGGGCTTTTAGCTCCGCCCATGAACTAATGGAGTTGGGTGGCAAACCCTTTAACCAAGAACGGGCCGTTCCGTCCAGCATCATGGTGAAATATTTAGCCATCGCTTCATCACTAACCTCTAGCAGCTCCATAGGCATCTCATAACTTTCAATCCATGCCCCAGGCTGTAAATCGACCGTATAATTCGGCACCTTCCGAGGCCCCTTGAAATCCTTGGGCAGACGTACATTACGTAGAGCCGGTACCAGACAAGGAACTCCTCCGGTTCTAGTAGCAACCCCCGCTTCAACGGAAGTCGTCATGTAATCCGATGAGTTCTATTGGGCTGCTAGCTGAGCCGCCAGCTGAGCCGCCCGCTTGTCCTCCTGACGTATCCGATCCTGAACTGGGTTATACCCGCCGGGCTGGTTCCAGCGCTGAGCGTTACTTGACAAGGCCTCTGACTCCATGTGTCTACTGTAACTCGGGCTTCGATTTTGACGAGGCAGAGCTAACCAGGGCAGAGGAGTCGAGTGAATCCTATCCCGGCTGTAGGAGTAGGTTTCTTGCTGAGCCAGGGCTGTTTGGACAAGTTCTCTGATCTTCCGGGTTTCCACCGCTGTCGGATTATCCCCATCTACCGGGAGAGCCGCCAAACGTGATGATACTGCGATTAAGTTCTCCATGGGGCTAGAGAAGTGACCCTGCGGTATTGGTATGTAATTGGGCGGTGCCATATTGCCGTGAGGTGGTGCCATCCCCTGAGGCCGGACTGGACCTCCCGCTCCAGATATAATAAGCTGATTCACACCTGGTGGGTTACTTGGGCCGGCCCCGGGTGTAGAAAAGAGATTCCGAGGATCATAATTCTGAGGTAAATGGGACTGAGTTTTCTGATGTCTCCTCCTCATTACCTCATTAGATGCGTTCAGGCTTAACGTGAGCTGCAAGGCCTCTGCTTGAAGTTGCTGCGCCCGTACGTCCAAAGCCGCCCGCTCTGCTGCTAATCTAGCGTGCCCAGCTGCTAAGGTTTCTTTGACCCGGGCGATCTCGTCACGAACCTGTGCCACCTCAGCCTCATGCTCAGATTGGTTCGCAGGGATGACTTTAACAGTTAACAAAGTCATAAGCTTATCCATGAGATCCATCAGCACCTGAGCCGGTGAGCGCACATGGCCTCCTGCCTCGGCTGCTCCTAGCCCGGACGTTATCGCCGCTGAAGCCGTAGAATTTTGGCCGGGTTGAGTACCAGCCATGAAGACTCCTGCCCGGTTTGGCGACTCTGAGAGGTCCGAAATAGTGCTGCCATCGGAACAGCCCCCAAGCACGCCATCTTGAACTTGATACAGCAAATCTGTTGAGCCGGCGGATGAATCATCGTCAGAGAGGACGGCTGGCTCACCATCACCTTCATATCCTTCAGGAAGTTCACCTCCATGGATGCAACCCACAAAGGCACGCTTCACGACGGGTTGAGCTCGGGCGGGTTTCGCACGCTGAGCCGTCTCGAAGAGGTCGGTGCAGCTGTCCGGCTCAGGGCCTGGCTCACCAATCCGGCCGATGAAGACGTGAATTCCGCCAAAGGGGACCCGGTAGCCATACTCAATTGAACCGGCGTCGGGGCCCCAACCTTCACCGTCGATGTAGATCTTGCCGCGACGACTCTTGGTCATCCGGCCAACTGCGTATCCCTTGAGCCCTTCGAAGCTGCCCTTCAAGAACTCGAATCCACCGTGCGCTGGCCCCACGGTGGGCGCCAACTGCCAGGAGGGGCAGGGCTCCCTAAAAGGGGACAAGAAGATTGACAAGTTCCACAAGTTGGACAAGTTAGGTTTAGACAATAGCTCTCGAGATAGAGCACTCTTGTAACCGTGATCATCATCATCAATATCAATGAAGCAGGATCTAGGCTTTTACCTCCACCATGAGGGGCCGAACCTGGGTAAAATATCGCGTATCTCGTCCCGCTCAACCCCTCTCAAGTTACCACATAGATGCGTTGGCCTCGCGACTAAGTCCTGACACTAAGGACATCTGCCGTGACAATTCCACGACAGTTGGCGCCCACCGTGGGGCTCGCGCACGGTGGTGTTGAGTTCTTGGAGGGAACCCTTCAGGGATCGAGAAGCTCGCAACGTGCCGGATGAGGAAGAACCGGTGCAGAAAGATTTACGTACTGGACAAGCAGTCGGAACAGCGGGTAAGAAATTAAGACCGAGAAGTTTTTAGGGTTGCATGTTAAGCGGCCATCGCATGCACCGTGAAGATCCGCCGAGACCGAGACGAGAGTAATTTTTGTGCAATATTGGGCCACTTGTCAAAGTTCCAGCAACAAAGACGTGTCTAGACATAAAGCCTAGCGCACCACTCGTCGGATTCAACAGAGGATCAAGGAACGACGCAACCACCCGTTTGTTTAATAAAAAAAGAGAAGGTGGTGCACGATCCGCAGGAAGCTGTGGATGGGGATTCACTGGATCGGCCACAACTAGGCAGCAGGGAGAGGGCAGACAAGGACTCCGCCTTGGCCTCTGTTCCAAGTGGCCTGCCTCCAGTTCTGACTCGGATGTCTCTGCTGCGAAAACCCTGCGGCTGCCTCTGCCACGATAGTCGCGGGCCCGCCGCGGGTTTGCCGGCGCGTCAAAGCAGCCTCCACCTAGGCGACCTATCTTGCTCTGCCCTAGCGGCTGGTTAATGCCACCTCAGCGACCCGTCGCTGCTGCAGCCTCATCTACAAACTACCGATGTTCTGCATCAACCAACCATGGTCGCCTCGACGGCAAGTCGCCCCCGTGGCTTTCAAATCGCCTCCAATGGCCGCACTTCAACCGGCCTTGTCGCCATAAGCCACCGCCATTCTTAGGCCGCCCCTCGCTCGGCTTCGCGTCGAGCCGCCGATCGCCGTCGTTACGTCCGCAACGGCCTCACTTGAAGTCGCCATTGACTCTATGTTAAACCGCCGGTGCCACTGAGCGCTGCGGTCTACCTGTCTCAAAGATGCCGATCGCTTCTACCTGCGTGCTATCTTAACCCGCCCTCCGCCGGCTCGCATCTTCAGCTTCACCGACATTGCATGACCCGGCCGCCAGCTGGTTCTGGCCTCCAGCTTACTGCGCCGGACCTGCCGCGAGCCGCCCGCCCGCTGCCGTGGTTCATCTCTGCTTGTTCTGATAGGTTTTCAAGTGCGCTGGACTGCAGCAAAAAGAACAACATGTTCAATTTGTGAGGTAGCTCCAGCCCAAGGGACACTCTGAGATGCTGATCCACCACGTGGAAGGGAGCGCTATGTGAGCTGTTAATGAATTACAAGCACTTCAGGATGAAAAAAAAGGAAATCATACAGAGTCAGGCCTCGAAGAAAACCTCAAAAGGACTTGACCCTTAAACAAAGGATAACTTGCGTTCAACATGATGAGTACTGGAGATCTTAAGTTGATATTATTGAGGAGGTCTATTACCTTGATTGAAGGTGCAAGTAAGAGCAGAAAGCATGAGCCCAGGAAAACTCCACTGATGCTCACGGCTTCTGTCATGAATCGCCACACATCTAGGCCACTGTGACTTCGTCTCCGTCGAGTTGCCTTCGCCAGCCTGCCATTTTCACTGCCTCGTCGACCCCAACGGTCCGCTGGCTTATACCACATCATAAACACAAGCTAAGTCGCTTTTATATTTAAATTTCATTTTTATCCCAGTCAATTAAATATATCCGGCACCTTTGAGTTAATCTCGGGGGCTATCGTTTCTTCTCATAAGGTTGAGTCGTAAGGTTACCAAAGAGGACTATTTGCCATGATGCACAGTTCAAACATGGGTGCCTTACATATCAGCGAAATAATTTTACGTTCGTTATTTACTAAGTCAGATGCAACTCGTAACCGACCAAGTAGTGGGTACGGTATTGTCAATCGACTCTGATGCCTATCATGGACTTTGTCGACCCTGAACATATCATATTCTGAAAAAAGTCCACACGAAAGCCTACTTAGTCGAGTCGAACGATTAACAACTTGAACACAAGTTGACAAAGTCATCAAAATTATTATTTAATTTTGTTTTATATATCACGAACGATGTAATGCATTCATGTGTTTTATTTCAGGAACAAAGAGCTTGAAGATGACTCCTCGAGTCGCCTCAAGCCTCGGGGGCTATCAAGCTAGAATTTGTGAAAAAACGGACTTTGTTCGTTACCAAAACACAAGTTCACAGACCCTCGGGTTGTTAAAGGCCTAAACAAACCCAGCGCTCGGGGGCTACAGATGATATACATGCTATTGGGGTTGGAAAAAATTCAGAAAGACCCGTCTTGGAGACAGAATCCAGCCTGGGAGGACAACCCGGCAACATCAACGTCGACGCTTCATGCCCGACAATCTCTTCATCCACATTTCGGCATCCATTACGTCAACGACCTGGAAAAAAGCTCTGTGTTCAAGGAAGACAAAAGCATCAACAAAATCAAGACCTTCCGCCCGACTCTTCGAGTCACCCGAAAGCTCGGGGGCTACTGTCGTGGATATGGGACACGGGTATCCTCACGGAGGTAGGCCGCGGCCCATCATGGGAGGTGGCCCAGCAGGCCGACTTAAACAGTTTGAATAAGACCTGGATTGCTATCCGTCTTGTAATAGAAAAGAGACTACTCCTAATCCAACTAGGACTAGTCATGTAACCCGCCCCCCAACATATATAAGGAGGGGCAGGGCTCCCCAAAAGGGGACAAGAAGATTGACAAGTTTCACAAGTTGGACAAGTTAGGTTTAGACAATAGCTCTCGAGATAGAGCACTCTTGTAACCGTGATCATCATCATCAATATCAATGAAGCAGGATGTAGGCTTTTACCTCCACCGTGAGGGGCCAAACCTGGGTAAAATATCGCGTATCTCGTCCCGCTCAACCCCTCTCAAGCTACCACATAGATGCGTTGTCCGCGCGACTAAGTCCTGACACTAAGGACATCTGCCGTGACAATTCCACGACACACATGCATAGTTTTAGAGGGCCGAGAGATAGTTTGTGTGCGTACGTGAAAGTGGTGTAGAAAGAGGGGATGACCGGTGGAGACAGGGAGAGATATGCCCGTCATTTCTCTTTCCCTTGACTAATATTTTAGGAGAATATATAAACATTCACAATGCAGAAAAAATATTTTTGGATGCACCATGCAATTAACTTTCATGTATAACATTGTATTATTGTATATGCTTATTTTATTAGTGGCCGATTGCGTGTGTGGTGTGGTGGGCACATCATTTCTAGTTGTGTTGGGTCAACATGAGGACCAATGGGTTGGTTCCATCCAGTGCCACATAGGTTGGATCGAGACTCGTTATACGAAGACCCATGTGGAGGACTCGGCGTACAACACGAAGCTAGCTACTAGAGTCGCGGAGGACTCTATCCCCACTGGTGATAAGCCGACTATATATGATTGTAACCCTAGGCCCCGAGTATGTTATAGAAGTTTGGGGGCTAGTTCGTCGATAGTATACACACACGCCAATGCCTGGTATTCACGTGTACTTTGTACACACTCCTATCACTAATATACAACACCAGGAGTAGGCTTTTTCCTCAACTGCAAGGGTCCGAACTAGGGTAAAACCTTGCCTCGTATTACCATCCAGCCTAACAGTCAGGGATATCCTACCGAATGATATGATGGAATCATATCTGCCAACTACTAAGAGAGAGGTGTGTCTGGGGGGGGGGGGCAATGTGTGCGAGAGAGGCCTAAAGATAATGTGCGTGCTGGAGACACGTAGGCACATATATGTGCGTATAGAGGGCTAGTAGAGACCGTGCGTGTGTATATATGCATGTGAGAGAAATAGTGTTTTCCAACTGAGATTAGTGAAAAGAGTGGTACATAGTAGTCAGAAAGAGAGAGAGAGAGGGAGATACAGAGAGAGCATGTGCGTGAGACTCCCCGACACCCCGAGAGAGATTGTGAGCATGTGTGAAAGAGAAATGCCGATGCATATAAAGTGTGTGCACTTATGTGGCAAATAGAGAGATATATAGCGTGTTTGTGAGAACGGGCCGAGGCATAGTGCATCTACGTGTAAAAGGCGGTTCTACGCATTAAATTAAAATATAAATGGCATTATTATTTTTTGATGAGATCATGAATTTTGCAAATTGCGTATGGACGAAAATCGGTCTATCAGACACCCATACTCTATTGAATTCTAGCATGTGCATGTGTTTATTTCATATTATCGATCCATAGAGTGAGAGCGGTTTGAAATACAGGAAATGGATGCTTTTGCAATTCATATATAAACATTAATTAGTGTGCTCCATGTTGTTAGTGTGAAGCACTTTATACATTTGTCACTTGCATGGATGCATTCCAAATTGCTAGCTATGAAATAGAATACATGTCGAATTCAACATAAAGGGTTTTTTGAAGATTCGAATTCATAGGAAGTGCATTCATCTATTTGAACCCGAGATGGCATTTGTAAATCAGATGTAAAAGGGGGCATCAATCTTTGTTGTGCGTTTGAACATGCTATATATATTCATACACATGTCTAACTTTTTTTTGCAACCAAGGAGATTATATCTGGAACCATGCATGAACTGAGGTAAGTTGCATATTTTTTAATATATACTCATGTACAATGTATATTCAAATGTACCACCTCCATTCCAAAATAATCGTAGCTTTATGATTTCCAATAGTAAAGATTTGTGAAGTTTGACAAATCCTGAATGTTCAATTCAAGGGAACCGAAAACGTTAATTCTTCTGCTCCCAAATATTGAACGAAGCGCCAAATAGGCCTCTGGTCACCCGAAACCGCGCGAGACTAATGTTTGGTGGTAGGAAATTACTGTCCTGACTCTCGCTCGTGTAGCCTATCGACCTGATGTCCACCGGGGTAGGTTTGTAACTTCACCAAGACGCCAGTCTCAACTGCCTCTGAGAAGCATTCATACGCCGTGGGCGCCTAAACACCCATGTGCTCAGCAGAAATCTATCCCGCCCACATTTGGGACACCTGATATTACTATCCTACCCCCAACCCGCAATATGTCCGAAATTTTAGATGGGGGCAAAGTTTGTAACTTTCCCCAAATTTCAAACAAGCGCGTCCCAAACCGAAACATGGTTCCCCCTTAGTTCCCCGCCTCCCTCCGTTTCCCCATTCATACTCCGTGGGCGCCAAAAAGCCCTCTCCACCAGCCACGAAACCCCAGCCTCCTCCGTCATCCACCGCATAGTGCCCAATCCACCGCCGCCCTCCTCCATCATGCCGGAGCCGGTACCCCGACATCGTCGTCCAACGCAACCGCAACTGCAACGCCCTCAAGGACTTATTAGCTGAAGTCGATGTAGAGCTGCCTCCACGACGCCGACACCGACGTGCACCGTACCAGAACTACTCTGACCACGCCGTCCTGTGCCTCACTCCTGCCGCTCCACTGTTGCAACCGTCCACCGCATCGGAGCTGTTCGCGCCACGCAGTCGTTCGCCGCCTCGGATCTGCTTCCCCTCCGCTGACAGACGGCCACCGCACCACACTCAACAACTTGGCCATGGGTTCGTCCAAGGCTGCACCATCCTCCACAACTTCTCGTTTCCAGTGAAGCACAAGAAGATCATTGGAAAAATAGAAGGAGGACACAGCACTGCCAGCAGAAAGAGGTACTCATCTTCCCTTATTCGTGCAAACCTTACGTCTCTGCTCACACCGTATTCATCCCATGAAAGAAACTAGTGGAGCGCTTCTTACTACATCTTCTTCGTGATACTAAATGCACAAGGTTTCCTCCCTTTACTATTTCACCTTTGCTAGATGTCAGTAGCCCGCCTGGATTTCAATTCAGGGTCAGTCGAACCACAATTAAAAGAAGCAGCACCCGCTTAGGCGCGCGGAGCACCTAGTCCGCCTGTTCGCCGGGGAAGCGGCGCATCAGTGTCTATCATAGGGGGTGGGGCGCAGGAGCTGCTTGCGCCTGATCAGGAGGTCGGCAGAGCTTGAATGGATTGCCGGGGGGCGGTGCCAAGCACGGCAGTGTGGTGAGGTCGAGGGGAGGGCACTGGCAGGGGACTGGGCCGATGGTCGCTGCCGTTTCGAGGAAGATCGTCAACACTGACTGGCTAGAGGTAGATGAAGGTGATCATATGTCTCCCGTCATTTATTTCTCACCGGCCTGCTATCTGCTACCTGTACATTGTACTAATTGTGCACACACTTCACCCATACTCACGCTATTGTTTTTTATGCATGGGTATTTCGGGCTGTGACGCAGTGTTGATGAATGCTGAAAAGAAAAGACAGAAGTCGCTCCAATGTAATTCGAAGATAAGCACTAAGCGTTTCAACGCTCTAAAGGATGCAGTGTCAGCAGTTGGAGACAGTAAACATAGCTCTGCAGTTGATGATCTCAATTGCCACACACAACCATCCCAGGTGCTTACTTTAACTTCGCGCTATCAAATGTGGTTGCATGTTGCATATGGTGTCTAGCTTGTATTGCTTCCAATTTGGTTAAATTGCATCTGCTTACTTTACACATTACACCTTTGATAATGGCATGCCTTCCTGTTTTTGATATATACTCCCTCCGTTCGGAATTACTCGTCCAAGAAATGAATGTATCTAGATGTATTTTAGTTGTAGATACATCCATTTTTGTGACAAGTATTTCCGAATGGAGGGAATACTAGATATGTCTATTAACCTACATCAAACTAATGCTCTTTTGTATCCCTCGTCAATCACTTATGATGAGACAGTCACCCGGGTGGGTTACTGTGAGACGCCTTACTTGTTTAAACAGTGCAGTGTCATCCTCCCCACATGATTCTCAAGAAACAGCAAGGCTAAATGAAGATAGTCAACGTAGCTCTCTAGTTGATGACCGCAATTCCTCCACACCACCATCACAGGTGCTTGCTCTATCTTCGCAGTGTGATATGTGGTTGCATGTTGCATACGGTGTCTAGCTTGTAATGCTTCTAATTAGGGTAAATTGCATCTGCTTAGTCTACACATTATACCTGTGAATATGACATGCCTTCCTATTTTTGGTACACACTAAGTCTATGTGTTAACCTTGTTCTTACGTGAAACTACCTCTCTTCTGTATCCTGCATCAATAACTTACAATGAGTCACCTTTATTCGTTGCATATTGCATATTATTTCTAGCTTGTTGCCATGTATTGCTTCTAATTTGATCAAATACATTTGTTAGGGCACCCTTTTAATTTGGCAGAGTGATATTGGTTTCATCTTTCATATGGTTTCTAGCTTGCATTTATTCTAACAAGTTCAAGCACCTTGTGCTTATTTTACACTTTATACATCATACATGTCAATATGTCACACCGTCCTATTTTTCATACATATTCCATCCTCCTATCATGCGGCTGCCTTACATGAAAGTAGTGTTCGTCAGTATCATGCATCAGTGAGTTCTGAAGAGCAAATTTTATTCATTTTTCTTGTGGGTTTGACTTGACAAGGCAAAATCAAGAAAGAGGAAGGAAAAGAGTAAGGAAGGCGATGATGGTGGTCCTCTGCAGCAACATAAACGGAGCATTTGTACCGATTCTCCTTGTACTGATAGTGCATTACAAGGTCCAAGTATCCGCTCCCCTACTCCACCATCCAAGGTGCTTGATCTAACTTGGCAGTGTGATATCTGATTGCATGTTGCATATGGTGTCTACCTTGTATTGCTCCTAATTAGTGTAAACTGCATCTGCTTAGCTTACACATGATACGTGTGAATATGACACACTTTCCTGTTTTTGGTACATACTATATCTGTCTATCACACCATGTTCTTACATGAAATTACTCTTCTTGTGTATCCTGCATCAGTCACTTATGATGGAACACCTTTAAGTTGGCAGTGTGATATTGGTTTGCGTCTTGAATATGATTTCTAGCATGTATTGCTTCTAGTTTGATGAACGCCACCTATGACGACACAATTTTAACTTGGCAGAGTGATATTGATTACACCTTTCGTATGGTGTCTAGTTTGTAGTGCTTCTAATTTGTTGAAGTGCCTTCTGCTTAGTTACCACATCATAGGTGTGAATATGTCAAGTCGTCCATTTTTTCGTACATATTCCATCCTCGAATCATGACTTTGCCTTTCATCAGAGTAGTGTTCGTTAGTATCATGCATGAATGAGTTCTGAAGAGCAAATTATATTCCTTTTTCTTGTCGGTTTGACCTCACAAGGCAAAATCAAGAAAGCTGAAGGAAATTGGCCAGTCATTGGATGATGGTGGTCCTTCCAAGCAACTAAAATGGAGGTTCTCTACAGATTCTACTCTGCCATCCTCCCAACAAGATTCGCAAGACAACGCAAGGCTAGACAGTCAACGTAGCTGTGTAGATGATGAGCACATCTCCCCTACTCCACCATCACATGTGCTTGCTCTAACTTGGCATTATTATATGTGGTTGCATGTTGCGTATGATGTGTAGCTTGTATTGATTCTAACTTTGTTGAATTGCATCTGCTTACTTTACACATAATGCCTATGAATATGACACGTGTTCCTGTTTCTAGAACATACGTGTACATGATGAGCACATCTCCCCTACTCCACCATCACATGTGCTTGCTCTAACTTGACACTATTATATGTGGTTGCATCTTGCGTATGATGTCTAGCTTGTATTGCTTCTAACTTTGTTGAATTGCATCTGCTTACTTTACACATAATGCCTGTGAATATGACACGTGTTCCTGTTTCTAGAACATACGTGTACATGATGAGCACATATACCCTACTCCACCATCACAGGTGCTTGCTCTAACTTGGAACTGTTATATGTGGTTGCATTTTCCGTATGATGTCTAGTTTGTATTGCTTCTGATTATGTTGAATTGCATCTGCGTAGCTTACAACTTATACCTGCAACGATCACTTACCCATAAGACACATTTAACTTGGGACTGTGATGTAGCTTGCATTACTTCTATTTTTATGTAGCTTACAACTTATACCTGAAAGATGCAACCAATATTCGTAGCTGTGAATATGTCATGACATCTTGTTTTTCTTACATATTACATCCTCATACGGTTGTCTTACATCAAAGTATTGCTTGTCTGTATCATGCATCAATGAGTTCTGAAGAGCGATTTTATTCTTTTGTGTTGTGGGTACGGCTTGACATGGCAAAGTCAAAAAAGAGCAAGGAAAATAATATAGTAGGGAGTGGTGTTACTTGTCAGGTGAAACAGAAAAGGATCTGCCGTCCAGATTCTGCTGGTACTTATAGTGGAGTAGAAGGTCCAAGTCCACCGACTAAATCTACAAACACAGTATCACCTGCTCCACCAGCTGCAGCATCCGCTTCAACTGTACCAGCATCTCAACGAGTTACTCGTTTGTTTGCTCCGGAACTGACCAGTTCCCAAACTGCCTTCACACCTAACACTACTTCCGAAGCACTGCTGACACAACAGGACTTGGCAAGATCAGATGAACCTCATGAGCATCAACACCAAGACGGTACCTGACCGATTCAAGTTGCAGTTGCATGCTCCTTTATATGTACTCTCACAGTTTGATGTACACTAACACTTTCCATATTCGTTGTTGAACTAGCACCACGACGCAAGCGGAAACAGACATCAGGGATAATGCTTGATAGATTAACAAAATATAAAGGAGGAAGAATGGAGATCCATTTTGAGGTAGGTTTAAAAAGGCCACGTGATGCTATAGAGTCAGCCAAGTTAGTATCAGAGGCAGCCGTTGTCGTTAGGTGTCATGCACGTATCCTCCCAACGTGGATCCAGTACAGGAATGAGAAAGACAATACCCAGTTTAACACCTTCCTTGACCATTTATCCGTCAGTAATGTTATTCATCACAATTAGTAATATTGTATTGCTCTGTCTCATACTTTCTAGCTTCCTCCTAATAATACTCACATTCTTTTTTCAACAGATGAGGTTCAAGTTGGATCCGAAAGATGATGCAACTAAACAAGCATGCACTCATGTTTTTCAGTCTGCTCTACGACAGTATCGGTAGCACCTTAGAAAATCTCACTTTGAAGGCAAGGCTAACAATGAAATCGCCCAAACATCTCCAGTGGAATATATTACATATGAAGACTGGATAGCCCTCGTTAAACACTGGTCTTATCCAAAGTATCAGGTAGGCTATATGTATTTGATCAGACCACATATTGAACTTGTATTTATATATGTGCCTTACAAGTGTATCTTCTTCTAGGCTAATTATTTGAAGAACAAGACCAACCGTTCTAAAGTGAAATTCCAACATACAGCAGGATCTCGTAGCTATATTGCACACAGCGAGGCTCTTGTAAATAGCTGCTACTTCCTTCTTTTTCTGTGCCATATTATCGTATCTATAATGACTTGTTCCAAATACAGAGGAAAGCCTATGCGGACCAAAAAGAACCTGAACTGAATGCAGTGCAAATCTTCAAGGATTTCCACA
The DNA here is from genome assembly GCF_018294505.1 of Triticum aestivum. Classification (NCBI taxonomy): domain Eukaryota; kingdom Viridiplantae; phylum Streptophyta; class Magnoliopsida; order Poales; family Poaceae; genus Triticum; species Triticum aestivum. Next base: position 44,031,981 of record NC_057803.1, read on the forward strand.
CCATCAAGATGAAGGGCATGAGCACACCAGTTCAAGCCGCTATTGTAAGTCCTCACTCCTCCTGCCTTTGAACTGATTGGTACTGTGATGTGTTCATTTAACTACTTGGTTTGCAGCCAATGTCAGTTACTCTGTTCACTTTTATACATAGTTGCCTTAACGTATCATTTCACCTTACATGGTTTAAAAGAGATGAAGGATATTCTTTTGATTTTGATCTGTATTCTAGTTGTTATGTTCACGTGCGCACACAATGATAAAATAGCCTGTTTATTTTATATCTGTTTGCCCATGATATGAATGATGTCATACTATGTTCATCTACTTTAAACCATGTCTCTTTATCCTTAGGTGTCAACGAATGTGAGGAAATAGACAATACAGTAGGCATGCTACATGGACATATGTTCTGAAAGTGATTTTATTATGTAGTTGGCACTACAATACATGCTAATGTATTACAGTAGTTCACCAAAATAAGTTATGTATAAATGTGTAACCTACTTTGTTTGTTTTTGTCTCATTAGTAACTTATCTGGTACACTAATCTACAAGTTCAAACTTTCAGTAAGCTATGGAAAAAATGATTGAACAGCCATAACCACCTGAAGGTGACGAGGCTACCACAGGCACAATGTCACCTCTTGCTGTAGTGCGTCAGTATCTCTCCACTAACAGTGCAAAAAGCACCTTCCTGCGTAATTCTGGGTTGGTTGTCAAGGTAACCTCGTCCAAATCGCCTACTGAACAAAATCTTCCTGCTAGACAGAGTGATATATTTGTGCTCCAGACACAAGTCCAATCCCTAATGGACGTCGTTTTGGAAACAAGAATAGTGGTTGACAAATGTCGTCAAGATATGAATGGTTTTGAAACCAGATTATCAGACATTCTCTTCGTTGTTCAAGAGCAACGGCGGAAAAAAAGGTGAAGATCGTGCTGCTCCATCAGATTCTACAGCCTGAAACATTAGCACTCAGGTCAAATGATATGTGCTTCTATACATCTGATGGTGTTTTTATCTGCAAGGACTATAAACTTTATGCCAACAGGCCTTTTGTTGTGATACAACATTTATGATGCTGCCAAAGGCTGCAATAATTACAACACTATTTTTGTGTAGTGTAGGTTTATCTTAGTAATGTATTCAGCCGAAAGCTTCATAGGAGCCCAACATGCCAACATTCGTCGAGCCCATTCCAATTGGGCTAAAAATGATCATGGGCCGAAATTTGCATGTAGCCCACTAAAAATATCTGGGCCTAAATCAGCATAAGATTTCATATTTTTCTGGTAGGCCTATGCCCATAGTGGGCCTTTAACAGGCGTAAACATAATTTGGGCCCTCAGTAACAATAGACCGTTTACAGGTGTAAATATCTCGAGTCCATAAAAAACATGGGCCTTTAAAAGACAGAAAGTGAGATTGGGCCCATTTACGATGCAGATCTTTCACAGGCCGAAATTCGGACGGGCCGTAAAGGCGCCGACCTAATACACGGGCCTTTAACAGGCCGGAAGTTCGGTCGGGCTAGATTATCGACATTTTTATATGGGCCGTTAATGGGCCCGATGTGACATTGGGCCACATATGGCCCATGGATTTCGTCTGACGTTAACAGGCCGAAAATCACAACAGACCGAAAGTGGCCCAAATCTATAGTGGGCCTCTAACAGGCTGAATGTCAGACATGGCCGAATAGGACCCAAATCCTTCACGGTCGTTTATGGGCCGAAAGTTTCAGTGGCCTGTAAATGGGCCCAAATGAAGTAGGACCTTTAACAGGCCGGAAATACACCGGGCCGTAATTTGGCCCATACACGTAGAGAACTATTAATAGGCCAGAAGTGACCATGGGCCGCGATGATGACAAGTTTAGGACAGGCCGTTGACGGGCCGATTTCACACTAGCCGTATGGGTCTTAACTGAGAATGTTAGGCCTTTAGCTAGGCCGGCCCATTATGGCCCGCAAAATCTCGCGAGCCTTTAGCTGGGGCGGCCCATTATGGCCCGCAAAATCTCATGGGCCTTTAGCTGGGCCGGCCCATTATGATACGCAAAATCTCGTGGGCCTTTTGCTGGGCTGGCCCATTATGGACCGCAAAATCTTGTGGGACTTTAGTTGGGCCGGCCCATTTAAATTTTATGGGCCACTTTTGGGCCGGTCCATGTGTCAACATATCATAGGCGCATCTCGCCCATTGGATGAGTGACACCTGTGCCAACGCGGAGCTGACACGTGTTTCCGTCAGCCAATCAGAATTTTACATGTGGAAAATCCCCATTGGTCCGGGCTGTTAATAGGTTATCGGATCCAAAACTGGATCCGATAGCTTAACGGCGTTCCGTTACGGTGGATGCAACATGTCAATCACCCTTGACGAAAGCACTTCTGTGACACGCGATTTATCGTCATGGAAGTGGACACTTCCATGATGATAATTTTGGTAATGTCATGGAACACTTCTACGACAGCACATGTATGACTATCTTGATTTTGTCATAAATTTGTCATGGATGTACATGCATGATAGAAAACATGACCTACTATGACAAACACGTATCATCATGGAAGTGTATTTTTTTGTAGTGGGGAAGGCTAAATATCCTGCTGATTTCCTTGTTCTTGGTTCCCCTCAAGATAGCTTTTGTCCCATTATATTTGGTAGACCCTTCTTGGATACTATTAATGCTAAGATAGATTGCAAGAAGGATGATGTTACTATTGGTTTGGATGATATGTCTCATGAGTTTAATTTTTCTAAATTTCGTAGACAACCCCGTGATGAAGAATTGCCTAGTAAAGATGAAATTATTGGTCTTGCTTCTATTGTTGTGCCTCCCAATGATCCTTTAGAACAATATTTGCTAGACCATGAGAATGATATGTTTATGAATGAAGGAAGGGAAATAGATTAAGTATTCTTTAAACAAGGACCCATTCTTAAACACAATTTGCCTGTTAAAATCCTAGGGGATCCTCCTCCACCCAAGGGTGATCCCGTGTTTGAGCTTAAACCATTGCCTGATACTCTTGCATATGCTTATCTTGATGAAAATAAGGTATATCCTATTATTCTTAGTGCTAACCTTTCATAGAAGGAGGAAGAAAAATTATTGAAAACTCTGAAGAAGCACCGTGCTGCTATTGGATATACTCTTGATGATCTTAAGGGCATTAGTCCCACTCTATGTCAACACAAAATAAACTTAGAGAAAGACGCTAAACCAGTTATTGATCACCAACGACGACTGAATCCTAAGATAAAAGAAGTGGTAAGAAAAGAAATACTAAAGCTCCTTGAGGCAGGTATAATTTATCCCGTTGTTGATAGTCAGTGGGTAAGTCCTGTCCATTGTGTCCCTAAGAAGGGAGGTATCACTGTCGTTCCTAATGACAAAGATGAACTGATTCTGCAAAGAATTATTACAGGTTATAGGATGGTAATTGATTTCCGCAAATTAAATAAGGCTACTAAAAAGATCATTACCCCTTACCTTTTATTGATCAAATGCTAGAAAGATTATCCAAACATACACATTTGTGCTTTCTAGATGGTTACTCTGGTTTCTCTCAAATACCCGTGTCAGCTGATGATCAAGCAAACACCACTTTTACTTGCCCTTTTGGTACTTTTTCTTATAGACGTATGCCTTTTGGTTTATGTAATGCACCTGCTACCTTCCAAAGATGCATGATGGCTATATTTTCGGACTTTTGTGAAAAGATATGTGAGGTTTTCATGGACGATTTCTCCGTTTATGGATCCTCTTTTGATGATTGCTTGAGCAACCTTGATCGAGTTTTGCAAAGATGTGAAGAAACTAATCTTTTTCTGAATTGGGAGAAATGCCACTTTATGGTTAACGAAGGTATTGTCTTGGGGCATAAAATTTCTGAAAGAGGCATTGAAGTTGATAAAGCTAAAGTTGATGCTATTGAAAAGATGCCATGTGGACATTAAAGGTATAAGAAGCTTCCTCGGTCACACCGGTTTTTATAGGAGGTTCATTAAGGACTTCTCAAAAATTTCTCGGCCTCTGACTAATCTATTACAAAAAGATATTCCTTTTGTCTTTGATGATGATTGTGTAGAAGCATTTGAAATACTTAAGAAAGCATTGATTTCTGCACCTATTGTTCAGCCACCTGATTGGAATTTACCCTTTGAAATTATGTGTGATGCTAGTGATTATGCTGTAGGTGTTGTTCTAGGGCAAAGAGTTCATAAGAAATTAAATGTTATTCAATATGCTAGTAAAACTCTAGACAATGCCCAGAGAAATTATGTTACCACTGAAAAAGATTTTTTAGCAGTTGTTTTTGCTTGTGATAAGTTCAGACCTTATATTGTTGATTCTAAAGTAACTATTCACACTGATCATGCTGCTATTAAATACCTTATGGAAAAGAAAGATGCTAAACCTAGACTTATTAGATGGGTTCTCTTGCTACAAGAATTTGATTTGCATATTATTGATAGGAAGGGAGCTGAGAACCCCGTTGCAGACAACTTGTCTAGGTTAGAGAATGTTCTTGATGACCCACTACCTATTGATGATAGCTTTCCTGGTGAACAATTAATGTCATAAATGCTTCTCGCACTGCTCCATGGTATGCTGATTATGCTAATTACATTGTTGCTAAATTTATACCACCTAGTTTCACATACCAGCAAAAGAAAAAGTTTTTCTATGATTTAAGACATTACTTCTGGGATGACCCACACCTTTATAAAGAAAGAGTAGATGGTGTTATTAGACGTTGTATACTTGAGCATGAATAGGAACAGATCCTACGCAAGTGTCACTCCAAAGCTTATGGAGGACACCACACTGGAGATAGAACTGTGCATAAGGTATTGCAATCCGGTTTTTATTTGCCTACTCTCTTCAAGGATGCTCATAAGTTTGTCTTATCTTGTGATGAATGTCAAAGAATTGGTAATATTAGTAGATGTCAAGAAATGCCTATGAATTATTCACTTGTTATTGAACCATTTGACGTTTGGGGCTTTGATTATATGGGACCTTTTCCTTCCTATAATGGGTATACACATATTTTAGTTGCTGTTGATTATGTTACTAAGTGGGTAGAAGCTATTCCAACTAGTAGTGCTAATCATAACACCTCTATTAAGATGCTTAAAGAAGTTATTTTTCCGACGTTTGGAGTCCCTAGATATTTAATGGCTGATGGTGGTTCACATTTTATTCATGGTGCTTTTCGTAAAATGCTTGCTAAGTATGATGTTAATCATAGAATTGCATCTCCTTATCACCCACATTCTAGTGGTCAAGTAGAATTGAGTAATAGAGAGCTCAAATTAATTTTGCAAAAGACTGTTAATAGATCCAGGAAGAATTGGTCCAAGAAACTTGATGATGCATTATGGGCCTATAGAACTGCATATAAAAATCCTATGGGTATGTCTCCATATAAAATGGTTTATGGAAAATCATGTCACTTACGTCTTGAGCTTGAACATAAGGCATATTGGGCCATTAAAGAGCTCAATTGTGATATCAAACTTGCCGGTGAGAATAGGTTATGTGACATTACCTCACTTGATGAATGGAGAACCCAGGCCTATGAGAATGCCAAACTGTTTAAATAAAAAGTTAAAAGATGGCATGACAAAAGGATACAAAAGCGTGAGTTTAATGTAGGTGATTATGTATTGCTATACAACTCTCGTTTAAGATTTTTTGCAGGCAAACTTCTCTCTAAATGGGAAGGTCCTTACGTTATCGAGGAGGTCTATCGTTTCGGTAAAAAAAATCAACAACTTTGAAGGCACAAATCCGAAGGTGGTGAACGGTCGAAGAATCAAACATTATATCTCAGGTAATCCCATAAATGCTGAAACTAATATTATTGAAACCGTAACCCCGGAGGAATACATAAGGGACACTTTCCGGAATGTTCCAGACTCCAAAAAGGAATAGGTATGTGGTACGGTAAGTAAACCGACTCCAAAATAATTCTAATGGCAATATTTCTTTGTTTTGGAATATTTAAGAAAATAGGAAAATAAGAAGCAGACCGGAAAGGACACGAGGCTTCCACGAGGGTGGAGGGCGCGCCCTACCCCCTGGGCACGCCCCCTGCCTCATGGGCGCCTCGTGTGCTTTCCAGACTCCGTTTTCTTGCACGATACTTCTTTTGGTCGGTAAAAATTCATTATATAATCTCCCGAAGGTTTGGACCACCGTATCATGCAAATATCTCTTGTATTTGTTTCGAGCTGTTTTTCTAACAGATCTAGGTCGTCATGTCGTCTTCAAGTGCCCCCAAGGACAAGTTCTTCGAAGAGGTCATCAACCCCTACCTCGCGGAGGTGCCGCAACATCCTCAAACCATTGAGATGTGTGAGGGGTTGTTGCACATCCGTGATGTTGAGGAACCAAGGAGGACCGGAGGCACGGAGGCAAGGCTCGAGGCATTGGAGCAACAAGTTTTCAAGTGTCAGGAGATGATGGAGCGTGGACTCGACTCCAATCACATTATGATCACAGAGTTCACCAACAACCACGAGCTAGACGTCAAGGACATTGGTGAGGCCATCTTCAAGCTTCATGAGAAAATCGAGTACCTCCAAGCCCAGATCTATGACCTGCAAAATCAAAACTGTGAGTATGAATATAGATTCAAGAGGATGAGTTCGGCTGCAGATTTGAGGATTCAGGAGACTCAATCATCCTTCTATGATGGTGAGCCTATGCCTTGGAAGAGGGGCGACAAGCCTACATCATCAACAACTCCACCTTCTTCACCAACAAAGAAGAACTAAGTATCTGGTATGGGCACTCGCCTTGGCAATTGCCAAGCTAGGGGGAATGCCCCGGTATCGTATCACCATCACAACTTTTATCTTTACTATTTTTCTTAGTTCAATCCTTTTGGTAATATCTTGATATAGTAGAATAAAGTTTTAGTATGATCTACTTGTGGGTTTTGCTTTATGATCCCTCTATGTAATCGAGTCCGTGAGCTATATAATAAAGATTAGTGTTGAGTCAAGGGCTTGATTATTTTGCTATGATCTTGAGGGAATTAAATAAAATAAAAGAGAAGAGATTTAAAGAAATAAAGAGATCATATGGATCTTATGGAGAGTAATGAGCTCACATATAAAGAGTATGATGAATAAAAGTTGTTGAGAGTTAACAAACATAGATTTGGTCATCGTTGCAATTAAAAGGAAGTAATAAAGAAAGAGAGGTTCACATATAAATATACTATCTTGGACATCTTTTATGATTGTGAGCACTCATTAAAGTATGACATGCTAAGAGTTGACGTTGGACAAGGAAGACAACGTAATGGGTTATGTTTTCTTACATCTGAGATAAATTATATTGTCATGGATCATCCAACATGTTGAGCTTGCCTTTCCCTCCCATGCTAGCCAATTTCTTTGCACCAAGTAGAGATACTACTTGTGCTTCCAAATATCCCTAAACATGTTTTTGCCACGAGAGTCCACCACACCTACCTATGGATTGAGTAAGATCCTTCAAGTAAGTTGTCATCGGTGCAAGCAATACAAATTTCTCTCTAAATATGTATGATTTATTAATATGGAGAAAATAAGCTTTATACGATCTTGTGATGTGGAAGAAATAAAAGCAACGGACTACATAATAAGGGTCCATATTACAAGTGGCAATATAAAGTGACATTCTTTTGCATTAAGATTTTTTGCATCCAACCATAAAAGCACATGACAACCTCTGCTTCCCTCTGCGAAGGGCCTATCTTTTACTTTTATCTTCTACCTTATATAAGAGTCATGGTGATCTTCACCTTTCCTTTTACATTTTATCCTTTGGCAAGCACAATGTGTTGGAAAGATCCAGATATATATAGCTAATTGGATGTGAGTTTTCATGAACTATTATGGTTGACATTACCCTTGAGGTAAAACGTTGGGAGGCAAAACTATAAGCCCCTATCTTTCTCTGTGTCCGATTAAAACTCCATACCCATAAATATTGCGTGAGTGTTAGCAATTGTGAAAGTCTAAATGATAGTTGAGTATGTGGACTTGCTGAAAAGCTCTTATATTGACTCTTTCCATGTTATGATAAATTGCAATTGCCTCAACGACTGAGATTAGAGTTTGTTAGTTCTCAACGAAGTTTATGATTCATACTTGAAATTGTGATTGAATTGTTACTTTAGCATAAGAGATCACATGACAAAAAAAATATATATATGTTGCTTTTCTAAGAATGATCATGATGCCCTCATGTCCGTATTTTATTTTATCGACACCTCTATCTCTAAACATGTGGACATATTTATCGTTATCGGCTTCCGCTTGAGGACAAGCGAGGTCTAAGCTTGAGGGAGTTGATACGTCCAATTTGCATCATGCTTTTATATCGACATTTATTGCATTATGGGCTGTTATTACACATTATGTCACAATACTTGTGCCTATTCTCTTTTATTTTACAAGGTTTACATAAAGAGGGAGAATGCCGACGGCTGGAATTCTGGGCTGGAAAAGGAGCAAATATTAGAGACCTATTCTGCACAACTCCAAAAGTCATGGAACTCCATGGAAGTTATTTTTGGAAATAATAAAAAATACTGAGCAAAGAAAATAGCATAGGGGGCCCACACCCTGGCCACGAGGGTGGGGGGCGCGCCCCCTACCTCGTGGGCCCCCTGGTGGCCGTCCGGTGCCCATCTTCTGCTATATGAAGTCTTTCTTCTAAGAAAAAAAAATCAGAAGAAAGCTTTCGGGACGAGACTCCGCCGCCATGAGGCGGAACCTTGGTGGAACCAATCTAGGGCTCCGGTGGAGCTGTCCTGCTGGGGAAACTTCCCTCCAAGAGGGGGAAATCATCACCATCGTCATCACCAACGAACCTCTCATCGGGAGGGGGTCAATCTCCATCAACATCTTCACTAGCACCATCTCATCTCAAACCCTAGTTCATCTCTTGTATCCAATCTTTGTATCCAAACCTCAGATTGGTACCTGTGGGTTGCTAGTAGTGTTGATTACTCCTTGTAGTTGATGCTAGTTGGTTTACTTGGTGGAAGATCATATGTTCAGATCCATTATGCATATTAATACCCCTTTGATTATGAACATGAATATGCTTTGTGAGTAGTTACATTTGTTTTTGAGGACATGGGAGAAGTCTTGCTATTAGCAGTCATGTGAATTTGGTATTCGTTCGATATTTTGATGAGATGTATGTTCTCTCTCCTCTAGTGGTGTCATGTGAACGTCGACTACATGACACTTCATCATTGTTTGGGCCTAGAGGAAGGCATTGGGAAGTAACAAGTAGATGATGGGTTGCTAGAGTGACAGAAGCTTAAACCCTAGTTTATGCGTTGCTTCGTAAGGGGATGATTTGGATCCATAAGTTTCATGCTATGGTTAGGTTTACCTTAATACTTCTTTTGTAGTTGCAGATGCTTGCAATAGGAGTTAGTCATAAGTGGGATGTTTGTCCAAGTAAGGACATCACCCAAGCACCAGTCCACCCACATATCAAATTATCAAAGTACCGAACGCGAATCATATGAACGTGATGAAAACTAGCTTGACGATAATTCCCATGTGTCCTCGGGAGCGCTTTTCTCTATATAAGATATTGTCTAGGCTTGTCCTTTTCTACAAAAAGTATTGGGCCATCTTGCTACACTTTATTTACACTTGTTACTTGTTACCAATTACCTATCAGCAAACTATCTGTTACTGATAATTTCAGTGCTTGCAGAGAATACCTTGCTGAAAACCGCTTATCATTTCCTTCTGCTCCTCGTTGGGTTCGACACTCTTACTTATCAAAAGGACTACGATAGATCCCCTATACTTGTGGGTCATCAATCATAGCTGAGAATACTGACAACTTATTTCATGGGGTGACAGCCACGTTGCATTGTTCCAACATGCGGGCCCACCGTTTTTCTTCTGCAGGTGAAAGTTCACGGAATGCGCGAGCATTCCGTAGCATTGTTTCAATGTTGGTCAAACTTACTGGCTCCGCCAGCACCTCCTCTTCCTCTTCCACCTGAGCATCAGGCAGATCAAGATGGTGATCTGCTGCTTCCATGTAGTCAATAACATTGACGTTCACAGCTTCACCATGATGAACCCACCTAGTATATGTGACCGACATCCCATACAAGTGTAGATGATTTTGCATAGTTAACTGAGGTCTTGTAACTGAATACATACAACTACTACACGGGCAGAGCACATCTGATTTCGGACCACCGTACTCTGCTGTGATAAAGTTCATGAAGCTTTCAACCCCCTCGACATATGCAGCGGAGAATCTTCGAGCAGGAGTTATCCAAGTCATGTCCATCTGTTAGACATAAAAATTAGTTCTTCTACTAGATACTACAGGAAAAACATATATGCTTTTTTATGAAGTCCAGAAAAAAATACCTAGGTCGATGTCTAAAGCTATGGCAAGATATTTGGACGAGCAGATCTAAGTAACGAAATATATGTAAAGCTAATTCAGCAAACAGATTTGAGTGCTAAATTATGGCAGGTTGTTTCAGTAGTTAATGAGGCCGAGCACACAGCCATCGAACTAATGAAGGCCATCGCAGCAACAAAGATCGAGTATAAAACGATGTAGAGCTATTTCACCTAACAGATTGGCTACTAGACCATGGCAATCTACGTCACAAAAAATATATCAGCATATTTTAGCAACTAATCGGCCTTGGCATGCCATCTCAGCTAAGAGATTGAGTGCAGAACAGGGCAAGGAAGCTTCTTAAGCAGAGCATTTTGACTGTAAACTACTTCAGCAAATAGTGAGATTAACAGCGTCTATCAGCTAACATCCAGCGCTACATCGACATGCACGGCGCCTTAGTCTAGAATGCACATACCATGGGAGAAGCTGGCCGCCATGCGTCTCCACACGAACGTCGCCGGTGGTGGCGGCGCTGACCATCGTGCTCCTCCACAAGAACGTCGCCAGCGGTGGCGGCACGGCTAGAGGACGACAGTCTACGAGAACGAACCATGGGAGCGAGAGGATCGCCGTGCGTCCCCTCGACGAACCACGGCGCCGGTGTATCGGCGCAGCGAGGAGGGTGGCTTTGGCGGAGCGAATGGAGTGGAGGGGACGGGGGGTGGGTTGGGGAATATTATTGGCTAGTTGGCCGAAGGGCGGTTGAATCTATGATTTGGGGGGAATTTTTGGGTGGGTGAGGTGATAACCCACAAGTATATAGGGGATCGCAACAGTTTTCGAGGGTAGAGTATTCAACCCAAATTTATTGATTCGACACAAGAGGAGCCAAAGAATATTCTCAAGTATTAGCAACTGAGTTGTCAATTCAACCATACCTGGAAACTTAATATCTGCAGCAAGGTATTTAGTAGCAAAGTAATATGATAGTAGTGGTAACGGTAGTAAAAGGTAACGGTAGCAAAAGTAATATTTTTAATGTTTCATAGTGATTGTAACAATAGCAACGGAAAAGTAAATAAGCGAAGAACAATATATGGAAAGCTTGTAGGCAATGGATCGGTAATGGAGAATTATGCCGGATGTGGTTCATCATGTAACAGTCATAACCTAGGGTTGCACAGAACTAGCTCCAATTCATCAATGTAATGTAGGCATGTATTACGAATATAGTCATACATGCTTATGGAAAAGAACTTGCATGACATCTTTTGTCCTACCTTCCCGTGGCAGTGGGGTCATATTGGAAACCAAGGGATATTAAGGCCTCTTGAGGGAGTCTTGGATTAGGGGGTCTCCGGACAGCCGGACTATATTCTTTGGCCGGACTGTTAGACTATGAAGATACAAGATTGAAGACTTCGTCTCGTGTCTGGATGGGACTCTACTTGGCGTGGAAGGCAAGCTAGGCAATACGGATATGTATATCTCCTATTTTGTAACCGACCTTGTGTAACCCTAGCTAAGGGAGTCCTGGATTAGGGGGTCTCCGGACAGCCGAACTGTTAGACTATGAAGATACAAGATTGAAGACTTCGTCTCGTGTCCGGGTGGGACTCTACTTGGCGTGGAAGGCAAGCTAGGCAATACGGATATGGATATATCGTCCTTTGTAACCGACCTTACCCTCTCCGGTGTCTATATAAACCGAAGGGTTTTAGTCCGTAGGACAACAATCACAACATACAATCATACCATAGGCTAGCTTCTAGGGTTTAGCCTCTCTGATCTTGTGGTAGATCTACTCTTGTACTACCCATATCATCAATATTAATCAAGCAGGACGTAGGGTTTTATCTCCATCAAGAGGGCCCGAACCTGGGTAAAACTTCGTGTCCCCTGCCTCCTGTTACCATCCGGCCTAGACGCACAGTTCGGGACCCCCTACCCGAGATCCGCCGGTTTTGACACCGACATTGGTGCTTTCATTGAGTGTTCCTCTGTGTCGTCGCCATTAGGCTTGATGGCTCCTACTATCATCAATAGCAATGCGGTCCAGGGTGAGACTTTTCTCCTCGGACAGATCTTCGTATTCGGCGGCTTTGCACCGCGGGCTAATTCAATTGGCCATCTGGAGCAGATTGAAAGCTACGCCCCTGGCCATCAGGTCAGATTTGGAAGTTTGAATTATGCGGCCGACATCCGCGGAGACTTGATCTTTGATGGATTCAAGCCACAGCCGGGCGCGCCGCACTATCGCGATGGGTCATGACCTAGCTCTGCCGCCGAACAGTACCCCAGAGGCCACGCCTGCATCAACTCCGACCCTTAGTTTGGAGCCAACTACGCCAATCGAGGATGGGTGGTTAGACACTGCCTCCGGGGCTGCAGTCTCAACGGCGATCGAGCCGAACACCTGCCTAACCCTCTGCGCAGCCCGTGACTCCAAGGTGTCGGACTCTTTCCCGGACTCCGAACCATCCGTGCCCCTGCCAATCGAATCCGATTGGGCGCCGATCATGGAATTCACCGCCGCAGATATCTTTTAACACTCGCCCTTCAGCGACATTCTGAATTCACTAAGGTCTCTCTCTTTGTCAGGAGAGCCTTGGCCGAATTATGGCCAATAGGATTGGGATGCGGACGACGAAGAAATTTGACACCCACCGACCACCCACTTCATAGCCACTGTCGATGATTTAACCGACATGCTCGACTTCGACTCCGAAGACATCGACGGTATGGACGACGAGGTAGGAGACGAACATGAACCAGCACCTATAGGGCACTGGAAAGCCACCTCGTCATATGACATATACATGGTGGATACACCCAATGAAGGCAATGGCAACGAGATAGCGGAGGATGACCCCTCCAAAAAGCAACCCAAGCGCCAACGTCAGTGGCGCCGCTCTAAGTCCCGCCAAAGCAAAAGTGGTGATACTGGCACAGGAGATAATAACACTCCGGATAGTGCCGAAGACAACAACAATCCCCTGCAGCAAGATTTAGAGCAGGAGGATGAAGGAGCCAGCTCTCCTGAGAGAGCGGCAGACAGAGAGGAGGAGGATGATCACATCCCCCCCTCCGAAGACGAGGCAAGCCTCGGCGACGATGAATTCGCCATCCCCTAGGATCCCGTCGAACAAGAGCGCTTCAAGCACCGGCTTATGGCCACGGCAAATAATTAGAGTTTGAATTATTTTCAAACTTCAATCATTTTTGAACCTGACCAAAACAACTTCGAATGGGATGAAATCTGACAGAGAGGGTGTAGGAAAAAGGCAAGATTTATAGGGAAAAGATGAACATTAATGGAGGAGGAATAAGGTCGCTTCCAAAGACATGAAAAACGAAGGAAGTGGGAGGGATGATGCATGGGTATGGCTTGAGAGAGAGATGACAAGGAAAAATATATGAAGTTAAGTCGGGTAGAAGAAGAGTTGAAGAGTAATGCAATTGTGTGATGGGTGATTCCAAGTTAATGGGATATTTAATATAGCTCCCTATTATTGGGAGGATATGTTATAAAGAGAAGTCACTCTTCCCTCGATTTAAATGGATCGAAGATCCACACAATTTATTTAGTTGAGATGCAAAAGATTTATGAGATGATGGCATGATGACATGATGCAAATGCACATGATGCAAAGATGAAAACGACGAACCAAACAAATCACACGATGAAACCCGGAAACATGGAAGGCATCTGAAGCTCCGGTCTTGGGGCGTTACAACACGGCACCCCAGACAAGCCAGCCAATCACACCAACAGGGACTGTTGGGTGTTCAAGCAGGCCGGCAAGTTAATTGCCGAAAACAAGGACAAGGGGCCGCATAGCGATGACGAGGAGGAGCCCCGGCAGCCGCACAATGGAGGACAAAAGAGGTTTCCCCCGCAAGTGCGGACGGTGAACATGATATACGCAACCCACATCCCCAAGAGGGAGCGGAAGCGTGCGCTCAGGGACGTATATGCGTTGGAGCCAGTCGCCCCAAAGTTCAATCCTTGGTCCTCCTGTCCGATCACCTTCGATCGCAGGGACCACCCCATTAGTATCCGTCATGGCGGATTCGCCGCACTGGTCTTAGACCCAATCATTGACGGATTTCACCTCACTCGAGTCCTTATGGATGGCGGCAGCAGCCTGAACCTGCTTTATCAGGACACGGTGCGCAAAATGGATATAGACCCCTCAAGGATCAAACCCACCAAAACAACCTTTAAGGGCGTCATTCCAGGTGTAGAGGCCCATTGCACAGGCTCAGTTACACTGGAAGTGGTCTTCGGATCCCTGGATAATTTCCGAAGCGAGGAGTTAATCTTCGATATAGTCCCGTTCCACAGTGGTTATCACGCACTGCTTGGGCGAACCACATTCGCTAGATTCAATGCGGTACCGCATTATGCATACCTCAAGCTCAAGATGCCAGGACCTCGCGGAGTTATTACAGTCAATGGAAACACAGAGCGCTCTCTCCGAATAGAGGAGCACACCGCGGCCCTTGCAGCAGAAGCGCAAAGCAACCTCTCAAGGCAATCAACCAGTTCGGCGCTTCAAAGCCCGGACACCTTCAAGCGCGCTCGGGGCAATCGGCAAATAGACCGCCTAGCGCGATCTGAGCTCGTGTAGCAATACGATGGCCACCCCAATCCCAGCCCAGCAACGAAACTCGTGTTGCGCGTACATAATTACGCATTAAAAATACCATGGGCACAGGTGGGGAGGGGGCACAACTTCGGCACGCCCCAAAACGCGGCCTAAACCGCACTAGGGGCTTCCTGTTTGGTTATTTTTCTTTTTCTTTCAACACCTTAATCTCTGGAAACGCTGTCCGGCAGCACTATTGCCGAACACATGATACAGCAACCAAGGAGGCGAACATCTACGTCATACCACAGAATTCCCAGGTTGATTACAGTAACGAGCGAAATATTCGATTTCATATCATTCCTCAGCTTGCCCTTGGAAGGGACATAGTCCTACTCTTTGCTTATCGCACTATCTGTATCACTCTGCTTTAACGCAATTTTTCAATAAACAATGCATGACATTACGACTATTATTGCATTCTTGTTATATATATATATATGTGTGTGTATGTGTGTGTGTTCATTAATGACGCCTTGCAACCGTACACTCTGGTACGGCCAACACACCAGGGGCTTACGTACCCCACAATGCGGTGTGAAAAGTCCGAACACTTTCACAAGTGCGGCACCCCGAACTTATAGCATTATATGCATCAGCTCCGAATCATGTCTTTGGTCAAATGTTGGGTTTGCCCGGCTCCTATGTTTTGGTACCTTACGTTCCGCTCTATGGCTAAGGTAGCGCTAGGAGAACTACTGCGATTGTGCCCCGGTTCTGCCGGGCTGAGCACCTTAGTAGAGAAAGCTAAAACTGACTGTCATGATAAGGTGAGAGACTGGTCGTTGTTCGGCGAGGTTTTTCGAGTCCCTAAAGACTTATGCCGCTTAGGGCGAGGGGCCGGCCCTGTCCAGCTTACAGGCGTGTATCGCGCCCCGATTTCGACCTTCTGAATACCAGGGGCTTCGCCGAAATTTAAAATTATAGAATTCTATGGCTAACTAAGAGTGATAAAGCATTATTAGTCCGGTTGCCTTGTTCGTTGTGCTGAGCACCTCCCTTGAAGGACCCAAATATGGGAACAAGAGTGCTCAGGTTTATCCCGAACACCCCAGCACTCGTGGCATGGGGGCAGAAGCCGAGGACTAGCCATATCTCAGATTGGATAAACAGCCAAATAGAAGGTAATATTTTAAATTCAAGCAAGCGTTGCATAGCGCATATGAAACATGTTTTCATAAATACAGGATAAAACAAGCGAGTTTACTCAAACATTACATCTTTTGAACACTCATCCGCGATAAGACGGGCACCTGGCAGAACACGCTCGTAGTATATCTCGGAATGGCGGTGCTCCTTGCCCTCCGACGGCCCCTCCTTGATCAGCTTCACGGCGTCTAGCTTGACCCACTGCAATTTCACACAGGCGAAAGCCCGGCGTGCACCTTCAATGCAGACGGATCGCTTGACGACCTCCAGCCGTGGGCAGGCATCCACAAGCCGCCTCACCAGGCTGAAGAAGCTGTTCGGAAGGGCGTCGCCAGGCCACAGCCGGACTATAGAGCCCTTCATGGCCTGATCGGCCGCCTTATGTAGCTCGACCATCTGCTTCAGCCGGTTGTTCATCGGCACCGGATATTCGGCCTCAGCATACTGAGACCAGAACAGCTTCTCCGTCGAGCTTCCGTCCTCGGCCTGGTAAAATTGTGCGGCATCGGACACACTGCAGGGCAAATCTGCGAATGCTCCTGAAAAGCTCCGGATTCGGGTAAGTAATCGATAATTTACTTTTACATGCTTGCTTTGCATATAGAAAGCCTTACTCGCCGCTATCTTCTTCATTGCGTCGATCTCCTGGAGGGCCTTCTGGGCCTCGGCCTTGGCACTCTTTGCGCTCTCAAGGGCCGCGGCAAGCTCAGACTCTCGCGTCTTCGAGTCAAGCTCCAATGCCTCGTGCTTTGTCACGAGAGCCTGGAGCTCTTGCTGCACCTCACCCACCCGAGCCTCATGCTTCTCTCGCTCGGTGCGCTCCCTGGCCGCTGTATCTTCGGCCTTGGTTAGCGCTTGCTTCAGGGCCGCCACCTCGATCGTGGCCCCTGACAAACATACGATGATCCTGTCATTTTGCAATCGCGTCCTTTCTTACATATCTATAGACGGGGTATTACTTACCCTTTTTCTCCTCGAGTTGCCTCTTGGCAAGGCTGAGCTCTTTCCTGGACCCCTCGAGGTCCTGCTTCAGTACGGCGACCTCCGCAGTCAGTGCGGCGGACGCCAGCAGCGAATCCTGCATACGCATATTGACACACCTATATTAGACTCCTGCAATATTATTTGATCCTTTGTTCGGCTTTTCTTTGTGATCACCGAACAAAGCATCAGGGGCTACTGTCTAAGCGGTAATTTTTTGTACTACATTTTAAAACACTTACCTCAAAGCCTGTTAGAAGGCTGGCACATGCTTCAGTCAATCCGCTCTTGGCGGGCTGAACCTTCTGGATCACCGCACTCATGATAGTGCGGTGCTCCTCGTCAATGGAAGCGCTGCGAAGCGCTTCCAGCAGATTGTCCGGCGTCTCTGGATGGACAGAGGTCACTGGCACAGGCGTCTTGCCCCTCTTAGAAGGAGGCCGCCTGCCCGAGCCCGGAACCGCTGGAGGGTCCGGCGCGGTGTTCGGCTGAGGGCCGAACTCGGAGCACTCGGGGGGCCCGTCCCCTCGGCTCCCAGAGTCCGAAAGGTCACCTTGAGGCACCTCCGGGACTATCTCCCCTCGATCCGGTGCCTCTTGAGACAACACCTCAGCATCGTCGGTAGGATGAGGGGAGGTGGCGGTCGGGACTGGATCTCTATCCATGTCCGACAAGCCAAAGGAGTCGTCCGACGATACATCAATACTGGCTCGGGGCGGCCTGCATAATTGTGTTCGGCGTCAGGGAAAACAGTGCGATAAAGGAATCCTACGGGTTACTTTGGTATCCGAATACTTACGATCTCCCCGGGGGCTTGGCCCTGGGCAACCATTCATCTTCGCCTTCGTCAGCGGCGGTGGAGCTGTCCGGAAGGAGAGTCCTTCCCTTCTTGGACCCTCCGGCCTCCCTAGTTGGGGCGTCTTTCCTTTTCTTGTCTCCCCCAGTCGGTGGAGGAGCATCTTCTTCTTCCTCTTCCTCATCTTCAGGGGAAGAGTGCGCCACAGAGTCATCGGATGGTGAGTCCGACGACGCTTGGCATCGGGAACTCTTTTGAGTTCCCTTGGCCTTCTTGGTCTTCTTTGACACCTTATAAGGGGCCGGAGTCAACATCTTCGCCAGAAGAGCATCTGCGGGGCCTTCTGGCAAAGGAGCCGGATAATCAATCTGTCTGGCCATCTTCTGCCAGTCCTGTCAAAGGTACGGGAGTTTAGATCCCGCATAGAGTCAATCCATATGAAAAAATAAATATCCTGTGAAAGGTATAGCAGCATACCGCACTGGCTTGGCGCTTCGCGCTGAACCCGCGATCCTCCGTAATAGGGGGGGACCTCGGCACTTTTGAACAGCACCCTCCAGGCGTCTTCATGAGTCGTGTCGAAGAGCCTGTTCAGAGTTCGGTGCTGTGCCAGATTGAACTCCCACAAGTTGAACTCCTGTTGTTGGCACGGGAGTATCCGGCGGATGAGCATGACTTGGACTATGTTGATAAGCTTGACCTTCTTCTCCACCATGTTTGGAATACATGTTTGGAGTCCGGTCAGCTCCTTCGAATTACCCCAGGACAGGCCCTTCTATTTCCAGGAGGTGAGCTGCATGGGGATGCCAGATCGGAACTCGGGGGCCGCTGCCCATGTAGGGTCGCGGGGCTCGGTGATATAGAACCACCCCGATTGCCACCCCTTTATGGTTTCCACAAAGGAGCCCTCGAGCCATGTTATGTTGGGCATCTTGCCCACCATGGTGCCTCCGCACTCCGCCTGGCGGCCACCCACCACCTTCGGCTTGACATTGAAGGTCTTCAGCCATAAGCCGAAGTGGGGCTTGATGTGGAGGAAGGCCTCGCACACGACGATAAACGCCGAGATGTTGAGGATGAAGTTCGGGGCCAGATCGTGGAAATCCAGGCCATAATAAAACATGAGCCCCCGGACGAAGGGATGGAGAGGGAATCCCATTCCACAGAGGAAATGGGTGAGGAATACTACCCTCTCATGGGGCCTGGGGGTGGGGATGAGCTACCCCTCATCGGGGAGTCAGTGCACGATGTCGTCGGGCAAGTATCCGGCTCTCCTCAGTTTCTTGATGTCTCCCTCCATGATGGAGGAGACCATCCACTTGCCTCCCGCTCCGGACATGGTTGGAGAAGGTTGAGGTGGAACTGAGGACTTGGGCGCTAGGGCTCGAGTGTGCGAAAACGGATGAGCAAAGGAGGAAGAAGGCGTGGATAGAAAGGTGAATCCTTATCCCTTTATATGGGCAGACGAAACTGAGCATCCCCACTTGCCTGGTAAAACTCGCTTATCCCCCAAGCGCCGCAATTGACGGTGCGGTTGGGTTACCCATGCCCGTATTGATGAGAATCCCATAATAAGGGGACACGATCTCTGCTTTGACAAGACGTGTCGAAAAACTGTCTCGCGTTATGTGCGGGGCTGGTTAAAAGAAATGGTTTGAATAATCACCAGGCCATGATGTAACGTCATGCTGCCAAAACAAGCCAGCAAATTAGATCTGCGAAAATATTATTCTCTCTACGGTGGAATGTGGAACTTATTTTGGAGGGTCAGACACTATCCTCGTATTCAAATTCTTCTGCGGTGTATTCGGAGAAGGAACCCGCCTTACAATGCCGAAGACAATACTGCGCGCCGGACTCATTGTCATTGAAGCCTGGTTCAGGGGCTACTGAGGGAGTCCTGGATTAGGGGGTCTCCGGACAGCCGGACTATCTCCATTGGCCGGACTGTTAGACTATGAAGATACAAGATTGAAGACTTTGTCTTGTGTCCGGGTGGGACTCTACTTGGCGTGGAAGGCAAGCTAGGTAATACGGATATGGATATCTCCTCCTTTGTAACCGACCTTGTGTAACCCTAACCCTCTCCGGTGTCTATATAAACCAAAGGGTTTTAGTCCGTAGGACAACAATCACAACATACAATCATACCATAGGCTAGCTTCTAGGGTTTAGCCTCTCTGATCTCGTGGTAGATCTACTCTTGTACTACCCATATCATCAATATTAATCAAGCAGGACGTAGGGTTTTACCTCCATCAATAGGGCCTGAACCTGGGTAAAACTTCGTGTCCCCTGCCTCCTGTTACCATCTGCCTAGACGCACAGTTCGGGACCCCCTACCCGAGATCTGCCGGTTTTGACACCGACATTGGTGCTTTCATTGAGAGTTCCTCTGTGTCCTCACCGTTAGGCTTGATGGATCCTTCTATCATTGTTAGCGATGCAGTCCAGGGTGAGACTTTTCTCCTCGGACAGATTTTTGTATTCAGCGGCTTTGCACTACGGGCCAATTCGCTTGGCCATCTAGAGCAGATTGAAAGCTACGCCCCTAGCCCTCAGGTCAGGTTTGGAAACTTAAGCTACACGACCGATATCCGCGGAGACTTGATATTCGACGGATTCGAGCCTCTGCCTTGTGCGTCACGCGGTCATGATGAGTACGATTTAGCTCTACCATCCGACAGTGTTCAGGAGATCGCACCGGCAGCCGCTCCTACCCTCAATTCAGAGCCAGTTGCGCCGTCCATGGACGGGTGGATGGACCCCGCCACAGAGGCCTTACCCCCATCGACGATCGAGCCGAACATCGACCTTACTCTGCACGAGAGCTGTGTTGACAAACTGCCGGATCTCTCTCCGGCCACGGACTCCGAACCGCCTGCGCCCGTTCCTAGCGAATCCAATTGGGCGCCAATCATGGAGTTTACCTCCGCGGATATTTTTTAGCACGCGCCCCTTGGCGACATATTGAACTCATTAAGGTCTCTCTCCTTGTCAGGAGAATCCTGGCCGAACTATGTCCGGCAGGATTGGGATGCGGATGGCGTCAAAATTCACCGCCCACCCAACACCCACTTAGTAGCCACTGTCGATGACCTAACCGACATGCTCGACTTCGACTCTGAAGACATCGACGGTATGGACAACAATGCAGGAGACGAACAGGAACCACTGCCCACAGGGCACTGGACGCCCACTTCATCACATGACGTATAGATGGTGGACACCAAAAGAAAACGACCACGAGGAACAGAAGGACGCAATGAAGGGTTGTCCCCTCGAGAAGCATTCAAAGCGGCAGTGTAAGCGCCGCTCCAAATCCTGCCTCGGCAGAAACAACGATCATACAGACCCAGCGTTAGAGCAGGGTGAACCATCGCCGGACCACGGCAACACGGAGAATCAAACCGAACAACCCGATTCTGTCAAAGATAACAGTCCGGATGACATCACATCGGACAGACACCCGGAGCAACAGAATACCCGTCAAAGGCTCGTTGCCACCGCGAGGAGTCTAAAAAAGCAGAAGAAAAGGCTCAAGGCTGCGCAAGGCACACTTAAAATAAGATGGAGTAAAGTACTCAATACAGCAGCGAAGTACGGCGGTAATTGCCCCACCAAGAGCTACCCGAAGCAGAAGTTGCTACCTGAATTCGATGAGGAGGCCTTATATCCCGCGTAACCAAAAATTAAAATGGCCACCTGGCCGGATAGACGATCTCACGGCCAAAATAGAGCGGCAAACAACGCTGCACATAAGCCAATACGCGATCCACACGAGGGCTCGCATCAAAAGGATGGCGCAACCAGATCCATCTATGGACCACGCAAGCGCGCTCCAGCATACGATGCAACACAACAAACATCCAAACAACACGGTAAACCCAGATACAGGGGTGCCGCACACCCCCTATGTTTCACCGATGAGGTGCTGGACCATGAATTTCCAGAGGGATTCAAACCCGTAAACATAGAGGCATACGACGAAACAACAGACCCTGTGGTCTGGATTGAGGACTATATCCTCCATATCCATATGGCTCGAGGAGATGATCTCCACGCCATCAAGTACTTACCCCTCAAGCTCAAAGGGCCAGCTTGGCACTGGCTTAAAAGCCTCCCCCCCCGGAAAACTCCATTTGAAGCTTGGAAGAGCTCGAAGATGCTTTTCGGGCAAATTTTCAAGGGACTTATGTCCGACCTCCGGATGCGGATGATTTGAGTCATATAACTCAACAGCCCGGAGAGTCAGCCCAAAAGCTTTGGAACAGGTTTCTTACTAAAAAGAACCAAATAGACGACTGTCCGGACGTCAAAGCCTTGGCAGCTTTTAAGCATAGCGTCCGCGACGAATGGCTTGCCAGACACCTCGGCCAAGAAAACTCGAGAACAATGGCAGCATAACAAGCCTCATGACCCACTTTTGTGCGGGTGAGGACAGCTGGCTAGCCAGATGTAGCACCAGCGACCCAAGTACATCCGAAGTTAGAGATGAAAATGGGAAATCATGACGCAGCAAAAATAATAAGCGCCGGAATAAAGAAGACAGCCCGAAGAGCACGGCAGTAAACGCCAGATTCAGAAGCTCTCGGCCAGGTAAGCAAAAGCCGCCCCCTAAAGGTGCTAGAGATGAGCTGTCCAGATTGAACAAAATTCTGGACCAAATATGTCAGATCCATAGCACCCCTGGTAAACCCGCTAATCATACCCACAGAGAATGTTGGGTCTTCAAGCAGTCCGGCAAGCTGAACGCCCTACATAAGGGGGAGGATACACCAAGTGAAGACGAGGATGAGCCTCTCAAGCAAGACACTAGGGAACAAAAGAAATTTCCATCAGAAGTCAAAATAGTAATCGTGTTACACGTGATCAAGGGGAGAAATAAAGCCGCACTCCCAGAGAAATATGCCCAAGGGCCTATCACCGCGGAGTCCTGCCACTGGTCGGCTCAACTGATCACTTTCGACCATCGAGATTACTCAGCAAATATCCAGCATGCAGGATGGGATGCCTTGGTATTAGACCCAATAATTGATGGATACCATTTCACACGAGTCCTGATGGACGGTGGCAGTAGTCTAAACCTGATATATCGGGACACAATCCGCAAAATGGGGATAAACCCAACGAAAATTTGCCACAACAATACTACCTTTAAAGGAGTAACGCCAGGCCCAGGGGCTCACTACACGGGCTCCCTGCTACTAGAAGTTATATTCGGCTTCCCCGATAACTTCCGTAGCAAAAATTTAACCTTCCACATTGCTCCGTTCCAAAGTGGCTATCAAGCACTACTTGGGCGCGAAGCTTTCGCTCGCTTTAACGCAGTACCGCACTACGCTTCCCTCACGCTTAAGATGCCCGGTCCACGTGGCATCATTACAGTAAATGGAAATATGGAGTGATCCCTGCGCGCCGAAGAGAATGTGGCTACCTGGGCAGCCGCACACTAAAACGGCCTCACCAACTAAAGTATTCGATAGGTCGTCAAGACCATGGACACGGTTAGACGAGTCCGGCGCAGCTGTATGTAATTCATACAGGTTTGATGGCCACACCCCTATCACAAATACAAGGGGCTCAATGCGTGCAGACAAGTGGCAATTTTTACTCATCTTGAATTATACATGGTTTTTTCAAAAAAACCTACCTTTTTGCACGACAACTTTTCACCTAAGTTCCTCTCTTTTACAGATGACTACCGTGCTACACCCGTCCAGGATACGGCACAACGGAGACACAGGCGCAGACGTGCAGCAGGGATCCGTTCCAAGGATTCTTTTTAGATTAAGACCCTGCGTCAACCTTTTTTACTATCTCTTGTTGATACACATCCCTCGGATTCTCAGTACAATTGAGAAGGATGCTGGCGTCTTGGCATGTGGCCACGTCAGAATAACGCATGTACCTGAACACCAGGGGCTTCTTACAAAGGGCACTGATTAGGCCCGGTTCATACCATAAAGACAGAATACCTTAGGGAGTGTTCGGCGTCGCGAGTTTGGCCCTATATGCATCAGCTCCGAATCATGTCTTTGGTCAAATGTTGGGTTTGCCCGGATCCTATGTTTTGGTACCTTACGTTCCGCTCTATCGGCTAAGGTAGCACTAGGAGAAGTACTGCGATTGTGCCCCAGGTCATCCGGACGAGCACCTTAGTAGAGAAAGCCGAAAACTGACTGTCATGATATAGTGTGAGACTGGTCAACCACTCGATGACCTATCAGAATGTTAGAATTCCTCCGCCTTAATGAAGGGCCGTTTCCTGGCCAGGCATGTATGCACCCTGAATTCGGGAGAGTGCGGAGCCACCAGGGGCTATATAGTAGCCCCACCATCAAACTCCTATGGCTAAGTGAAAGTGTTAAAGCATTATAGTCCGGTTACCTCGTTCGCTACGCCATCACCTCCTTAATAGGACGAAGACGTTGGGTTAAGTGTGAACACGCGTCTTCTGCGAACACCTCCGCATTATATGCATGGGGTTGAAGCCGACGACTACAGTCTTTCAGGTTATACACATGTATACATAAACGGCCGCACAGGAGGCATCATATTACTTTCAGGCAAAGGTATAAACACGGCCTTAATAAATTTCATAAAAACATTGTGTTTACAATGGGAATACATGTCACTCAAACATAATATTCTACGAGTACTGGGCCTCTATCAAACGAGCACCCTCGAGAACCTCTTCGAAATAGTGCTCGGCAGCCACTCGACCTATGGCCGAACCCTGCGCCGCAACAGTGGTAGCATCCATCTCCGCCCAGTATGCTTTAACACGGGCAAGGGCCATCCGCGAGCCTTCTATGCATGCCGACCTCTTCATCGCATTGATGCGCGGCACCGCACCAAGGAACTGCTGCACTAAGCTGAAATAGATGTTCGACTTCGGCTTTTCCGGCCACAGCCGATCCACGACAGACCTCATGGCGAGTCCGAACAACCTATTGAGTTCGGCCCATTCGGCTAGCTGATCAGTCAACGGAAGCGGGCGCTTTGGAACGTTAAATTGCGACCAGAGCAGCTTGTCCACTTCACAATCTGTTTGATCTCGGAAGTATTTGGCCGCATCGACAGTGCTCGCCGCCAAGTCCATATATGTGTGTCTGCCGAACTCCACAGCCGATCTAGAGGGGCATACCGCGGATCTCCGAACTTCCTCCGCAGCATAAAGGGCTTCCCAGCCGCAATATCCCCGGCTTCACGCAGCTCCTCCTTCTTCGCTCTCATAGCAGAGCGGGTGTCTTTGTTCGCCATCGTGGCCTTTTCAAGGTCCATTGCCTTCGCTCGGTTTTCCTTTTTAAGGAACTGGCAACGGTCGGCAGTGTCTTTTAACTTTACGGCCATATTGGCCATCTTCTCTTTGCTCTCGCAATGCGCGGCCTTCTCGGCTTTCAACTCTTCGGCCGCCTTCAAAGCAGCCGCATTACTAATCCTTGCTTGTTCTTTGGCTCGGGTAAGTTCCGCCCGCAGGGTTTCCACGGTGGCAGCTCCATCTGCAGTCACAAAATATTAAAGATACTGGCATCATGCTGCTCTTACTATGTGGCATTCACTAGAAAATACCACTTACCCTGTGCCTCGTCAAGCCTCTTGTTAACAAGCTCGATGTCGGCATCCGCCGCATCCAGTTGCCGCTTCAGTTCGGCAAACTCATGAGTCCGGCTAGCCACCGGAGATCCCACTACCTGCACATTAAAGCGGTATAGTTATTGCCTGAGACTATGATCCTCTGTTTGCCGCCGTTCTCAGCGACAACCAGAGTCTCAGGGGCTACTATCTACACAGGGCACACGTAAAAATGTGCGGTACCATCACAAATGTACATCATTTTACGTACCTCAAAGCCCGTCAGTAGACTCATAAAGGCATCATGCAACCCGCTTTCAGCGGATGAAATCCTTTCCATCACCGTACCCATCAATGTACGGTGTTCTTCTGAGATGGCCGCTCGCTCCAACAGCTCTCTCAGTACGTCCGACCGCATACCAGACGGTGCCGAACTCTTCCGTTTGCTCTCTTTGAGAGCCGGATGCTGGGGACTTCAGGTGACTATAGGATTATCTTCTTGCCTCACCGAATCTGGAGAGGCCCTCCGTGACGACACTTCAAGGTCGCCCGCTTCTTGAGCAGAGGAGTCTGGGGGAGGCGTTTCGCTCTCCATCATCTCCGAAAGAAGATCCCCCGAAGACGAGCTCTGCTGAGAAGGGCTAAGATCCGAACTACAAGATAAATACTTCGGTTATTTTCCTCAAAGGTAAGGTAATATATCTTCACTATTAAAGTACTTTTTAATTACTTATAGCTCGTTAGAGGGCTGATCCCCAGGCGGACTTTGTGTGGCAAGAGCACCCTCCAAGGCAGGACCCTCTGGTGGAGATTTCTTCTCCCGCTTGGAAACCTTGGTTTCCGGATCTTCAGAGGTAGTCCTCTTCCTTCCCCGGGGTGAGAGAATGACAGATTACTCCCCTCGATTATCCTCCCTCACGGAGGCGCTCGTTCCCTCAGTCGGAATAGGTAGCGGTGGAGGCCCGCTTTCGCCCTCATTATTCCCCCCTTTGTCTTCCTTTAAGGGCTCCGGGCAAGGTTCTAGCTCAAGCATCTTTTCCAGTACCGGATTTTCCAAACCCTTAGGAAGGGGGGCCGAACACCGAATCATCTTCGCCTTTGTTATCCAGTCCTGGTCAAAGAGCGATTTCTCAGAATAACGTCATGATAAATGAAAGACAGTGTGTTCGGCGAGAGGATAACTTACTTGGTCGGCGGTGCGGTTGCTGCTTAGGCCCACGTCCTTGGTAGTATCCGGACACTCTATCCGGGGTCCGAAGAATGCTCTATACATATCCTCGTGCGTCAGGCCGAGGAAATTCTGAATAGCGCGCGGTCCTTCTGGGTTGAACTCCCACATGCGAAGAGGTCGGCATTTGCATGGCTGGATTCGTCGAACCAGCATGACTTGCATTACCATAATCAAACTGAAATCTCCTTCGAAGAGATTTTGAATGCGGCTTTGTAGTACATGCACGTCCTTGGTGGGACCCCAGCTCATCCCTCTGCTAATCCATGACATCAGTTGTGGTGAAGGGCCTGAGCGGAAAGTAGGGGCAGCCACCCACTTGGCACTTCTGGGAGCTATGATGTAAAACCACTCCCGTTGCCATAATCCGGACACCTCTGGAATAGAACCTTTTGGCCATGGAGCTCCGGCGATCCTGCTTATAATGGGCCTCCACACGCTACATGCTGCCCCTCGACCATCTTCGGCTTCACGTCAAAGGTCTTGAGCCATAGGCCGAAGTGAGGGGTAATGCGGAGGAAAGCCTCACATACAACAATAAATGATGAGATGTGGAGAAACGAGTCTGGGGCTAGATCGTGGAAATCTAGCCCGTAATAAAACATCAGCCCCCTAACGAAGGGATCCAGAGTGAGGCCTATACCTCAAAGGAAGCGGGAGATGAACACGACATCTTCGTTGGGTTCAGGAGTAGGGACGACCTGCCCTCGGGCAGGCAGCCGATGCGAAACCTTGGCGGTCAGGTATCTGGCCTCCCTCAACTTCTTGATATCTTCTTCTGTAATGGAGGAGGGCATCCACCGGCCTTGAAGGCTAGATCCGGACATGATTGAAGGGCCGGAGCACCTGAACTGGGCTTTGGGTGTTAGAACTCGAGGTGGGGGAAGGATTCGATTGAGCACAGGAGGGAAAGAGTAAAACCTTGTCCCTTTATAAAGAGGGTGAATATCAAGCGTCCTCTCTTTAGCCGTTTGGGACTTGCCTATATCCTAGATACGGTTGGGTTACCCACGACCGTATTGACGAGAATCCCGTAATTAGGGGAACATGATCTCTGCTTTGACAAGACGTGTCAAAAAACTGCCTCGCGTTATGTGTGGAGCTGGTTGAAGAAAAACGGTTCGAATAATTACCGGGCCATGGCATAATGTCATGTTGCCAAAACGTGTCAGCAGATTAGATTTGTGGAAATGTTATTCTCTCTACGGTGGTATGTGGAAACTTATTTTGCAGGGTTGGACACTATCCTTGTATTCAAATTCTTCCGTGATGTATTCGGAGGAGGAACCCGCCTTGCAATGCCGAAGACAATACCGCGCGCCGGACTCATCGTCATTGAAGCCTGGTTCAGGGGCTACTGAGGGAGTCTTGGATTAGGGGGTCTCCTGACAGCCGGACTATATTCTTTGGCCGGACTGTTAGACTATTAAGATACAAGATTGAAGACTTCTTCTCGTATCCGGATGGGACTCTACTTGGCGTGGAAGGCAAGCTAGGCAATACAGATATGTATATCTCCTCTTTTGTAACCGACCTTGTGTAACCCTAGACCTCTCCGGTGTCTATATAAACTGGAGGGTTTTAGTCCGTAGGTGGACATACAATCATACCATAGGCTAGCTTCTAGGGTTTAGCCTCTCTGATCTCGTGGTAGATCTACTCTTGTACTACGCATATCATCAATATTAATCAAGCATGATGTAGGGTTTTACCTCCATCAAGAGGGCCCGAACCTGGGTAAAACTTCGTGTCCCCTGCCTCCTGTTACCATCCGCCTAGACGCATAGTTCGGGACCCCCTACCCGAGATCCGTCGGTTTTGACACCGACACCTCCTTTTAAGAGAGTACCGGACCAAAGCATTAACACATAGTGAATACATGAACTCCTCAAACTACGGTCTTCACCGGGAGTGGTCCCGATTATTGTCACTTTGGGGTTGCCGGATCATAACACATAGTAGTTGACTATAGATTTGCAAGATAGGATCAAGAACTCTCATATATTGATGAAAACATAATAGGTTCAGATCTGAAATCATGGGACTCGGGCCCTCGTGACAAGCATTAAGCACAGCAAAGTCATAGCAACATCAATCTCAGAACATAGTGGATACTAGGGATCAAACCCTAACAAAACTAACTCGATTACATGATAAATCTCATCCAACCCATCACTGTCCAACAAGCCTACGATGGAATTACTCACGCACGGCGGTGAACATAATGAAATTGGTGATGGAGGATGGTTGATGATGACGATGGCGACGGATTCCCCTCTCCGGAGGCCCGAACGGACTCCAGATCAGCCCTCCCGAGAGAGTTTAGGGCTTGACGGCGGCTCCGTATCGTAAAACGCGATGATTCCTTCTCTCTGGTTTTTTCTCCCCAAAAGTGAATATATGGAGCTGGAGTTGAGGTCGGTGGAGCATCAGGGGGCCCACGAGGCAGGGGGCGCGCCCAGGGGGATAGGGCTCGCCCCCCACCCTCGTGGAGAGGTGGTGGCCCCTAATGTGGATCCTTCTTCCAGTATTTTTTATATATTCCAAAATAATTCTCCATGGATTTTCAGGTCATTCTGAGAACTTTTATTTCTGCACAAAAATAACACCATGGCAATTCTGCTGAAAACAGCGTCAGTCCGGGTTAGTTCCATTCAAATCATGCAAGTTAGAGTCCAAAACAAGGGCAAAAGTGTTTGGAAAAGTAGATACGATGGACACGTATCAACTCCCCCAAGCTTAAACCTTTGCTTGTCCTCAAGCAATTCAGTTGATAAACTGAAAGTGATAAAGAAAAACTTCTACAAACTCTGTTTGCTCTTGTTATTGTAAATATGTAAAGCTAGCATTCAAGTTTTCAGCAAAGATTATGAAATAACCATATTCACAATAACATTTAGGTCTCATGTTTACTCATATCAATGGCATAATCAACTAGCGAGCAATAATAATAAATCTCGGATGACAACACTTTCTCAAAAAAATTATGATATGCTATAACAAGATGGTATCTCGCTAGCCCTTTCTGAGACCGCAAAACATAAATGCAGAGCACCTTTAAAGATCAAGGACTGACTAGACATTGTAATTCATGGTAAAAGAGATCCAGCCAAGTCATACTCAATGTAAACTAACATTAATGGATGCAAATTACAGTGGTGCTCTCCAACTGGTGCTTTTTAATAAGAGGATGATGCCTCAGCATAAAAGCAAATGGATAGGCCCTTCGCAGAGGGAAGCGGGGATTTGTAGAGGTGCCAGAGCTCGATTTTGAAATAGATATGAATAATATTTTGAGCGGTATACTTTCATTGTCAACATAACAACCGAGAGATGGTGATATCTTCCATGCTACACACATTAGAGGCGGTTCCCAAACAGAATGGTAAAGTTTATACTCCCCCTCCACCAACAAGCATCAATCCATGGCTTGCTCGAAACAACGAGTGCCTCCAACTAACAACAGTCCCGGGGGAGTTTTGTTTGCAATTATTTTGATTTGATTTGCATAAAGCATGGGACTGGGCATCCCGGTGACCAGCCATTTTCTCGTGAGTGAGGAGCGGAGTCCACTCCTCTTGAGAATAACCCGCCTAACATGGAAGATACAGACAGCCCTAGTTGGTACATGAGCTATTCGAGCATACAAAACAGAATGTTTATTTGAAGGTTTAGAGTTTGGCACATACAAATTTACTTGGAACGGCATGTAGATACCGTATATAGGTAGGTATGGTGGACTCATATGGAATAACTTTGGGGTTTATGGAGGTTGATGGACAAGCAGTATTCCCGCTTAGTATGGGTGAAGGCTAGCAAAAGACTGGGAAGCGACCAGCTAGAGAGCAACAACAGGCATGAACATGCATTAAAATTAATCAACACCAAATGCAAGCATGAGTAGGATATAATGCACCATGAACATAAATATCGTAGAGGCTATGTTGATTTTGTTTCAACTACATGCGTGAACATGTGCCAAGTCAAGCCACTCGAATCGTTCAAAAGAGGATACCACCCTATCATACCACATCACAACCATTTTAATAGCATGTTGGCACGCAAGGTAAACCATTATAAGCTCCTAGCTAATTAAGCATGGTATAAGCAACTATAATCTCTAATTGTCATTGCAAACATGTTTATTCATAATAGGCTGAATCAGGAACGATGAACTAATCATATTTACAAAAAAAGAGAGGTCAAATTCATACTAGCTTTTCTCATCTCAATAAGTTCATCATATAATCATCATTATTGCCTTTCACTTGCACGACCGAATAGTGTGGATAATAATAATAGTGCACGTGCATTGGACTAAGCTGGAATCTGCAAGCATTCAATTCAAGAGAGAAGACAAGGTAATATGGGCTCTTTGTTAGATCAACAATAATGCATATGAGAGCCACTTTAACATTTTCATCATGGTCTTCTCCTCTCGACCCCCAAAGAACAAGAAAGAAATAAAACTATTTACACGGGAAAGCTCGCAACAAGAAAAAACGAGAAATCTTTTTGGGTTTTATTTTTAATTACTACTACAAGCATGGAAAGTAAACTAATTAAAAGCTACAACTATTTTTTTTCATTTTTATTAAGGTTTATCGAACACACAAGAAGAAAGCATAAAAAGGAAAATAAACTAGCATGGATGATACAGTGAAAAAGTATGAGAACCGACAACTAGCAATGAGTGTGTGAACATGAATGTAATGTCAGTGAGAAATACGTACTCCCCCAAGCTTAGGCTTTTGGCCTAAGTTGGTCTATGGCCACGGCTGGCCTGGTGGATATCCAAAGTAATAGTTGCGGTCGTACTATGAAGAAGCCTCGGGTTGCCACTGGTTCACAATCACCTCCGGATCCCACTGGTAATCAGACTGTCGTGGAGGATCAAATTGTGGTTCCGGTTCTGGCTCTGTAGCTGATGTAGGGTTCCGGTAGGCGTTAATGGCCTCCAACAGAACAAGGTACTTGCCTGCAGACAAATCAAACAAGGAAGGAGCAGGCAAGGTAATAGTCTCATGATGATTTTTACCAAATATTAATTTGTACTTAAGCGCCTTTTCCCTATTCTTAACAATAAAATCATGTGCTACCATACTCTTATAATCTGGATAAACAGGAGGCAGCAACTTCTCTTCCTTATCATAATGCCTAATTGGTATGTTAAAGTGTGCAGCGGGGCGAAGATGCCTCCAAGGACGGGGCCCTTAGTACGGTTAAGATTTAACCGCTTTGCAACAATAGCGCCCATACTAAATGTGTCATCACGGAACAATGCATGGCACAAAATAACAATATCAGGGGCACTAAGGTTGCCACAATTTCCACGACCAATTAAGCATCTACTAGCAAATATTGCGAAGTAACGTAAAACAGGAAAATGTATGCTAGTAATTCGTGCATCAGAAACCTTCCTTGTTTCCCCTAAAGTAATGGTATCAATAAACCCATCCACATCGTCACGATGTGGTTCCTCTATGCTGCCCTCAAAAGGTATCAAACAAACCCAACAAAAATCACAAAGTGACATCTCCTTATGCTCATCATATAAATAAAATTCCACCATAGGTGGTGAGCTCCTAGCATGGAAATGAAAGTTTTGCACAAAGATATTGGTGAGTAAGAGATACTGCTCGCATTGGTCGTGGAGGAAGGCGGTGAGGCCTGCATTCTCAGCCAATTCATAGAAATCATCAGAAATCCCGGCTACTCTCAAGAAATCATCACAAGGCCGAACCTCCGTGGTGCGAGGGATATTATACTTGGGCTTCTTATTCTCTTCACTTTGTTTATCCTCGAGCTTCGGCTCGATGAGCCCCTCAAAAATCTCTTCATCTTTTTCTGAAAATATCTGAAATTTTTAGTAACTTCAAAATAAAAGTGGACCAAGCTCAACAAAATTGATAGCAACTACTCCCACAAGGGCCTAGAGACAATATCATGCATCAAAACTACTTTTGACCACATAAATTTGACATGCAAGCTCAAGAATAGGGTCACCTAAGCAGCAAAAATGTGCAATGAATAAAGCACTAGAACAAAAACTAATTGGACCATTGGAGGAGTCACATACCAAGGAACAAACCCCCAGAGCAGTTTTGTGAATGGAGCTTTGAGCAAGGGGATCGAAAATGGTAGCAAGATGAGCTTGGACTTGGGTTTGAGCTGGCTAGTGATGTTTGTGGGAGGAAGAAGGAGTGCGTGGTGGCTGGAATAAGTGGTGGGGAGCCACCATGGGCCCACAAGGCAGGGGGCACGCCCAGGGGGTAGGGCGCGCCCTGGGCCCTCGTGGCCAGGTGCTTGCTCCCCCTGTTGTGTTCTTAGTGCCAGATATTCTCAAATATTCTAGAAATAATCATATTTAATTTTCAGGGCATTTGGAGAACTTTTATTTTCGGGGTATTTTTTATTGCATTGATAATTCAAAAAACAGACAGAAATTAATATTTTTGCTTTATTTAATATAAATAACAGAATGTAAAAAGAGGGTACAGAAGGTTGTGTTTTCTAAATTCATCCATCTCATGCTCATCAAAAGGAATCCACAAACAAGGTTGATCAGGTCTTGTTAACAAACTCATTCCGAGTAACATGGAACCGGAGAATTTTCGAATAACACTAGGTTACCTCAACGGGGATATGTACATCCCCAACAATAAGAATATCATATTTCTTCTTGACAGTAGGAAGAGGAAATTCAAAACCTCCAAAAATAATCGATGGAATTTTTCCAATAGAGTTTATACTATGATCTTGAGGTTGTTTCCTCAGAAAGTGTACTCTATGCTCATTGCCATTAACATGAAAAGTGACATTGCCTTTGGTGCAATCAATAAAAGACCCTGCAGTATTCAAAAAGGGTCTTCCAAGAATAATAGACATACTATCATCCTCTAGAATATCAAGAATAACAAAGTCCGTTAAAATAGTAACGTTTGCAACCACAACAGGCACATCCTCACAAATACCGACAGGTATAGCAGTTGATTTATCAGCCATTTGCAAAGATATTTCAGTAGGTGTCAACTTATTCAAATCACGTCTATGATATAGAGAGAGAGGCATAACACTAACACCGGCTCCAAGATCACATAAAGCAGTTTAACATAGTTTCTTTTAATGGAGCATGGTATAGTTGGTACTCCTGGATCTCCAAGTTTCTTTGGTATTCCACCCTTAAAAGTGTAATTAGCAAGCATGGTGGAAATTTCAGCTTTCGGTATCTTTCTTTTTATTAGTAACAATTTCTTTCGTATACTTACCATAAGGATTCATTTTGAGCATATCAGTTAATCGCATACGCAAAAAGATAGGTCTAATCATTTCAGCAAAGCGCTCAAAATCCTCATCATCCTTTTTTCTTGGATGGTTTGGGAGGAAAAGTTTCTGAACCCATGGTTCTCTTTCCTTACCGTGCTTCCTAGCAACAAAGTCTCTCTTATCATAACGTTGATTCTTTGGTTGTGGGTTATCAAGATCAACAGCAGGTTCAGTTTCTACATCATTATCATTGCTAGGTTGAGCATCAACATGAAGATCATCATTAACATTATCACTAGGTTCATGTTCATTACTAGATTGGGTTTCAGCATCAGAAATATAAATATCATTGGGATTCTCAGGTGTGTCTACAACAGGTTCACTAGAAGCATGCAAAGTCCTATCATTTTTCTTTTTCTTCTTCTTAGAAGGACTAGGTGCATCTACATTATTTCTCTGAGAATCTTGCTCAATCCTCTTAGGATGGCCCTCAGGATACAAAGGTTTCTGAGTCATTTTACCACCTCTAGTCATAACTCTAACAACATTATCATTTTTCTTACTATTTAATTCATTGAGAAAATCATTCTAAGCTTTAAGTACTTGTTCTACTTGAGTGGTAACCATAGAAGCCTGTTTACTAATAAGTTTAAGTTCACACTTAACATTATCCATATAATCACCCAAGTGTTCAAGCATATCAACATTGTGTTTCAATTGTCTACCAACATAAGCATTGAAGTTTTCTTGTTTAACCATAAAGTCATCAATCTCATCCAAACATGGGATAGCAAACTTAGTAAATGGGATTTCAGCTTTATCATATTTATAGAGAGAATTTACCTTTACTACCTGTGTCGGGTTATCAAGACCATGTGTTTCTTCAACAGGTGATGGATCAAAACCATGTATTTCTTCAACAGGCGGTAAATTAAGACCATGTATTTCTTCAACAGGAGGAAAATTCTTAACATCTTCAGCTTTTATACCTTTTTCCTTCATAGATTTCTTTGCCTCTTGCATATCTTCAGGAGTGAGAAATAGAATACCCCTTTTCTTCAGAGTTGTCTTAGGAGTTGGCTCAGGAAGTGTCCAATTATTTTCATTGGTGAACATATTATTCAATAAAATTTCAGCTTCATCTGGTGTTCTTTTCCTAAAAGTTTTGAAAAGACAGATTTTATTTGTGGTTGTCAGGAAAAACAACAAACAAATGACAGCTCACAAACATCGCATCTAACGTAGGTATATAACAGGGGTTTGGTCTTCTAAAGGTCAATAAATCTTCAACGTCGTCTAACTCTTCATGTCTTGTTCATGCCTCCAATGGCTTCTCCCGATCATGCTTGCCTTTCTCAAATCCTTTTGCCAGATCATTTCTGTTGTCGCAAAGTCTATCGTGATGTCCTTTAATATTTCTAGAGTTGCGTTCCAAACTTCTGAGTTTCATCAACCTCGACATGAGCCATGATCCAACTGTCCTTCAGTTCCTGATGAATCTTTGATGTCTGAAGGCTCTGCTCCACTAGCTTGGCTACTTTCGGCTTCTTGGTCCTGAGTTCTTCACGAAACGCTTCCTTATCAAATACTGCTTCTTGTAGGTCCATCTTAACTTCTTGATGTAACACTCCAGATCCTGGTGATACACCAGCTAAGGTCAAAACTTCATATTTTGCCGATAGATGTTCCATCATCCTTCTTCCATCCAATCCATTCTGAAGGAATGCATCCTTAACTCAGCATGGTGACAATAGCATCAACGAGTGGTATCATCAGGGATGGACGTGTTTCTGCCCTTGTCATTGCCATGAGCTATCTTCCATAATTGATATCTCCTACCTTAGGGTTTTCTTGACAAAACTTTGAGGTTTTTAACTCTCCATGCTCGGTCTTTCTCCGATACACATTGGTCTCGGGTATTGACAGCTTCCATAGTCTGCCAAGTTCCATAAGGGTAGCCTTCATACAAATCTGGGAGTTCTTTGGAGCCTCCAATTCTCCTAGTCTTCAGAGTCTTCAACAGTTGTAGTTTCCATTATCATATGTATGGTAAAATCCTCTTCATTCCGTAGTGGTTGTGGTTGTCCGATATCTTATACTTCTTGGAGTGGTCTCATCCGTAGAATCTTCGAGTGGTCAAAAGGGGAAAGGGGTATAGTCTCACTAAAAGGGAATTTTTGATAAGCTCAGAAGAGAAGAGAAGTAAAAGATCTTTTGAAAATGAAGTTGTAGAGAAAATCTTTCCTATGGGCTTGCCAATTTCTAGGGTCACGTCCTACAGTCAACATGTGCTCTGATACCATCTTGTAGCGACCTGACCCGAATGGATCAAGTCTCTGTGCTTAAGTGTCATCCCTGGATCGGTATGCTGACATACACAGTACTCGAGGATTTATAACAGAGGTAAATCACATGTGTAAAGTAACGTAAATACTATTACCTCGATCCAAATAGCGTAAGTAACAAAGGTTGTGGATTCCCATCAACACCAATGGCAAAGTTGAGTGTAGATATCGTAACCCTTGTTGGGGAACGTAGCAATAATTCAAAATTTTCCTATGTGTCACCAAGATCAATCTATGGAGTCATCTAGCAACGAGGGAGGAGTGGATCTACATACCCTTGTAGATCACGCGCGGAAGCGTTCAAGAGAACGGGGTTGATGGAGTCGTGCTTGTCGTGATCCAAATCACCGATGATCCTAGCACCGAACGGACGGCACCTCCGCGTTCAACACACGTACGGAGCAGCGACGTCTCCTCCTTCTTGATCCAGCAAGGGGGAAGGAGAGGTTGATGGAGATCCAGCAACACGACGGCGTGGTGGTGGAAGTAGCGGGATTCCAACAGGGCTTCGCCAAGCGCTGCGGGAGGAGGGAGATGTGTCATGGGAGGGAGAGGGAGGTGCCAGGGCTTAGGTGTTGCTGCCCTCCCTTTCCCTCACTATATATAGGGACAAGGGAGAGGGGGGGTGCAGCCTTGGCCCTTCCTCCAAGGAAGGGTGCGGCCAGGGAGGAGTCCATCCTCCCCAAGGCACCTCGGAGGTGCCTTCCCCCTTTAGGACTCTTCCTTTCCCTTATCTCTTGGCGCATGGGCCTCTTGGGGCTGGTGCCCTTGGCCCATACAGGCCAAGGCGCACCCCCTACAGCCCATGTGGCCCCCCGGGGCAGGCGGCCCCACCCGGTGGACCCCCGGGACCCTTCCGGTGGTCCCGGTACAATACCGGTGACCCCGAAACTTGTCCCGATAGCCGAAATAGCACTTCCTATATATAATTCTTTACCTCCGGACCATTCCGGAACTCCTCGTGACGTCCGGGATCTCATCCGGGACTCCGAACAACTTTCGGGTTACCGCATACTAATATCTCTATAACCCTAGCGTCACCGAACCTTAAGTGTGTAGACCCTACGGGTTCGGGAGACATGCAGACATGACCGAGATGACTCTCCGGTCAATAACCAACAGCGGGATCTGGATACCCATGTTGGCTCCCACATGTTCCACGATGATCTCATCGGATGAACCACGATGTCAAGGACTTAATCAATCCCGTATACAATTCCCTTTGTCTAGCGGTACGATACTTGCCCGAGATTCGATCGTCGGTATCCCGATACCTTGTTCAATCTCGTTACCGGCAAGTCTCTTTACTCGTTCCGTAACACATCATCCCGTGATCAACTCCTTGATCACATTGTGCACATTATGATGATGTCCTACCGAGTGGGCCCAGAGATACCTCTCCGTTTACACGGAGTGACAAATCCCAGTCTCGATTCGTGCCAACCCAACAGACACTTTCGGAGATACCTGTAGTGTACCTTTATAGCCACCCAGTTACGTTGTGACGTTTGGCACACCCAAAGCATTCCTACGGTATCCGGGAGTTGCACAATCTCATGGTCTAAGGAAATGATACTTGACATTAGAAAAGCTTTAGCATACGAACTACATGATCTTGTGCTAGGCTTAGGATTGGGTCTTGTCCATCACATCATTCTCCTAATGATGTGATCCCGTTATCAACGACATCCAATGTCCATGGTCAGGAAACCGTAACCATCTATTGATCAACGAGCTAGTCAACTAGAGGCTTACTAGGGACATGGTGTTGTCTATGTATCCACACATGTATCTGAGTTTCCTATCAATACAATTCTAGCATGGATAATAAACGATTATCATGAACAAGGAAATATAATAATAACTAATTTATTATTGCCTCTAGGGCATATTTCCAACAGTCTCCCACTTGCACTAGAGTCAATAATCCAGTTCACATCGATATGTGATTAACACTCACGGTCACATCCCCATGTGACTAACACCCAGAGAGTTCTGGGTTTGATCATGTTATGCTTGTGAGAGAGGTTATAGTCAACGGGTCTGAACCTTTCAGATCCGTGTGTGCTTTACAAATCTCTATGTCATCTCCTAGATGCAGCTACCACGTTCTATTTGGAGCTATTCCAAATAACTGTTCTACTATACGAATCCAGTTTACTACTCAGAATAATTTGGATTAGTGTCAAAGTTTGCATCGGCGTAACCCTTTACGATGAACTCTTTTATCACCTCCATAATCGAGAAAATTCCTTAGTCCACTAGTTACTAAGGATAACTTTGACCGATGTCCTATGATCCATTCTTGGATCACTCTTGTACCCCTTGACTGACTCATGGCAAGGCACACTTCAGGTGCGGTACATAGCATAGCATATTGTAGAGCCTACGTATTAAGCATAGGGGACGACCTTCATCCTTTCTCTCTATTCTGCCGTGGTCGAGCTTTAAGTCTTAACTTCATACCTTACAACTCAGGCAAGAACTCCTTCTTTGACTGATCCATCTTGAACACCTTCAAGATCATGTCAAGGTATGTGCTCATTTGAAAGTACCATTAAGCGTTTTGATCTATCCTTATAGATCTTGATGCTCAATGTTCAAGTGGCTTAATCCAGGCTTTCCATTGAAAAACACTTTCCAAATAACCCTATATGCTTTCCAGAAATTCTACGTCATTTCTGATCCACAATATGTCAACAACATATACTCATCAGAAATTCTATAGTGCTCCCACTCACTTCTTTAGAAATACAAGTTTCTCAAAAACTTTGTATACACCCAAAATCTTTGATCATCTCATCAAAGCATACATTCCAACTCCGAGATGCTTACTCCAGTCCTTAAAAGGATTGCTGGAGCTTTGCATACTTATTAGCATCTTTCAGGATTGACAAAACCTTCCGGTTGTATCACATACAACCTTTCCTCAAGAAAATCGTCGAGGAAACAATGGTTTTTGACATCCTATCTGCAAGATTTCATAAATAATTGCAGTAATCGCTAATATAATTCCAACAGACTCTTAGCATCGCTACGAGTGAGAAAGTCTCATCGTAGTCAACTCCTTGAACTTGTCGGAAAACATCTTAACGACAAGTCAAGCTTTCTTAATGGTGATACCTACCATCATTGTCCGTCTTCCTTTTAAAATCCATATGTACCTAATAGCCTTACGACCATCAAGTAGTTCTCCCAAAGTCTACACTTTGTTTTCATATATGGATCCTCTCTAGGATTATATGGCCTCGAGCCATTTTGGAATCCAGGCCCACCATCGCTTCTCCATAGCTCGTAGGTTCATTGTTGTCTAGCAACATGACTTCCAAGACAGGATTACGTACCACTCTGAAGTAGTACGCATCCTTGTCATCCCACGAGGTTTGGTAGTGACTTGATCTGAAGTTTCATGATCACTATCATAAGCTTCCACTTCAATTGGTGTAGGTGCCACAGGAACAACTCCTGTGCCCTGCCACACACTAGTTGAAGAGACGGTTCAATAACCTCATCAAGTCTCCACCATCCTCCCACTCAATTCTTTCGAGAGAAACTTTTCCTCGAGAAAGGACCCGATTCTAGAAACAATCCCTTATTGCTTTCGGATCTGAGACAGGAGGTATACCCAACTGTTTTGGGTGTCCTATGAAGATGCATTTATCCGCTTTGGGTTCGAGCTTATCAGCCTGAAACTTTTTCACATAAGCGTCGCAGCCCCAAACTTCTAAGAAATGACAGCTTAGGTTTCTCTAAACCATAGTTCATATGGTGTCATCTCATCGGAATTACGTGGTGCCCTATTTAAAGTGAATGTGGTTGTCTTTAATGCCTAACCCATAAACTATCATGGTAATTCGATAAGAGACATCATGGTATGCATCATATCCAATAGGGTGCAGTTATGATGTTCGGACACACCATCACACTATGGTGTTCCAGGCTGTATTAGTTGTGAAACAATTTCCACAATGTCTTAATTCTGTGCCAAACTCGTAATTCAGATATTCATCTCTATGATCATATCATAGATATTTTATCCTCTTGTCACGACGATCTTTCAACTTCACCCTGAAATTACTTGAACCTTTCAATAATTCAGACTCGTGATTCATCAAGTAAATATACTCAACATCTACTCAAATCATCTGTGAAGTAAGAACATAACGATATCCACTACATGCCTCAACACTCATTGGATTGCACACATCAAAATGTATTACTTCCAACAAGTTGCTTTCTAGTTCCATTTTACTGAAAATGAGGCTTTCAGTCATCTTGCCCATGTGGTATGATTTGCATGTCTCAAGGATCAAATCAAGTGAGTCCAAACGGTCCATTTGCATGGAGTTTCTTCATGCATATACACCAATAGACATGGTTCGCATGTCTCAAACTTTCAAAACAAGTGAGCCCAAAGATCCATCAACATGGAGCTTCTTCATGCGTTTTATACCGATATGACTTACGTGGCAGTGCCACAAGTAGGTGGTACTATCATTACTATCTTTTGGCATGAACATGTGTATCACTACGATCGAGATTCAATAAACCATTCATTTCAGGTGTAAGACCATTGAAGGTATTATTCAAATAAACAGAGTAACCATTATTCTCTTTAAATGAATAACCGTATTGCGATAGACATAATCCAATCATGTCTATGCTCAACGCAAACACCAATCTCGATGGTAGAGGGAGCGTACGATATTTGATCAACCTTGGAAATACTTCCAACACATATCGTCATCTCACCTTTAGCTAGTCTCCGTTTATTCCGTAGCTTTTATTTCGAGTTACTAACACTTAGCAACCGAACCGGTATCTAATACCCTGGTGCTACTAGGAGTACTAGTAAAGTACACATTAACATAATACATCCAATATACTTCTATCGACCTTGCCAGCCTTCTTATCTACCAAGTATCTAGGGTAATTCTGCTCCAGTGGCTGTTCCCTTTATTACAGAAGCACTTAGTCTCGGGTTTGGGTTCAACCTTGGGTTTCTTCACTAGAGCAGCAGCTGATTTGCCGTTTCATGAAGCATCCCTTTTTGCCCTTGCCCTTCTTGAAACTAGTGGTTTCACCAACCATCAACAATTGATGCTCCTTCTTGATCTCTACTTTTGTGGTGTCAAACATCGCGAATATCTCAAGGATCATCATATATGTCCCTGATATATTATAGTTCATCACGAAGCTCAAGCAGCTTGGTGGTAATGACTTCGGAGAACCATCACTATTTCATCTGGAAGATCAACTCCCACTCGATTCAAGCGATTGTTGTACTCAGACAATCTGAGCACAAGTTCAACAATTGAGCTTTTCTCCCTTAGTTTGCAGGCTAAGAAAATCGTCAGAGGTCTTATACCTCTTGACGTGGGCACGAGCCTGAAATCCCAATTTCAGCCCTCGAAACATCTCATATGTTTCGCGACGTTTCAAAACGTCTTCGGTGCCTCAACTCTAAGCCATTTAACTGAACTATCACGTAGTTATCAAAATGTGTATGTCAGATGTTCGCAACATCCATAGACAACGTTCGAGGTTCAGCACACTGAGCGGTGCATTAAGGACATAAGCCTTCTATGAAGCAATGAGGACAAACCTCAGTTTACGGACCTAGTCCGCATAATTACTACTATCAACTTTCAACTAAATTTTCTCTAGGAACATATCTAAACAGTAGAACTGAAGCGTGAGCTACGACATAATTTGCGAAGACCTTTTGACTATGTTCAGGATAATTAAGTTCATCTTATGAACTCCCACTCAGATAGACATCCCTCTAGTCATCTAAGTGATTACATGATCCGAGTCAACTAGGCCGTGTCCGATCATCACGTGAGACGGACTAGTCAACATCGGTGAACATCTTCATGTTGATCGTATCTTCCATACGACTCATGTTCGACCTTTCGGTCTCTTGTGTTCCGAGGCCATGTCTGTACATGCTAGGCTCGTCAAGTCAACCTAAGTGTTTCGCGTGTGTTCCGAGGCCATGTCTGTACATGCTAGGCTCGTCAACACCCGTTGAATTGAACGTAAGAATCTATCACACCCGATCATCACGTGGTGCTTCGAAACAACGAACTGTCGCAACGGTGCACAGTTAGGGGGAACACTTTCTTGAAATTATTATGAGGGATCATCTTATTTACTACCGTCGTTCTAAGTAAACAAGATGCATAAACATGATAAACATCACATGCAATCAAATAGTGACATGATATGGCCATCATCACTTTGCTCCTCTTGATCTCCATCTTCGGGGCTCCATGATCATCATCGTCACCGGCATGACACCATGATC
Organism: Triticum aestivum; assembly: GCF_018294505.1. Classification (NCBI taxonomy): domain Eukaryota; kingdom Viridiplantae; phylum Streptophyta; class Magnoliopsida; order Poales; family Poaceae; genus Triticum; species Triticum aestivum. Next base: position 44,074,698 of record NC_057803.1, read on the forward strand.
TCCATCATCATGATCTCTATCATCGTGTCTTCATGAAGTTGTCTCGTCAACTATTACTTCTACTACTACAGCTAACGGTTAGCAATAAAGTAAAGTAATTACATGACGTTTATGTTGACACGCAGGTCATAAATAAATTAAGACAACTCCTATGGCTCCTGCCGGTTGTCATACTCATCGACATGCAAGTCGTGATTCCTATTACAAGAACATGATCAATCTCATACATCACATATATCATTCATCACATCCTTTTGGCCATATCACATCACATAGCATACCCTGCAAAAACAAGTTAGACGTCCTCTAATTGTTGTTTGCATGTTTTACGTGGCTGCTATGGGTTTCTAGCAAGAACGTTTCTTACCTACGCAAAAACCACAACGTGATATGCCAATTGCTATTTACCCTTCATAAGGACCCTTTTCATCGAATCCGATCCGACTAAAGTGGGAGAGACAGACACCCGCTAGCCACCTTATGCAACTAGTGCATGTCAGTCGGTGGAACCAGTCTCACGTAAGAGTACGTGTAAGGTCGGTCCGGGCCGCTTCATCCCACAATGCCACCGAATCAAGATTGGACTAGTAACGGTAAGCATATTGAACAAAATCAACGCCCACAACTACTTTGTGTTCTACTCGTGCATAGAAACTACGCATAGACCTAGCTCATGATGCCACTGTTGGGGAACGTAGCAATAATTCAAAATTTTCCTACGTGTCACCAAGATCAATCTATGGAGTCATCTAGCAACGAGGGAGGAGTGGATCTACATACCTTGTAGATCGCGCGCGGAAGCGTTCAAGAGAACGGGGTTGATGGAGTCGTACTCGTCGTGATCCAAATCACCGATGATCCTAGCGCCGAACGGACGGCACCTCCGCGTTCAACACACGTACGGAGCAGCGACGTCTCCTCCTTCTTGATCCAGCAAGGGGGAAGGAGAGGTTGATGGAGATCCAGCAGCACGACGGCGTGGTGGTGGAAGTAGCGGGATTCCAACAGGGCTTCGCCAAGCGCTGCGGGAGGAGGGAGATGTGTCATGGGAGGGAGAGGGAGGCGCCAGGGCTTAGGTGTTGCTGCCCTCCCTTCCCCTCACTATATATAGGGCCAAGGGAGAGGGGGGGCGCAGCCTTGGCCCTTCCTCCAAGGAAGGGTGCGGCCAGGGAGGAGTCCATCCTCCCCAAGGCACCTCGGAGGTGCCTTCCCCCTTTAGGACTCTTCCTTTCCCTTATCTCTTGGCGCATGGGCCTCTTGGGGCTGGTGCCCTTGGCCCATACAGGCCAAGGCGCACCCCCTACAGCCCATGTGGCCCCCCGGGGCAGGTGGCCCCACCCGGTGGACCCCCGGGACCCTTCCGGTGGTCCCGGTACAATACCGGTGACCCCGAAACTTGTCCCGATAGCCGAAATAGCACTTCCTATATATAATTCTTTACCTCCGGACCATTCCGGAACTCCTCGTGACGTCCGGGATCTCATCCGGGACTCCGAACAACTTTCGGGTTACCGCATACTAATATCTCTATAACCCTAGCGTCACCGAACCTTAAGTGTGTAGACCCTACGGGTTCGGGAGACATGCAGACATGACCGAGATGACTCTCCGGTCAATAACCAACAGCGGGATCTGGATACCCATGTTGGCTCCCACATGTTCCACGATGATCTCATCGGATGAACCACGATGTCAAGGACTTAATCAATCCCGTATACAATTCCCTTTGTCTAGCGGTACGATACTTGCCCGAGATTCGATCGTCGGTATCCCGATACCTTGTTCAATCTCGTTACCGGCAAGTCTCTTTACTCGTTCCGTAACACATCATCCCGTGATCAACTCCTTGATCACATTGTGCACATTATGATGATGTCCTACCGAGTGGGCCCAGAGATACCTCTCCGTTTACACGGAGTGACAAATCCCAGTCTCGATTCGTGCCAACCCAACAGACACTTTCGGAGATACCTGTAGTGTACCTTTATAGCCACCCAGTTACGTTGTGACGTTTGGCACACCCAAAGTATTCCTACGGTATCCGGGAGTTGCACAATCTCATGGTCTAAGGAAATGATACTTGACATTAGAAAAGCTTTAGCATACGAACTACATGATCTTGTGCTAGGCTTAGGATTGGGTCTTGTCCATCACATCATTCTCCTAATGATGTGATCCCATTATCAACGACATCCAATGTCCATGGTCAGGAAACCGTAACCATCTATTGATCAACGAGCTAGTCAACTAGAGGCTTACTAGGGACATGGTGTTGTCTATGTATCCACACATGTATCTGAGTTTCCTATCAATACAATTCTAGCATGGATAATAAACGATTATCATGAACAAGGAAATATAATAATAACTAATTTATTATTGCCTCTAGGGCATATTTCCAACAACCCTAACGTATCACTTACTCGTCGTAAGATTCCTGCAACATGAGACGTTGCAGCCACAAAGGGTCAGTACATTGAATGTACTGGCAAATTCACACTGTAGTGCAATGATGAATAATGGCTATCACTACATGCATATATGGCTGGTGGAAAAGCTCTACGGTTATAAAGTTTTTGCGAAAAGCCAATTTTTCCCTATTGCAAAGGAATAAATTTTATTTAACTATCATGGTGGTTGCTATACATTGAGAATGGTTGACAGCATTCTCAATCCCAATTAAGCATCATCATTAAAACCCAACAATATTCATTTAAAGTAACGTCATGAGATTCACATGATAATCCAGGTACTAGATACTCAAAACGTCCATAACCGGGGACACGGCTAACCATGATTAGTTTATACACTCTGCAGAGGTTTGCACACTTTTCCCCACAAGACTCGATCGCCTCCATTTGGTTTCTCGCACTACACGGTGTTTGAGAAACGGATGACCGAGACATAGTATTTCAGAAGCGCTAGCACCTTACGATGGATAGACCATTACACCTACTTTCCCCTACATCTGCTAGTCTACCCTGTAAGAGTTCGCATGACTTAATCAACTATGCTAGAGCCCATAATAGCTTGTGGCTGCACACAGAAGTTTCTAGTATGAATAATCTCATGATCCCTTTGAGCCTGGGTGGCGGTCCATAAAAAAACAGGCAATCCTGGTCTACCCAGGTGCCTAGACAGGCAATCCTGGAATACCCAGGTGCCTCAATCCACCCAGATGTGTGTTTAAGTTGCCACCTTAAGTAAACCATTAATTGACAATCTCACATCTGTCATGAATACTCTCAAAACCCAATCCACGTCTACGAGCATAGCATGGCAATGTAAGCATAACGTAATAGTAACTCCCAAGGGTTTGATAATAAACAAGTAATAGGTACTACCTCAACTACTTCCCATCCCACAATTTAATTAGATCCTAATCATGCAATGTTTGAGGTTTGATCTAATGCAATAAAAACTGGGTATGAAAGAGGTATGATCAAAGTGTGAACTTTCCTGCAATGTTGATGAAGATGATTCGCACTCAAAACGCTTGATACATCTACTCGTCACACTCCGGTCAATCTATCGTAAGCAAGCAATAGTAATCACACATAAGCAATCACTCAAAAGATCAGAAAGAACGAAGAAGACAATTCGGAAAACATCAGAACCAAACAAATAACTCTTGCAACATAAAACAATTTCTAACAGTACCAAAATTTTGTGAATTTGGCCTTATCAGAAAGTTTAAGTCAAGAGCTTCGATTTGCAAAAAGAATCAACTCAAACGGAGCTAAGAAACTCAAGTTATGATCAAACGAAGTTTGAATTCAAATCTGATCTAATTTAAATTTTAAACTTTTCAAAAACATGTTTGAGTTGGATTACTAGATAGAGGAGATCATAACGAAGAAGTGGGCGTTGGTTTCGTTGGATTTGGACAAACGAGTAAAAAGTTATGGCTATTTGAAAAATCAGGGCCAAGCTGTTTTACGGAAGAAAAAATAGCTACGGGCTAGGGTCTAATGTATAAATACATAGACTAATTGATAATCTAATTATTTTATCATATTAGTCTAAAAATAATAAACTACGGAGGTATAAGAAGAAAAAAATAAAGAAAGATACCTTTATAAGGCAGAGAAAAGACAGCTTTGGAGAAAGGAGATAATTTCCAAAAGTCGCGCCGGAGAGGAGAAATATATTTTTCTTAAATGAATCTAGTCAAACCAAAATATTGATTTAACCCGAATCAGATGATTTTTGGAGGCTCTATGGGTCTATTTATTGGTGGAAAAGAGGCTTATGGGTCAAAGGCTAGGCAATGTGGGACTAAACGTAGACGAAAATATACGAAACAGAGAAGAAAAGAGGCGGATGGGCCTAAAGGCCTTCGGGCGGCCGCGCGCATGCTGCGGTGCAGTTTTTTTTTTACAAAATTCGGCCTAAGAAAAAAAAGGCCGGCTAGGCCTGGCCTATTTAAGAGAAAAACAATGGGGCGCCAGAAGCTACTATACTGCGCATGTAGGCGATAAATAAATATGGGCTGCACGTATAGTTTTTTTAAATAGAAACAGAAAGAAAACCGAATAAAAAAATAGAATAAAAATTTTATATAGGCATATTATATATCAAAATTTTCAAAAAAAGATTTTCTATGACATGAACATTTTTCTGGCATTAAATAAAATACACACAAATTCTAATAATTCTAACAGTGCTCCTGCTCTAATAAGATCCAACAAAATCATTTTAAAAATACCAAAATGAAATCAAATTTATTTCTCTCCAATTTTATGTTGTAGGGAATCATGTTACCCTATTTTCCATGTATTTTATTTTTGGAGAAAAATAATTTTAATAAAACTCAAACAATTCCAAATTGAAAATAATTTTGAAAGGACTTTGAATTTTTTTGATCCTTGAAACTCCCAACTCATATTTCATAATTTGAAGAAGTCATTTTATCTCCTCTCATGAAAATCATTGAGTTGCTTAAAGTTTCAGAACTGGAAATATTTTTAGATGAAATTCAAATATTTTCAACACCCCTTTTCATTTAAATAAATGGAAGAAGTCATGTTATCTTCTCTCTAGGGTTTCGTGGTGAAAAGAATTTGAATTCACGGAGATCAAAATGCAAAATGGTGAAAGTTTGGGAAAGTCCTTTTATTCCCTCTCATTTAACTTTCAAAAAGGTTTCAAATTTCACTCAATCAATCACACAACAATCAAACAAACAATCAACCTATCTATTTATTATTACATTCCAAAATTTAGAATTTTGGGATGTTACAAACCTACCACCCTTAAAATGAATCTCGTCCTCGAGATTTGGAGAGGCTAGAAAGAAATAGGTTGGGTTTTGGGGTCTTCTCAAAATCCATCGATCATCACAGGGGGTCTGGGGTGCTACCACCCTTAGAAACATTGTTACGATCCCATCAATACTCATATAATCCATCCTTATTCTTGACGGGGCCGGTCTTCTCAGATTCTCGGCAAATTCCTTCTCTGGGCTCTTCCGATAGTGGCATAATCTTTTCCTCAATTCTTCTGTCCTTTCCTCTTGGTAAGGTTATTCCGAGATTGGGTCTTCTTAGCTGACGGGTCAGGCGCCAAAACTAAACAACTATCGATATCTCATGGTGGTCAACAATTTATGGTTTCACCTGCGGGAAATGGGTCTGGGTTGAACCTCACCGTATAACCTACGGTTGGCAACAACTACCGTATAACCTAAGGTTCAAACAAGATTTAATATTGTCGTCTCTCTACTATAGGCAAGTCACTCAGATTTACCATCCCATATAGCAAGGCGCATAATAAGAGTAAGTCGGTATGGTGATCAATCCATCCCGCACCCAAATCATTACCATGTATACAGTTTAGCGAATCTCGCATACTAACACTCAGTCATCCTCACAAGCATTGCAGAATTTCTCTTGTCGACAAACTAAGTTCGGATAATTCCATGGATTCTGCAAGCCAAACAAACATCTATCATTCCTTCACAACTCCCAGGTTTTACGTTACTCCTATAAAATTGTCTGCCGATAAACGTCGTATCTTCCTCCAGGGTTTTTCCTTCAGCAAGAATGTGCTTGCTTCTTGGCAGATCCCGGGGCCTATTGGTTATGGCCCATCTTATCACTTGTAGTCCTTGAACTTATCATCGGGCAACTGATCATTATTCCAACTTCCAACTTCCTAGTATTCTTAAATCCATCCTATTGTACTATCTTCCTTCCTTCTATTGGCACCAAACTAGGACATGATTACTTAGACTCATCATGGAGTTTCCATTGATCCATATTTCCGACATCATACCTCCTTTATATCCAATAGTAATTTATCTATTCATCCTCGTGGGATATCCCTCATACCGAGATAAAAACTTATACTTATGAAGTCCATATTCCACTTCGTGGAACATCATTATCCTTTCGAGGGTCAAGCATCCTTACAGGGGAATATTGGCCATCTCTGCATGGCACTTCTTCAACTGGGAAACATGAAACACATCATGAACTCCTGACAGTCCTTCGGGTGACTCCAACTTGTTGGCCACTTCTCCCATACGCTCCAAAACTCGGTATGGTCCTACAAATCTCGGGGCTAACTTTCCCTTAACTCCAAATCGTTTAACTCCTCGTAGAGGGGACACACGAAGACATGCTCTGTCTCCAATTTCATAGACTACCTCCTTGAGTTTTTGAGTCTACATAACTCTTCTGCCTGGACTGAGCTACCTTCAGTCTACCTCGAATGAACTTAACATTATCTTTTGACTCCTTGATCACATTTGGTCCAAACAACTGACGGTCTCCAACTTCATCCCACATACTTTTGGGGCATCACAAATACTGAGACAAAACTCGTATTCATTTTGTCCAAAATCCACTCAGTGGAGTATCCTTATCTTTTCCAGGGGTTAACGGTTCTTACAGGGTACTACCACCCTTAAAATGCACAAATCTTCCATAGACCATATTTCTCATATCCTCAAAAATGGTCGTATCTACTTTCCCAAACACTTTTGCCCTTGTTTTGGACTCTAACTTGTATGATTTGAATGGAACTAACCCGGACTGACGCTGTTTTCAGTACAATTGTCATGATGTTGTTTTATGTGCAGAAAACAAGAGTTCTCGGAATGACCTAAAACTCCACGGAATATCTTACAATAAATAATAAAAAATCCTCGCCAAAGATGAAGAACAGGGGGCCCACACCCTTGCCACGAGGGTGGGCCCCCCTAGGGCGCGCCCCCTACCTCGTGGGCCCCCTGGAGACCCCCCGACTCCAACTCCAACTCTATATAACTTCTTTCGGGGAGAAAAAATAGGAGAGAAGAAATCATCGTGTTTTGCGATACGGAGCCGCGGCCAAGCCCTAAAACCTCTCGGGAGGGCTGATCTGGAGTCCGTTCGGGGCTCCAGAGAGGGGGATTCGTCTTCGTTCTCATCATCAACCATCCTCCATCACCAATTTCATGATGCTCACCGCCGTGCGTGAGTAATTCCATCATAGGCTTGCTGGACGGTGATGCGTTGGATGAGATTTATCATGTAATCGAGTTAGTTTTGTTAGGGTTTGATCCCTAGTATCCATTATGTTTTGGGATTGATGTTGCTATGACTTTGCTATGCTTAATGGTTGTCACTAGGTCCCGAGTGCCATGATTTCAGATCTGAACCTATTATGTTTTCATCAATATATGAGAGTTCTTGATCCTTTCTTGCAAGTCTAGTCACCTATTATGTGTTATGATCCGTTAACCCCAAAGTGACAATAATCGGGATACTTACCGGCGATGACCGTAGTTTCAGGAGTTCATGTATTCACTATGTGCTAATGCTTTGTTCCGATTCTCTATTGAAAGGAGGCCTTAATATCCCTTAGTTTCCATTAGGACCCCGCTGTCACGGGAGGGTAGGACAAAAGATGTCATGCAAGTTCTTTTCCATAAGCATGTATGACTACATTTGGAATACATGCCTACATTACATTGACGAATTGGAGCTAGTTCTATGTCACCCTATGTTATGACTATTACATGATGAACCACATCCGGCATAATTATCCATCATTGATCTGATGCCTACGAGCTTTCCATATACTGGTTTACGCTCATTTACTTTCCCGTTGCTATTGTTACAATCACTACAAAATACCAAAAACATTACATTCCTTTTGTTACTCTTTTGTTACCGTTACCATCACTATCATATTACTTTGCTACTAAACACTTTGCTGCAGATACTAAGTTTCCAGGTGTGGTTGAATTGACAACTTAGCTGCTAATACTTGAGAATGTTCTTTGGCTCCCCTTGTGTCGAATCAATAAATTTGGGTTGAATACTCTACCCTCGAAAGCTGTTGCGATCCCCTATACTTGTGGGTTATCAAGACTAATTTCTGGCGCCGTTGCCCGGGAGCATAGATCTATACTTTGAGTCACTTGGGATTTATATCTGCTGGACACTATGAAGAATTTGAAAGACGCTAAGACAACAATTTATCCCTCAACTACGAGGGGAGGTAAGGAACTGCCATCTAGCTCTGCACTTGATTCACCTTCTATTATGTGTAAGCTTGCGACACCTAAACCTGCTTCTGCTATTCGTTCTGATATGTTGCATGTTATTGATGATGCTACTTCTGCTATACATGATACTTATGATGAAACTAATTCTATGCCTGATACTACTATGCCACTTAGTGATTTTCTTGAGGAACGACTTGCTAGGGCTAGAGAGATTGAAAATATTGAATCTGATTATGATGATGAAAGTGATGATGAAGAATCACTTGTTATTCCTAAGGGTTATTTATTTGATCACGAAGCTTCTTTAGCTCTTTTAGCTTGCAAAGATAGATATGAACTCAAAAGGTTATTTGCTAAATGGAATAAGCAATCTCTAAATGCTAGGATGAGACCTGACCCTGCTTTTGCTACTTCACCTATCTGTGTTACTGATAAGGATTATGAATTCTCTGTTGATCCTGATATAATTACTTTAGTTAAATCTGATCCTTTTCATGGCTATGAATCTGAAACTGTTGTGGCACATCTTACTAAATTAAATGATATAGCTACCCTGTTCACTAATGATGAGAGATCTCGCTACTTTTATATCCTTAAAATATTTCCGTTCTCATTAAAGGGTGATGCTAAGATATGGTTTAATTCTCTTGATCCTGGTTGTGTGCGTAGTCCCCAGGATATGATCTATTATTTCTCTGCTAAATATTTCCCTGCTCATAAGAAACAAGCTGCTTTAAAGGAAATATATAACTTTGTGCAAATTAAAGAAGAGAGTCTCCCACAAGCTTGGGGGAGGCTTCTCAAGTTACTTAATGCTTTGCCTGATCATCCTCTTAAGAATAATGAAATACTTGATATCTTTTATCATGGACTAACCGATGCTTCTAGAGATTACCTGGATAGTTGTGCTGGTTCTCTTTTCAGGGAAAGAACACCAGATGAAGCTGAAATCTTATTGAATAATATGTTGACAAATAAAAATAATTGGGCACCTCCTGAGCCACCTCCTGCTCCAATTAATGATCCTATTCCTAAACCAACTCCGAAGAAGAGAGGTATTCTATTTCTTAGTCCCGAAGATATGCAAGAGGCAAAGAAATCTATGAAAGAAAAAGGTATTAAAGCTGAAGATGTTAAGAATTTACCTCCTATTGAAGAAATACATGGTCTTAATTTACCGCCTATTGAAGAAACATATGATCTAAATCCTTTATTTGTTGAAGAACCTCCAGACCTCGATAACCCGACACAGGTAGTAAAGGTAAATTCTCTCTATAGATATGATAAAGCTGTAATCCCATTTACTAAAATTGCTAGCCCATGCTTAGATGAGTTTGATAAATTTATGGCTAAGCAAGAGGACTTTAATGCTTACTTTGGTAGACAATTAAAATACAATTCAAATATGCTTGGACACTTTGGTGATTATATGGCTAATATTAGAGGTGAACTTAAACTTGTTAGCAAACATGCTTCTATGGTTACCACTCAAGTAGAACAAGTACTTAAAGCTCAAAAAGAATTGCTCAAATGAGATGAATAGTAATAAAAATGATTATGATGTTAAAGTGGCTACTAAAACTGGTAGAATGACTCAGGAACCTTTGTATCCTGAAGGCCACCCTAAGAGAATTGAGCAAGATTCTCAGAGAAATAATATTGATGCACCTAGTTCTTCTAAAAGGAAGAAAAAGAAAAAATATAGAACTGTGCAAACTTCTAGTGAACCTATTGCTGAACCACCTGATAATCCAAATGATATTTCTATTTCTGATGCTGAAACACAATCTGGCAATGAACATGAACCTAATGAAAATGTTAATGATGATGTTCATAATGATGCTCAACCTAGTAATTATAATGATGTAGAAATTGAACCTGCTGTTGATCTTGATAACCCACAATCAAAGAATCAACGTTATGGTAAGAAAGACTTTGTTGCTAGGAAACATGGTAAAGAAAGAGAGCCTTGGGTTCAGAAACCCATGCCTTTTCCTCCCAAACCATCCAAGAAAAAGGATGATGAGGATTTTGAGTGCTTTGCTGAAATGATTAGACCTATCTTTTTGCATATGCGATTGACTGATATGCTCAAAACCAATCCTATGAAAGATATTGTTACAAATAAAAGAAAGATACCGAAAGCTGAAATTTCCACCATGCTTGCTAATTATACTTTTAAGGGTGGAATACCAAAGAAACTTGGAGATCCAGGAGTACCTACTATACCATGCTCCATTAAAAGAAACTATGTTAAAACTGCTTTATGTGATCTTGGAGCTGGTGTTAGTGTTATGCCTCTCTCTTTATATCGTAGACTTGACTTGAATATGTTGACACCTACTGAAATATCTTTGCAAATGGCTGATAAATCAACTGCTATCCCTGTTGGTATTTGTGAGGATGTGCCTGTTGTGGTTGCAAACATTACTATTTTAACGGACTTTGTTATTCTTGATATTCCCGAGGATGATAGTATGTCTATTATTCTTGGAAGACCTTTTCTTAATACTTCAGGGGCTGTTATTGATTGCAACAAAGGCAATGTCACTTTTCATGTTAATGGTAATGAGCATACGATACACTTTTCGAGGAAACAACCTCAAGTTCATAGTATCAATTCTATCGGAAATATTCCATCGATTATATTTAGAGGTTCTGAATTTCCTCTTCCTACTGTCAAGAAGAAATATGATATACTTATTATTGGGGATGTGCATATCCCCGTTGAGGTGACCTAGTGTTATTCGAAATTTCTCCGGTTTCATGTTAATCGGAATGAGTTTGTTAACAAGACTTGATCAACCTTGTTAGTGGATTCCTTTTGACGAGCATGAGATGGATGAAACTGGAACACAACCTTCTGTACCCTCTCTATACTTTCTGTTATTTAGTTGAAATAAAATAAAAATAAATATTTGTCTGTCTGTTATCTGATTATCCGTGCAATATAAAAATACCTCGAAAATAAAAGTTCTCCAAATGCCCTGAAAATTAAATATGATTTTTTTCTAGAATATTTGAGGATTTATGGAACAAAGAACACACCAAGGGGGCCAACCACCTTGCCATGAGGGTGGAGGGCGCGCCCATCCCCCTAGGGCGCGCCCCCTGCCTCGTGGGCCCATGGTGGCCCTCCTCCACTTATTTCTGCACCCATCCTCTTCTTCTTCCTCCCACAAACATGAAAACCAACTCAAGCACGAGTTCCAGCCCTCTTTGCTGCCATTTTGGATCTCCTTGCTCAAAGCACCTCTCACAAAACTGCTTGGGGAGATTGTTCCTTGGTATGTGACTCCTCCATTGATCCAATTAGTTTTTGTTCTAGTGCTTTATTCATTGCAAATTTTTGCTGCTTAGGTGACCCTGTTATTGAGCTTGCATGTCAAATTTATATGGTCAAAAGTAGTTTTGATGCATGATATAGGATCTAGGCACTTGTAGGAGTAGTTGCTATCAATATTATTGAGTTTGGTTTACTTTTATTTTTAAGTTACTAAAAATTTCAGAATTTTTCAAAAAATGATGAGGAGATTATTGAGGGGTTCATCGAGCCAAAGCTCGAAGGAAAAGGCACCGAAGCCTAAGTATAATTTGCCGCGCACCGCGGAGGCCTCACCGCTTTCCTCCACGACCAATGCGATCACTATCTCTTACTCACAAATACCTTTGTGCAAAACTTTCATTTTCATTCTAGGAACTCACCACCTATGGTGGAGTTTCATTTATATGATGAGCATAAGGAGATGTCACTTTATGATTTTTGTTGGATTTGTTTAGTCCCTTTTGAGGGCAAGACAGAAGAACAACATCGTGATGATGTGGAGGGATTTATTAATACTATCACTGTAGGGGAAACTAGGAAGGTTTCCGATGCACGAATCACTAGCATACATTTTCCTGTCTTACGTTACTTTGCATTATTTGCTAGTCCTTGCTTAATTGGTCGCGAAAACTGTGGAAACCTTAGTATCCCCGATATTATTATTTTTCTCCAAGGTTTATACAATGATAACACTTTTAGTATGGGCGGCATTATTGCTAGACGGTTAAGTATGAACCGTACTAAGGGTCCCATCTTTGGAGGCATCTATGCTACACGCCTAGCTGCACATTTTAACATACCTATAGGCATGCTGAGATGGAAGAAAAAGTGCTTCCTCGAGTTTATTTAGATTATAAAAGTATGGTGGCACATGATTTTATTATTAAGAATAGGGCAGGAGAGCTTAAATATCAATTGTTCTTTAATAAACATCATACTGAGACAATTATCTTGCCTGCTCCTTCTTTGTTTGATTTGACTGTAGGCACTTACCTTGTTCCGTTGACGGCTATCCACGCCTATCGGAACCCTGCACCAGCCGAGGAGCCAGAACCGGAACCACAATTTGATCCTTCACGATAGTCTAACTATCAGTGGGATCCGGAGATGATTGCCAGCCAGTGGCAATCGGAGCCTTCTTCTTCCTCATCACAGTACGACCCCAACAACTATTATTATGGATATCAGCCAGGCCAGCCGTGGCCATAGACTAACTTAGGCCAAAAGCCTAAGCTTGGGGGAGTACGTATTTCTCACCGACATTACATTTATGTTCACACACACTCATTGCTAGATGTCAGTGCTCATACTTTTTCATTGTATCATCCATGCTAGTTTATTTCCTTCTACGCTTCCTTCTTGTGTTTTTAATAAACCTTAAGAAAAAAACCAAAAAAAATTAGTTGTAGCTTTTAATTAATTTACTTTCCATGCTTGTAGTAGTAATTAAAAAGAAAACCCAAAAATATTTCATGTTCTTCTTTTGCTTGTTGGGAGCTTTCCCGTGTAAATAGTTTTATTTATTTTCTTTTCTTTGGGGGTCAGTAGGAGAAGACCATGATTAAATTGTTGAAGTGGCTCTTATATGCTTTATTGTTGATTTAACCAAGAGCCCATATTGTTTTGTCTTCTCCTGTTTATTGAATGCTCACAGATTCCAGCTTAGTCCAATGCAAGTGCACCCTTATTATTATTCACATCGTTCGGTCGTGCAAGTGAAAGGCAATTATGATGATATATGATGGACTGACTGAGATGAGAAAAACTGGTACGAACTCGACCTCTTTTGTTTTTGTAAATATGATGAGTTCATTGTTCTTGATTCAGCTTGTTATGAATAAACATGTTTGCAATGACAATTAGAGATCATAGTTGCTTGTGCCATGCTTGATTAGCTATGAGTTATAATGGTTTACCTTGCGTGCCAACATGCTATTAAAAGGGTTATGATGTGGTATGATAGGGTGGTATCCTCCTCTGAATGATTTAAGTGACTTGACTTGGCACATGTTCACAAATGTAATTGAAAAAAAATCAACATAGCCTTCATGATATTTATGTTCATGGTGGATTATATCCTACTCATGCTTGCATCCAATGTTTATTAATTTTAATGCATGTACATGGCTGTTGTCGCTCTCTAGTTGGTCGCTTCCCAGTCTTTTGCTAGCCTTCACCTGTACTAAGCGGGAATACTGCTTGTGCATCCAAATCCCTTAAACCCCAAAGTTATTCCAGATGAGTCCACTATACCTTCCTATATGCAGTATCTACCTGTCGTTCCAAGTAAATTTGTATGTGCCAAACTCTAAACCTTCAAATAATCATCCTGTTTTGTATGCTCGAATAGCTCATGTATCAACTAGGGTTGTCTGTATCTTCCATGCTAGGCCGGTTATTCTCAAGAGGAGTGGACTCCGCTCCTCACTCACGAGATAAATGGCTGGTCACCGAGATGCCTAGTCCCATGCTTTATGCAAACTAAATCACAATAATTGCAAAAAAAACTCCCCCTGGGACCTGATGTATGTTGGAGGCACTCGTTGTTTCAAGCAAGCCATGGATTGATGTTTCTTGGTGGAGGGGAGTATAAACTTTACCATTCTGTTTGGGAACCGCCTATAATGTGTGTAGCATGGAAGATATCGCCATCTCTTGGTTGTTATGTTGACAATGAAAGTATACCGCTCAAAATGTTATTCACCTCTATTTCAAAACCGAGCTCTGGCACCTCTACAAATCCCTGCTTCCCTCTGCGAAGGGCCTATCTATTTACTTTTATGTTGAGTCATCACCCTCTTATTAAAAAGCACCAGTTGGAGAGCACCATTGTCATTTGCATTCATTACTGTTAGTTTACATTGGGTGTGACTATGATTGGATCTCTTTTACCATGAATTACAATGTCTAGTCAGTCGTTGATCTTCAAAGGTGCTCTGCATTTATGTTTTGCGGTCTAAGAAAGGGCTAGCGAGATACCATCTTGTTATATCATATTATGATTGTTTTGAGAAAGTGTTGTCATCCGAGATTTATTATTATGGTTTGCTAGTTGATTATGCTATTGATATGGGTAATCATGAGACCTGAGAATTATTGCAAATGTGGTTAGTTATAATCTTTGCTGAAAACTTGAATGCTAGCTTAACATATTTACAACAACAAGAGCAAACAGAGTTTGTAAAAGTTTTTCTTTATTTCTTTCAGTTTGTCAACTGAATTGCTTGAGGACAAGCAAGGGTTAAGCTTGGGGGAGTTGATACGTCTCCGTCGTATCTACTTTTCCAAACACTTTTGCCCTTGTTTTGGAATCTAACTTGTATGATTTGAATGGAACTAACCCGGACTGACGCTGTTTTCAGCAGAATTGCCATGATGTTGTTTTATGTGCAGAAAACAAAAGTTCTCGGAATGACCTGAAACTCCATGGAATATCTTACAATAAATAATAAAAAATCCTCGCCAAAGATGAAGACCAGGGGGCCCACACCCTCTCCACGAGGGTGGGGGGCGCCCTCCTACCTCATGGGCCCCCCTGGAGACCCCTTGACTCCAACTCCAACTCCAACTCTATATAACTGCTTTTGGGGATAAAGAAATAGGAGAGAAGAAATCATCGCGTTTTACGATACGGAGCCGCCGCCAAGCCCCAAAACCTCCCGGGAGGGCTGATCTGGAGTCCGTTCGGGGCTCCGGAGAGGGGGATTCGTCACCGTCGTCATCATCAACCATCCTCCATCACCAATTTCATGATGCTCACCGCCGTGCATGAGTAATTCCATCGTAGGCTTGCTAGACGGTGATGGGTTGGATGATATTTATCATGTAACCGAGTTAGTTTTGTTAGGGTTTGGTCCCTAGTATGCACTATGTTCTGAGATTGATGTTGCTATGACTTTGCTATGCTTAATGCTTGTCACTAGGGCCCGAGTGCCGTGATTTCAGATCTGAATCTATTATGTTTTCATCAATATATGAGAGTTCTTGATCGTATCTTGGAAGTCTATAGTCACCTATTATGTGTTATGATCCATTAACCCTGAAGTGACAATAATCGGGATACTTACCTGAAGGAAATATGCCCGAGAGGCAATAATAATGTTATTAATTTATTTCCTTATATCATGATAAATGTTTACTATTCATGCTAGAATTGTATTATCCGGAAACATAATACTTGTGTGAATACATAGACAAACCAAACGTCACTAGTATGCCTCTACTTGACTAGCTCGTTAATCAAAGATGGTTATGTTTCCTAACCATAGACATGTGTTGTCATTTGATTAATGGGATCATATCATTAGGAGAATGATGTGATTGACATGACCCATTCCATTAGCTTAGCACCCGACCGTTTAGTATGTTGCTATTGCTTTCTTCATGACTTATACATGTTCCTATGACTATGAGATTATGCAACTCCCGTTTGCCGGAGGAACACTTTGTGTGCTACCAAACGTCACAATGTAACTGGGTGATTATAAAGGAGCTCTACAGGTGTCTCCAAAGGTACATGTTGGGTTGGCGTATTTCGAGATTAGGATTTGTCACTCCGATTGTCGGAGAGGTAACTCTGGGCCCTCTCGGTAATGCACATCACATAAGCCTTGCAAGCATTGCAACTAATGAGTTAGTTGTGAGATGATGTAGTAGGAAACGAGTAAAGAGACTTGCCGGTAACGAGATTGAACTAGGTATTGAGATACCGACGATCGAATCTCGGGCAAGTAACATACCGATGACAAAGGGAACAACGTATGTTGTTATGCGGTCTGACCGATAAAGATCTTCGTAGAATATGTGGGAGCCAATATGAGCATCCAGGTTCCGCTATTGGTTATTGACCGGAGACGTGTCTCGGTCATGTCTACATTGTTCTCGAACCCGTAGGGTCCGCACGCTTAAGGTTTCGATGACAGTTATATTATGAGTTTATGCATTTTAATGTACCGAAGATTTGTTCGGAGTCCCGGATGTGATCACGGACATGACGAGGAGTCTTGAAATGGTCGAGACATAAAGATTGATATATTGGAAGCCTATATTTGGATATCGGAAGTGTTCCGGGTGAAATCGGGATTTTACCGGAGTACCGGGAGGTTACCGGAACCCCCCGGGAGGTATATGGGCCTTAGTGGGCTTTAGTGGAAGAGAGGAGAGGTGGCCAGGGCTGGGCCGCGCGCCCCTCCCCCCTAGTCCGAATAGGACAAGGAGAGGGGGGCGGCGCCCCCCTTCCTTCTCTCTCTCCTCTTTCCCCTCCCGAATCCTATTGCAACTAGGAAAGGGGGGAATCCTACTCCCGGTGGGAGTAGGACTCCTCCTGGCGCGCCCTCCTCCTGGCCGGCCGCACCCCCCCCTGCTCCTTTATATACGGGGGCAGGGGGCACCCCTAGACACACAAGTTGATCCACGTGATCATATTCTTAGCCGTGTGCGGTGCCCCCTTCCACCATAATCCTCGATAATATTGTAGCGGTGCTTAGGCGAAGCCCTGCGACGGTAGTACATCAAGATCGTCACCACGCCGTCGTGCTGACGGAACTCTTCCCCGACACTTTGCTGGATCGGAGTCCGGGGATCGTCATCGAGCTGAACGTGTGCTAGAACTCGGAGGTGCCATAGTTTCGGTGCTTGATCGGTCGGGCCGTGAAGACGTACGACTACATCAACCGCGTTGTGCTAACGCTTCTGCTGTCGATCTACAAGGGTACGTAGATCACACTCTCCTCTCCCGTTGCTATGCATCACCATGATCTTGCGTGTGCGTAGGAATTTTTTTTGAAATTACTACGTTCCCCAACAGTGGCATCCGAGCCTAGGTTTAATGTGTTGATGTTATATGCACGAGTAGAACACAAGTGAGTTGTGGGCGATATAAGTCATAGTGCTTACCAGCATGCCATACTTTGGTTCGGCGGTATTGTTGGATGAAGCGGCCCGGACCGACATTACGCGTATGCTTACGCGAGACCGGTTCTCCCGACGTGCTTTGCACAAAGGTGGCTAGCGGGTGACAGTTTCTCCAACTTTAGTTGAACCGAGTGTGGCTACGCCCGGTCCTTGCGAAGGTTAAAACAGCACCAACTTGACAAACTATCGTTGTGGTTTTGATGCGTAGGTAAGATTGGTTCTTGCTTAAGCCCGTAGCACTCACGTAAAACTTGCAACAACAAAGTAGAGGGCGTCTAACTTGTTTTTGCAGGGCATGTTGTGATGTGATATGGTCAAGACATGATGCTAAATTTTATTGTATGAGATGATCATGTTTTGTAACCGAGTTATCGGCAACTGGCAGGAGCCATATGGTTGTCGCTTTATTGTATGCAATGCAATCGCGCTGTAATGCTTTACTTTATCACTAAGCGGTAGCGATAGTCGTGGAAGCATAAGATTGGCGAGACGACAACGATGCTACGATGGAGATCAAGGTGTCGCGCCGGTGACGATGGTGATCACGACGGTGCTTCGAAGATGGAGATCACAAGCACAAGATGATGATGGCCATATCATATCACTTATATTGATTGCATGTGATGTTTATCTTTTATGCATCTTATCTTGCTTTGATTGACGGTAGCATTATAAGATGATCTCTCACTAATTATCAAGAAGTGTTCTCCCTGAGTATGCACCGTTGCGAAAGTTCTTCGTGCTGAGACACCACGTGATGATCGGGTGTGATAGGCTCTACGTTCAAATACAACGGGTGCAAAACAGTTGCACACGCGGAATACTCAGGTTATACTTGACGAGCCAAGCATATACAGATATGGCCTCGGAACACGGAGACCGAAAGGTCGAGCGTGAATCATATAGTAGATATGATCAACATAGTGATGTTCACCAATGAAACTACTCCATCTCACGTGATGATCGGACATGGTTTAGTTGATTTGGATCACGTAATCACTTAGAGGATTAGAGGGATGTCTATCTAAGTGGGAGTTCTTTAAGTAATATGATTAATTGAACCTAAATTTATCATGAAACTTAGTACCTGATAGTATCTTGCTTGTTTATGTTTGATTGTAGATAGATGGCCCGTGCTGTTGTTCCGTTGAATTTTAATGCGTTCCTTGAGAAAGCAAAGTTGAAAGATGATGGTAGCAATTACACGGACTGGGTCCGTAACTTGAGGATTATCCTCATTGCTGCACAGAAGAATTACGTCCTGGAAGCACCGCTAGGTGCCAGGCCTGCTGCTGGAGCAACACCAGATGTTATGAACGTCTGGCAGAGCAAAGCTGATGACTACTCGATAGTTCAGTGTGCCATGCTTTACGGCTTAGAATCGGGACTTCAACGATGTTTTGAACATCATGAAGCATATGAGATGTTCCAGGAGTTGAAGTTAATATTTCAAGCAAATGCCCGGATTGAGAGATATGAAGTCTCCAATAAGTTCTATAGCTGCAAGATGGAGGAGAACAGTTCTGTCAGTGAGCATATACTCAAAATGTCTGGGTATAATAATCACTTGATTCAATTGGGAGTTAATCTTCCAGATGATTGCGTCATTGCCAGAATTCTCCAATCACTGCCACCAAGCTACAAGAGCTTCGTGATGAACTATAATATGCAAGGGATGAATAAGACTATTCCCGAGCTCTTCGCAATGCTGAAAGCTGCGGAGGTAGAAATCAAGAAGGAGCATCAAGTGTTGATGGTCAACAAGACCACTAGTTTCAAGAAAAAGGGCAAAGGGAAGAAGAAGGGGAACTTCAAAAAGAACAGCAAGCAAGTTGCTACTCAAGAGAAGAAACCCAAACCTGGACCTAAGCCTGAAACTGAGTGCTTCTACTGCAAGCAGACTGGTCACTGGAAGCGGAACTGCCCCAAGTATTTGGCGGATAAGAAGGATGGCAAGGTGAACAAAGGTATATGTGATATACATGTTATTGATGTGTACCTTACTAATGCTCGCAGTAGCACCTGGGTATTTGATACTGGTTCTGTTGCTAATATTTGCAACTCGAAACAGGGACTACGGATTAAGCGAAGATTGGCTAAGGACGAGGTGACGATGCGCGTGGGAAATGGTTCCAAAGTCGATGTGATCGCAGTCGGCACGCTACCTCTACATCTACCTTCGGGATTAGTATTAGACCTAAATAATTGTTATTTGGTGCCAGCGTTAAGCATGAACATTATATCTGGATCTTGTTTGATGCGAGACGGTTATTCATTTAAATCAGAGAATAATGGTTGTTCTATTTACATGAGTAATATCTTTTATGGTCATGCACCCTTAAAGAGTGGTCTATTTTTATTAAATCTCGATAGTAGTGACACACATATTCATAGTGTTGAAACCAAAAGATGCAGAGTTGATAATGATAGTGCAACTTATTTGTGGCACTGCCGTTTGGGTCATATCGGTATAAAGCGCATGAAGAAACTCCATACTGATGGCTTTTGGAACCACTTGATTATGAATCACTTGGTACTTGCGAACCGTGCCTTATGGGTAATATGACAAAAACACCGTTCTCCGGTACTATGGAGAGAGCAACAGATTTATTGGAAATCATACATACAGATGTATGTGGTCCGATGAATGTTGAGGCTCGTGGCGGATATCGTTATTTTCTCACCTTCACAGATGACTTAAGCAGATATGGGTATATCTACTTAATGAAACATAAGTCTGAAACATTTGAAAAGTTCAAAGAATTTCAGAGTGAAGTTGAAAATCATCGTAACAAGAAAATAAAATTCCTACGATCTGATCGTGGAGGAGAATATTTGAGTTACGAGTTTGGTGTACATTTAAAACAATGTGGAATAGTTTCGCAACTCACGCCACCCGGAACACCACAGCGTAATGGTGTGTCCGAACGTCATAATCGTACTTTACTAGATATGGTGCGATCTATGATGTCTCTTACTGATTTACCGCTATCATTTTGGGGATATGCTCTAGAGACGGCCGCATTCACGTTAAATAGGGCACCATCAAAATCCGTTGAGACGACGCCTTATGAACTGTGGTTTGGCAAGAAACCAAAGTTGTCGTTTCTGAAAGTTTGGGGCTGCGATGCTTATGTGAAAAAACTTCAACCTGATAAGCTCGAACCCAAATCGGAGAAATGTGTCTTCATAGGATATCCAAAGGAAACTATTGGATACACCTTCTATCACAGATCCGAAGGCAAGACTTTTGTTGCTAAATTCGGAAACTTTCTAGAGAAGGAGTTTCTCTCGAAAGAAGTGAGTGGGAGGAAAGTAGAACTTGACGAGGTAACTGTACCTGCTCCCTTATTGGAAAGTAGTACATCACAGAAACCTGTTTCTGTGACACCTACACCAATTAGTGAGGAAGCTAATGATAATGATCATGAAACTTCAGAACAAGATACTACTGAACCTCATAGATCAACCAGAGTAAGATCCATGCCAGAGTGGTACGGTAATCCTGTTCTGGAAGTCATGCTACTAGATCATGATGAACCTACGAACTATGAAGAAGTGATGGTGAGCCCAGATTCCGCAAAATGGCTTGAAGCCATGAAATCTGAGATGGGATCCATGTATGAGAACAAAGTATGGACTTTGGTTGACTTGCCCAATGATCGGCAAGCAATTGAGAATAAATGGATCTTCAAGAAGAAGACTGACGCTGACGGTAATGTTACTGTCTACAAAGCTCGACTTGTCGCAAAAGGTTTTCGGCAAGTTCAAGCGATTGACTACGATGAGACCTTCTCACCCGTAGCGATGCTTAAGTCTGTCCAAATCATGTTAGCAATTGCCGCATTTTCTGATTATGAAATTTGGCAAATGGATGTCAAAATTGCATTCCTGAATGGATTTCTGCAAGAAGAGTTGTATATGATGCAGCCGGAAGGTTTTGTCGATCCAAAGGGAGCTAACAAAGTGTGCAAGCTCCAGCGATCCATTTATGGACTGGTGCAAGCCTCTCGGAGTTGGAATAAACGCTTTGATAGTGTGATCAAAGCATTTGGTTTTGTACAGACTTTTGGAGAAGCCTGTATTTACAAGAAAGTGAGTGGGAGCTCTGTAGCATTTCTGATATTATATGTAGATGACATATTACTAATTGGAAATGATATAGAATTTCTGGATAGCATAAAAGGATACTTGAATAAGAGTTTTTCAATGAAAGACCTCGGTGAAGCTGCTTACATATTATGCATTAAGATCTATAGAGATAGATCAAGACGCTTAATTGGACTTTCACAAAGCACATACCTTGACAAAGTTTTGAAGAAGTTCAAAATGGATCAAGCAAAGAAAGGATTCTTGCCTGTGTTACAAGGTGTGAAATTGAGTAAGACTCAATCCCCGACCAATGCAGAAGATAGAGAGAAAATGAAAGATGTTCCCTATGCTTCAGCCATAGGCTCTATCATGTATGCAATGCTGTGTACCAGACCTGATGTGTGTCTTGCTATAAGTCTAGCAGGGAGGTACCAAAGTAATCCAGGAGTGGATCACTGGACAGCGGTCAAGAACATCCTGAAATACCTGAAAAGGACTAAGGATATGTTTCTCATATATGGAGGTGACAAAGAGCTCATCGTAAATGGTTACGTTGATGCAAGCTTTGACACTGATCCGGACGATTCTAAATCGCAAACCGGATACGTGTTTACATTAAACGGTGGAGCTGTCAGTTGGTGCAGTTCTAAACAAAGCGTTGTGGCGGGATCTACATGTGAAGCGGAGTACATAGCTGCTTCGGAAGCAGCAAACGAAGGAGTCTGGATGAAGGAGTTCATATCCGATCTAGGTGTCATACCTAGTGCATCGGGTCCAATGAAAATCTTTTGTGACAATACTGGTGCAATTGCCTTGGCAAAGGAATCCAGATTTCACAAGAGAACCAAGCACATCAAGAGACGCTTCAATTCCATCCGGGATCTAGTCCAGGTGGGAGACATAGAGATTTGCAAGATACATACGGATCTGAACATAGCAGACCCGTTGACTAAGCCTCTTCCACGAGCAAAACATGATCAGCACCAAAGCTCCATGGGTGTTAGAATCATTACTGTGTAATCTAGATTATTGACTCTAGTGCAAGTGGGAGACTGAAGGAAATATGCCCTAGAGGCAATAATAATGTTATTATTTTATTTCCTTATATCATGATAAATGTTTATTATTCATGCTAGAATTGTATTATCCGGAAACATAATACTTGTGTGAATACATAGACAAACCAAACGTCACTAGTATGCCTCTACTTGACTAGCTCGTTAATCAAAGATGGTTATGTTTCCTAACCATAGACATGTGTTGTCATTTGATTAATGGGATCACATCATTAGGAGAATGATGTGATTGACATGACCCATTCCATTAGCTTAGCACCCGATCGTTTAGTATGTTGCTATTGCTTTCTTCATGACTTATACATGTTCCTATGACTATGAGATTATGCAACTCCCGTTTGCCGGAGGAACACTTTGTGTGCTACCAAACGTCACAACGTAACTGGGTGATTATAAAGGAGCTCTACAGGTGTCTCCAAAGGTACATGTTGGGTTGGCGTATTTCGAGATTAGGATTTGTCACTCCGATTGTCGGAGAGGTATCTCTGGGCCCTCTCGGTAATGCACATCACATAAGCCTTGCAAGCATTGCAACTAATGAGTTAGTTGCGAGATGATGTATTACGAAACGAGTAAAGAGACTTGTCGGTAACGGGATTGAACTAGGTATTGAGATACCGACGATCGAATCTCGGGCTAGTAACATACCGATGACAAAGGGAACAACGTATGTTGTTACGCGGTCTAACCGATAAAGATCTTCGTAGAATATGTGGGAGCCAATATGAGCATCCAGGTTCCACTATTGGTTATTGACCGGAGACATGTCTCGGTCATGTCTACATTGTTCTCGAACCCGTAGGGTCCGCACGCTTAAGGTTTCGATGACAGTTATATTATGAGTTTATGCATTTTGATGTACCGAAGATTTGTTCAGAGTCCCGGATGTGATCACGGACATGACGAGGAGTCTTGAAATGGTTGAGACATAAAGATTGATATATTGGAAGCCTATATTTGGATATCGGAAGTGTTCCGAGTGAAATCGGGATTTTACCGGAGTACCGGGAGGTTACCGGAACCCCCCGGGAGGTATATGGGCCTTAGTGGGCTTTAGTGGAAGAGAGGAGAGGTGGCCAGGGCTGGGCCGCGCGCCCCTCCCCCCTAGTACGAATAGGATAAGGAGAGGGGGGCGGCGCCCCCCTTTCTTCTCTCTCTCCTCTTTCCCCTCCCGAATCCTATTCCAACTAGGAAAGGGGGGAATCCTACTCCCGGTGGGAGTAGGACTCCTCCTGGCGCGCCCTCCTCCTGGCCGGCCGCACCCCCCCTTGATCCTTTATATACGGGGGTAGGGGGCACCCCTAGACACACAAGTTGATCCACGTGATCATATTCTTAGCCATGTGCGGTGCCCCCTTCCACCATAATCCTCGATAATATTGTAGCGGTGCTTAGGCGAAGCCCTGCGACGGTAGTACATCAAGATCATCACCACGCCGTCGTGCTGACGGAACTCTTCCCCGACACTTTGCTGGATCAGAGTCCTTGGATCGTCATCGAGCTGAACGTGTGCTAGAACTCGGAGGTGCCGTAGTTTCGGTGCTTGATCGGTCGGGCCGTGAAGACGTATGACTACATCAACCGCGTTGTGCTAACGCTTCCGCTGTCGGTCTACAAGGGTACGTAGATCACACTCTCCCCTCCCGTTGCCATGCATCACCATGATCTTGCGTGTGCGTAGGAATTTTTTTTGAAATTACTACGTTCCCCAACATTACCGGCGATGACCGTAGTTTGAGGAGTTCATGTATTCACTATGTGCTAATGCTTTGTTCTGATTCTCTATTGAAAGGAGGCCTTAATATCCCTTAGTTTCCATTAGGACCCCGCTGTCACGGGAGGGTAGGACAAAAGATGTCATGCAAGTTCTTTTCCATAAGCATGTATGACTACATTTGGAATACATGCCTACATTACATTGACGAATTGGAGCTAGTTCTATGTCACCCTATGTTATGACTGTTACATGATGAACCACATCCGGCATAATTATCCATCATTGATCCGATGCCTACGAGCTTTCCATATACTGGTTTACGCTTATTTACTTTCCCGTTGCTATTGTTACAATCACTAGAAAATACCAAAAACATTACCTTGCTTTCGTTACTCTTTTGTTACCTTTACAATCACTATCATCTTACTTTGCTACTAAACACTTTGCTGCAGATACTAAGTTTCCAGGTGTGGTTGAATTGACAACTCAGCTGCTAATACTTGAGAATATTCTTTGGGTCCCCTTGTGTCGAATCAATAAATTTTGGTTGAATACTCTACCCTCGAAAGCTGTTGCGATCCCCTATACTTGTGGGTTATCAACCACCTACTTTTCCCTTGGGAGTCGCGCTCCCGAGGGTCATCTTTATTTTACCCCCCGGGCTAGTGCTTCTCTAAGTGTTGGTCCAAACCAAATCCACTTGCGGCGCCACCTCGGGGAAACTTGAGGGCTAATTTTAGCTGTATGTAGTGTTCATCCGGTGCTGCCCTGAGAACGAGAATGTGCAGCTCCTATCGGGATGTCGGCACATCGTGTGGCTTTGCTGGTCTTGTTTTACCATTGTCGAAATGTCTTGTAACTGGGATTCCGAGTCTGATCGGGTCTTCCTAGGAGAAGGAATATCCTTCGTTGACCGTGAGAGCTTGTGATGGGCTAAGTTGGGACACCCCTGCAGGGTTTTGAACTTTCAAAAGCCGTGCCCGTAGTTATGGCCAGATGGGAATTTGTTAATGTCCGGTTGTAGAGAACTTGACACTTAACTTTAATTAAAATGAATCAACCGCGTGTGTAGCCGTGATGGTCTCTTTTCGGCGGAGTCGGGGAAGAGAACACGGTTCTTGTGTTATGCTTGAACGTAAGTAGTTTCAGGATCACTTCTTGATCACTTCTAGCTTCTAGACCATTGCGTTGCTTCTCTTCTCACTCTTATTTGCGTAAGTTAGCCACCATATATGCTAGTGCTTGCTGCAGCTCCACCTCACTACCCCTTTCCTACCCTTAAGCTTAAATAGTCTTGATCGCGAGGGTGTGAGGTTGCTGAGTCCTCGTGACTCACAGATACTTCCAAACCGTTGCAGGTGCCGATGATATCAGTGCAGGTGACGTAAACGAGCTCAAGTGGGAGCTCGACGAAGATCATGATCGTTGTCTATGTTTCTTTTCCGGATGATCAGTAGAGGAGCCCAGTTGGGATGATCGGGGATCTAGCAATTGGGGTTATCTTCTTTTACTTTGGTTCTGTAGTCGGACCTTGATTGTATTCTGGATGATGTATGTTTAACTTGTATTTGTGTGAAGTGGCGATTGTAAGCCAACTCTTTATCCCTTTCTATTCAGTACATGGGATTGTGTGAAGATTACCACTCTTGCGACAAACCTACCATGCAGCTACGCCTCTAAGTCGTGCCCCGACACGTGGGAGATATAGCCGCATTGTGGGTGTTATAAGTTGGTAATCAGAGCCTTCCCCGACTTAGGAGCCCCCTACTTGATTGAATCGCTGACGTTGTTGAGTCTAGAACAAAATGTTTTTGAGTCTTAGGATTATATATATCGGAGAGTAGGATTCTTTTTACTCCTCGGTCCATTCGTCGCTCTAGTGAGGCCTCCTGGCATAGAGTTTTGACTCTTCTCTCCTCAAATTTCATGAAATTTCTTTTAGGATCATGCGGGTATCTTGGAATCGTTCTGATGGTTTTGTGACGAGAACATTGTTCTTGGTGCCTCCTGACATTTAGGGGTTGTGGAAGTGTCCCGGGGAGTTGAGCTCCGAGGTGTTGTCGACACAATTTTATCATTGCAGTTCTGGAATACCTGAGTTCGCCGACATCGAAAATCTCTTTTATGCAGTTGTTGGTGAGATAACCTCGACGCCACCCAGTACTGGGGCGGGAGTTCAGGAGTATTGCCATAACTCGTATAACGGATGCTTTTCGAAGGTTGAGGTACATGATTTCCGAAGGTTTCTTGGTTGTGTGTTGAAGGATGGATACAGCTGGATGTAGGATTTGTTAGTTTGGGTGAGATATTATGCTTCCCGTGTATCCCCAACACCTGATTGCATAACCAGAAAGTTTTGGGAGTTTATAAGTGGGAATTCAAGTAGCTCCTAGAACATCTTTCCAACAGACACATGATACGATATGGGGTCTATCTTATGTTTGTTTCCTACTTATTTTGCAAGCCAATCCTTTGTTTTGTTTTTCAGTTGTGGTATTCGAGTTGCTTCGAAGTCAAATGTTGATTCCATACCTTTCCTAAGCGGTGTTCTCATATTCCTATGTGAATACAAATCCTTCTTGATCTTCGAGTTTGCCATCTCAATTTCTTCCGAACCGGTGTGTCTCTCTTCAAGTGGATCCGATCTTTTTCAACATCCGCAAGATCAACTCAATTCTTCTCAACGTTGTTTGTTTCATTCGTCCCAAGTTGCCTTTGTTTTCCCGCCCTCCCACCCTTTTTCTTCGAGGACTAAGATTTCTTAATCAAGTATCCATTTTATTGATGTGAAGTCACTCCATTCTTTTCCGTCAATATTCTCATCCGGTGATTCTCAGGAAGATACTAATGGAGCTTCAAGTTCATCATTCTTCGTTTCTTTTATCTTCTCCGGTGGATTCAAATCAAGATTTCAGGGTTGATCATATCATTTTCTTTGGTTAACATGCTTTCCAGGTTGGAAGTTCTTATCGAAGACTCTCTTATTTATTCACCTCTTGCCATTCAATTGTTCCGGAGTGCTGAAGATATCCTACAAGATTCAAGTTTCTATTCGTAATCCTTTCAAGAGATTTCGTGGTCTTACCTTATTCAAGCCATTTCATTCAACCGACGCAATCTATCTTTTAAATCGTTCAACGGTTCTTTTGAGTGGGCCCTAACCCACAGGTCTTTTCCCAGGATCTTACCTGACTCTTCTATTTTTTTTCTGGACCTATGCTCAATTCTTTCAAAGTTTGACGTAAGAATGAATTATCATCATTCATATGTCTTTCACCAAGATCTTTCAAATTCTTTTCATCGTTGGTTCAACCTTTCTAATTTTCATTCCGGAGTGCCTCAACAATTCATGGTGGTGTATATCATCATCATTCTCAACATTTGAAGACCGAAGAAGAGTTTTTCCTCCAAATCTTGGTCCGTTCTCTCAGAGATGCGTGGTTCTAGCTTGATGCCATCCTCTCATAATTGTGAGAATTATTTTCACCCATCCGGAGCATTTCATGAGTTGTTTCCATTTCTTTCCCCCGAAGGCCATCTTTTCAAATATTACTCATTCCCAGCTTTCAGCTCTCATTTACTAAATCTTACCGGTGCATCGCTCAAGTATTCTCTAATCAGCTCGTGATCTATTTGTTCTCATGTATCTACATTCCTTCAAGTATCTTCATTCGTTTTCCAATTCTTCCCGGTGAACTGTGCCTTTGCTACTTTCTCTTTCAATTCTTACGGTGGTTCGTTCAAGAGTTCTCTTCCTTGGTTATCATATCAATTCATTCATTCTTTCAGATCCTAATGGTGGTTCGTTGAAGCCTTTTCTCAAGTTTGCGCTATATCTATCTTAATTCTTTCTACAAGAATAAGTAGTATGCCAAATTCGTCGCTTGTCATCAATTTAAATTGGTGAAGGATACGCATAACATAATTCTTATTCTTGCTTCATCCAAGTGATGGATTCATTCTTCCGGAGTGTGTTCATGATGAGTAAATTATCGGTTCAAGTACTTCATACTTTCCCGGAGTTTCAAGTTCTCTCAATTATATCATTTCAAAGCTCCAACTAATCATTACAAGGCTTCAATCTTATTCTTTGCATCCTTCACTTCCTTTTGATCATTCTTTTATTACCAGAGTTCTTCATGGATGCTACATGGTGGTTCGTCAAGGATTCTTTTCACTCTTCAATTGTTCTTCAAGATTTCTCTCAGAGTTAAGATCTTCCAAGCTATACTCAAAATTAAACATGGTGTTCAACACATGTCTTGTTTTGAGGAGTTCAAGCATTCTTCATCTTGCATTCCGAAGTGCAATTCTTCCTACCTTATCTTTTGAGGTGGTGTTATGTCAGTTTTGACAATTTCTTTGTGTTTCATGATTCACAAGTAGTTAGGAATGAGATATTTTAAAACCATCATTTTCTCTATGGTCATGAGATCATTTCAACCGAGTAATTTCTTCGTCGGAGGGTATCTTGGTATAGATTTCACGTACATCCTTCCATTGGGAATGTTGCTCTTTGTGGTGATTATCTATGATCCATCTTTTTTCTCCTTATCACCTCGGTGGAAGAAGCCTTCTATCTTTCTAGCTCCCAATCAAATCTTGTTTTAGTTTGTGGCAGAATTTCACCTCAAGTTTTGAGATGTTTTCATAAGCCCAGAAACAGCTTGTTGTTTTTGTTGTTGATATTTCAACAATTCCGTTCAAGCCTTCTTCGTAGGGATGTTTCTTTCAAATTCAATTGTGGGAGGAGTTGTCATTTTGTTCTCCGTTCTTTTGTTCCGACAATCTAGCTTCTATTCTTTTGTTCCGGAAGCATTGTGATGTTGCTCTCTTCACTCTTCATCTCGAATTGTGAGGATCATGTTCTTTCCTTTTGCTTATCCATTTAACCGGAGTGTCGTCTTTTCATTCGAGCTCTCTCATCTTATCAAGTTTTGCCTCCCTTCTCAACCAGAGTGCTGTCTGAAATCTCTCTTACCCCTTGTGCCATTCTTTCAATAGTTCCGAGGGCATCGTGTTGTTGATCTCATCAAGTATCCTCTCATCTTGTCTAGTTCATGTTCAATTCCTTCCATTTAAAGTCGGAGTGCTATCCAAATTATATTATTCTTATTCCTTCTCTATCTTGTTTTAACCAGAGTGTTGTCGTAATTGATCCTTATCATTCCTTGTACATATTCTTTCATCCGGAGTGCTTGCATGTACTTCTTGCCCTTTGCAACCCTTTTATCATGTCTTTCAACCACAGGGTTCTCGTGATGTTCCTTTTCCTCTTTTCTAACAGAGTGTTTTCAACTTTGTTCATCTTCGTTATTGTTCTTTCTTTAAATTTGTTCAACCTCTCAAGGTTTGTGGTTACATTCGTTTGTCCAAGAAGCAACTTAGTTTTACCTCTCCTCTTTCTCTTCCATTTCTCTCCGATGCCATCCTAGATCTCGGGACGAGATCCTCTTGTAGTGGTGGAGTGTTGTAACGCCCCGAGACCGTTGTGCCAGGTGTCTTCCGGTTATTCGTTGTCTTTGCCATGTCATTCGCTTGCGTGTTGCATCTTGTCATGTCATCATGTGCATTGCATCATCATGTTTTCAAAACTTGCATCCGTCCGGGTTCTCCCAGTTCTCTCCGTTGTCCATCCTGAGCCCAGACACACTTGCACGCGCCCGCGGCACGTCCGAAATATTATTTTATAAGTGGCTGCAAAATGTTCTCGGAATGGGTTGAAAGTTGGCCTGCGGTGTTGTTATGTGGTCAGTAGGCCGCCTGTCAATTTTCGTCGCATTCGGAGCTTGTTTGATAGCCCAACCGTTAAACATATGGCCGCAATATAGCCGGTCTTTTCGTCGGACGTTTTCGGTCTCCGAAACTGCTGCTGGGTCTCTCTCTCTCCTCTCTTTTCAGCCCATCTCTCTTTAGCACAGCGAACCTACAGCCCACCTAAACCTCCCCTCCGACCAGAACCGTTCGATTGCGATCAGAGGCTCCGAAACGGAGCAAATCCCCTCAAACCCTAGACCCTACCCTATTTAAGCTCACCCACATGCCATTTTTGGCCCTCTCCTTCCCCCCCCCTCGAAATCCGTGCCCCCAATCATCTTCCAGCCGCCTCCTACCTCCTCTCCTCGAAACCCGTGCATGCCCGCACCCCCGCCGCCACTTGTCGCCGCGCCGCCACCAGAACCCACCTGCGCCGCCCACGTGCCCAATCCCGCTAGGCCACACGTCCCTCCTGGCTCCCCGCGCCGCCGTGGCCCGCCCAGGCCCGGGGCAAGCCCGCGGAGCCCATCGGGGCCCGTCCCCGACCCCGCGCGACGCCGTCTTTGATCCAGATCGGGTGAGCCTCGATCTCCTCCCCCTCATGCCCCGTCGTCGGCCTCCGGTGACCAAGGCCGCCGGAGCACGCCCGCCGTCGACCTCCTCCGCCTCTGCCAGGTCGCCGCCTCCCTGTCGCCCTCTCCTTCTCCTTCTTTCTAACCTCACAACTCTCTCTCCCTCCCCCTGCAAAGCCACCATGGACGAGCTCCACTTCGTCGTTTTTTCGCATCCTCGAGTGTCGTCGGCCACCTCCGTCACCGGATCTGGGATCCCCCTCGCCGGATCCATCCAATCCCGTCGGTCCCATGTCTCCTCGCCGTCATGCGCCCTGCCTCCGTCGTCCTGCATCGCGCCTCCGCCATTGACCCTGTCTCCTGCGTCGCCTGTTGCGTGCGAGGACAACGAGCAGGAGCTGTGGCCCAGATCCGCAAGGCACATTCAGCCCGAGGCCAAGCAGCGCCCCACCAGCCTCTCCACCGAGCCGGGCCAAGGCCCATGGTGAGTAGCGCTCCCATACCCCCTCCTTCTCTATTGGGCCAGCTAGATACGGCCCAAGGTGTTTTTTTCCCTACTGCGAATTTGTCTAATTTCCAGTAGTTTGGCAATTTTGTAGAGAACCCCTTTTACTTCATGCATATAATTACTCACAAACCGTGCATCGGTTCAAAATGTTTTATATAAGTAACATGACTAGAATTTTGGGTAGATTAATAATATGCCACTTTCATGCATGTTAACAATGTTTAAACTTGTTGTTTGATTTGTTTTGCTCTATGGCCATGCTAAAATGATTTAATTCATAACTAAATAACTAAATTAACTTTATATGTAAATGGGGTAGAAAATGCCTATTTAACATGGTGGCTTTACTTTGCATGTTTAACAACTCTAAAATTGTGTATAGGGCAGAACAGTACCAAATCTAATATATGCTCATGAGGATTTTTTCAGACTTGTTGCTTGTTGTTCCAGCCTCATTTAAGCTTGCCTAGATGGGTAGTTTTCATTTGCTTCACCCCTTGCCATGTTAAGAACATTTAATATTGTTGGGTACATAAACGAGAGAGAACTAAATAAGTGATGTGGTGTTTCGTCAGTATGCAACGGAGTTGCATATTGAGCTCCACTTAACTTTTAGTTTTGCTTGTGCATTTTGCCATGCCATGCCTCATTAAACCGGACATGCATCATACTTGGTTGTGCATCATGCCATGTTTATGTGATGGTTGTTTACTATGTTGTTTGCTTCTTTCCGGTGTTGCTTCTTCGGGTTAGTTCTGATAATGTGGTGTTTGTGAGGATTCGTTCGACTTTGTCCGTTTGTCTTCTTCATGGACTCGTTCTTCTTCCTTGCGGGATCTCAGGCAAGATGACCACACCCTCGAAATCACTTCTATCTTTGCTTGATAGTTGCTCGCTCTATTGCTATGTTGCGCTACCTACCACTTGCTATGTCATGCCTCCCATATTGCCATGTCAAGCCTCTAACCCTCCTTTCCTAGCAAACTGTTGTTTGGCTATGTTACCGCTTTGCTCAGCCCCTCTTATAGCGTTGCTAGTTGCAGGTGAAGCTGAAGTTTGTTCCATGTTGGAACATGGTTATTGTTGGGATATCATTATTATCTCTTATTTAATTAATGCATCTATATACTTGGTAAAGGGTGGAAGGCTCGGCCTTATGCCTGGTGTTTTGTTCCTCTCTTGCCGCCCTAGTTTCCGTCATACCGGTGTTATGTTCCTTGATTTTGCGTTCCTTACACGGTTGGGTGTTATGGGGACCTCTTGACAGTTCGCTTTGAATTAAACCTCCAGCAAGGCCCAAACTTGGTGGTTTTACCATTTGCCTCACCACCACCTACTTTTCCCTTGGGAGTCACGCTCCCAAGGGTCATCTTTATTTTAACCCCCCCGGGCCAATGCTTCTCTAAGTGTTGATCCGAACCAGATACACTTGCGACGCCACCTCGGGGAAACTTGAGGGCTGGTTTTAGCTGTACGTAGTGTTCATCCGGTGTTACCCTCAGAATGAGATATGTGCAGCTCCTATTGGGATGTCGGCACATCAGGCGGCTTTGCCGGTCTTGTTTTACCATTGTTGAAATGTCTTGTAACCGGGATTCCGAGTCTGATCGGGTCTTCCTGGGAGAAGGAATATCCTTCATTGACCGTGAGAGCTTGTGATGGGCTAAGTTGGGACACCCCTGCAGGGTTTTGAACTTTCGAAAGCCGTGCTCGCGGTTATAGGCAGATGGGAATTTGTTAATGTCCGGTTGTAGAGAACTTGACACTTAACTTTAATTAAAATGAATCAACCACGTGTGTAGCCGTGATGGTCTCTTTTCGGCGGAGTCCAGGAAGAGAACACGGTTCTTGTGTTATGCTTGAACGTAAGTAGTTTCATGATCACTTCTTGATCACTTCTAGCTTCTCGATCGTTGCGTTGCTTCTCTTCTCGCTCTTATTTGCGTAAGTTAGCCAGCATATATGCTAGTGCTTGCTGAGCTCCACCTCACTACCCCTTTCCTACCCTTAAGCTTAAATAGTGTTGATCGCGAGGGTGTGAGATTGCTGAGTCCTCGTGACTCACGGATACTTCCAAACAGTTGCATGTGCTGATGATACCAATGCAGGTGACGCAACCGAGCTCAAGTGGGAGCTCGACGAAGATCTTGATCATTGTCTATGTTTGTTTTCCGGATGATCAGTAGAGGAGGCCAGTTAGGACGGTCGGGGATCTAGCAATTGGTTTTGTCTTCTTTTATTTTGGTTCCATAGTCGGACCTTGATTGTATTCTGGATGATGTATGTTTAACTTGTATTTGTGTGAAGTGGCGATTGTAAGCCAACTCTTTATCCCTTTCTATTCAGTACATGGGATTGTGTGAAGATTACCCCTCTTGCGACAAACCTACCATGCGGCTATGTGATAAGACTCTGTCGTATCTACTTTTCCAAACACTTTTGCCCTTGTTTTGGACTCTAACTTGCATGATTTGAATGGAACTAACCCAGACTGACGTTGTTTTCAGCAGAATTGCCATGGTGTTATTTATGTGTAAAAACAAAAGTTCTCAGAATGACCTGAAACTTCATGGAACATCTTTTCGGAAATAATAAAAAATCCTTGCAAAAGATGAAGACATGGGGGCTCACATCCTAGCCACGAGGGTGGGGGTCGCGCCTGCCCCCCTAGGGCGCGCCCCCTACCTCGTGGGCCCCCTGGAGCTCCTCCGACCTCGACTCCAACTCTATATATTTTCTTTCGGGGAGAAAAAAATAAATAAGAAGGATTCATCATGTTTTACGATATGGAGCCGCCGCCAAGCCCTAAAACCTCTCGGGAGGGCTGATCTGGAGTTCGTTCGGGGCTCCGGAGAGGGGAATCCATCGCCATCGTCATCATCAACCATCCTCCATCACCAATTTCATGATGCTCACCACCATGCATGAGTAATTCCATCGTAGGTTTGCTGGACGGTGATGGGTTGGATGAGATTTATCATGTAATCAAGTCAGTTTTGTTAGGGTTTGATCCCTAGTATCCACTATGTTCTGAGATTGATGTTGCTATGACTTTGCTATGCTTAATGCTTGTCACTAGGGCCCGAGGGCCATGATTTCAGATCTGAACCTATTATGTTTTCATCAATATATGAGAGTTCTTTATCCTATCTTGCAAGTCTATAGTCACCTATTATGTGTTACAATCCATTAACCCCGAAGTGACAATAATCGGGATACTTACCGGTGATGACCGTAGTTTGAGGAGTTCATGTATTCACTATGTGTTAATGCTTTTGTCCGTTACTCTATTAAAAGGAGGCCTTAATATTCCTTAGATTCCGCCAGGACCCCACTGCCACGGGTGGGTAGGACAAAATATTTCATGCAAGTTCTTTTCCATAAGCACGTATGACTATATTCAGAATACATGCCTACATTACATTGATGAATTGGAGCTAGTTCTGTGTCACCCTAGGTTATGACTGTTACATGATGAACAGCATCCGGCATAATTCTCTATCACCGATCCATTGCCTACGAGCTTTCCATATATTGTTCTTCGCTTATTTACTTTTTCGTTGCTATTGCTATCATCACTACAAAATACCCAAAACATTACTTTTGCTACCGTTGCCACTACTATCATATTACTTTGCTACTAAATACTTTGCTGCAGATATTAAGTTTCTAGGTGTGGTTGAATTGACAACTCAGCTGCTAATACTTGAGAATATTCTTTGGCTCCCCTTGTGTCTAATCAATAAATTTGGGTTGAATACTCTACCCTCGAAAATTGTTGTGATCCCCTATACTTGTGGGTTATCAAGACTATTTTCTGGCGCCGTTGCCGGGGAGCATAGCTCTATTCTTTGAGTCACTTGGGATTTATATCTTCTTTGCATTATGGAGAACTTGAGAGATCCAAAAACCAAGATTTATCCCTCAACTACGAGGGGAGGTAAGGAACTGCCATCTAGCTCTGCACTTGATTCACCTTCTGTTTTGAGTAAGCTTGCGACACCTAAACCTGCTTCTGCTATTCGTTCTGATATGTCGCATGTTATTGATGATGCAACTTCTGCTATGCATGATACTTATGATGAAA
The DNA here is from genome assembly GCF_018294505.1 of Triticum aestivum. Lineage (NCBI taxonomy): Eukaryota > Viridiplantae > Streptophyta > Magnoliopsida > Poales > Poaceae > Triticum > Triticum aestivum. The sequence goes on from NC_057803.1 coordinate 44,110,242, forward strand.
CTACTTCTATGCTTGATACTACTGTGCCACTTGGTGAATTTCTTGATGAACAACATGCTAGGGTTAGAGAGAGTGAAAATATTGAATCTGATAATATTGATGAAAGTGATGATGAAGACTCTCCCTCTAATGAATATGAATCACCTGTTATTCCTGAGGGTTATGTTTTTGAAAAAGAAGCTGCTTTAGCTATTTTAGCTTGCAAAGATAGATACGAACTTAAGAGGTTATTAGCTAAATGGAAGCATCATTCTCTTAATGCTAGAATGAAACCTTACCCTGCTTTTGCTACTTCACCTATCTGTGTTACCGATAAGGATTATGAATTCTCGGTTGATCCTGATATAATTACTTTGGTTGAATCTGATCCTTTTCATGGCTATGAATCTAAAACTATTGTGGCACATCTTACTAAATTAAATGATATTGCCACCCTGTTCACTAAAGATGAGAGAACTCGCTACTTTTATATCCTTAAAATGTTTCCGTTCTCATTAAAGGGTGATGCTAAGATATGGTTTAATTCTCTTGATCCTGGTTGTGTGCATAGTCCCCAGGATATGATTTATTACTTCTCTGCTAAATATTTCCCTACTCATAAGAAACAAGCTGCTTTGAGGGATATATATATAATTTTGTGCAAATTGAAGAAGAGAGTCTCCCACAAGCTTGGGGGAGGCTTCTCCAATTACTTAATGCTTTGCCTGATCACCCTCTTAAGAAAAATGAAATACTTGATATCTTTTATAATTGACTAACCGATGCTTCCAGAGATTACCTGGATAGTTGTGATGGTTCTGTTTTCAGGGAAAGAACACCGGATGAAGCTGAAATTCTATTGACTAATATGTTGACAAATTAAAATAATTGGACACTTCCTGAGCCTATTCCTAAACCAACTCCGAAGAAGAGAGGTGTTCTATTTCTCAGTCCTGAAGATATGCAAGAGGCAAAGAAATGTATGAAAGAAAAAGGTATTAAAGCCAAAGATGTTAAGAATTTACCTCCTATTGAAGAAATACACGGTCTTAATTTACCACCTGTTGAAGAAACATATGATCTTAATCCATTACCTATTGAAGAAACTCATGGTCTTGATAACCCGACACAGGTAATAAAGGTAAATTCTCTCTATAGATATGATAAAGAAGAAATCCCATTTACTAAGTTTGCTAGCCCATGCTTAGATGAGTTTGATAAATTTATGGTTAAGCAAGAAGACTTCAATGCTTATTTTAGTAGACAATTGAAATACAATTCAAATATGCTTGAACACTTAGGTGATTATATGGCTGATGTTAAAGGTGAACTTAAACTTATTAGTAAACATGCTTCTATGGTTACCACTCAAGTAGAACAAGTACTTAAAGCTCAAAATGATTTGCTCAATTAATTGAATAGTAAGAATAATGATTATGTTGTTAGAGTGGCTACTAGAACTGGTAGAATGACTTAGGAACCTCTATATCCTGAAGGCCATCCTAAGAGAATTGAGCAAGATTCTCAGAGAAATAATATAGATGCACCTAGTCCTTCTAAAAGGAAGAAAAAGAAAAATGGTAGGACTTTGCATGCTTCTAGTGAACCTATTGCTCAACCACCTGAGAATCCAAATGATATTTCTATTTCTGATGCTGAAACACAATCTAGTAATGAACCTGAAACTAGTGATAATGTTAATGATAATGTTCACGATGATGCTGAACCTAGTAATGATAATGATATAGAAATTGAACCTGCTGTTGATCTTGATAACCCACAATCAAAGAATCAACGTTATGATAAGAAAGACTTTGTTGCTAGGAAACATGGTAAAGAAAGAGAACCATGGGTTCAGAAACCCATGCCTTTTCCTCCCAAACCATCCAAGAAAAAGGATGATGAGGATTTTGAGAGCTTTGCTGAAATGATTAGACCTATCTTTTTGCGTATGCGATTAACTGATATGCTTAAAATGAATCCTTATGCTAAGTATATGAAAGAAATTGTTACAAATAAGAGAAAGATACCGGAAGCTGAAATTTCCACCATGCTTGCTAATTATACTTTTAAGGGTAGAATACCCAAGAAATATGGAGATCCAGGAGTACCCACTATACCATGCTCCATTAAAAGAAACTACGTTAAAACTTCTTTATGTGATCTTGGAGCCGGTTGAGGGAGTCCTGTATTAGGGGGTCTCCGGACAGCTGGACTATATCCTTTGGCCAGACTGTTGGACTATGAAGATACAAGATTGAAGACTTCTTCCCGTGTCCGGATGGGACTCTACTTGGCGTGGAAGGCAAGCTAGGAAATACAGATATGTATATCTCCTCCTTTGTAGCTGACCTTGTGTAACCCTAGCCACCTCCGATGTCTATATAAATCGGAGGGTTTTAGTCCGTAGGACAACAGACAATCATACCATAGGCTAGCTTCTAGGGTTTAGCCTCTTCGATCTCGTGGTAGATCAACTCTTGTACTACTCATATTATCAAGAATAATCAAGCAGGACGTAGGGTTTTACCTCCATCAAGAGGGCCCAAACCTGGGTAAAACATCGTGTCCCCTGCCTCCTGTTACCATCCGCCTTAGACGCATAGTTCGGGACCCCCTACCCGAGATCCGCCGGTTTTGACACCGACATTGGTGCTTTCATTGAGAGTTCCTCTGTGTCGTCGCCGTTAGGCTTGATAGCTCCTTCATCATCAATAGCGAGGCAGTCCAGGGTGAGACTTTTCTCCCCGGACAGATCTTTGTATTCAGCGGCTTCGCACTGCGGTCCAACTCGCTTGGCCATCTCGAGCAGATCGAGAGTTACGCCCCTGGCCATCAGGTCAGGCTTGGAAGCTTAAACTACACGGCCGATATCCGCGGAGACTTGATCTTTGATGGATTCGAGCCCCTGCTTAGCGCGTCGCGCGGTCACAATGAGCATGATTTAGCTCTTCCATCAGACAGTGTCCAGGAGATCGCGCCGGCAACCGCTCCGACCCTCAATTCAGAACCAGTTGCGCCATCCATGGACGGGTGGCTAGACCCCGCCACAGAGGCCGTATCCTCAGCGGAGATCGAGCCGAATATCGACCTTACCCTTCACGAGAGCCATGATGCCACACTGTCGGATCCTTCCCCGGCCACGGACTCCGAATCGCCTGCGCCCGTGCCTATCGAATCCGACTGGGCGCCGATCATGGAGTTTACCTCCGCGGGTATCTTTCAGCACTCGCCCTTCAGCGACATACTGAACTCATTAAGGTCTCTCTCCTTGTCAGGAGAGTCCTGGCCGAACTATGTCCGGCAGAATTGGGGTCCGGATGATGAAGAAATTCGCCGCCCACGCACCACCCACTTAGTAGCCACTGTTGACGATTTAACCGACATGTTCGACCTCGACTCCGAAGACATCGACGGTATGGACGACGATGCAGGAGACGAACAGGAACCACTGCCCATAGGGCACTGGACGCCCACCTCATCATATGATGTATACATGGTGGACACACCCAAAGAAAACGACGACGAGGAACGGAAGGACGCAACGAAGGGTTGTTCCCTCGAGAAGTAGTCAAAGCGTCGGCGTAAGCGCCGCTCCAAATCCCGCCTCGGCATAAACAGCGGTCACATAAACCCAGCGATAGAGCAGGGTGAACCATCGCCCGACCAGGGCAACATGAAGAATCAAACGAACAACCCGACTCCGTCAAAGATAACAGTCCGGACGATATCACACCGGACAGGCGCCCGGAGCAACAGAATACCCATCAATGGCTTGTTGCCATAGCGAGGAGTCTGAAAAAGCAGAAGCAAAGGCTCAGGGTTGCGCAAGACACACTCAGAATCAGATGGAGTGAAGTACTCAACACTGCAGTGAAGTTGAAAGCACAAGTGCTCCCTGGGTGGTTTTGGTAATTAATATCAACATATCTCTTGTTGGACTAACACTTTTACCTAGTATGTTTCAGATAAGTTCAACAATGGAGTGGCATTACCTAGAGGATGTGGAACCCCTTCAAGATGCTAAGGACAAAGGATTGGCTCAAGCTTCAAGATCAAGACTCTACATTTTCTATTTTAGTGATCCAAGATCACATTAAGTCTATAGGAAAAGCCAATACTATCAAGAGGGGATGAGGTTTTACTTAATGGCTTGCTTGCTCAAAGTGCTTAGTGATATGCTCCAAAACCCGCAACTACCTTCCCACATCCAAATATGACCTAAACCAAAGTCAAACTCGGCCCACCGATTCTTTCTATCCGGCGCCACCGAGTTTCAGATGTCATAGCTACTGCCACAAACCCTAGCAAATCGGTATCACCGATAGGGATCTCGGTCTCACCGAGATGGGATTGTAATGTCTCTGTGTATGTCCATTACCAAAATCGGTCTCACCGAGTTTGAGAAATCGGTACTATCGAGATTACAATGCAAACCCTCTGGTTAGCTTATTACCAAAATCGGTCCCACCGAGTTTGTGTAATCGGTCTCACCGAGTTTGCCTGACCAACTCTCTGGTTAGCTTATTACCAAAATCGGTCTCACCGAGTTTGTGTAATCGGTCACACCGAGATTACGTTATGCCCTAGCCCTAACCATATCGGTCCTACCGAGTTCCATCTCAGTCCCATCGAAAATCCTAACGGTCACTAGGTTTGCTGAATCGGTCCGACCGAGTTTAACCATTTGGTCCCACCGAGTTTGGCAAATTGTGTGTAATGGTTAGAGTTTGTGTGGAGGCTATATATACCCCTCCACCCACTCTTCATTCGTGGAGAAAGCCATCAGAACATACCTACACTTCCAATAGACATTTTCTGAGAGAGAACCACCTACACTTGTGTTGAGGTCAAGATATTCCATTCCAACCATATGAATCTTGATCTCTAGCCTTCCCCAAGTTGCTTTACACTCAAATCTTCTTTCCACCAAATCCAAATCCTGTGAGAGAGAGTTGAGTGTTGGGGAGACTATCATTTGAAGCACAAGAGCAAGGAGTTCATCATCAACACACCATTTGTTACTTCTTGGAGAGTGGTGTCTCCTAGATTGGCTAGGTGTCACTTGGGAGCCTCCAACAAGATTGCGGAGTTGAACCAAGGAGTTTGTAAGGGCAAGGAGATCGCCTACTTCGTGAAGATCTACCGCTAGTGAGGCAAGTCCTTCATGGGCGACGGCCGTGATGGAATAGACAAGGTTGCTTCTCCATGGACCCTTCGTGGGTGGAGCGCTCCGTGGACTCGCGCAACCGTTACCCTCCGTGGGTTGAAGTCTCCATCAACGTGGATGTACGATAGCACCACCTATCGGAACCACGACAAAAACATTCGTGTCTCCAATTGCGTTTGAATACTCTAAACCCTTCTCTTTACATTCTTGCAAGTTGCATGCTTTACTTTCCGCTGCTCATATACTCATTGCATGCTTGCTTGATATGTATTGTGTTTGTTAAACTTGTGCTTAAACTCCACTTAAACTTAAGAATATTAAAAACTGCAACTTTTGGCACTTAGTGTCTAATCACCCCCCCCTCTAGACACCTCTTCTCGATCCTTTCAATTGGTATCAGAGCTTTGGTCTCCATTGCGTTGGTTTAAACACCATTGGAGGAAGATGGATGTGTCTACTTTGGGGAGTCTTAGACATAGAGTGCCTATTCTTGATGGAGAGTATTTTCATGAGTGGAAAAATGAAATGCTTGAGATTTTCAATGAATATCATTTGAACAAGTACATTACTAGCCCTTGTGCACCTCATGTTGATCCCATGCATCCTACCCTTGATGAATCAATTGACATGATTCGCAATCTTGGAACTGTTAATCTTATCACTAGAGGCTTGCCTAGAAACTTGATTGGATGTTTGCCGACTCTTAAGTGTGCCTACACCATATGGAAATTTCTTGAGGAACTCTTTCCTAATTACTCCTTGAAAGATCTAGATGAAATCCTCCATAAGTCTATTGCTTTGATTAAGATGAGTTCCAATGATCCCAAATTTGGTGACTGCTTATTTGAGCTTACTAATCTTACGAGTGCCAAAGGAGATGTTGGAATCATTAGCAATATCATTTCCAGAGGTATTAGAATTCATAAAGATAACTATAGAAATGATCATTTATCTAATGAATTGCCCTCTCTAGGAATTGATCAATCACAAGATGATGTTGAACATGAATACTCGGATGAGGATGATGATGATGATGATAGTGACTATGATCTCGATGATGCGATGAGACACTTTGGTCTTGTGGCAAATCTTCGCGGCTACATGGCTGGAGGAAAGGAATGGGTCCTTGATAGTGGATGTATTGATCATATGACCGGAGATAAAGATATGTTCCGGGAGCTTGCTGAAAACAACGGCCCTCGAAAATATGTCACTTTTGGTGATAATTCAAAGGGTAAGGTGGTTGACCTTAGTAAGGTGGCCATTTCACATGATAGCTCCATACAAAATGTCATGCTCGTTGAATCCCTTGGATACAATTTACTTTCAGTTTCTAGACTTGCGGATTTCGGTTTCAATGTCTTATTCACTGAAGTAGATTCCCAAGTGTTTTGTAGAGACAATCATAAAATGGTCTTTACCAGTATACGTAGAGGAGATCTTTACATTGTTGATTTCACTAAAAAGGCTCAACCTAAAACTTGCTTAATTACCAAATCTTCTAAAGGCTGGTTGTGGCATAGAAGACTAGGTCATGTTGGTATGCGAAATCTTGATAAGCTTATTAAAGGTGATCATATCCTTGGAATAAAAGATGTCATATTTGACAAGGATAGACTTTGTAGTTCTTGTCAAGCAGGGAAACAAGTTGGAGGAAGTCACCGCGCAAAGAACATCATGACCACAAGAAGACCACTCGAGCTACTTCACATGGATCTCTTTGGTCCAAATGCCTACAAGAGTCACGGTGGTAACTCATTTGGTCTAGTCATAGTTGATGATTTTTCAAGATTTACGTGGGTGTTCTTTCTTGATGACAAATCGTAGGTCCAAAAGATCTTCAAAAACTTCGCTAGGAAGGCTCAAAATTAGTTTGATGTGAAGATCAAGAAGGTTCGGAGCAACAACGGAACGGAGTTCAAGAATGCAAATGTGGACACCTTTCTTGATGAAGAAGGGATTTCACACGAGTTCTCGGCTATGTACACACCTCAACAAAATGGAGTTGTTGAGAGGAAGAGCCGGACTCTTATCGAGATGGCAAGAACTATGCTTGATGAGTACAAAACGCCAAAGCACTTTTGGGCGGAAGCAGTTGAGATAGCTTTTCATGCAACAAATCGCGTGTATCTTCACAAGCTACTCGGCAAGACGGCATATGAGCTCCTCACCGGTAACAAACCCCAAGTTGGATACTTTCGAGTATTCGGCTCAAAGTGCTACATTCTTGATAAGCATCATCGTTCTAAATTTGCTCCTAAATCTCATGAAGGTTTCCTACTTGGTTATGGCTCAAACTCTCACACTTACCGTGTCTACAACAATTTCACCCGAAAGGTTGAAGAGACGGTAGATGTGAAGTTTGATGAATCTAACGGCTCGCAAGTAGAGCAATTGCCAATTGATGTAGGAGACAAAGACCCTCCGGAAGTAATTCAAGACTTGTCCATTGGCAAGATTCGTCCAACGGAAGTGAAGGAGAGTACCTCGTCCGTCCAAGTGGAAGCTTATACCTCACGACAAGGTGAACCAAGAGTTGATACAGAAGCATCCACAAGTGGGACACGCCAAGATGAACAAAACGAGGAAGCGCACCAAGATGAACATCAACAACCTCCTTCTCCACCACGACAAGAGAACGACAACGTCAACAATGAAGAAGGCCAAGAAGAAGCACAAGATGAAGAGGATGTTCCACCCCGACCCAAGCAAAAGCTTTCATGAGTTCGAGCAAGAATTGCTAAGGATCATCCCGTCGAGCAAATCTACAATGGTATCCAAACCGGGAGAATCACTCGCTCTAAAACTCGTTTAGCTAACTTTTGTGAACATTACTTATTCATCTCTAGCATTGAACCTATGAAGGTTGAAGAAGAATTGGAGGATCCGGACTGGATAAACGCTATGCATGAAGAGCTACACAACTTTGAGAGAAATCAAGTGTGGACATTGGTCAAGAAGCCCGACAACAACCACAACATCATTGGTACCAAATGGGTATTTCGCAACAAGCAAGATGAAGATGGACAAGTGGTTCGCAACAAAGCACGTCTCGTCGCCCAAGGCTACACACAAGTTGAAGGTATGGACTATGGTGAGACATATGCTCCCGTTGCTAGACTTGAGTCCATTCGCATCTTACTTGCTTATGCTAATCACCATGATATCACCTTGTACCAAATGGACATTGAAAGTGCTTTTCTAAATGGCAAAATTGAGGAAGAAGTTTATGTTAAGCAACCTCCCGGCTTCGTCAATCCTAAGAAACCTAATCATGTTTACAAACTTCACAAAGCCCTTTATGGTCTTAAACAAGCTCCTAGAGCATGGTATAAATGCTTGACCAAGTTCCTGTCAGGACCGGATTTTCGGGATATTAATTTCCCAAAAGCGGCCCTTGTGCTCACCAGCCCCAGGATTACTGTTAGCTGATGAGACACCAACTTGTTACAGAAACTCCAAGCAAAATACAAAATATGAAGTACAAGACCATTCTAGCCTATGGGTATAACAATTGGTTTCTAGTGGTTGATGGCGGAAGCGGTTTGCGGATCATCAGCGTCTAAGGGACTCCATTTCCCACAGGAACAGCTGACCAAGATAACTCCTATCTTCGCGAGGCTGCTATCACCATTACGTACGTTCCGGGGCTGTCATCGCAACGCTCCTTTCCATGCAAGAAATCTGGCCAAGACAATAGCCAGGGACAAGACAGTGAGTACTTTGAATGTACTCGCAAACATTAAGAACACAGGTATAATATAGCCATTGATAATCATGTTTTGAAATATTCCATGATCACTTCGTCAGTTATGAAATAAGGTTCATGATGCACGCAAGCAGATCATTCAAATAAAACATGAGTAAACAATCAGGGAGTAGAAATGAAAAGCACCGATCGGGTGTCTGAAGCGACGCCTCGAAAGGATAATAATATGAAGCGTGCCTCAGTCAGGCGTCTGTGCGACACCACATAAAGGGCTTATAAGTAAATGAAATAACAAGCATGCCACAGTCGGGCGTCTGAGCGACACCACATAAAGGGCTTATAAGGAAATGAAATAACAAGCATGCCACAGTCGGGCGTTTGAGCGACACTACATAAAGGGCTTATAAGTAAATGAAATAACAAGCATGCCACAGTCGGGCGTCTGAGCGACACCACATAAAGGGCTTATAAGTAAATGAAATAACAAGCATGCCACAGTCGGGCGTTTGAGCGACACCACATAAAGGGCTTATATAAGAATAATCACGGCGAATATCCAGGAGGTAGAACCGTCCCAGGGATACTCAATAATTCAAATAACATAAATGATTAGTCCATAACAATAATAATCATAATCATCATATGTCACAGATCATAACTAATGTTCTGGTTCAGTAGTTTTTCCTCCGAAGACCGACACTAAGACCGACACTTGACCCATCCCAGACTGTAGTCCTTAACCATGGACACGGCTATTCGAATAGGTATAATATGTCTGTAGAGGGTGCACTCTTCACCCACAAGTAACGGATTCCCTTAGTCCATCGGAACTAATTCCGTCTACGGTCTTTTAATTGAAAACCCACCTAACCGCACACACCAGTCAAACTCACCGGTGTCTGGAATCACCCTTGAAAACCGTTAAGCAAAACTCTAAGTGGGGAGGCTACAACCTCGACTTAGCATGGGATCACAAAAATTATACCGCGCGCAAACTGGGGGAGCTACCCCCTTCGGCTACAACCAAAAACACCCATGCCCCCGGACCAGGTGACATGCCTATCGGATGCAGCCGATATCTTCCACCATGGCCTCTCTGTACGGTGTGTGCTAGGACAGGGGTTGACAACTTACTGCATGATTAGCTGGAACAAGTGGCAGCACGAAACAAGTATGAGGGTTGCTGGAACAAGACTCGATCTACAGCCGACTCAGGAGGCTTAAGTATTTCCTGCATGATTAGCTCAAGGATAATATTTCACATCCATCAGACACAACCACCACTCATCATACCTCCCCTGCCCCACCGGTCATAACCGTCTCGACGAGGGACAAGCTCGTGTCTACCCAAGACAGAGACTTTCCCGGATCCTTCCCGGTAGGCATGAGAGGCATGTGAGGGTGATTGCTATCACAAGTATGTCCATTTCCAACAGCAAAAATTTCCATTTTTGCACTCAAAGCTTATGATCACATCGTCACATAAAAATAACTAATGCTTCATGTCGAGGTGGTGTTATAACCATATTCAAACAACCCATAGAAATATTATGCCAGGGTTCACAATGCTTGCCTTCAAGGTGTGGAGAGGCAGGGGCATTCCAAAACTTTTGAAAGTCTTCTCCTTCTTCAAATTCCTATTTTTGAAAATATTCAAATAACACATACTTTAAAAACAGTACAAAAAAGTTGTTTGGAAAATTTTGAAATAAATATGAAAAGAAACTAGACAACATTTGGGAAACAACAGAAAAAGAATCAAGTCATTTGGATTTATATTTAAAAAGTTATAGCCAGTCAAAGTTTCAGTCAAACTCTGTTTTTTAAAATAAAACAGAAAAGAAAACGTTTCAGATAAGAATACGCTTTCGAAGCAGGGGATACGCACTTGGGGGTTTTACGCCTTCACTTATCCAGCGTGGACGGGCGCGTGGGTCACTGACAGTGGGTCCACGGGGCCCACTGATCAGGTTTGACCAGTCCTCTCTCCCTCCTCTTCCTCTGCCCGAACGGAGGCGGGACTCCGGTGATCAACGCCGGCGAACGGAGGCTCCCCGTGGGCTCCAGAGGGTCGGGATGGATCCGCAAGACCGGGGCGGTCCTCCCGGTGGTCGTTGGGTCGGCGGGGGTGGAGGGAGTCGCCGGCGGCGAGCTCCGCGGCGGAGGAGGCTTCGGGTGGGTTTTGGGGTTCTGGGCTGCAGTGGTTCCCGATTGCATATGAGAGGCTGGGCAGCTCCGCTAGGTTGAGGGGAGTCGAGTGGTGTCGCTGGATGGGCAGGGGAGGGTCTGCTCGCGACGAATTGGACCAGAGCATGGCGGCGGCCGAACCCGTCGGAGGTGAGGAAGACGACCTCCTCCCGTCGTTCTCTGGCTATGGGGGTCACTTGGAGGATGGTATGGGGCTGCTTAGGGCTTAGACGAGCTCGGGGGCCTCCTTTTATAGTGCAACGAGGTCGGTTTTGCGGCGGCCGTGGATAAGCTCGTCGGCGACCGCTGTTCTGTAGGTGTAGGGCGACGTGGAGCTGGTTGGCGCATTCCGACGAGTTCCATACTGCTCAAGGGGCGAGCTGGCGCGCGTGTATGGCTTGGGCGGTGCTGCCACGCCCGAGGCCTGCTGCGGCCATCAGCTAGCCGCCACGGCGGACCTAACGGCGGCGCTGTGGGGTGCCTGAGGTGGTCGAGGTGGCTCTGCGGTTTAGGAGGAGACGGGGCGCGCTGGCTGCGGTTGGCCAAGGGCCAGAACGGGCGCGGGGTGGGCGGCAGCGAGACGCGGCGGCTCGGTGCACGCGCGTGCAAAACGTGCGCTCTGGGCGCGCCCAGAGCACGCACGCTAGCTGCTCGACGAAATGCCAATGCATGCTACAGGGCTTGGGTGAGGCTGGCAATAAGCAGACCTAGGTTAGGAGTAGCTAGGAGCTTAGTGGACAAGGTTGCTGGGTCAGTGGTTCAAGTTCATATAGCAAACTAAAAACCATGCCAATTCTGGCTATGCACACAGGGTGTTTGGCAAAATGCCAAAGGCATTTAGGCAACTCTTGGGGTGGCCCAAATTTCCAGATCATAGTCTCTTTGGATGAATAAGAGGGTGGTGAAGTTAGTTTGCCAAAAGCTCAAACTTGTTAGTGTAAGTTTTGCAAATCTCCAGTTTTGGACAGAAGGAAAAAGGCATGATTGCATGCACTTAAAATCCTCCAATGGGTCCACTCTCCTGGACTTAAGGGTTTTGCAGGATGGGCTATAAGTAGGAAAAGGAATCATAGCTAAAAGGGGAAGTTAAATGATGGTTGTTGTACAAATCACCATGCTGGACCAGTATGAAAAAGAGGTTGATTCACTCAAATATTTCAAAGAACATCCAGGGGTTTTTGCTTAAAGTTGAATAATATACTCCTATGAACATCCCATAATTTTGGTGGAAGTTTTAAAGAAATATTTAAAGGGGTTGTAGTGCAAAATTGTCCACTGGACCAGATTTGAAAACTTGGTATAGAGCTCAAAATATTAAATGAATGAAATATATTTTTGCATAGAAGTGATTTAAAAACATCACATGACAACTCCAAATTTTGGTGAAAATTTTAAATAAATTTATCAAGTGGTTGTAGTTCAAAAAAGAGCTCCAAAACTAATGAAAAATCATTTTAGGAATAAAGCTTAGTGAGAAATGATTGTGCAAATAAGTTCCACTGATAATAGAAATGTTTTTTTGAAAGGGCAAACAAGTCCAATAATATATTTGGAAAGTTTTTACTTGCGGTAAAAACTCCATAATATCAAAGAAAAGAATGGCTTTGAAATCAAGGGGAAAATCCAGAAATGAAAGTTTAAATTTCCTGGCAAAATTTTAATCAATGAAACAAGGTCAAAATTTTGGGGTGTCACAACACTACCCCCCTTAAGGAAAATCTTGTCCTCGAGATTTGCTAAAAGTTGTTTTAGGAAAATATATGCAATAAAATGTGGCTACAGGGAGAGAGCAATAAGTGGTGTAAAACCACAGTGTGGAACACTGGCGCTGCATGGAAAAATCTACGTTTAGGGGGGAAAATGAGAGATTTCTACGCTGGATACAGTAAATTTAGCATAAATTCTAAATTTAAAATATGCTGGTCGCACCCGAGAGCACAGTGCTCTCTCTGGCTGACAGGTGGACCCGGGGCCACTGTCAGCCTCTTCTTCTTCCTCTGGCTCTCTCTTCTTCCTCTCTCCCACGCGCTTTCCCGCGCTTTCTCCATCGGCGACGTCTAGCGCGTAGGGCATCTAGGCCATACCTGCGGTAGTGTGTGGCGTGCTAGCTGCCGGTGCAGCGTGCACTCACCTCGCGGGCCAGCGTGCGGTTGGCACTGCTCGCGGATTCGCCTTCGAACACCGGCGATCGAGCAACGAGCGGCGCTGGTGGACTTCGCCCACCGTACACGAGCTCGAGCTATAAAACGGCCGAGGTGCTTCTCTCTTCTTCCTCACACCTGGCCTCGCTTTTCCTTCTCCTTCTTCCTCCTCCATTTCCGTTTACAGAAGCCCGAGACGAGGCTGTAATGGCGGGGGCGGTGTCGGACTGGTACGTGATCCTGGTGTGCGGAGGGCTGGCGGCATTGCTGGGGCTCTCCGTGCTCCTGTGTGCGATGATCCTCGATGATCATCGTGATGCTGCCGCTCGAGTGTTGGCTCTCCGCGGTAGCGGTGATCACGAGGAGTAGGTGTGGTGTCGGGTGCTAACCGTTGTCGGTATGCTAGGTAACTTGTACCCGGATGATTACCCACTAATCTCTCCTTCAGAGACTGTGGTGTGTTAGGGACATGATTAGCCAGATGCAACACGGTTACGTGGTGTCGCAAGTAGTGTATGTGTTCAAGTGGTTGTGGTTGTGAGTCTGCTGTCGTGGTGCTGCGTGAATAAAATTCCATGTCGTGAGGAGACACATGTTGTAGCAACTCAGGGAAAAGAAATCTCACTCCAGGATTTCTTGCGAGGAAAAATTAGTTAATCAAAATTTACAGCAGCAAAAATTACTCACTACAATTGAAACCAAAAGTTCATCTCATCGCACAAGATTTAGAATAACACGCATGAGTTACAACACTTAACTAAATGCGAGAATAAAAGAACATAGCAGTGACGTCTAGAATGAAAATGGCAACTGGACGGGGTCCCGAGAAAACGTCTCTGGTACCGGGGCACACTCTTCTTCTATCGGGGGAAGTGGATTGACCAGTCGATGAACGCGTCCCTCCTGGTCGGGTCTCAGCGGTCTGCGATGGCGATCTGAGGATTTAAATCAGCGAGGCTCTGGAGATAACCCATCACTCGCTGGGTCAAACGCTCTTGAGCGATGACATACTGGACAAGGTTGGCCAGTACTGGGTCTCTCTCAATTCATCCACCGGGAAAAGATGTCACTTCCCCAGGTGCTGCACGGCTCGGAAAGTAATAATACCCTCGTTCGCTGGCATAGGGTACCGCGAATCGAAGGCGAACAATCGCTTCGTGTGCAGCCGCTTCTATGGCCATCTGCGGAGTTGGCATAGATTTCCCTAGGAAGGAGACTTCCGTTGGGTCCTGATTTGAGTTTACGGGAGGGATGTGCACTACTGCCCAATATTTCGAGGTGGAAGAGGTGATCCTCGATTTGAGCAGCTCGTACTGGGGTGGCTGGGTAGAACCCATGGTACTGCAGGTAAAGTCCCACAATATTTTAACAAAACTACCCGGGGTTGCATCCGGGTTCTCAGATAAATGCTAGGGCTCGGCATGGCAAGAAATGGTTGTGAGGGTTGCGCACAAGATGAGGGGTACTCGGCAGGGTCACGAGGTGTCCCTTTTATAAAGTAACTGGGCTGGGTTATTTACCACAGTGAGGGGCACTAGTTTGCTGGTTCTGCTCTCATGGGGTCGGGGTCGAAGCCATAGATACACACATATCGCCAAGGCAACGCATTACTGTGGGTGCCGTTAGGGTTGGTTTTGGTAGCTACGCCCGGAATTAAAAATGCAACCGTACATCAACACACTTATGCACAGCTACTTCTTAAAAATAGGGGCGCACATGCAGACAACACTGTGGTAATACAAGATCACACAACTACAGGTTGTGGACATACTGAGACTCGGTACTACTCGAGTGACTTAGTCTACCTCGTTTATATCTAAGCGGGCATGCCTTGTGGCTGTCGAGTTTTCTCCACGGGCTTCACCGTCGGAGTTAGCTGCAGGGGGTTGCGGAACTGCAGGGTCGGGGTAGTGATGATGACCATCGCGGGGATTGTTGGCCACAATCCCATTGGAGTGTGTTCCCAAAAGGCGACGAAGCACTTCTGGGGTCATCAAAGCACCTTGGTTGATGGCTGGGGCTGACCTCAAGGTCTCGATCGATTGTCCGAACAGCACGACTGGATTGTCGGTGTCGGGCTCATCTTCTCTTCTTGCTGGGGGTCGGCGGATCAGTTCTCCACGAATTGCGATCAGATCTAGGGTGATTTGATCGAACAGTCCCTCTAGTGCACTTACATAGCGCACCAGATGCAATAATGCAGGATCCATCTCGTGATCTCCGTTGGCAACTTGTGGTGGTCTGCCATACCCGTCATGGCTGGGGTAGTAGTAGAAGGAGCGACAGTTAACTCGGGGCGACAAGTGCCAGAGTTGAACTATAGCTTCTCGAGCAGCTAGTTGGATGGCTTGTGGCTCAAAGGAAGTTGTCCTTCCGGTGAACCTATAGGGGCGTTCTGGTGACAGACCCCTACCATAGACGTGCACAGTGGCCCAAAATTGACGGCTCTCACCGCTCATGGACCCTTGGTACACAACATATTCTGGGGGCTCTTCTAATGCAAAGGCACGTCGGATGAGGTTCGCTAGCATGGTCACAAAACCTCCAAGGTTGGTTGTTGTGGTCTCATTGTGAACAATGGGGCCAGGCATTCTAGCTAGGTTTGGGGTTAGAGGCTGTGCTATGCTGGGTCGAGGCTAGCGTGCCCTTTTTATAGAAAAAGGGGGCGGAGTCTTCCATCGCACGCTTGCAAAAAAGACTATTCAGGGGCTGGTCACTGGCGCATGATCGATAGGCTAGGCTGATAGGTTGGGCACCGACTGCCAAAAGGTGTCGGGTCACTGTGTGGCTATCTTACACGAGAAGCTTGGCCGGGGTTTTGGTTAAGGTCTGGTGGGTTGGTTTACCTAGGTTTTTCGACCTGGCTAAGATAGGATTAGCCAATGGTCAGCCTGGCTCTAATACCAAGTTTGTCAGGACCGGATTTTCGGGATATTAATTTCCCAAAAGCGGCCCTTGTGCTCACCAGCCCCAGAATTACTGTTAGCTGATGAGACACCCACTTGTTACAGAAACTCCAAGCAAAATACAAAATATGAAGTACAAGACCATTCTGGCCTATGGGTACAACAATTGGTTTCTAGTGATTGATGGCGGAAGCGGTTTGCGGATCATCAGCGTCTATGGGACTCCATTTCCCACAGGAACAGCTGACCAGGATAACTCCTATCTTCGCGAGGCTACTATCACCATTACGTTGGTTCCGGGGCTGTCATCGCAACGCTCCTTTCCACGCAAGAAATCTGGCCAAGACAATAGCCAGGGACAAGCCAGTGAGTACTTTGAATGTACTCGCAAACATTAAGAACACAGGTATAATATAGCCATTGATAATCATGTTTTGAAATATTCCATGATCACTTCATCAGTTATGAAATAAGGTTCATGATGCACGCAAGCAGATCATTCAAATAAAACATGAGTAAACAATCAGGGAGTAGAAATGAAAAGCACCGATCGGGTGTCTGAAGCGACGCCTCGAAAGGATAATAATATGAAGCGTGCCTCAGTCAGGCGTCTGTGCGACACCACATAAAGGGCTTATAAGTAAATGAAATAACAAGCATGCCACAGTCGGGCGTCTGAGCGACACCACGTAAAGGGCTTATAAGTAAATGAAATAACAAGCATGCCACAGTCGGGCGTCTGAGCGACACCACGTAAAGGGCTTATAAGTAAATGAAATAACAAGCATGCCACAGTCGGGCGTATGAGCGACACCACATAAAGGGCTTATAAGTAAATGAAATAACAAGCATGCCACAGTCAGGCGTCTGAGCGACACCACATAAAGGGCTTATATAAGAATAATCATGGTGAATATCCAGGAGGTAGAACCGTCCCAGGGATACTCAATAATTCATATAACATAAATGATTAGTCCATAATAATATAATCATAATCATCATACGTCACCAGTCATAATCAATGTTCTGGTTTAGTAGTTTTTCCTCCGAAGACCGACACTAAGACCGACACTTGACCCATCCCAGGCTGTAGTCCTTAACCATGGGATCGGCTATTCGAATAGGTATAATATCTCTGCAGAGGGTGTACTCTTTACCCACGACTAACGGATTCCCTTTGTCCATCGGAACTAATTCCGTCTATGGTCTTTTAATTGAAAACCCACCTAACCGCACACACCAGCCAAACTCACCGGTGTCTGGAATCACCCTTGACACCCGTTAAGCAAAACTCTAAGTGGGGAGGCTACAACCTCGACTTAGCATGGGATCACAAAATTTATACCGCGCGCAAACTAGGGGAGCTACCCCCTTCGGCTACAACCGAAAACACCCATGCCCCCAGACCAGGTGACATGCCTACTGGATGCAGTCGGTATCTTCCACCATGGCCTCTCTGTACGGTGTGTGCTAGGACAGGGGTTGACAACTTACTGAACCATACCCTACCTACGGCAGGGACAAGTCGCAGCACGAAACAAGTATGGGGGTTGCTGGAACAAGATTCGATCTACGGCCGACTTAGGAGGCTTAAGTATTTCCTGCATGATTAGCTCAAGGATAATATTTCACATCCATCAGACACAACCACCACTCATCATACCTCCCCCTGCCCCACCGGTCATAACCGTCTCGACGAGGGACAAGCTCGTGTCTACCCAAGACAGATACTTTCCGGATCCTTCCCGGTAGGCATGAGAGGCATATGAGGGTGATTGCTATCACAAGTATGTCCATTTCCAACAGCAAAAATTTCCATTTTTGCACTCAAAGCATATGATCACATCGTCACATAAAAATAACTAATGCTTCATGTCGAGGTGGTGTTATAACCGTATCAAACAACCCATGAAATATTATGCCAGGGTTCAGAATGCTTGCCTTCAAGGTGTGGAGAGGCAGGGGGCATTCCAAAACTTTTGAAAGTTTTCTCCTTCTTCAAATTCCTATTTTTGAAAATATTCAAATAACACATACTTTAAAAATAGTACAAAAAAGTTGTTTGGAAAATTTTGAAATAAATATGAAAATAAACTAGACAACATTTGGGAAACAACAGAAAAAGAATCAAGTCATTTGGATTTATATTTAAAAAGTTATAGCCAGTCAAAGTTTCAGTCAAACTCTGTTTTTTTAAATAAAACAGAAAAGAAAACGTTTCAGATAAGAATACGCTTTCGAAGCAGGGCATACGCACTTGGGGTTTTTACGCCTTCACTTATCCAGCGTGGACGGGCGCGTGGGTCACTGACAGTGGGTCCACAGGGCCCACTGATCTGGTTTGACCAGTCCTCTCTCCCTCCTCTTCCTCTGCCCGAACGGAGGCGGGACTCCGGTGATCAACGCCGGCGAACGGCAGCTCCCCGTGGGCTCCAGAGGGTCGGGATGGATCCGCAAGACCGGGGCGGTCCTCCCGGTGGTCGTTGGGTCGGCGGGGGTGGAGGGAGTCGCCGGCGGCGAGCTCCGCGGCGGAGGAGGCTTCGGGTGGGTTTTGGGGTTCTGGGCTGTAGTGGTTCCCGATCGCATATGAGAGGCTGGGCAGCTCCGCTAGGTTGAGGGGAGTCGAGTGGTGTCGCTGGATGGGCGGGGGAGGGTCTGCTCACGACGAATTGGACCAGAGCATGGCGGCGGCCGAACCCGTCGGAGGTGAGGAAGACGACCTCCTCCCATCGTTCTCTGGCTATGGGGGTCACTTGGAGGATGGTATGGGGCTGCCTGAGGGCTTAGACGAGGTCGGGGGCCTCCTTTTATAGTGCAACGAGGTCGGTATTGCGGCGGCCGTGGATAAGCTCGTCGGCGACCGCCGTTCTGTAGGTGCAGGGTGACGTGGAGCTGGCCGGCGCATTCCGACGAGTTCCATACTGCTCAAGGGGCGAGCTGGTGCACGTGTATGGCTTGGGCGGTGCTGCCACGGCCGGGGCCTGCTGCGGCCGTCAGCTAGCCGCCACGGCCGACCTGACGGCGGCGCTGTGGGGTGCCAGAGGTGGTCGGGGTGGCTCTGCGGTGTAGGAGGAGACGGGGCGCGCTGGCTGCGGTTGGCCAAGGGCTAGAACGGGCGTGGGGTGGGCGGCAGCGAGACGCGGTGGCTCGGTGCACGCGCGTGCAAAATGTGCGCTCTGGGCGCGCCCAAAGCATGCACGCTAGTTGCTCGACGAAAAATGCCAATGCATGCTATAGGGCTTGGGTGAGGCTGGCAATAAGCAGACCTAGGTTAGGAGTAGCTAGGAGCTTAGTGGACAAGGTTGCTGGGTCAGTGGTTCAAGTTCATATAGCAAACTAAAAACCATGCCAATTCTGGCTATGCACACAGGGTGTTTGGCAAAATGCCAAAGGCATTTAGGAAACTCTTGGGGTGGCCCAAATTTCCAGATCATAGTCTTTTTGGATGAATAAGAGGGTGGTGAAGTTAGTTTGCCAAAAGCTCAAAACTTGTTAGTGTAAGTTTTGCAAATCTCCAGTTTTGGACAGAAGGAAAAAGGCATGATTGCATGCACTTAAAATCCTCCAATGGGTCCACTCTCCTGGACTTAAGGGTTTTGCAGGATGGGCTATAAGTAGGAAAAGGAATCATGGCTAAAAGGGGAAGTTAAATGATGGTTGCTGTACAAATCACCATGCTGGACCAGTATGAAAAAGAGGTTGATTCACTCAAATATTTCAAAGAACATCCAGGGGTTTTTTCTTAAAGTTGAATAATATACTCCTATGAACATCCCATAATTTTGGTGGAAGTTTCAAAGAAATATTTAAAGGGGTTGTAGTGCAAAATTGTCCACTGGACCAGATTTGAAAACTTGGCGTAGAGCTCAAAAGATTAAATGAATGAAATGTATTTTTGCATAGAAGTGATTTAAAAACATCACATGACCACTCCAAATTTTGGTGAAAATTTTAAATAAATTTATCAAGTGGTTGTAGTTCAAAAAAGAGCTCCAAAACTAATGAAAAATCATTTTAGGAATAAATCTTAGAGAGAAATGATTATGCAAATAAGTTCCACTGATAATAGAAATGTTTTTTTTGAAAGGGCAAACAAGTCCAATAATATATTTGGAAAGTTTTTACTTGGGGTAAAAACTCCATAATATCAAAGAAAAGAATGGCTTTGAAATCAAGGGAAAAATCCAGAAAATGAAAGTTTAAATTTCCTGGCAAAATTTTAATCAATGAAACAAGGTCAAAATTTTGGGGTGTCACAGTTCCTTATTGAAAAAGGCTTTGAAATTGGTAAAATTGATTCTACTCTTTTTACTAAAAGGGTTAATGGAGAACTATTTGTGTGCCAAATTTATGTTGATGATATCATATTTGGTTCAACAAACCTCATTTTAGTGAGAAGTTTGGAAAGCTAATGTTGGAGAAGTTTGAGATGTCTATGATGAGTGAACTCAAATTCTTTCTCGGTTTGCAAATCAAGCAAACTAAGGAAGGTACCTTTGTCTCTCAAACGAAGTACACCAAGGACTTATTCAAGAAGTTCAATATGCAAGAATGCAAAGGTATGACTACACCCATGCCTACTAGTGGGCATCTTGATTTTACCAAAGATGGTGAACCGGTTGATCAAAAGGTTTATCGCTCTATGATTGGTTCATTGTTATATTTATGTGCCTCTCGTCCCGATATTATGCTAAGTGTGTGCATGTGTGCACGATATCAAGCTGCTCCTAAAGAGTGTCATCTTAAGGCTGTGAAAAGGATAGTGAGATACCTAATCCATACACCAAATTTTGGCATTTGGTATCCTAAGAGGTCCTCTTTTGATCTTGTTGGCTACTCCGATTCGGACTATGCCGGAGACAAGGTTGATAGAAAATCCACTTCGGGTACTTGTCAATTCCTTGGAAGATCTCTTGTGTCTTGGTCCTCCAAGAAACAAAACTCGGTATCTTTATCCACCGCCGAAGCGGAATACATTACTTTGGATGACCCAAACTCTTAAAGATTATGGGATATATGTGAAACATGTTCCATTGCTATGTGACAATTAAAGTGCTATTAAGATTGCTCACAATCCCGTGCAATATTCTCGAACTAAGCATATTGAAGTTCGTCATCATTTCATTCGAGATCATGTTGCAAAAGGGGACATTAACCTTAAGCATGTTCGAATTGATAAGCAATTGGGATATATTCACTAAACCACTTGATGAGAAAGTGTTTTGCAGGTTGACAGGTGAATTGAACATCATTGACGCTTCAAACTTGGAGTAGGAACTCCATTTGATACATGCGGGGCATGAGCCTATGACTAATCCTCGATATTTCTCTTATAATGCTATTCATATGTCTTGGATATATTTGTACCTTGCATGTTATCTAACCCGTGTAGGTACTTGGTTGAATCTAAATCTATGAGATTGCAACTCACTCACATCATGAGCAATCTCTACATCACCAAGTCTCTACACAATGGTGGTTGAAGACAAGGAAGCACGAAACCATTCAAACGTATCCTTTGGCAAATTCTATGTTGAGTCTCATGATTGTCATTTTGGATACACAAGTGCTCTTCCTTGCAAAGCTAACCCATGTAGGTAGATGAACTCAAACTCCAAGTGGTGCTCCCAACCCTTGATGAACTACATCAACCTTGAGCAACCCGCACAAGTTCAACCACATGGGCAAGATCAACACCACCACCCAAGGTATGTTATTCCATCTTAGAGAAGCTTTACTCCAAGTCATGAGTCAAAGCAACTCGACAAGATGTGAACACATCAAAAGGCTTAAACGAAAAATGGTAACCCCATTTTGAGCTTAAACGATGAGTATGACCTATGATCAAGTGCTCTCACTTGACTCCTAAGTCAATATAATCTAACATAGGTGACTTTGTCGCCGACCATCTCTAGATGAAGTTCCAAAAAAACTTCATCTAGAACTTTTAGTTTCTTTTCTTTCCTTTTTGTTCTGCATTTTCTGCATCCAAATCATTGCAAATCTTTCAGTAAATTCCTTGCATATCCTTGTGAGATTTTACTTGTCTAGTGAGCTGAGGTGACAAGTGGTTTCACTCTAATGAACTGGGTCACACCGGTTTGTTCTCTTCGGGCCAACCGAAATCTTTTGGTGCAACCGAAGCACACAACTCGGAGTCACCGATTCCACCACAGGAAAACCAACTTGCCACTTATTCCTGATTTCTGTTTGCTCCAGCTCCACTCAATGATTCTTGTCCTCTACCAGCATCATATTAGACATGCTGCTTTGCTCTGTGACTCGAGGACCAACCCATTTGTATCACATGTCCAGAAGAGCCCTTCTTGGAAATTGATGTCAAAGGGGGAGAGAGAGATCACATCAAAGCTTAATCCTTCCTATAGGGGGAGAAAAAGAGAAAACTCAGGGGGAGAGAGTTTCTCAACTAGGAGAAAGTAATATCATCAAAGACCCCAGATGCTTGGTGTTCAAGAGGAGAGATGTTACATGTCTTTAAGAGGGGAAAGACATGTTTGGTTGCTTGCTTTAGCTCAAGCTCTATTGTTTTCCTTTTTTGTTGCTCTGATTTTCTGTTCCCTATCTTCTCCCAATATCCCATGCAGATTCAGGGGGAGCAAGACATCTAAGGGAAGGAAATCTCTAATTTTATTGCATATCTTTACCTTTGGGGACATGTCTATATCCAATGTGGTACTTAGTACTCACTCTACATGTCATCCCATTCTTGGTTCTCTTGTGGTTTGTCTTGCTTGCTCTGGTCAGTAGGTGCATCTGTGTTATTTAACCTTGTTTGCGTAGGTTCATCCCATCCTAAGCCAACTCAAGACCACAAGGTAAATATATGCATCACAGTCATGTGAATGAGAAGTTCTTGCTGATGTACATACTGTTTGCAAGAAGGACTCATGAGCATGAAGGTACCTTTCTCACATTCACATCATTTGCTCTGATGCATATAGCCAAGATACATGTAACACATTGCTTACTCTGTCATGCTTACGCATTCACATGCTCCTATATTCAATATTCACATGATTGCATACATGTAGGGGGAGCCTATGCATGTTACATGTCTTTCCAAAGCTTTACCTCCTATTCTCTATATCTTTATCTAAAGCTTTGATGTATGTTGTCATCAATTACCAAAAAGGGGGAGATTGAAAGCACAAGTGCTCCCTGGGTGGTTTTGGTAATTAATGTCAACATATCTCTTGTTGGACGAACACTTTTACCTAGTATGTTTCAGATAAGTTCAACAATGGAGTGGCATTGACTAGAGGATGTGGAACCCCTTCAAGATACTAAGGACAAAGGATTGGCTCAAGCTTCAAGATCAAGACTCTACATTTTCTATTTTAGTGATCCAAGATCACATTGAGTCTATAGGAAAAGCCAATACTATCAAGAGGGGATGAGGTGTTGCTTAATGGCTTGCTTTCTCAAAGTGCTTAGTGATATGCTCGAAAAGCCTCAACTACCTTCCCACATCCACATATGACCTAAACCAAAGTCAAACTCGGCCCCACCGATTCTTTCTATCCGGCGCCACCGAGTTTCAGATGTCATAGCTACTGCCACAAACCCTAGCAAATCGGTTTCACCGATAGGGATCTCGGTCTCACCGAGATGGTATTGTAATCTCTCTGTGTATGTCCATTACCAAAATCGGTCTCACCGAGTTTGAGCAATCGGTACTACCGAGATTACAATGCAAACCCTCTGGTTAGCTTATTACCAAAATCGTTCCCACCGAGTTTGTGTAATCGGTCTCACTGAGTTTGCCTGACCAACTCTCTGGTTAGCTTATTACCAAAATCGGTCCCACCGAGTTTGTCTAACCGGTCACACCGAGATTACGTTATGCCCTAACCCTAACCATATTGGTCCTACCGAGTTGCATCTCAGTCCCGCCGAAAATCCTAACGGTCACTAGGTTTGCTGAATCGGTCCGACCAAGTTTAACCATTTGGTCCCACCGAGTTTGGAAAATTGTGTGTAACGGTTAGATTTTGTGTGGAGGCTATATATACCCCTCCACCCACTCTTCATTTGTGGAGAAAGCCATCAGAACATACCTACACTTCCAATACACATTTTCCGAGAGAGAACCACCTACACTTGTGTTGAGGTCAAGATATTCCATTCCAACCATATGAATCTTGATCTCTAGCCTTCCCCAAGTTGCTTTCCACTCAAATCTTCTTTCCACCAAATCCAAATCCTGTGAGAGAGAGTTGAGTGTTGGGGAGACTATCATTTGAAGCACAAGAGCAAGGAGTTCATCAACAACACACCATTTGTTACTTCTTGGAGAGTGATGTCTCCTAGATTGGCTAGGTGTCACTTGGGAGCCTCCAACAAGATTGTGGAGTTGAAACAAGGAGTTTGTAAGGGAAAGGAGATCGCCTACTTCATGAAGATCTACCGCTAGTGAGGCAAGTCCTTCGTGGGCGACGGCCATGATGGAATAGACAAGGTTGCTTCTTCGTGGACCCTTCGTGGGTGGAGCCCTCCGTGGACTCGCGCAACCATTACCCTCTATGGGTTGAAGTCTCCATTAACGTGGATGTACGATAGCACCACCAATCGGAACCACGACAAAAACATCTGTGTCTCCAATTGCGTTTGAATACTCCAAACCCTTCTCTGTACATTCTTGCAAGTTGCATGCTTTACTTTCCGCTGCTCATCTACTCATTGCATGCTTGCTTGATATGTATTGTGTTTGTTAAACTTGTGCTTAAACTCCACTTAAACTTAAGAATATTAAAAACTGCAACTTTTGGCACTTAGTGTCTAATCACCCCCCTCTAGACACCTCTTCTCGATCCTTTCAGAAGTATGGCGGTAATCGCCACACCAAGAGCTACCCAAAGCGAAAGTTGCTACGTGAATTCGACGAGGAGGCCTTAGATCCCCCACAATTAGAAAAAAAACGGCCATCCAGTCGGATAGACGACCTCGCGGCCAATATAGAGCGGCAAACGACGCCGCACATAAGCCACTACGCGATCCACGCGAGGGCTCGCATGAAAAGGACGGCGCAACCAGATCCACGCTCCAGTATGCAATACAACACAACAAACATCCGAACACCACGGTACACCCAAATACAGGGGTGCCGCACACCCCCTATGTTTCACCGATGAGGTGCTGGACCATGAATTTCCAGAGGGATTCAAACCCGTAAACATAGAGGCGTACGACGGAACAATAGACCCTGGGGTCTGGATTGAGGACTATATCCTCCATATCCACATGGCTCGGGGAGACGATCTCCACGCCATCAAGTACTTACCCCTCAAGCTCAAAGGGCCATCTCGGCACTGGCTTAAAAGCCTCCCCTAAAACTCCATTGGAAGCTGGGAAGAGCTCGAAGACGCCTTTCGGGCAAATTTTCAAGGGACCTATGTCCAACCACCGAATGCAGACGATTTAATTCATATAACTCAACAGCCCGGAGAGTCAGCCTGAAATCTTTGGAATAGGTTCCTCACTAAGAAGAACCAAATAGTCGACTATCCGGACGCCGAAGCCTAAGCAGCTTTCAAGCACAGCGTTCGAGACAAATGGCTCGCCAGGCACCTCGTCCAAGAAAAGTCGAGAACAATGGCAGCATTAACAAGCCTCATGACCCGCTTTTGCGTGGGTGAGGACAGCTGGTTAGCCCGCTGCAGCACCAGCGACCCAAGTACATCCGAAGTCAGGGACGGAAACGGAAATCACGACGCAGCAAAAACAAGCACCGGAATAAAGAAGACATCCCGAAGAGCACGGCGGTAAACGCTGGATTCAGAAGCTCTCGGCCAGGTCAGCAAAAGCCGCCCTCCAAAGGCAACAGAGACGAACTGTCCAGCCTAAACAAGATTTTGGACCAAGTATGTCAGATCCATAGTACCCCCGACAAACCTACAAATCATACCCATAGAGAATGTTGGGTCTTCAAGTAGTCCGGCAAGCTCAACGCTGAACATAAGGGGCAGGATACACCAAGCGAAGACGAGGGCGAGCCTCGCAAGCAAAGCACTGGGGAGCAGAAGAAATTCCCACCAGAAGCCAAAACAGTCAACGTGTTACACGTAATAAAGGGGAGAAACAAAGCGGCACTCCTAGAGACACATGCCCCAGGTCCTATCACCGCGGAATTCTGCCACTGGTCGTCCCAACCGATCACTTTTGACCATCGGGATTACTCAGCAAGTGTCCGGCCTGCAGAATGGGCAGCCTTGGTATTAGACGCAATAATTGACGGATACCACTTCACACGAGTTCTGATGGACGGCGACAGCAGTTTAAACCTGATATATCAGGACACAGTATGCAACATGGGGATAGACCCAGCAAAAATTAGCCATAGCAATACTACCTTTGAAGGAGTAACACCAGGCCCAGAAGCCCATTGCACGGGCTCCCTGCTACTAGAGGTTATATTCGGCTTTCCCGATAACTTCCGCAGCGAAAAGTTAACCTTCCACATCGCTCCGTTCCAAAGTGGCTATCAAGCTCTACTCAGACGCGAAGCTTTCGCTCACTTTAACGCAAATACCGCATTACGCTTCTATTATGCTTAAGATGCCCGGTCCACGCGGCATCATTAAAGTAAATGGAAATATTGAGCACTCCTTGCGTGCGGAAGACCATGCGGCTGCCTTGGTAGCCGCACGCTAAACGGCCTCACCAACTGAAGCATCTACCTTTTTGCAGGTTAGAATAGTCTAGCGTAGTTATATGTAATTGATACAGGTTTGATGGCTATACCCCTATTACAATACAAGGGGCTCAACGCGCGTAAACAAGTGGCAATTAGGCTCAATTTTACTCATCTTGAACTGTACATATTTTCTTTAGTACAACCTACCTTTTTGCAGGACAACTTTTCAACTAAGTTCCTCTCTTTTATAGATGACCATCATGCTACACCCGTCCAGGATACGGCACAACGGAGACACAGGCGCAAACGTGCAGCAGGGACCCGTTCCAAGGATTCTTTTTAGATTAAGACCCTACGTAAACCTTTTTTACTGTCTCTTGTTGATACACATCCCCCGGATTCTCAGTACAATTGAGAAGGATGCTGATGTATTGGCATGTGGCCACGTCAGAATATTGCATGTACCTGGACACCAGGGGTTTATTACAAAGGGCACTGTTTAGGTCCGGTTTACACCATAAATACCGAATACCTTAGGGAGTGTTCGGCGTTGTGAGTTTGGCCTTATATGCATCAGCTCTGAATCATGTCTTTGGTCAAATGTTGGGTTTGCCTGGCTCCTGTGTTTTGCTGCCTTACGTTCCGCTCTGTCGGCTATGGCGGCACCAGGAGAACTACTACGATTGTGCCCTGGTTCATCCGGACAAGCACCTCGGTAGAGAAAGCTAAAAACTGACTGTCATGATATAGCGTGAGACTGGTCAACCACTCGATGACCTACCGGAATCTACGGGATTCCTCCGCCTTAACGAAGGGCCGTTTCCCGGCCAGGCATGTACGCACCCCGAATTCGGATGAGTGCGGAGCCACCAGGGGCTATATAGTAGCCCCACTGTCAAACTGCTCTAGCTAAGTGAAAGTGTTAAAGCATTATAGTCCGGTTGCCTAGTTCGCTGCGCTATCACCTCCTTACTGGACCAAGACGTTGGATCAAGTGTGAACATGCGTCTTCTGCGAACACCCCCGCATTATATGCGTGGGGGCTGAAGCCGACGACTGCAATCTTTCAGGTTATATACATATATACACAAATGGCCGCACAGGAGGCATCATAATTGAGGGACTCCTGGATTAGGGGGTGTCCGGATGGCCGGACTATACCTTCAGCCGGACTCCTGGACTATGAAGATACAAGATTGAAGACTTCGTCCCGTGTCCGGGAGGGACTTTCCTTGGCGTGGAAGGCAAGCTTGGCGATATGGATATGTGGATCTCCTACCATTGTAACCGACTTTGTGTAACCCTAACCCTCCCCGATGTCTATATAAACCGGAGGGTTTTAGTCCGTAGGACAACATACAGAACAACAATCATACCATAGGCTAGCTTCTAGGGTTTAGCCTCTCCGATCTCGTGGTAGATCTACTCTTGTACTACCCATATCATCAATATTAATCAAGCAGGACGTAGGGTTTTACCTCCATCAAGAGGGCCCGAACCTGGGTAAAACTTCGTGTCCCTTGCCTCCTATTACCATCCGGCCTAGACGCACAGTTCGGGACCCCCTACCCGAGATCCGCCGGTTTTGACACCAACATTGGTGCTTTCATTGAGAGTTCCTCTGTGTCATCACCGTTAGGCTTGATGGCTCCTACGATCATCAATAGCGATGCAGTCCAGGGTGAGACCTTCCTCCCCAGACAGATCTTCGTCTTCGGCAGCTTCGCACTGCGGGCCAATTCACTTGGCCATCTGGAGCAGATCGAAAGCTATGCCCTTGGCCGTCAGGTCAGATTTGGAAGTTTAAACTACATGGCTGACATCCGCGGGGACTTGATCTTCGACGGATTCGAGCCACTGCCGAGCGCGCCGCACTATCACGACGAGCATGATCTAGCTCTGCCGCCGAATAGTGCCCTGGAGGCCGCACCCGCATCGGCTTCGACCCTTAATTTGGAGCCAACTACGCCGATCGAGGATGGTTGGTTGGATGCCGCCTCGGGGGTTGCGATCCCAAAGACGATCGAGCCGAACACCAGTCCCGCACTCCGCGAGACTCGTGACTCCAAGGAGCCGGACTCCTCTACGGACTCCGAACCCTCCACGCCCCTGCCGATCGAATCCGATTGGCGCCGATCATGGAGTTTACCGCCACGGACATCTTTCAACACTCGCCTTTCGGTGATATTCTGAAGACACTAAAGTCTCTCTCTTTATTAGGAGAGCCCTGGCTGGACTACGGTCAGCAAGGTTGGGATACGGACGATGAAGAAATTCAAAGCCCACCCACCACCCACTTTGTAGCCACTGTCGATGATTTAACTGACACGCTCGACTTCGACTCCGAAGACATCGACAGTATGGACGCCGATGCAGGAGACGATGAAGAACAAGCGCCTATTGGGCCCTGGAAAGCCACCTCGTCATATGACATATACATGGTGGACACCCCAAAAGAAGGAGATGGCGATGGAACAGTGGAGGATGACCCCTCCAAGAAACAGCTTAAGCGCCGGCGTCAGCAGCGCCGCTCAAAATCCCGCCAAAGCAAATACGGTGATTCCAGCACGGGAGATAATAATACTCCGGAGAGTGCCGAAGAAAACCCCCTCCAGCAAGATTCAGCACGGGAGGATGGAGAAGCCATCCCTCATGAGAGAGCGTAGACAGAGAGGTCAAGGACGATAATTATATCCCTCCCTCCGAAGACGAGGCAAGCCTCGACGATGACGAATTCGTCGTGCCAGAGGATCCCGTCGAGCAAGAGCGTTTTCAACGCAGGCTTATGGCCATGGCAAGAAGCCTCAAGAAAAAACAGCAACAACTTAGAGTTGATCAAGATTTGCTAGTCGACAGATGGACTGAAGTCCTTGCGGCCGAAGAGCATAAACTTGAACGCCCCTCCAAGAGCTTCCCAAAGCGCAGGTTGCTACCCCGATTAGAGGAGGAAGCACTTAAACCTACATCACCAGCACTTGATACGGCCGACCGGCCACCTCGTGGCCGCGACAGAGAGGCCTCTCGGCCCTCCACTCAAGCCGCACCACGTACCAAGGCACGGGAAAATGCGCCAGACCTGCGAGATATGTTGGAGGACAAGGCAAGGCAAACAAGATCGATCTACGGATCGCATGGGCGCCCCACGACTCGAGACGATAGCCGTCACACCATACACAAATCCGGTAGGGCCGAACACAGTAGACAAAGCTCATTGGAGCTACGTCGTGATACAGCCCAGTACAGAGGCGCCGCACACCCACTATGCTTCACAGACGAAGTAATGGATCATCAAATCCCCGAGGGTTTCAAACCCGTAAACATCGAATCATACGATGGCACAACAGATCCTGCGGTATGGATCGAGATATCTCCTTCATATCCACATGGCCCGCGGCGATGATCTCCACGCCATCAAATACCTCCCACTCAAGCTTAAAGGACCAGCTCAGCATTGGCTTAATAGCTTGCCGGCAGGATCAATCAGTTGTTGGGAGGACCTAGAAGCCGCATTCCTCGACAATTTCCAGGGCACTTATGTGCGACCACCAGACGCTGATGACCTAAGCCACGTAATTCAGCAGCCAGAGGAATCGGCCAGGCAATTCTGGACATGGTTCCTAACAAAGAAAAATCAAATAGTCGACTGTCCGGATGCAGAGGCCCTAGCAGCCTTCAAGCACAATATCCGTGGCGAGTGGCTTGCCCGGCACCTTGGACAGGAAAAAGCCGAAATCTATGGCAGCACTCACGACACTCATGACCCGCTTTTGCGCGGGAGAAGACAGCTGGCTTGCTCATAGCAACAATATGACCAAGAACCCTGGTAATTCGGATACCAGGGACAGTAGTGGCAGGTCGCGTCGCAACAAGCAGAAGCGCCGCATTAACGGCGACAATGCTGAGGATACGGCAGCTAATGCCGGATTTAGAAGCTATAAATCCGGTCAGCGGAAAAATCCATTCAAAAGAAATCCTAGGGGCCCATCCAGTTTGGACCGAATACTCGACCACTTGTGCCAGATACATGGCACCCCCGAAAAGCCGGCCAATCACACCAACAGGGATTGTTGGGTGTTCAAGCAGGCAGGCAAGTTAAATGCCAAAAATAAAGGCAAGGGGCTGCATAGCGATGACGATGAAGAGCCCCGGCGGCCGAACAACAGTGGACAGAAGGGTTTTCCCCCACAAGTGCGGAGGGTGAACATGATATACGCAACCCACATCCCCAAGAGGGTGCGGAAGCGCGCGTTAAGGGACGTATACGCGGTAGAGCCAGTCGCCCCAAAGTTCAACCCATGGTCCTCCTGCCTGATCACCTTTGATCGAAGGGACCATCCCACTAGCACCCGTCATGGCGGATTCGCCGCATTGGTTCTAGACCCAATTATTGACGGATTTCATCTCACTAGAGTCCTTATGGACGGCGGCAGCAGCCTGAACCTACTCTATCAGGATACAGTGCGGAAAATGGGCATAGATCCCTCGAGGATTAAGCCCACCAAAACGACCTTTAAAGGCGTAATACCAGGTGTAGAGGCCAACTGTACAGGCTCAGTCACACTTGAAGTGGTCTTCGGATCTCCGGATAATTTCCGAAGCGAGGAGTTAATCTTCGACATAGTCCCATTCCGTAGTGGCTATCACGCACTGCTCGGGCGAACCGCATTTTCCAAGTTCAATACGGTACCGCACTACGCATACCTTAAGCTCAAGATGCCAGGCCCTCGAGGAGTAATTACGGTCAATGGAAACACCGAACGCTCCCTCTGAACGGAGGAGCACACGGCGGCCCTTGCAGCGGAAGTACAAAGCAGCCTCTCTAGGCAGTTCTCCAGTCCGGCCATTAAACGTCCGGACACCGTCAAGCGCGCCCGGAGTAACCTACAACAAGACCGCCTAGCACGTTCCGAGCAGGCGTAGCAATGCGGCCCCAACCCCAGCCCTCGCAAAAATGCGACACCAGTGCTTCGCGTACATAACTATGCTCTAGAAATACCATGGGTATAGGGGGAGGGGCACCATCACGGCACGCCCGAAACACGGCTTAAACCGCACCAGGGGCTGCCGATTTTTTAATTTTCTCTTACTTTCAGGACTCCATTCTTCGGAAGGCCTGTTCGGCATTTCAATTACCGCACAAACGATGCAAGAACTAGGGAAGCATACAAGCCATGCCGCATTACGGAACACCCAGGTGGTCGCTATCACGAGCAGTATACCTGTTTCGCATACCATTCCGCAGCCTGCCCCTGGAACGGACATGTTAAATAGTCCAACCTTTTGCTTACCGCATTATTTGTATCATTCTGCTTTGATCGCAGCCCTTTTTAATAAACAATGCATAGCTTTTGTCTATTTTTGCATTACTCTTTTTTTACAAATATATGTTCCTTAACGACATGTTGCACCCGTACACTTTGGTACGGCCAAAATACGACATGTTGCACCCGTACACTTTGGTACGGCCAAAATACGACATGTTGCACCCGTACACTTTGGTACGGCCAAAATACGCCAGGGGCTTTAGTACCCCTCAATATGGTGTGAGAAGTCCGAACACTTTAACAAGTGCGGCACCCTGAACTTATAGCATTATATGCATCGGCTCCGAATCATGTCTTGGGTCAATAGTTGGGTTTGCCCGGCTCCTATGTTTTGGTGCCTTACGTTCCACTATGTCGGCTAAGGTAGCACTAGGAGAACTACTGCGATTGTGCCCTAGTTGAGCTGGGTCGAGCACCTCAGTAGAGAAAGCTAAAACTGACTGTCATGATGAAGCGAGAGTTGGTCGCTGTTCGAGAGGTTTTTTGAGTCCCTAAAGACTTATGCCGCTTAGAGCGAGGAGTCGGCTCTGTCCGGCCAAGGCGTGGATAGGGCCCCGAACTCGGTCTTCCGAATACCAGGGGCTTCGCCGAAATTTAAAATTATAGAATTCTATGGCTAAGTGAGAGTGTTCACGCATTATAATCCGATTGCCTTGTTCGTTGTGCTGAGCGCCTCCCTCGAAGGACCCAAACATGGGAAAAAGAGCGCTCAGGTTTAAACCCGAACACCCCAGCAATAGCGGCACGGGGGCAGATGCCGACGACTCGCCATCTCTCAGAATTGATAAACAGCCGCACAGAAGGTAATATTTTAAATTCCAACAGCATTGCTTGGCGCATATGAACAAGTTTTCAGCGCATAGGACAAAATGAGCGAGTTTTACTAAAAAAATTACATCCCTGGAACATTCATCCGCCATAAGGCGGGCACCCTTCAGAACATCCTTATAATAATTCTCGGGCTTGCGATGCTCTTTCCCCGGCGGTGGCCCGTCCTTCACAAGCTTCTCAGCATCCAGCTTGCCCCAGTGCACCTTAGCACGGGCAAGGGCCCTACGGGCACCTTCAATGTAGACGGAGCGCTTGATGACTTCGAGCCTTGGACAGGCCCCCACCAGCCGCCGCACCAGCCTGAAATAGCTCCCAGGCAGAGCCTCTCCAGGCCACAGCCGAACGATGAGGCCCTTCATGGCCTGTTCGGCCGCCTTGTGGAGCTCGACCAGTTGCTTCAGCTGGTCGCTCAGGGGCACAGGGTGTCCGGCCTCAACATACTGAGACCAGAACACCTTCTCTGTCGAGCTGCCCTCCTCGGCTCGATAGAATGCGGCGGCATCGGACACACTACGGGGAAGATCTCCGAATGCTCCTGGAGAGCTCCGGATTCGGGTAAGTAACAAGTAACTCATGTTTATGTGTTTGCTTTGCATAAAGAATGCCTTACCCGCCGCTATCTTTTTCACCACATCCAACTCCTGGAGGGTCTTCTGGGATTCAGCCTTGGTAGACTTGGCATTTTCAATAGCCACCGCGAGCTCGGACGCTCTCGTCTTTGAGTCAAGCTCCAAACTCTCATGTTTTTTCATCAGAGCCTGGAGATCTTGCCGCACCTTGCCAACCTGGGCCTCATACTTCTCCCGCTCGGTGCGCTCTGTGGCCGCCCTCTTTTGGGCCTCGAATAGCGCTTGCTTAAGGGTCGCCACCTCAGACGTGGCCCCTACAATAGCCATGATAATCCTGTCATTTTTTGCAATTGCACTTTTTTATATATATTTAAACAAGGTATTTCTTACCTTCCTTGTCCTCGAGCTGCTTCTTGGCACGCCCGAGCTCTTGCTCGGACTGCTCGAGGTTCTACTTTAGCGTGTCCACTTCCGCAGTCAATGTGGCGGACGCCAGCAGAAAAGCCTGCATACGCATATTAACTCCTTTTTGTTAGACTCCTGCGAATTTTATTTGATCCTCTATTCGGCTTTTCTTCCCGAACGCCAAATAGAGCATCAAGGGCTACTGTCTATGCGGTAATATTATTTACACATTCTTTACTTACCTCAAAGCCTGTTAAAAGGCTAGCACAAGCTTCAGTCAGTCCGCTCTTGGCGGACTGAACCTTCTGGACCACCGCACTCATAATGGTGCGGTGCTCCTCGTCGATGGAGGCGCCTTTGAGCACCTTCAATAGATTGTCCAGCGCCTCCGGTTGGACGGGGGTCACCGGCACGGTGGGCTTGCTCCTCTTGGAAGGAGGTCGCCCGCCGGACTCTGGAACCTTTGAAGGTTTCGGAGCGGTGTCCGGCCTAGAGCCGGACTTGGAGCCCTGGGGGGTTTTATCCCCTTTACTCCTGGAGTCCGGGAGGTCGCCTTGCGCGCCTCCAGGACCACCTCCTCCTGGCTTGGAACCTGTGGGACAACACTTCGGCGTCGTCCGTAGGGCGGGGGGAGGTAGCTGTCGGAAGCGAATTCACATCCGACGAGTCCAGTGAACCGCTCGACAACGCGGTGAGCCGGTCTTTGGGTGGGCTGCATAATCATATTCGACATAAGGGAAAGCTGTGCAATAAAGGAATACTATGAATTTGTCACGACCGGTTTTCCGGGTAATAAATTTCCAGAAAAGACCGTCGTGCTCATCAGCCCCAGGATTACTGTTAGCTGATGAGGCTCCAACTTGATACAGAAATTCCAAGCAGAAAACAAAATATGTAGTACAAGGCCATTCTGGCCTGTGAGTACAACAAATGGTTTCTAGTGGTTGATGGCAGAAGCGGGTTGTGAAACATCAGTGTCTATGGGACTCCATTTCCCACGGGAACAGCTGACCAGGTTAACTCCTATCTTCGCGAGGCTGCTATCTCCATTACTTAGGTTCCGGGGCTGTCATCGCGTCGCTCCTCTTCGTGCAAGAAAATCTGGCCAAGACAATAGCCAGGGACAAGCCAGTGAGTACTTTGAATGTACTCGCAAACATTATGAACACAAGTATAATATAATAATGATGTGCTGAAAATATTTTATGCTCATGACGTCAGTCACAAAAGATAAATAAATCTCTGATGCGTGCAAGCATGTTATTTATAAAATTGCAGTAACATAGTAGTATTAAAATTTATGAAATAAATAACAAGCAAAGCCACAGTCGGGCGTCTTAGCGACACCACATAAAGGGCTTTAAAAGAAATGCCACAGTCGGGCGTCTGAGCGACACCACATAAAGGGCTTTAAAAGAAATGCCACAGTCGGGCGTCTGAGCGACACCACATAAAGGGCTTTAAAAGAAATGCCACAGTCGGGCGTCTTAGCGACACCACATAAAGGGCTTTAAAAGAAATGCCACAGTCGGGCGTCTTAGCGACACCACATAAAGGGCTTTAAAAGAAATGCCACAGTCGGGCGTCTGAGCGACACCACATAAAGGGCTCTAAAAGAAATGCCACAGTCGGGCGTCTGAGCGACACCACATAAAGAGCTTTAAAAGAAATGCCACAGTCGGGCGTCTGAGCGACACCACATAAAGGGCTTTAAAATAAACAATCATAGTGAATATCCCGGAGGTAGAACCATCCCAGAGATACTCGATAATAACAATAATATAACGGGTTAGTCAGCAATAATAATAATCATAATTATCACAAGTCACAGGTAGTAGTTCCAGTTCTGGTTAACAGTTTCACCTCCGAAGACCGACACTAAGACCGACACTTGACCCATCCCAAACTGTAATCCTTAACCATGGACACGACTATTCGAATAGGTTTAATCTCTGCAGAGGGTGTACTCTTTACCCACGAGTAACGGATTTCTTTAGTCCATCGGGACTAATTCCGTCTACGGTCTTTTTGTTGAAAACACACCTAACTTGCACACACCAGCTTATCTCACACGTGTGTGGAATCACCCACGACACCTGTTAAGCAAACTCTAAGTGGGGAGGCTACAACCTCGCGTAGCATGAGATCAAATTTATATCGCGCGCTCTAAGGGGTGGCCTCCCCTCTCGGTCCCAACCGGAAACACCCATGCCTCCGGACCAGGTGGCCTGCCTACCAGCTACAACCGGTATCTTCCACCACTGCCTCTCTGTACGGTGTGTGCTAGAAAGAGGTTGACAACTTACTGAACCGTACTCTACTTGCTGTAGAGACGAGTGGTAGTACGAAACAAGTATGGGGGTTACTGGCACAAGACTCGATCTACGGTCGACTCAGGAGGTTTAAGTATTCCCTGCATGATTAGCATGACGAATATATTTCAACCAACAGAGTCACCGCTCATATCACCTTGCCATGCCATACCAGACATAACCGTCCCGACGGAGACCGGCGACAAACTCATGCCTACCCAAGGCAGAGGTTTTCCCGGGTTCCTACCGGTATGCATGCAAGGCACATGAGGGTGATTATCATCACAAGTGTGTCCATTTCCAACAGCATGGAAATCAATAACATGCACCCATGCATATGATCATATCACATGAAATAACAAGTTTTCTCCAAAGTGAGGTGATGTTATGAACGTGTCATCGAACACACAAAAATATTATGCCGGGGTTCAGAATGCTTGCCTTCAATGTGTGGAAAGGCAGGGTGCACTCCAAAACTTGAAACATTTCTCCTCTCTTCAAAAATCCTATTTTAGCAATACAAAAGAATTAACACACAAAATAAAAACAGCACCAAAACTTGTTCTGAAATTTTTTCAAATAAATCTTAAAATAAACTAGGTGAAATTTGAGAGAGGTAGGAAAAAGAATCATTTCATTTGGAGTTGTATTTAAAAAGATATAACAAGTCAAAGTTTTGGTCAAATTCTGTTTTTAAAAATAAAACAAAAGAAAACGTTTCAGCCACGAATACGCTTTCTAAGTAGGGGTTATGTACTTGGGGCTTTATGCTATCACTTAACACGCGTGGTGGCGGAGTGGGTCACTGACAGTGGGTCCACGGGGCCCACTAGTCAGGTTTGACTAGTCTTTCTCCCTCTCCTTCCTCTGTCCCGAGCGGAGGCGGAGCTCCGGCGATCGTCGCCGGTGACTGGCGGCTCCTCGCGGGGCCCCAAGGGCGGGGATGGATCCGCCACTCCAGGGCGGTCATCCCGGTGGTCGTCAGGTAGGTGGGGGCGGAGGGAGCTGCCGGCGGCGAGCTTCACGGCGGAGGAGGCTTCGGTGGCGAAGTGGTTTTGTGGCAGCGATGGCTCTCGAACCGAATTGAGTAGGGGGATCTGTTCACGGGAGGAAGAGAGGACTTCTGGTGAAGAGAGTGGAGAGGGGGGAGCCCTGGTGGCGCCGGAGTGAATGAGGCAGTGGCGGCGGAAGGAGTTGCTGGAGACGAAGAAGGCGGCGTTTCCCTGACGATTGCGGGCTATGGGGGTTCCATGGGGTAGCCTGAGGTTGCGTGCATGCTCAGAGGGGCTCAGGGTCCCTTTTTATAGCGTGGCAAGGCGGTTCCGTGGCGGCTGCGGATAAGGTCGCCGGCGACCGCCATTCTGTAGCTAGGGCGTCGTGGCGGCGACGAGCGCTAGCGGACACACTCGTGGATGAGCTCGCGCTGTTCCAGGGGCCAGGTGGCGAGCTTGGGCGGCGCTGAATGGAGCAGGGGCTGTCGGCGGCCGTGGCGGCTAGCTCCTGGCCTGTCGGGGACGTGGCGAGGGGCGGCTTGGCGTGTTGCGGTGAGGAGGGACGTGCGTGGTGTGGCTCTGCAGTGGAGGCAAGGCCAAGGGCGCGACGCGTCGGCTCGGGCGCGGCACGTGCAAAACGCGTGCCAAACGCACGCTCTGCTCGCGCTCCGGGCGTGCACGGGACGTGCTCGACGTAATGCCAGAGCATGCTAGAGGCCGCGGTTGAGGCTGGGAAGAAACAGGGCTAGGTTAGGGTTAGATATAGGGTGAATGGGCATTGTTGTTAGGTCAGGTGACCAAGTTCATAGTGTAAACTTGAATCCATGCCAAATCTGGCTATGCTCTCCAGGTGTTTGACAAAATGCCACAGGCACCTAGGCTCTTCTTGGGGTGGCCAAATCCTCCAGATCAGGGTCTCCTTAGATGCAAGAGAGAGTGGTGAGGTTAGTTTGTGAAAAGCACAAACTTGTTAGTGCAAGTTTTGCAAAACTACAATTCTGGACAGGAAATAAATGACATTATTCCATGAACCAAAATTAATCCAATGGGTGCATGCTCCTGGATTTAGGGGTTTGGTAGGTCTGTCTACAAGTAGGAGAAAACACAAGATCTTTGGAGCAAAATTAAATAGGGTTGCAGTAGAAATCACAAGGCTGGACCAGAATGAAAAAGAGGATGATTCACTCAATGTTTTTCAAAGAACATAAATAGGTTTGTGCACAAAGTGGAATAATATGCTCCTACTGACCTCCCCTAATTTTGGTAGAAGTTTTAAAGAAATATTTAAATAGGTTGTAGTGTAAAATTGCCCACTGGACCAGATTTGAAAACTTGGTGTAGAACTCAAAATATCCAATGAATGAAATATATTATTGCACAAAAAGTGATTTAGAGACATCACAAGATATCTCCAAACTTTGGTGAAATTTTTAGTTAAATATATCAAATGGTTGTAGTTCAAAGAGAGCTCCAAATTTTAAAACAAGTCATTTAATGAATAAAGCTCAGGGTGAAATAATTTTATAAATAAATCTCCTGATTGAGAGATGTTTTTTTAAATGAGAGGGAAAATAAGTCCAATATATTTTGGAAGGATCCACTTGGGAAAAATTTCTTAATATTAAAAGAAAAGTTTTGAAATCAACAGAGATATACTTGCATGCAAAAATTTTAAACTCTTGGCAAAATTTTAATAACTAAAACCTGGTTAAATTTTTGGGGTGTTACAGAATTACTCTGGTATTTGGATACTTACGATTTCGCCAGGGGCTTGGCCCTGAGTGGCCACTCCTCTCCGCCGTCGTCGGCGTTGGTGGAGTAGTCCGGAGGAAGGGTTTTCCCCTTCTTGGACCCTTCGGCCTCCCCAGTGAGGGCGGCCTTCCTTTTCTTCTCTCCCCCCGCTGGAGGGGGAGAGGTCTCTTCTTCCTCCTCCTCGTCTTCACGGGAGGAATGCGCCTTGGAGCCGTCGGATGATGAACCCGACACCTCCTGGCACCGAGCACTTTTTCGAGTCCCCATGGCCTTCTTCGTGGCCTTCTTCTCCGGCACCACATAGGGTGCCGGAACCAGAAGCTTCGCCAAGCGGGCATCGGCTGTGTCTTCGGGCAAAGGAGCCGGATAGTCGATCTGTCCGGACTTCGCCTGCCAATCCTGTCAAAGGTAAGGGAGCTTAGATCCCACATAGAGTTAAACTATGAAAAACTAATACCCTGTAAAAGGTACAAACAACTTACCGCGCTAGCGTGACGCTGCACGCTGAATCCGCGATCCTCGGTAGTGGATGCGGGAGCCTCGGCGCCCTTGAAAAGCACCTTCCAGGCATCTTCGTACGTCGTGTCGAAGAGCCTGTTCAGAGTTTGGTGCTGTACCAGGTTGAACTCCCACAGATTGAAGGCCCGTTGTTGACACGGGAGGATCCGGCGGATGAGCATAACCTGGACTACGTTGACAAGCTTGAGCTGCTTGTTCACCAGGGTTTGGATGCATGTTTGCAGTCCAGTCACCTCTCCTTTGCTGCCCCATGACAGGCCCGTCTCTTTCCAGGACGTGAGCCGCGTTGGGGGTCCGGACCGGAACTCGGGGGCTGCGACCCACTCAGGGTCGCGCGGCTCGGTGATGTAAAACCACCCCAATTGCCACCCCTTCAGGGTCTCCACAAAGGAGCCCTCAAGCCATAAACGTTGGGCATCTTGCCCACCATGGCGCCTCCGCCCTCCGCCTGGTTGCCGCGCACCACCTTCGGCTTGACATTGAAAGTCTTGAGCCATAGGCCGAAATGGGGGCGGATGCGGAGGAAAGCCTCGCACACGACGATAAACGCCGAGATGTTAAGGATGAAGTTCGGGGCCAGATCATGGAAATCCAGGCCATAGTAGAACATGAGTCCCCAGACGAATGGGTGGATAGGAAAGCCCAGTGCGCGGAGGAAGTGGGGAAGGAACACTACCCTCTCATGGGGCCTTGGGGTGGGGAGGAGCTGCCCCTCTTCGGGAAGCCGGTACGCAGTATCGTTAGACAAGTATCCGGCCTTCCTCAGTTTTTTGATGTGTCCCTCCGTGACGGAGGAGACCATCCACTTGCCTCCCGCTCCGGACATGGCTGGAGAAGGTTGAGGTGGGGAGTGCGGACTTGGGTGCTGGAGCTCGAGTGCGCGAAAATGGATAGGCAAAGGAGGAAGAAGGCGTAGGTGAAAAGGAGGATCCTTATCCCCTTATATGGGTGGACGCAACTACGTGTCCCCACCAACCTGGTAAAACTCGCTTATCTCCAAGCGCCGTAATCAATGGCGCAGTTGGGTTACCCACGCCCGTATTGATGAGAATCCCGGAATAAGGGGACATGATCTCTGCTTCGATGAGATGTGCCAAGGAAACCGCCTCGCATGACACGCTAAGGTGGGACAATAAAACGATTCGAATAAAGGCTTGGCCGTGGTGTGATGTCACACTACGGAATACGTCAGCAGATTAGATTTGTGTAAATATTATTCTCTCTATGGCAATATGTGGAGACTTATTTTGCAGAGCCGGACACTATCTTTGTGTTCAAAATCTTCTATGAAGTACTTGGAGCAGGAACCCGCCTTGCAATGCCGAAGACAATCTGCGCGTCGGACTCGTCGTCATTGAAGCCTGGTTCAGGGGCTACTGAGGGAGTCCTCGATTAGGGGCTGTCTGAATGGCCGGACTATACCTTCACCCGGACTCCTGGACTATGAAGATACAAGATTGAAGACTTCGTCCCGTGTCCGGGAGGGACTTTCCTTGGCGTGGAAGGCAAACTTGGCGATACGGATATGTGGATCTCCTACCATTGTAACCAACTTTGTGTAACCCTAACCCTCTCCGGTGTCTATATAAACAGGAGGGTTTTAGTCCGTAGGACAACATACAAAACAACAATCATACCATAGGCTAGCTTCTAGGGTTTAGCCTCTCCGATCTTGTGGTAGATCTACTCTTGTACTACCCATATCATCAATATTAATCAAGCAGGACGTAGGGTTTTACCTCCATCAAGAGGGCCCGAACCTGGGTAAAACTTCGTGTCCCTTGCCTCCTGTTACCATCCGGCCTAGACGCATAGTTCGGGACCCCCTACCCGAGATCCGCCGGTTTTGACACCGACAATAATACTTTCGGGCAAAAGTATAAATCCAGCCTTGATAAACTTAATAAAACATTGTTTTTACAATGGGAATACATGTCATTCAAACATAATATTCTTCGAGCACTAGGCCTCTATCGAACGAGAGCCTTCAAGAACTTCTTCAAAATAGTGCTCGGCAGCCACTCGGCCTATGGCCGAACCCTGCGCCACGACAATGGTGGCATCCATCTCCGCCCAGTATGTTTTGACACGGGCAAGGGCCATCCGCGAGCCTTCTATGCACGCCGACCTCTTCATCGCATTAATGCGCGGCACTGCACCAAGGAACTGCTGCACCAAACTAAAATAGTTGTTCGGCTTTGGCCTTTCCGGCCACAGATGATCCACAACAGACCTCATGGCGAGTTCGGACAATCTATTTAGCTCGGCCCATTCAGCAAGCCGATCAGTCAATGGAAGCAGATGCTCTGGAACATTAAATTGTGACCAGAATAGCTTGTCCACTTCACGATCTGTTTGATCTCGGAAGTATTCGGCCGCATCGATAGCACTTGCCGCCAAGTCCAGATATGCGTCCGCCGAACTCCACAGCCGGTCCAGAGGGGCATACTGAGGATCTCCAAACTTCCTCCGCAGCATGAAGGGTTTCCCAGCCGCGATATCCCCGGCTTGACACAACTCCTCCTTCTTCGCTCTCATCGCAGAGCGGGTGTCTTTGGTCGCTATCGTGGCCTTTTCCAGGTCCATCGCCTTCTCCCGGTTTTCTTCTTTAAGAAGCTGGCAACGGTCAGCAGTGTCTTTCAACCTTACAACCATCTTGGCCATTTTCTCTTTGCTCTCGCAATGCGCGGCCTTTTCGGCTCTTAACTCTTCGGCCGCCTTTAAAGCGACTGCATTACTACTCCTTGCTTGCTCCTTGGCTCGGGCAAGCTCCGCCCGAAGGGTCTCCATGGTGGCAGCTCCATCTGTAGTCACAACATGTTAAAGATACTGGCATCATGCTGCTCTTATTATGTGACGATCACCAGAAAAATCACTCACCATGTGCCTCGTCAAGCCGCTTGTTGAAAAGCACAATGTCGGCATCTGCCGCATCCAGTTGCCGCTTTAGTCCGGCAAACCCATCAGTCCGGCTAGCCACCGGCGCTTCAACCACCTGCACATAAAGGCGGTCTAGTTATTACCTGGGACTACGATCCTCTGTTTGCCGCCATTCTCGACGACAACCAGAGTCTCAGGGGCTACTATCTACACAGGGCACACCTTAAAATGTACGGTACTGTCAAAAATGTACATCATTTCACGCACCTCAAAACCCGTCAGTAGACTCATAAAGGCTTCATGAAACCCACTTTAGGCGGATGAAATCCTTTCAATCATCGTACCCATCAACGTACGGTGCTCTTCTGAGATAGTCGGTTGCTCTAGCAGATCCCTCAGTATGTCCGACCGCATACCAGACGGTGCCGGACTCTTTTGGTTGCTCTCTTCA
Organism: Triticum aestivum; assembly: GCF_018294505.1. Classification (NCBI taxonomy): domain Eukaryota; kingdom Viridiplantae; phylum Streptophyta; class Magnoliopsida; order Poales; family Poaceae; genus Triticum; species Triticum aestivum. Next base: position 44,153,023 of record NC_057803.1, read on the forward strand.
AGAGCCGGACACTGGGGACTTCGGGTGGCCATAGGATTATCTTCTGGCCTCGCCGGATCTGGAGAGACCCTCCGTGACGACACTTCAAGGTTGCCCGCTTCTTGAGCTGGGGAGTCCGGGGGAGGCATTTCTCTCTCCATCATCTCCAGAAGACGAGCTCTGCTGAGAAGGGCTAAGATCCGAACTGCAAAATAAATGCTTCGGTTATTTTCCTAAAAAGTAAGGTAGGATATCTTCACTATTAAGTACTTTTTGATTACTTACAGCTCGTTAGAGGGCTGATGCCCGCGCGGACATTGTGCGGGAAGAGAACCCTCCGAGGCAGGACCCTCTGGTGGAGATTTCTTCTCCCGTTTGGAAACCTTGGTTTCCGGATCTTCAGAGGTAGTCCTCTTCCTTCCCCGGGGCGAAAGAATGTCCGATTCTTCCCCTGGGTTGTCCTCCCTCATGGAGGCGCTCATTCCCTCGGTTGGAATAGGTAGCGGTGGAGGCCCGCTTTTACCCTATTTATCCTCCTTTGAGGGCACCGGGCAAGGTGCTGGCTCAAGCATTTTTTCCAGCATCGGATTGTATAAGCCTTCAGGAAGGGGGGCCGAACAGCGGATCATCTTCGCCTTTGTTATCCAGTCCTGGTCAAAGAGCGATTCTTTAGAATGGTGTCATGATAAATAAAAGGACAGTGTGTTCGGTCATGGGATTACTTACTTGGGCCGTGGTGCGGTTGCTGCTCAGGCCCACATCCTCGGTAATGTCCGGACACTCTATTTGGGGTCCGAAGAACGATTTGTACATATCCTCATGCGTCAGGCCGAGGAAATTCTGAATAGTGTGCGGTCCTTTCGAGTTGAATTCCCACATGCGGAGGGGCCGGCGTTTGCAAGGCTGGACTCGATGAACCAGCATGACTTGCATTACCATAACCAGACTGAAATCACCCTCGAAGAGATCTCGGATGCGGCTCTACAGTATGGGCACGTCCTTGGCTGGGCCCCAGCTTAGCCCCCTGCTGATCCATGACATCAGTTGTGGCGGAGGGCCCGAGCGAAAGGTGGGGGCGGCTACCCACTTGACACTTCGGGGAGCTGTGACGTAAAACCACTCCTGTTGCCACAATCCGGACACCTCTGGAAAGGAGCCCTTCGGCCATGGAGCGCTAGCAATTTTGCTTATTAGAGCATCTCCACACGCTGCGTACTGCCCCTCGACCATCTTTGGCTTCACATCAGAGGTCTTGAGCCACAGGCCGAAGTGAGGGGTAATGCGGAGGAAGGCCTCACAAACGACAATAAATGACGAGATGTGAAGGAGGGAATCCGGGGCTAGGTCGTGAGAATCCAGCCCGTAATAGAACATAAGACCCCTAACAAAAGGATCCAGAGCGAGGCCTAGTCCTCGGAGGAAGTGGGAAACGAACATGACGCTCTCGTTCGGTTCGGGAGTAGGGATGACCTGCCCTCAGGCGGGCAGCCTATGCGAAATTTCGGCGGTCAAGTATCTGGCCTCCCTCAACTTCTTGATATCCTCCTCCGTGACGGAGGAACGCATCCACCGCCCTTGAAGGCTGGATCCGGACATGATTGAAGGTCCGAAGCACCTGACCTGAGCTTTGGGTGTTAGAACTCGAGGCAGGGGAAGGATTCGATTGAGCACGGGAGGGAAAAAGTAAAAGCCTTGTCCCTTTATAAAGTGGGTGAATATCAAGCGTCCTCCTCATGGCCGTTTGGGACTTGCCTAAAATCTAGGAGTCCTAGGCACAGTTGGGTTTCCCACGTTTGTATTAATGAGAATCCCGTAATAAGGGGAACACGATCTCTGCTTTTGACAAGACATGTCAAGAAACCGCCTTGCGTTATGTGCGGGGCTGGTTAAGGAAAAATGGTTCGAGTAATTACCGGGCCATTGCATGATGTCATGCTGCCAAAACGTGTCAGCAGATTGGATTTGTGGAAATATTACTCTCTCTATGGTGGTATGTGGAAGTTATTTTGCAGGGTCGGACACTATCCTTGCATTCAAACTCTTCTGTGATGTATTCGGAGGAGGAACCCGCCTTGCAATGCCGAAGACAACACTGCGCGCCGGACTCATCGTCGTTGAAGCCTGGTTCAGGGGCTACTCAAGGAGTCCTGGATTAGGGGGCCTCCAGACAGCCGGACTATATCGTTTGGCCGGACTGTTGGACTATGAAGATACAACATTGAAGACTTCGTCCCGTGTCCGGATGGGACTCTACTTGGCGTGGAAGGCAAGCTAGGCAATACGGATATGTATATCTCCTCCTTTGTAGCCGACCTTGTGTAACCCTAGCCCCCTCCGGTGTCTATATAAATCGGAGGGTTTTAGTCCGTAGGACAACAGACAATCATACCATAGGCTAGCTTCTAGGGTTTAGCCTCTCCGATCTCATGGTAGATCAACTCTTGTACTACTCATATTATCAAGAATAATCAAGCAGGACATAGGGTTTTACCTCCATCAAGAGGGCCCGAACCTGGGTAAAACATCGTGTCCCCTGCCTCCTGTTACCATTCACCTTAGACGCACAGTTCGGGACCCCCTACCCGAGATCCGTCGGTTTTGATACCGACACCGGTGTTAGTGTTATGCCTCTCTCTTGATATCGTAGACTTGACTTGAATAAGTTGACACCTACTGAAATATCTTTGCAAATGGCTGATAAATCAACTGCTATACCTGTCGGTATTTGTGAGGATGTGCCTGTTGTAGTTGCAAACGTTACTATTTTAACAGACTTTGTTATTCTTGATATTCCCGAGGACGATAGTATGTCTATTATTCTTGGAAGACCCTTTTTGAATACTATTGGGGCTGTTATTGATTGCACTAAAGGCAATGTCACTTTTCATGTTAATGGTAATGAGCATACGGTACACTTTCCGAGGAAACAACCTCAAGTTCATAGTATCAACTCTATTGGAAAAATCCATCGATTATATTTGGAGGTTTTGAATTTCCTCTTCTTACTGTCAAGAAGAAAGATGATATTCTTATTATTGGGGATGTGCATATCCCCGTTGAGGTAACATAGTGTTATTCGAAATTTCTCCGGTTCCATGTTATTCGGAATGAGTTCATTAACAAGACTTGATCAACCTTGTTAGTGGATTCCTTTTGATGAGCATGAGATGGATGAAACTAGAAGGCACAACCTTCTGTACCCTCTTTCTACTTTCTGTTATTTATATTAAATAAAATAAAAATAAGTATTTTCCGTCTGTTATCTGAATTATCCGTGCAATATAAAAATACCTCGAAAATAAAAGTTCTCCAAATGCCCTGAAATTTAAATATGATTTTTTCTGGAATATTTGAGAATATTTGGCACCAAGAACACAACACGGGGGGCATCCACCTGGCCACGAGGGTGGAGGGCGCGCCCTACCCCCTAGGTGCGCCCCCTGCCTCATGGGCCCATGGTGGCCCTCCTCCAATTATTCCTGCACCCACACACTTCTTCTTCCTCCCACAAACACGAATATCCATCTCAAGCACGAGTTCTAGCTCATTTTGCTGTGATTTTTGATCTCCTTGCTCAAAGCACCTCTCACAAAACTGCTTGGGGAGATTGTTCCTTGGTAAGTGACTCCTCCATTGTTCCAATTATTTTTTGTTCTAGTGCTTTATTCATTGCAAATTTGTGCTGCCTAGGTGACCATGTTCTTGAGCTTGCATGTCAAATTTATATGGTCAAAAGTAGTTCTAATGGATGATATAGGCTCTAGGCACTTGTAGGAGTTGTTGCTATCAATTTTGTTGAGCTTGGTTCACTTTTGTTTGAAGTTACTAAAAATTTCAGAAATTTTTCAGAGGAAGAAATATGCTTAGGAAAATGTACCAAGGTGGTTCTTCAGGGAAGCAAGGATCCAGGCTTGCAATGCGTGATGCTGATGAAGAGCCACCAAGAGACGCTCCAGTGCATCCTTGTGAATGGCCTTCGGAAAACTTTATGGATCGAGCAGGAATTAAGGAAGAATTTAACACATATTTGCGTAACGCTGATCTTGTGGGTGAGGGAGTCCTGGATTAGGGGGTCTCCAGACAGCCGGACTATCTCCATTAGCCGGACTGTTAGACTATGAAGATACAAGATTGAAGACATTGTCTCGTGTCCGGATGGGACTCTACTTAGCATGGAAGGAAAGCTAGCAATACGTATATGGATATCTCCTCCTTTGTAACCGACCTTGTGTAATCCTAACCCTTTCCGGTGTCTATATAAACCGAAGGGTTTTAGTCCATAGGACAACAATCACAACATACAATCATACCATAGGCTAGCTTCTAGGGTTTAGCCTATCTGATCTCATGGTAGATCTACTCTTGTACTACCTATATCATCAATATTAATCAATCAGGATGTAGGGTTTTACCTCCATCAAGAGGGACCGAACCTGGGTAAAACATTGTGTCCCTTGCCTCCTGTTACCATCCAGCCTAGATGCACAGTTCGGGACCCCCTACCAGAGATCCGCCGGTTTTGACACTGACATTGGTGCTTTCGTTGAGAGTTCCTCTGTGTCCTCGCCGTTAGGCTTGATGGCCCCTACTATCATCGATAGCGATGCGGTCCAGGGTGAGACTTTTCTCCCCGGACAGATTTTTGTATTCGGCAGCTTTGCACTGCGGGCTAATTTGCTTGGCCATCTGGAGCAGATTGAAAGCTACGCCCCTGGCCATCAGGTTAGATTTGGAAGTTTGAACTACACGGCCGACATCCGCGGAGACTTGATCTTCGACGGATTCGAGCCACAGCCGGGCGCGCCGCACTGTCACGATGGGTATGACCTAGCTCTACCGCTGAACAGTACCCCGGAGGCCGCGCCCGCATTAGCTCCGACCCTTAGTTCGGAGCCAACTGCGCCAATCGAGGACGGGTGGTTAGACACCGCCTCAGGGGCTACAGTCTCAACGGTGATCGAGCCGAACACCAGCTTAATCCTCTGCGCAGCCCATGACTCCAAGGTACCGGACTCCTTTTCTGACTCCGAACCGCCCACGCCCCTGCCAATCGAATCCGATTGGGTGCCGATCATGGAATTCACCGCCGCGGATATCTTTCAGCACTCGCCCTTCGGTGACATTCTGAATTCACTAAGGTCTCTCTCTTTGTCAGGAGAGCCCTGGCCGGATCATGGCCAACAGGATTGGGATGCGGAGGACGAAGATATTCGACGCCCACCCACCACCCACTTCGTAGCCACTGTCGATGATTTAACCGACATGCTCGACTTCGACTCCAAAGACATCGACGGTATGGACGACGATGTAGGAGACGAACATGAACCAGCGCCTATAGGGCACTAGAAATCCACCTCGTCATATGACATATACATGGTGGATACACCCAATGAAGGCAATGGCGACGAGATAGCGGAGGATGACCCCTCCAAGAAGCAACCCAAGCGCCGACGCCAGCGGCGCCGCTCTAAGCTCCGCCAAAGCAAAAGTGGTGATACCAGCACAGGAGATAATAATACTCCGGATAGTGCCAAAGACAACAACAATCCCCTCCAGCAAGATTTAGAGCAGGAGGATGAAGGAGCCAGCTCTCCCGAGAGAGCGGCAGATGGAGAGGAGGAGGATGACAATTACATCCCCCCTCTGAAGACGAGGCAAGACTCGGCGACGATGAATTCGCCGTCCCAGAGGATCCCGTTGAACAAGAGCGCTTTAAGTGCCGGCTTATGGCCATGGCAAATAGCCTGAAGAAAAAGCAGCGGCAGCTTCAAGCTGATCAAGATCTGCTAGCTGACAAATGGACTGAAGTCCTCACGGCCGAGGAATATAAACTCAAGCGCCCCTCCAAGAGTTACCCAAGGCGCAAGTTACTACCCCGACTGGAGGAAGAAGCGTATGATACGGATGATCGGCCACCTCGTGGCCGCGATAGAGAGGCATTCCAGCCAAAAGCTCAGCCTCCACCCCAACGCTATTTAAATAAAAAAGGCATGGGGAGATACGCCAGACCTGCGAGACATATTGAGGACAAGGCAAAGCATTCAAGATCGATCTACGGATCACGAGGGCACACCACTCTGTGAGACGATAAACGTCACGCTGGATACAGAAGCAAATCCGGCCAGGCCGAACATAGTGGGCAAGACCCATTCGAGCTGCGTCGCGATATAGCCCAATATAGAGGCGCCGCACACCCCTTATGCTTCATAGACGAAGTAATGGAACATCAATTCCTAGAAGGTTTCAAACCTGTAAATATTGAATCATATGACGACACAACAGATCCCGCAGTATGGATCGAGGACTTCCTCCTCCACATCCACATGGCACGCGGTGATGACTTACACGCCATCAAATACCTCCCACTAAAGCTCAAAGGACCAGCGCAGCATTGGCTTAACAGGTTGCCGGCGGACTCCATTAGCTGTTGGGAAGATTTGGAAGCCGCATTCCTCGACAACTTTCAGGAACTTATGTGCGACCACTAGACGCCGATGATTTAAGTCACATAATTTAGCAGCCAGAAGAGTCGGCCAGGGAATTCTAGACTCGGTTCCTTACAGAGAAAAATCAAATCGTTGACTGTCCGGATGCGGAAGCCTTAGCAGCTTTCAAACAGAACATCCGAGACGAGTGGCTAGCCCGGCACCTTGGTCAGGAAAAGCCGAAATCTATGGCAGCTCTCACGACACTCATGACCCGCTTTTGTGCGGGAGAAGACAGCTGGCTGGCTCGCAGTAATAACATATCAAAGAACCATGGTACCTTAGACACCAAGGACGGCAATAGCAGGTCACGTCGCAACAGGCATAAGCGCCGCATTACCAGCGAAAATACTGAGGATACGGTAGTCAATGCCAGATTCAAAGGCTCTAAACCCGGTCAGCGGAAAAAGCCATTCAAACAAAGTATGCCGGGTCCGTCCAGCTTGGACCGTATACTCGATCACTCGTGTCAAATACACGGCACCCCAGACAAGCCAACCAATCACACCAACATGGATTGTTGGGTGTTCAAGCAGGCCGGCAAGTTAATTGCCGAAAACAAGGACAAGGGGCCGCATAGCGATGACGAGGAGGAACACCGGCAGCCGCACACTTGAGGACAGAAGAGGTTTCCCCCACAAGTGCGGACGGTGAACATGATATACGCAACCCACATCCCCAAGAGGGAGCGGAAGCGTGCGCTCAGGGACGTATATGCGTTGGAGCCAGTTGCCCCAAAGTCCAACCCTTGGTCCTCCTGCCCGATCACCTTCAATCGCAGGGACCACCCCACTAATATCCGTCATGGTGGATTTGCCGCACTGGTCCTAGACCCAATCATCGACGAATTTCACCGCACTCGAGTCCTTATGGATGGCGGCAGCAGCCTGAACCTACTTTATCAGGACACAATGCACAAAATGGGTATAGACCCCTCAAGGATCAAACCCACAAAAACGACCTTTAAGGGCCTCATTCCAGGCGTAGAGCCCATTGCACAGGCTCAATTACACCGGAAGTGGTCTTCGGATCCCTGGATAACTTCCGAAGCAAAGAGTTAATCTTCGATATAGTCCCGTTCCGCAGTGGTTATCACGCGCTGCTCAGGCGAACCGCATTTGCTAGATTCAATGCGATACCGCATTATGCATACCTCAAGCTCAAGATGCCAGGACCTCGCAGAGTTATTACAGTCAATGGAAACACAGAGCGCTCTCTCCGAACAGAAAAGCACACCGCGGCCCTCGCAGCAGAAGCGCAAAGCAGCCTCTCAAGGCAATCAACCAGTTCGGTGTTTCAAAGCCCAGATACCTTCAAGCGTGCTCGGGGCAATCAGCAAATAGACCGCCTGGCACGGTCTGAGCTCGCGTAGCAATACGACGGCCACCCCAATCCCAGCCTAGCGGCGAAGCTCGTACCGCGCGTACATAACTACACATTAAAAATACCATGGGTACAGGTGGGGAGGGGGGGACAACTATGGCACGCCCCAAGACGCGGCCTAAACCGCACTAGGGGCTTCCCGTTTGGTTATTTTTCTTTTTCTTTTAGGACCTTAATCTCTGGAAACACTGTCCGGCAGCACTATTGCCGAACATATGATGCAGCAACCAAGGAGGCAGACATCTACGTTATACCACGGAATTCCCAAGTTGATTTCAGTAACAAGCGAAATATTCGATTTCATATCATTCCTCAGCTTGCCCTTGGGAGGGACATAGTCCTAATCTTTGCTTATCGCACTATCTTTATCACTCTGCTTCAACGCAATTTTTCAATAAACAATGCATGACATTACGACTATTATTGCATTCTTGTTATATATATATATATATATATATATATATATATATATATATATATATATATATATATATATACGTGTTCACTAATGACGCCTTGCAACCATACAATTTGGTACGACCAATACACAGGGCTTACGTACCCCACAATGCGGTGTGAAAAGTCCGAACACTTTCACAAGTGCGGCACCCCGAACTTATAGCATTATATGCATCAGCTTCGAATCATGTCTTTGGTCAAATGTTGGGTTTGCCCGGCTCCTATGTGTCGGTACCTTATGTTCCGCTCTATCGGCTAAGGTAGTGCTAGGAGAACTACTGCGATTGTGCCCCGGTTCTGCCGGGCTGAGCACCTCAGTAGAGAAAGCTAAAACTGACTGTCATGATAAGGCGAGAGACTGGTCGCTGTTCGGCGAGGTTTTTCGACTCCCTAAAGACTTATGCCGCTTAGGGCGAGGGGCCGGCCCTGTCCGGCTTACAGGCGTGTATCGCGCCCCGAATTCGGCCTTCCGAATACCAGGGGCTTCGCCGAAATTTAAAATTATAGAATTCTATGGCTAAGTGAGAGTGATAAAGCATTATTAGTCCGGTTGTCTTGTTCGTTGTGCTGAGCACCTCCCTCGAAGGACCCAAACATGGGAACAAGAGTGCTCAGGTTTATCCCGAACACCCCAGCACTCGTGGCATGGGGGCAGAAGCCGAGGACTAGCCATCTCTCAGATTGGATAAATAGCCAAACATAAGGTAATATTTTAAATTCCAACAAGCGTTGCATAGCACATATGAAACAAGTTTTCATACATACAGGATAAACCGAGCAAGTCTCATTCAAATATTACATCTTTTGAGCACTCATCCGCGATAAGACGGGCACCTGGCAGAACACCCTCATAGTACATCTCGGGATGGCGGTGCTCCTTACCCTCCGGCGGCCCCTCCTTGATCAGCTTCACGGCATCTAGCTTGACCCACTGCATTTTTACACGGGCGAAAGCCCGGCGTGCACCTTCAGTGCAGACAGATCGCTTGACGACCTCCAGCCGTGGGCAGGCATCCACAAGCCGGCTCACCAGGCCGAAGAAGCTGTTCGGAAGGGCGTCGCCAGGCTATAGCCGGACTATAAAGCCCTTCATGGCTTGATCGGCCACCTTATGTAGCTCGACCATCTGCTTTAGGTGGTCGCTCATCGGCACCGGATGTGCGGACTTAGCATACTGAGACTAGAACAACTTCTCCGTCGAGCTTATTTCCTCGGCCTGGTAAAATTGTGCGGCATCGGACACACTACAGGGCAACTCTGTGAATGCTCCTGAAGACCTCCAGATCCGGGTAAGTAATCGGTAATTTACTTTTACATGCTTGTTTTGCATATAGAAAGCCTTACCCGTCGCTATATTCTTCATCGCGTCGATCTCCTGAAGGGCCTTCTGGGCCTCGGCCTTGGCACTCTTTGCGCTCTCAAGGGCTGCGACAAGCTCAGACTCTCGCGTCTTAAGGTCAAGCTCCAACGCCTCGTGCTTCATCACGAGAGCCTGGAGCTCTTGCTGCACCTCGCCCACCTGAGCCTCGTGCTTCTCTCGCTCGGTGCGCTACTTGGCCGCTGTATCTTCGGCCATGGTCAGCGCTTGCTTCAGGGTTGCCACCTAAGTTGTGGCCCCTGGCAAACATACAATGATCCTGTCATTTTGCAGTTGCGTCCTTTTTTATTTACATATCTATAGACGGGGTATTACTTACCCTTGTTCTCCTCGAGCTGCCTCTTGGCAAGGCCGAGCTCCTTCTTGGACCCCTCGAGGTCCTACTTCAGCACGGCGACCTCCGCAGTCAGTGCGGCGGACGCCAGCAGCGAAGCCTGCATATGCATATCGACATACTTATGTTAGACTCCTGCGGTATTATTTGATCCTCTGTTCGATTTTTCTTTTTGAACACCGAACAAAGCATCAGGGGCTACTGTCTATGCCGTAATATTTCTACTACATTTTTAAACACTTACCTCGAAGCCTGTTAGAAGGCTGGAACAGGCTTCAGTCAATCCGCTCTTGGCGGACTGAACCTTCTGGATGACCGCACTCATGATAGTGCGGTGCTCCTCGTCGATGGAAGCACTGCGAAGCGCTTCCAGCAGATTGTCCGACGCCTCTGGATGGATTGAGGTCACCGGCATAGGCGTCTTGGTCCTCTTACAAGGAGACCACCTGTCCGAGCCCGGAACCGCTGGAGGGTCCGGCGCGGTGTTCGGCTGAGGGCCAAACTTGGAGCTCTCGGGGGCCCTGTCCCCTTGGCTCCCGGATTCCGGAAGGTCGCCTTGAGGTGCCTCCGGGACTGTCTCCCCTCGATCCGGTGCCTCTTGAGACAACACCTCAACATCGTCGGCAGGATGAGGGGAGGTGGCAGTCGGGACTGGATCTTATCCATGTCTGACGAGCCCAGGGAGCCATCCGATGATACCTCGATATTGGCTCGGGGCGGCCTGCATAATTATGTTCGGCGATTAAGGAAAGCAGTGCGACAATGGAATCCTATGAGTTACTCTGGTATCCGAATACTTACGATCTCCCTGGGGGCTTGACCCTGGGCAACCACTCTTCTCCGCCTTCGTCGGCGGCGGTGGAACTGTCCGGAAGGAGAGTCCTTCCCTTCTTGGACCCTCCGTCCTCCCCGGTTGGGGCAGCCTTCCTTTTCTTGTCTCCCCCAGTCGGTGGGGGAGCATCTTCTTCTTCTTCCTCATATTCGGGGGAGGAGTGCGCCGCAGAGACATCGGACGGTGAGTCTGACGATGCCTAGCGTCGGGAACTCTTTCGAGCTCCCTTGGCCTTCTTGGTCTTCTCCGGCACCTTGTAAGGGGCCGGAGTCAACACTTCGCCAGAAGAGCGTCAGCGGGGCCTTCGGGCAAAGGAGCCGGACAATCGATCTGTCCGGCCATCTTCTGCCAGTCCTGTCAAAGGTACGGGAGTCTAGATCCCGCATAAAGTCAATCTATATAAAAGATGATTATCCTGTGAAAGGTAAAGCATCTTACCGCACTGGCTTGGCGCTTCGCGCTGAATCTGCGATCCTCAGTAATAGGGGGAGGGACCCCGGCACTTTTGAACAGCACCCTCCAGGCGTCTTCATGAGTCGTGTTGAAGAGCTTGTTCAGAGTTCGGTGCTGCGCCGTATTGAATTCCCACAAGGTGAACTCCCGTTGTTGGCACGGGAGTATCCGGCAGATGAGCATAACCTGAACTATGTTGACAAGCCTGAGCTTCTTGTCCAACATGTTTTGAATACATGTTTGGAGTCCGGTCAGCTCCTTCGAACTACCCCAGGACAGGCCCTTCTCTTTCCAGGAGGTGAGCCGCGTGGGGATGCCAGATCGGAACTCGGGGGCCGCTGCCCATGCGGGGTCGCGCGGCTCGGTGATATAGAACCACCCCAATTTCCACCCCTTTATGGTTTCCACAAAGGAGCCCTCGAGCCATGTTATGTTGGGCATCTTGCCCACCATGGTGCCTCCGCACTCCGCCTGGCAGTCGCCCACCATCTTCGGCTTGACATTGAAGGTCTTCAGCCATAAGCCGAAGTGGGGCTTGATGCGGAGCAAGGCCTTGCACATGACAATAAACGCCGAGATGTTGAGGATGAAGTTCGGGGCCAGATCGTGGAAATCCAGGCCGTAATAGAACATGAGCCCCCGGACGAAGGGATGAAGAGGGAATCCCAGTCCACAGAGGAAATGGGTGAGGAATACCACCCTCTCGTGGGGCCTGGGGGTGGGGATGAGCTACCCCTCATCTGGGAGCCGGTGCGCGATGTCGTTGGGCAGTTATCCGGCTCTCTTCAGTTTCTTGATGTCTCCCTCCATGACGGACGAGACCATCCACTTGCATCCCGCTCCGGACATGGTTGGAGAAGGTTGAGGTGGAACTGAGGACTTGGGCGCTAGGGCTCGAATGTGCGAAAACGGATGAGCAAAGGAGGAAGAAGGCGTGGATAGAAAGGTGAATCCTTATCCCTTTATATGGGCGGACGAAACTGAGCGTCCCCACTTGCCTGGTAAAAATCGCTTATCCCCCAAGCGCCACAATTGATGGTGTGGTTGGGTTACCCATGCCCGTATTGATGAGAATCCCGTAATAAGGGGACACGATCTCTGCTTTGACAAGTCGTGTCGAAAAACTGCCTCGCGTTATGTGCGGGGCTGGTTAAAAGGAACGGTTCGAATAATCACCGGGCCATGACATAACATCATGCTACCAAAACAAGCCAGCAAGTTAGATCTGCGAAAATATTATTCTCTCTGCGGTGGTATGTGGAACTTAATTTGTAGGGTCGGACACTATCCTCGTTTTCAAGTTCTTCTGTGATGTATTCGGAGAAGGAACCCGCCTTGCAATGCTGAAGACAATACTGCGCGCCGGACTCATTATCATTGAAGCCTGGTTCAGGGGCTACTGAGGGAGTCCTGGATTAGGGGGTCTCCAGACAACCGGACTATCTTCATTAGCCGGACTGTTAGACTATGAAGATACAAGATTGAAGACTTTGTCTCGTGTCCGGATGGGACTCTACTTGGCGTGGAAGGCAAGCTAGGAAATACGTATATGGATATCTCCTCCTTTGTAACCGACCTTGTGTAACCCTAACCCTTTTCGGTGTCTATATAAACCGAAGGGTTTTAGCCCGTAGGACAACAATCACAACATACAATCATACCATAGGCTAGCTTCTAGGGTTTAGCCTCTCTGATCTCGTGGTAGATCTACTCTTGTACTACCTATATCATCAATATTAATCAAGCAGGACGTAGGGTTTTACCTCCATCAAGAGGGCCCGAACCTGGGTAAAACATTGTGTCCCTTGCCTCCTTTACCATCCAGCCTAGACGCACAGTTCGGGACCCCCTACCCAAGATCCGCCGGTTTTGACACCGACAGTGAGCTTCGAGGAAGAAAAGTGCCACCAGTATCACTATCTCACTAGTTCCTTTGTGAGGAGGTTTGAATTTTCATCTTCACGTAATTCTCCAACTGTCCTGTTTGATCTTTATGAAAATTCTTACACTATGGACTTAGAGGATTTTACCACTGCTTGCAAACTTCCACAGTGGGGTAGTGTCAGGGAACCTCGCAAATCTGAATTTAGAGATTTTCTTGCTAGTATAACTGTGGGGGAATCTAGAGATATACCACAAGCTACCATAGGGAGCATTCACTTTCCTGCTATACATTATTTTGCTCTCTTCATAGGTAGATGCATTAATGGTAAAGATGAGGCATGTCACATGTGTGTCTTAGAAGTGCTATGTTAGGAAATAAATCTTATAATTTGGGAGCCATTGTTGCATGTAGGTTGCATCTTAATAGATTTAATGGAGATTTCTTTGGTGGAATTTATGCAACCCGCATAACTAATTTTCTTGGTATAGCCATACGTGAAGATGATATTGAGTTGCCTCCTGCTTATTTGGATTATGAGGCTGTGGTTCACCACCAGTTTGTCGAGAGGAATGAATCACCTCTCCAGTATCGCCTAATCTTTGACAGACGCCGTGCTGTCCATATTACTCTCCCTGCTCCTGCCTTCTTCGATTATCAGGCAAAAGGAAGATATGTTATTACCAAAGAGGAGGCAGATGAGTACGAGAGGAGGGCGGAGACGATAGCCGCTACATCACAGTACGACCCCAACTATTACTAAGGATATCCGCCAGGCCAGCCGTGGCCATAGACCAACTTAGGCCAAAAGCCTAAGCTTGGGGGAGTACGTATTTCCCACCGACATTACATTCATTTTCACACACTCATTGCTAGATGTCGGTGCTCATACTTTTTCGTTGTATCATCCATGCTAGTTTATTTTCCTTTTTATGCTTTCTTCTTGTGTGTTTAATAAACCTTAAGAAAAACAAAAAAAATTAGTTGTAGCTTTTAATTAGTTTACTTTCCATGCTTGTAGTAGTAATTAAAAAGAAAACCCAAAAAGATTTCCTGATCTTCTTTTTCTTGTTGGGAGCTTTCCCATGTAAATAGTTTTATTTCTTTTCTTTTCTTTGGGGGTCGAGAGGAGAAGACCATAATTAAATTATTGAAGTGGCTCTTATATGCATTATTGTTGATCTGACAAAGAGCCCATATTGCCTTGTCTTCTCCTGTTTATTGAATGCTTGCAGATTCCAGCTTAGTCCAATGCACGTGCACTCTTAATATTATTCACATCATTCGGTCATGCAAGTGAAAGGCAATTATGACGATATATGATGGACTGAATGAGATGAGAAAAGCTGGTATGAACTCGACCTCTCTTGTGTTTTGTAAATATGATTTGTTCATCGTTCCTGATTCAGCCTATTATGAATAAACATGTTTGCAATGACAACTAGAGATCATAGTTTCTTGTGCCATGCTTGATTAAATAGGAGCTTATAATGGTTTACCTTGCGTGCCAACATGCTATTAAAATGGTCGTGATGTGGTATGATAGGTATCCTCCTCTGAATGATTTAAGTGACTTGACTTGGCACATGTTCACGCATGTAGTTGAAACAAAATCAACATATCCTTCACGATTTTTATGTTCATGGTGGATTATATCCTACTCATGCTTGCATTCGGTGTTGATTAATTTTAATGCATGTTCATGACTGTTGTCGCTCTCTAGCTTGTCGCTTCCTAGTCTTTTGCTAGCCTTCACCTGTACTAAGCGGGAATACTTCTTATGCATCCAACTCCATAAACCCCAAAGTTGTTCCATATGAGTCCACCATACCTACCTATACACGGTATCTACCTACCGTTCCAAGTAAATTTGTATGTGCCAAACTCTAAACCTTCAAATAAATATCATGTTTTGTATGCTCGAATAGCTCATGTATCAACTAGGGTTGTCCGTATCTTCCATGTTAGGTGGGTTATTCTCAAGAGGAGTGGACTCCGCTCCTCACTCACGAGAAAATGGCTGGTCACTGGGATGCCCAGTCCCATGATTTATGCAAACTAAATCAAAATAATTGCAAACAAAACTCCCCTTGGGACTCTTGTTAGTTGGAGGCACTCATTATTTCGAGCAAGCCATGGATTGATGCTTGTTGGTTGATACGTCTCCAACGTATCTATAATTTTTGATTTCTCCATGCTATATTATCTACTGTTTTAGACATTATTGGGCTTTATTATCCACTTTTATATTATTTTTGGGACTAACCTATTAACCGGAGGCCCAGCCCAGAATTGTTGTTTTTTGCCTGTTTTAAGGTTTCGAAGAAAAGGAATATCAAACGGACTCCAAACGGAATGAAACCTTCGGGAACATGATTTTCTCAACGGATAAGACCCGGGAGACTTGGACCCTACGCCAAGGCACGTAACAGGAGGCCACGAGGTAGGGGGCGCGCCCTACCCTACTAGGCGTGCCCCCACCCTCGTGGGCCCCCTGTTGCTCCACCGATGTACTTCTTCCTCCTATATATATCCACGTACCCCCAAACGATCAGAGTAGGAGCAAAAACCCTAATTCCACCGTCGTAACTTTTTGTATCCATGAGATCCCATCTTGGGGCCTGTTCCAGAGCTCCGCCGGAGGGGGCATCGATCACGGAGGGCTTCTACATCAACACCATAGCCCCTCCGATGAAGTGTGAGTAGTTCATCTCAGACCTACGGGTCCATAGTTAGTAGCTAGATGGCTTCTTCTCTCTTTTTGGATTTCAATACAATGTTCTCCCCCTCTCTTGTGGAGATCTATTCGATGTAATCTTCTTTTTGCAGCGTGTTTGTTGAGACCGATGAATTGTGGGTTTATGATCAAGTCTATCTATGAAAAATATTTGAATCTTCTCTGAATTCTTTTATCTATGATTGGTTATCTTTGCAAGTCTCTTCGAATTTTACTTGGAGCTATATTTTTATTCGCCACATGACATGTGTTTTGCTTGGAGCGTCTTGTATGATTTGAGCCTTTGCTTGTTAGTTTACCACAATCATCCTTGCTGTACACACCTTTCGAGAGAGCCATACATGATTTGGAATTTGTTAGAATACCCTATGTGCTTCACTTATATCTTTTGAGTTATATAATTTTGCTCTAGTACTTCACTTATATCTTTTAGAGCACGGTGGTGGATTTGTTTTATAGAAACTATTAATCTCTCATGCTTCACTTAGATTATTTTGAGAGTCTTGATAGCATGGTATTCAAAGTTAGTAAAATTTTCTTAAGAGTGTTTTGAATAATAAGAGAAGTTTGATGCTTGATAATTGTTTTGAGATATGGAGGTAATAATATCAAAGTCGTGCTAGTTGAGTAGTTGTGAAATTGAGAAATACTTGTGTTGAGGTTTGCAAGTCCCGTAGCATGCACGTATGGTAAACGTTATGCAACAAATTTGAAACATGAGGTGTTATTTGATTGTCTTCCTTATGAGTGGCGGTCGGGGACGAGCGATGGTCTTTTCCTACCAATCTATCCCCCTAGGAGCATGCGCGTAGTACCGAGGTTTTTGATGACTTGTAGATTTTTTCAATAAGTATGTGAGTTATTTATGACTAATGTTGAGTCCATGGATTATACGCACTCTCACCCTTCCATCCTTGCTAGCCTCTTCGGTACCGTGCATTGCCCTTTCTCACATTGAGAGTTGGCGCAAACTTCGCTGGTGCATCCAAACCCCGTGATATGATACGCTCTTTCACACATAAACCTCCTTATATCTTCCTCAAAACAGCCACCATACCTACCCATTATGGCATTTCAATAGCCATTCCGAGATATATTGCCATGCAACTTTCCATCATTCCGTTCATCATGACACATTCATCATTGTCATATTGCTTAGCATGATCATGTAGTTGACATAGTATTTGTGGCAAAGCCACCATTCATAATTCTTTCATACATGTCACTCTTGGTCCATTGCATATCTCGGTACACTGCCGGAGGCATTCATATAGAGCCATCTTTTGTTCTAGTATCGAGTTGTAATCATTGAGTTGTAAATAAATAGATGTGTGATGGTCATCATTTTCTAGAGCATTGTCCCAAGTGAGGAATATAAAAAAAGAGAAAGTCCATCAAAAATAGAAGGCCCAAAAAAAAGAGAAAGGCCATAAAAAAAGAAGGCCCCAAAAAATGAGAGAAAAAGATAGAAGGGACAATGTTACTATCCCTTGCCACACTTGTGCTTCAAAGTAGCACCATAATCTTCATGATAGAGAGTCTCTTGATTTGTCACTTTCATATACTAGTGGGAATTTTCATTATAGAACTTGGCTTGTATATTCCAACAATGGGTCTCCTCAAGTGCCCTAGGTCTTCGTGAGCAAGCAAGTTGGATGCACACCCGCTAGTTTCTTTTGTTGAGCTTTCGTACATTTATAGCTCTAGTGCATCCATTGCATGGCAATCCCTACTCCTTGCATTAACATCAATCAGTGGGCATCTCCATAGCCTGTTCATTGGCCTTGTTGATGTGAGACTTTCTCCTCTTTTGTCTTCTCCACATAACCCCTCTCATTATATTCTATTCCACCCATAGTGCTATGTCCATGGCTCACGCTCATATATTGCGTGAAATTTTATAGGTTTAAGATTACTAAAGTATGAAACAATTGCTTGGTTTGTCATCGGGGTTGTGCATGATAAGAGCATTCTTATCTGACGAAAATGAAACATGACTAAACCATATGATTTTGTAGGGATGAACTTTCTTTGGCCATGTTATTTTGAGAAGACATAATTGCTTAGTTAGTATGCTTGAAGTATTATTATTTTTATGTCAATATGAACTTTTGTCTTGAATTTTTCGGATCTGAATATTCATACCACAACTAAGAAGAATTACATTAAAATTATGCGAAGTAGCACTCCACATCAAAAATTCTGTTTTTATCATTTATCTACTCGAGGACGAGTAGGAATTAAGCTTGGTGATGCTTGATATGTCTCCAACGTATCTATAATTTTTGATTGCTCCATGCTATATTATCTACTATTTTACACATTATTGGGCTTTATTATCCACTTTTATATTATTTTTGGGACTAACCTATTAATCGGAGGCCCAGCCCAGAATTGCAGTTTTTTGCCTATTTTAGGGTTTCGAAGAAAAGGAATATCAAACGGACTCCAAACGGAATGAAACCTTTGGGAACGTGATTTTCTCAACAGATAAGACCCGGGAGACTTGGACCCTATGCCAAGGCATGTAACAGGAGGCCACAAGGTAGGGCGCGCATGTAACAGGAGGCCACAAGGTAGGGCGCGCGCCCTACCCTACTAGGCGTGCCCCCACCCTCGTGGGCCCCCTGTTGCTCCACCGACATACTTCTTCCTCCTATATATACCCACGTACCCCCAAACGATCAAAGCAGGAGCAAAAACCCTAATTCCACCGTCGTAACTTTCTGTATCCACGAGATCCCATCTTGGGGCATGTTCCGGAGCTCTGCCGGAGGGGGCATCGATCACGGAGGGCTTCTACATCAACACCATAGCCCCTCCGATGAAATGTGAGTAGTTCATCTCAGACCTACGGGTCCATAGTTAGTAGCTAGATGGCTTCTTCTCTCTTTTTGGATTTCAATACAATGTTCTCCCCCTCTCTTGTGGAGATCTATTCGATGTAATCTTCTTTTTGCAGCGTGTTTGTTGAGACCGATGAATTGTGGGTTTATGATCAAGTCTATCTATGAAAAATATTTGAATCTTCTCTGAATTCTTTTATCTATGATTGGTTATCTTTGCAAGTCTCTTCGAATTATCAGTTTGGTTTGGCCTACTAGATTGATCTTTCTTGCAATGGGAGAAGTGCTTAGCTTTGGGTTCAATCTTGTGGTGTCCTTTCCCGGTGAGAATAAGGGCAGCAAGGCACGTATTGTATTGTTGCCATCGAGGATAACAAGATGGGGTTTTCTTCATATTGCATGAGTCTATCCCTCTACATCATGTCATCTTGCTTAAGGCGTTACTCTGTTTTTAACTTAATACTCTAGATGCATGCTGGATAGCGATCGATGAGTGGAGTAATAGTAGTAGATGCAGGTAGGAGTCGGTCTACTTGTCTCGGACGTGATGCCTATATACATGATCATGCCTAGATATTCTCATAACTATGCTCAATTCTGTCAATTGCTCAACAGTAATTTGTTCACCCACCGTAGAATACTTATGCTCTCGAGAGAAGCCACTAGTGAAACCTATGGCCCCCGGGTATATCTTTATCATATTGTTCTCGTACTACTTTGCTATTTACTTTGCCTTTATTTTACTTTGCATATTTATCATAAAAATACCAAAAATATTATCTTTATCATATCTATCAGATCTCACTCTCGTAAGTGGCCTCATAGGGATTGACAACCCCTATTCGCGTTGGTTGCAAGGATTTATTTGTTTTGTGCAGGTACGAGGGACTCGCGCATAGCGTCCTACTAGATTGATACCTTGGTTCTCAAAAACTGAGGGAAATACTTATGTTACTTTGCTTCATCATCCCTTCCTCTTCGGGGAAAACCAACGCAGTGCTCAAGAGGTAGCATTGGTGGGGGGAGAGTATAAACTTTACCATTCTGTTTAGGAACCGCCTATAATGTGTGTAGCATGGAAGATATCGCCATCTCTTGGTTGTTATGTTGACAATGAAAGTATACCGCTCAAAATATTATTCTCCTCTATTTCAAAACCGAGCTCTGGCACCTCTACAAATCCCTTCTTCCCTTTGTGAACGGCCTATGTATTTACTTTTATGTTGAGTCATCATCCTCTTATTAAAAAGCACCAGTTGGAGAGCATCGCTGTCATTTGCATTCATTACTGTTTGTTTACATTGAGTATGACTTGACTGGATCTCTTTTACCAAGAATTACAATGTCTAGTCACTCCTTGATCTTTAAAGGTGCTCTGCATTTATGTTTTGCGGTCTCAGAAAGGGCTAGCGAGAAACCATCTTGTTATATCATATTATGATTGTTTTGAGAAAGTGTTGTCATCCGAGATTTACTATTATTGCTCGCTAGTTGATTATGCCATTGATATGAGTAAACATGAGACCTATGTGTTATCGTGAATATGGTTAGTTCATAATCTTTGCTGAAAACTTGAATGCTGGCTTTACATATTCACAAAACAAGAGAAAACAGAGTTTGTAAAAGTTTTTCTTTATCACTTTCAGTTTATCAACTGAATTGCTTGACGACAAGCAAAGGTTTAAGCTTGGGGGAGTTGATATGTCTCCGCCGTATCTACTTTTCCAAACACTTTTGCCCTTGTTTTGGACTCTAACTTGCATGATTTGAATGGAACTAACCCGGACTGACGCTGTTTTCAGCAGAATTGCCATGGTGTTATTTATGTGAAGAAACAAAAGTTCTCGGAATGACCTGAAACTTCACGGAACATCTTTTTGGAAATAATAAAAAATCCTTGCAAAAGATGAAGACCAGGGGGGCCACACCCTAGCCACGAGGGTGGGGGCGCGCCTGCCCCCCTAGGGCGCGCCCCCTACCTCGTGGGCCCCCTGGAGCTCCTCCGACCTCGACTCCAACTCTATATATTTTCTTTCGAGGAGAAAAAAATAAAGAAGAAGGATTCATCGCGTTTTACGATACAGAGCCTCCGCCAAGCCCTAAAACCTCTCAGGAGGGCTGATCTGGAGTCTGTTCGGGCCTCCGGAGAGGGGAATCCGTCGCCATCGTCATCATCAACCATCCTCCATCACCAATTTCATGATGCTCACTGCCGTGCGTGAGTAATTCCATCGTAGGCTTGCAGGATGGTGATGGGTTGGATGAGATTTATCATGTAATCGAGTCTGTTTTGTTAGGGTTTGATCCCTAGTATCCACTATGTTCTGAGATTGATGTTGCTATGACTTTGCTATGCTTAATGCTTGTCACTAGGGCCCGAGTGCGATGATTTCAGATCTGAACCTATTATGTTTTCATCAATATATGAGAGTTCTTGATCCTATCTTGCGAGTCTATAGTCTCCTATTATGTGTTACGATCCGTTAACCCCGAAGTGACAATAATCGGGATACTTACCGGTGATGACCGTAGTTTGAGGAGTTTATGTATTCACTATGTGTTAATGCTTTGGTCCGGTACTCTATTAAAAGGAGGCCTTAATATTCCTTAGTTTCCACCAGGACCCCTCTGCCACGGGAGGGTAGGACAAAAGATGCCATGGAAGTTCTTTTCCATAAGCACGTATGACTATATTCGGAATACATGGCTACATTACATTGATGAATTGGAGCTAGTTCTGCGTCACCCTAGGTTATGACTGTTACATGATGAACCGCATCCGACATAATTCTCTATCACTGATCCATTGCCTACGAGCTTTCCATATATTGTTCTTCACTTATTTACTTTTTCCGTTGCTATTGCTATCATCACTACAAAATACTAAAAACATTACTTTTGCTACCGTTACCACTACTATCATATTACTTTGCTACTAAATACTTTGCTGTAGATATTAAGTTTCCAGGTGCGGTTGAATTGACTACTCAACTTCTAATACTTGAGAATATTCTTTGGCTCTCCTTGTGTCGAATCAATAAATTTGGGTTGAATACTCTACCCTCGAAAACTGTTGTGATCCCCTATACTTGTGGGTTATCACTATGCCTCTAAGTCGTGCCCCGACACGTGGGAGATATAGCCGCATTGTGGGTCTTATACCATGCTTGTATATCCAATGTTTTGTAATTTGTCCGACATGCATATAAACAAATGGTTCGTTTAAAGTTTCACTTTGCCTCCACTACGTGTCGCTTTGCATCTTAGTTTTGACATCCCATTCAGTTCATGCCTTGACACATGTTGACGAGATCGATTGATGTTCAGAGAACAATTGTGTGTCGTGCAAGGAGATAAAGGTTTGGTCTGTTTCTATGATAGAAATGACCCGCAGGGGGTCTTTGGGGATCAGAGGGAGTATATTGTACGTTCATAAGCAAAACGAACGTATTGTACCCACCCTAGTCCTCTTTCAATTGATCTCCGGACCCTGAGATGAAATCGAGAGAACGAGTGGGGGCATGTGTGATACCTAAGGCGGATTCATAATTTTAAACTGGTGATCATAGCATCCGCAAATCATATATAAAGGGTATTCAATGTTCGTTTCGTTTTTGAACATACAATATACTCCCTCCTATCCTTTCTAGTTTACATATAAATTTTATGTGTAGTTAAAGTATCTCTACTCTGATCAAAAAAGTATCAACATTTAACAATGCCCTAAATCAATATCATTAGATTCGTAAGTACTCCTAGATTTGTACTCGAGATGGTTTCCAATTTGTTTTCAACCACATGAATGTGCTTGTTCTTGTGCATGCTCTTCCTACTAGGATTTCACCACGTATAGCCAGTCCAATAGTAACTTTTTAAGCTCCCTGTCCAATAGTACTAGTGGAGTACTGACAACATTTGTACTAGAGTATGCAGTGCCCATACTAGTACTCCCTCCTTTCATTTATATAGGGCATATGTGGAGGAGAGAGATGTGAAAAAGTAAGGGGAGTATGCTTTGTGTAAGTTGCATGTCATATATTATTACTCTAACATTTGGTCAAAGTTAGCCTTGAAAAATGCATTAGGCCCTGTATAGTAAATGGAAGGAGGGAGTGGTAATGGAAGTGGATCCTCTGACATAGGTATCCCTGCCTTACCCTCCCTTTCGGTCACTTAATGGCGGACCCCATGCTTGCTAGGCCCCGCATGTCAGTTACTCAATGGGTTCGGCCACGTCAAGATATCCTCATCCGTAGTATACTCCCTCTGTTTTTACTTACTCCGCATAAAACAGAGGGAGTGGTAGTAAAATGACGCGGGCGGGGAGGGGGAGGGACGTCAGTTTGCTCTCAACTGCGGTCCCACAAGCGAGCGAAAACGCAATACAAAGCGTGTTCCATTCGGTGAGCGACGTGGAGGGTCCAGCTTGCCGGGCTGCAACACGAACGCGATAAGAGCGATGTACAGTCAAAACCGATTGACCAGTCGTCACCGGAACCACTATTCACACCAGAACCTTCGCTGCTCAGCCTACGCCAGCCACTGCCCTAAAACCACACCTAATCTCCAGCCCCTTCCCCCACCTTTCGATCCCCTAGCCCGCATCAAGCGTCCCCTAGTTCACCGGAAAGCCATGGTGCATCGCAAGATCACGTACTACAAGATGCTGATGCTGGAGCGCCGTGCAGAAATCACGGCGGCAGTCCGCTCCACAGACCTCTGTTCCCAAGCTCGCTTTGCGGCGGGTGTCGGTGCCAAAACAGGCGGATCTGGGGTAGGGGGTCCCGAACTGTGCGTCTAAGGCGGATGGTAACAGGAGGCGGGGGACACAATGTTTACCTAGGTTCGGGCCCTCTCGATGGAGGTAATACCCTACTTCCAGCTTGATTGATCTTGATGGTATGAGTATTACAAGTGTTGATCTACCACGAGATCGGGGAGGCTAAACCCTAGAAGGTAGCCTATGGTATGATTGTTCTTGTCCTATGGACTAAAACCCTCCGGTTTATATCGACATGGAGGGGCTAGGGTTACACAAAGTCGGTTACAAGGGACGAGATCTACACATCCGAACGGCCAAGCTTGCCTTCCACGCAAAGGAGAGTCCCACCCGGACACGGGACGAAGTCTTCAATCTTGTATCTTCATAGTCCAACAGTCCGGCTATCCGAGGACCCCCTAATCTAGGATTCCCTCAGTAGCCCCTGAACCAGGCTTCAATGACGATGAGTCTGGCACGCAGATTGTCTTCGGCATTGCAAGGCGGGTTCCTCCTCCAAATACTCCATAGAAGATTTTGAACACAATGATAATGTCTGGCTCTGCAAAACAAATTCCACATACCACCACAGAGAGTATAATATTTCCACAAATCTAATCTACTGACAACTTTTCATAGCATGACATCACGCCCTAGCCTCGGTCATTATTTGAACCGTTTTTTCCAACCAGCCACTGCACGTGTTGCAAGGCAGTTTTATTGGCACGTCTTGTAGAAGCAGAGATCGTGTCCCCTTATCACGGGTTCTCATCAATACGGGTGTGGGTAACCCAATCATGCTCGTTAGTATGACTCCTCGATTTTAGGCAAGTTCCAAACGGCCACGCGGAGGACGCTTGATATTCGCCCTCTTTATAAAGGGGCCAAAGCCTGTCCTTTTATTATCGCGCTCAATCCCTCCCTTCCCCCACCCCGAGTTCCAACACCCAAGGCTCAGGCGAAGCGCTTCGGACCTTCAATCATGTCCGAATCCAACCTTCAGGGCCGGTGGATGGCTTCCTTTGTCACAGAGGAGGACATCAAGAAGCTAAGGGAGGCCAGGTATCTGACCACCGAAATCTCACATAGGCTTCCTGCCCGAGGACAGGTCATCCCCACTCCCGAACCCAACGAGAGTGTCGTATTTGTTTCCCACTTCCTCTGAGGGCTAGGCTTTATTCTTGATCCCTTCGTCAGAGGGATCATGTTCTATTATGGGCTCGACTTCCACGATTTAGCTACGGATTCCATCATTCACATCTCATCGTTTATCGCCGTATGTGAGGCCTTCCTCCGCATCACCCCATACTTCGGCTTATGGCTCAAGACCATCAATGTGAAGCCGAAGATGATTTATGGGTGACACGCAGAATGCGGAGGTGCCACAATAAGCAAAGGCGTCGATGCCCCATGGCCAAAGGGTTCCTTCCCGGAGATATCCAACTTATGGCAGTGGGAGTGGTTTTACATCACAGCTCCCCGAAGTACTAAGTGGGTGGCTGCCCCCGCCTTCCGTTCGGGCCCCCCACCACAACTGGCGTCATGGGTCAACAAGGGGCTAGACAAGGGTGCAGTTAATGACATGTCGACATTGCAAAGTCGCATCCGAGATCTCCTCAAGAGGGATATCGGTCTCGTCAAAGTAATGCAAGTTATGCTAGTTCGTCGGGTCCTACCATGCCAACGTCGATCTCTTCGTATGTGGGAGTTCAACCTGGAAGGATCGCAAACTATTCAGCAGTTCTTCGGTGGGACGCACGAAGAGATGTATAAATTGTTCTTCAGATCACGAATAAAGTGTCCGGACACCACCGAGGATGCGGGTCTCAACTGTAATCGTCCAGATACCCAGGTAAGTATTTCCATGACCAAACACACTGTCTTTTCATTTGCCATAACATAATTCTGAAAGAATTGCTCTTGGCCAGGACTGGGTAAGAAAGGCAAAGATGATCAGGTGTTCGGCCCCCCTTCCCGAGGGCTCGGCGGATCCTGTACTAGCCAGGATGCTGGAGTACACACCTTATCAAGTGCCCTCGAGGGAAGATAAAAGGAGATATGAAGAAGCCAAAAGCGAGCCTCACGTATTACTCATCCAAACCGGGGGAATTAGTATCTCCACGAAGGAGGATAATCAAGGAGAAGAATCCGAAATTCCCTCTTCCCAAGGAAGGAAAAGGACCACCCCTGAAGACTTGGAAACAAAGGTTTCCAAACGAGAGAAGAAACCCTCGCCAGGAGGCCCTGCATCGGAGGGCGCCCTTGCCGCCCAGTGCCCGCAAGGGGGTCAGCCCTCCACTGAGCTGTAAGTGAACAAAAGTACTTTTGGTAAATATATTTTGCCTTATCTCCCCGAACAATAACCGAGACATATGTCTTGCAGTCCGGACCGTAGCCCTTCCCGACAGAGTTCGTCTTCGGGGGATCTTCTTCTAGAGATGATGGAGAGCGAAATGCCTCCCCTTGTCTCCCCGCCTCCTGGGGCGGATGACCCTGAGGTGTCATCACGGAGGATTTCTCCTGATCCGACAAGGTCAGAAGGTATCCCTTCGGCTACCCAAAGTTTGGAGTATTCGGCTCCTAAGGGGAGCGACAGAAAGAGTCTGGGATTATCCGGTGCGCAACCGGACGCACTGATGAATCTTTTGGAGCAAGCGGCAATCTCAGAGGAGCATCGTACCTTAATGGGTACTGTGATCGAGGGGATCTCATCCGCCAAAAGTGGGTTGCATGAAGCTTTTGCGAGCCTGCTAAGGGGCTTTGAGGTACGCAAAGTAATATATAAATTTTTGACGGTACGGCACTCGCTAGGTGTGCTCTATACCGATAGTAGCCCCTGAGACTCTGGTTGCTGTCGAGAGGCGGCAAACAGAGAATCATAATCCCACGTAATGATCATGCTTCTATCCTATGCAGGAGGCTGACGGCCCGGTGGCTGGCCAGACTGTCGAGCTTGCCGGACTAAGCCGTCAACTTGACGCGGTAGATGCCGACATTGCGCTCGTGAACAAGCGGCTTGATGAGGCACATGGTATGTATTTTAGGGTGGTCAACAGATATTAAGAGGAGCATGATGCTAGTATCTAATATATGATGTGACTGCAGATGGAGCTGCCCCCATGGAGACCCTTCGGGCGGAACTTGCCCGAGCCAAGGAACAAGCCAGGAGAAGTGATGCGGCCACCCTAAAGGCGGCCAAAGACTTAAGAGCCGAGCAGGCTGCTCATCGCAAGAGCGAAGATAAAATAGCCAAAATGGCTGTTGAGCTGAAAGATACCGCTGGCCGATATGAGCTTCTTGAAAAGGAAAGCCAAGTGAGGGAGGCTGACTTGAAGAGAGCCGTGGAGGCAGCCAAGGAAACCCGTTCTAAAATCAGAGCAGCAGAGGAGGAGCTCCTTTAAGCCGGAGATATCACGGCTGGGAAGCCCTTTTTGTTGCGGACGAAGTTCAGAGATCCGAAGTATGCCACTCTGGATCGATTATGGAGTGCTACAGGCATATGCGGACTTGGCAATGAGTGCTGCTGATGCGACTGCGTTTTTCAAAGATCAAGAAGACCACGGAGTAGATAAGTTGTTCTGGTCGCAGTTCAGTGCTCCGACGCGTCCGCTACTGTTAAATGAGCAAATGGCCGAGTGGGCTGAGCTCCATAGGTTGTCCGGGCTTGCCACGAGGTCTGTCGTGGATCATCTTTGACTGAAAGGACCAAAGCTGAATAGTTATTTTGGTTTAGTGCAACGATTCCTTGGTATTGTGCAGCATATCGATGCCCTAAAGAGGTCGGCGTGCATAGAGGGTGCGCAGATGGCTCTTGCCCGTGTTAAGACATACTGGGCAGAGATGGATGCCACTGCTATTGCAACTCAGGGTCCGGCCGTAGGCCAGGTCTTGGCCAGGTCCTAGAAGGCGCTGGTTTAATAGAGGCTTAGTGCTTGAAGAATATTATGTTCGAGTGGCATGTATCCCAATTGTAAAAACAATGCTATTTGGATTATAAAGGCTGTGTTTATACTTTTGCCTGAAAGTATTATGATGCCTCCTATGTGGCCATTTTATGTATGTATATAACCTAAAAGTTTGCAGTCGTCGGCTTCAGCCCCCATGCACATAATGCGGGGGTGTTCTGGAAAGCACGTATTCACACTTGATCCAACGTCTTGGTCCATGAAGGAGGTGATAGCCCGGTGAACAAGGCAATCGGACTATATTGCTTTAACACTTTCACTTAGCCATAGGAGTTTGACAGTGGGGCTACTATATAGCCCCTGGTACCTCCGCGCTTATCCGAATACGGTGCGCGTACATACATGACCGGGAAACCGGTCCTTCGTTAATGCGGAGGAATCACGAAGATTCTGCTGAGTCATCGAGTGGTTGACCAGTCTCGCGCTTTATCATGACAGTCAGTTTTTGGCTTTCTCTACTGAGGTGCTCACCCAGATGAACCAGGGCACAATCATAGTAGTTCTCCCGGTGCCACCTTAGCCGATAGAGCGGAACATAAGGTAGCAAAACACGGGAGCCGGGCAAACCCAACATTTGACCAAAGACATGATTCGGAGCTGATGCATATAAGGCCAAACTCGCGACGTCGAACACTCCCTAAGGTATTCGGACTTTACAACATATACCGGGCTGAGCAAAGCCCTTGATAATGAACCCTGAATTTCCAGGTACGTGCATTAGTCTGACGTGGCGAAAATGCGAATAACGCCAGCATCCCTCTCGGTTATGCTAAGTATCCGGAGGGCGTGAAGCAACAAGAGACAGAGAGAAAGGTTTACACAGGGTCTTAATCTAAAAAGAAACCTTTGAGCGGGGCCCTGTTGCACGTCTGCGCATGTGTCTTTGTTGTGCCATGTCCTGGAAGGGTGTAGCACGATTGTCATTTGCAAGAGAGAAAAAACCCAGGTGAATGTCTACATGCGGAAAATTGGTTATTTTTAATAGACCATTGAAATTCAATCTAAGTAAGGTCAAACCGAACTATAGTCCTTTTTACATGCGGGAAGCCCCTAGCACCACCTATGGGAGTATATCCATCGACCCAATCTCGGGTTTATCTGAACTATTATAGTGAGGGGTGCGCCGGACTCGTCTAGCCGTGTCCGCGGTCTTGACGACCGAACATTTATTCTGGTTGGAGGGGTCATTCAGTGTTCGGCTGCGAAAGCCGCCATACATTCCTCCGCATGTAAGGAACGCTCTGAGTTTCCGCTAACTATGATGATGCCACGTGGACCGGGCATCTTGAGCTTAAGATAAGCGTAATGCAGTATTGCATTAAAACGAGTGAAGGTTGTTCTTCCGAGTAGTGCTTGATAGCCGCTTCAGAATGGAGCAATGTCGAAGGTTAATTCTTCGCTTCGAAAGTTGTCGGGAGAACCAAATACAACCTCTAGTACTATAGAGCCTGTGCAGCGGGCCTCTGGGCCTGGTACTACTCCTTTAAAGGTAGTATTGCTTTGGCTGATTCTTGTTGGGTCTATCCCCATTTTGCGGACTGTGTCTTGATATATCAGATTAAGACCACTGCCGCCATCCATAAGGACTCGGGTGAGATGGTATCCGTCAATTATTGGGTCTAGTACCAAGGCAGCCGATCCTCCGTGCCGGATACTAGTCGGGTGGTCCCTGCGATCAAAAGTGATTGGGCAGGCCGACCAAGGGTTGAACTTGGGGGTAACGGGCTCTACGGTGTGTATGTCTCGGGGTGCGCGTGTGCTCCTCCTCTTCGTTACGTGAATCATATTCACTGTTTTGACTTCTGGTGGGAATTTTTTCTGTCCCCCGGTGTGTTGTTGGTGAGGCTCATCCTCGTCTTCACTTGGTGTCTCCCTCCCCTTGCGTTCGGCGTTTAGCTTGCCGGCCTGCTTAAAGACCCAACATTCTCTATTGGTGTGATTTGCAGGTTTATCGGAGGTGCCGTGAATTGATACGTCTCCAACGTCTATAATTTTTTATTGCTCCATGCTATATTATCTACTGTTTTGGACATTATTGGGCTTTATTATCCACTTTTATATTATTTTTGTGACTAACCTATTAACCGGAGGCCCAGCCTAGAATTGATGTTTTTTTGCCTGTTTTAGGGTTTCGAAGAAAAGGAATATCAAATGGAGTCCAAACGGAATGAAACCTTCAGGAACGTGATTTTCTCATTGAATACAACTCAGGAGACTTGGACCCTATGCCAAGACACATAACAGGAGGCCACAAGGTAGGGGGCGCGCCTACCCCCCCCCCCCCCGGCGCGCCCTCCACCCTCATGGGCCCCCTGTTGCTCCACCGACGTACTTCCCCACCTATATATACCCACGTACCCCCAAACGATCAGATAAGGAGCCAAAACCCTAATTCCACCGCCATAACTTTCTGTATCCATGAGATCCCATCTTGGGGCCTGTTCCGGAGCTCCGCCGGAGGGGGCATCAATCACGGAGGGCTTCTACATCAACACCATCGCCTCTCAGATGAAGTGTGAGTAGTTTACCTCAGACCTACGGGTCCATAGTTAGTAGCTAGATGGCTTCTTCTCTCTTTTGGGATCTCAATACAATGTTCTACCCCTCTCTTGTGGAGATCTATTCGATGTAATCTTCTTTTTGCGGTGTGTTTGTTGAGACGGATGAATTGTGGATTTATGATCAAGTCTATCTATGAATAATATTTGAATCTTCTCTGAATTCTTTTATGTATGATTGGTTATCTTTGCAAGTCTCTTCTAATTATCAGTTTGGTTTGGCCTACTAGATTGATCTTTCTTGCAATGGGAGAAGTGCTTAGCTTTGGGTTCAATCTTGCGGTGTCCTTTCCTGGTGACAGTAAGGGCAGCAAGGCATGTATGTATTGTTGCCATCGAGGATAACAATATGGGGTTTTCTTCATATTGCATGAGTCTATACCTCTACATGATGTCATCTTGCTTAAGGCGTTACTCTATTTTTAACTTAATACTCTAGATGCATGCTGGATAGCGGTCGATGAGTGGATTAATAGTAGTAGATGCAGGCAGGAGTCGGTCTACTTGTCTCGGACGTGATTCCTATATACATGATCATACCTAGATATTCTCGTAACTATGCTCAATTCTATCAATTGCTCAACAGTAATTTGTTCACCCACCGTAGGATACTTATGCTCTCGAGAGAAGCCACTAGTGAAACCTATGGCCCCCGGGTCTATCTTTATCATATCAATCTCCTACTACTTAGTTATTTACTTTGCCATTTACTTTGCCTTTATTTTACTTTGCATCTTTATCATAAAAATACCAAAAATATTATCTTATCGTATCAATTAGATCTCACTCTCGTAAGTGGCCCTATAGGGATTGACAACCCCTATTTGCGTTGGTTGCGAGGATTTATTTGTTTTGTGCAGGTGAGAGGGACTCGCGTGTAGCCTCCTACTGGATTGATACCTTGGTTCTCAAAAACTGAGGGAAATACTTACGCTACTTTGCTGCATCATCCCTTCCTCTTCAGGGAAAACCAACGCAGTGCTAAAAGAGGTAGCAAGAAGGATTTCTGGCGCCGTTGCCGGGGAGGTCTACGCAAAAGTCAACATACCATGTACCCATCACATACCCTTATCTCCCGCATTACATTATTTGCCATTTGCCTCTCATTTTCCTCTCCCCCCACTTCACCCTTGCCGTTTTATTTGCCCTCTCTCTCTATCCTCCCTCTATTTGCCTCTTTTTGTTCACTTGCTTTTTGTTTGCTTGTGTGTTAGTTTGCTTGCTTGTCACGATGGCTCAAGATAATACTAAATTGTGTGACTTCACCAATACCAACAACAATGATTTTATTAGCACTCCGATTGCTCCTCTTACCGATGCCGAATCTTGTGAAATTAATGCTGCTTTGCTGAATCTTGTTATGAAATATCCATTCTCTAGCCTTCCTAGTGAAGATGTCGCTACCCATCTAAATAGCTTCGTTGATTTGTGTGACATGCAAAGGAAGAAAGATGTGGATAATGATATTGTTAAGTTGAAGCTATTTCCTTTTTCGCTTAGAGATCATGCTAAAGCTTGGTTTTCGTCTTTGCCTAAAAATAGTATTGATTCATGGAACAAGTGCAAAGATGCTTTTATCTCTAAGTATTTTCCTCCTACTAAGATCATCTCTCTTAGAAACGATATTATGAACTTTAAGCAACTTGATCATGAACATGTTGCACAAGCTTGGGAGAGAATGAAACTTATTATACGTAATTGCCCTACTCAAATTTTAAATTTATGGATGATCATACAAAAATTTTATGCCGGATTGAATTTTGCTTCTAGAAATCTTTTAGATTCATCCACGAGAGGCACTTTTATGGAAATCACTTTAGGAGAAGCTACTAAACTCCTAGATAATATTATGGTTAATTATTCTCAATGGCACACTGAAAGATCTACTAATAAAAAGGTGCATGCAATAGAAAAAATTAATGTGTTGAGTGGAAAGATGGATGAACTTATGAAATTATTTTCTAATAAGAGTGTTTCTTTTGATCCTAATGATATGCCCTTGTCTACTTTGATTGAGAATAATAATGAATCTATGGATGTGAATTTTGTTGGTAGGAACAATTTTGGTAATAACGTGTATAGAGGAAATTTCAACCCTAGGCCTTATCCTAGTAATCCCTCTAATAATTATGGTAATTCCTACAACAATTCTTATGGAAATTATAATAAGATGCCCTCTGATTTTGAATCTAATATTAAAGAATTTATTACTTCGCAAAATAATTTTAATGCTATGATTGAAGAAAAATTGCTTAAGATTGATGATTTGGCTAGGAACGTTGATAGAACTGCTCTTGATGTTGATTCTTTGAAACTTAGATCTATTCCACCTAAGCATGATATCAATGAGTCTCTCAAAGCCATGAGAATTTCCATTGATGAGTGCAAAGAAAGAACCGCTAGGATGCCTGCTAAGAAAGATGCCTTTATAAAAGTGTGTACTTCTAGTTCCTATGAAAATAATGATAAAGATCTAAAAGTTATTGATGTGTCCCCTATTAAATCTTTGTTTTTCAATATGAATCTTGATAATGATGAGACTGAATATGATCCACCTTTACCTAGAAGGTGTTCCAAGAATTCAGAATTTGTTGATCTTGATGCTAAATTTGATAGAAGTGGGATTGAAGAAATTAAAACCCTAGATGTTGCTAAACCCACTATTATGGATTTCAAGGAATTTAACTATGAAAATTGCTATTTGATTGATTGTATTTCCTTGTTGCAATCCGTGCTAAATTCTCCACACGCTTATAGTCAAAATAAAGCGTTTACTAAACATATCATTGATGACTTGATGCAATCTTATGAAGAAAAACTTGAATTGGAAGTTTCTATCCCTAGAAAACTTTATGATGAGTGGGAACCAACTATTAAAATTAAAATTAAAGATCATGAATGCTATGCTTTATGTGATTTGGGTGCTAGTGTTTCCACGATTCCAAAGACTTTGTGTGATTTGTTAGGTTTCCATGATTTTGATGATTGCTCTCTACCTTGAGGATTCCACTATTAAGAAACCTATGGGAAGAATTAATGATGTTCTTATTGTTGCAAATAGGAATTATGTGCCCGCAGATTTTATTGTTCTTGGCATAGATTGCAATCCTTCATGTCCTATTATTCTTGGTAGAACTTTCCTTAGAACGATTGGTGCAATTATTGATATGAAGGAAGAAAATACTAGATTCCAATTTCCATTAAGGAAAGACATGGAACACTTTCCTAGAAAGAAAATTAAATTACCTTATGAATCTATTATGAGAGCCACTTATGGATTGCCTACCAAAGATGGCAATACCTAGATCTATTCTTGCTTGTCATGCCTAGCTAGGGGCGTTAAACGATAGCGCTTGTTGGGAGGCAACCCAATTTTATTTTTATTCCTTGTTTTTTGCTCCTGTTTAGTAATAAATAAATTATCTACCCTCTGTTTTGTTTGTGTTTTTTTGTGTTTAATTAGTGTTTGTGCCAAGTAGAACCGTTGGGAAGACTTGGGGAAAGTCTTGTTGAACTTGCTGTAAAAAACAGAAACTTTAGCGCTCACGAGAACTGCTATAATATTTATTTGGAAAGTGATATTTAGTTAATTCTTTTTGAATATGATTAATAGATAAATTCCTCACGTCCAGAAATTTATTTTAGAATTTTTGGGGTTCCAGATCTTGCGCTCTCTACAAATTACTACAGACTGTTCTGTTTTTGACAGATTCTGTTTTTCGTGTGTTGTTTGCTTATTTTGATGAATCTATGGCTAGTAAAATAGTTTATAAACCATAGAGAAGTTGGAATACAGTAGGTATAACACCCATATAAATAAATAATGAGTTCATTACAGTACCTTGAAGTGATCTTTTATTCTCTTTCGCTAACGGAGCTCACGAGATTTTCTACTTTAAGTTTTGTGTTGTGAAGTTTTCAAGTTTTGGGTAAAGATTTGATGGATTATGGAACAAGGAGTGGCAAGAGCCTAAGCTTGGGGATTCCCATGTCACCCCCAAGATAATCTAAGGACTCCTAAAAGCCAAATCTTGGGGATGCCCCGGAAGGCATCCCCTCTTTCGTCTACTTCTATCGGTAACTTTACTTGGAGCTATATTTTTATTTACCACATGATATGTGTTTTGCTTGGAGCGTCTTGTATGATTTGAGTCTTTGCTTGTTAGTTTACCACAATCATCCTTGATGTACACACCTTTTGAGAGAGCCATATATGATTTGGAATTTGTTAGAATACTCTACGTGCTTCGCTTATATCTTTTGAGTTATATAATTTTGCTCTAGTGCTTCACTTATATCTTTTAGAGAATGGTGGTGGATTTGTTTTATAGAAACTATTGATCTCTCATGCTTCACTTAGATTATTTTGAGAGTCTTAATAGCATGGTAATTTGCTTAAAATCCTAATATGATCGGTATGCAAGATTAATAATAAAACTCTCTTATGAGTCTGTTGGATACTATAATAAGTTCGATACTTGATAATTATTTTGAGATATGGAGATGGTGATATTAAAGTCATGCTAGTTGAGTAGTTGTGAATTTGAGAAATATTTGTGTAGAAGCTTGTAATTCCCGTAGCATGCACGTATGGTGAACCATTATGTGATGAAGTCGGAGCATGATTTATTTATTGATTGTCTTCCTTATGAGTGGCGGTCGGAGACGAGCGATGGTCTTTTCCTACCAATCTATACTCCTAGGAGCATGCATGTAATACTTTGCTTTAATAACTTGTAGATTTTTGCAATAAGTATATGAGTTCTTTATGACTAATGTTGAGTCCATGGATTATACACACTCTTACCCTTCCACCTTTGCTAGCCTCTCTAATACCGTGCACCTTTTCGCCGGTATCATACACCTACCATACACCTTCCTCAAAACAGACACCATACCTACCTATTATGGCATTTCCATAGCCATTCCGAGATAGATTTCCATGCAACTTTCCACCATTCCGTTTATGACACAGTCCATCATTGTCATATTGCTTAGCATGATCATGTAGTTGACATAGTATTTGTGGCAAAGCCACATTCATAATTCTTTCATACTTGTCACTCATGCATCATTGCATATCCCGGTACACCGCCGGAGGCATTCACATAGAGTCATATTTTGTTCTAAGTATTGAGTTGTAATTGTTGAGTTGCAAGAAAAATAAAAGTGTGATGATCATCATTATTAGAGGATTGTTCCGGTGAGGAAAGGATGATGGAGACTATGATTCCCCCACAAGTCGGGATGAGACTCCGGACAAAAAATAAAAAAGGGAGAAATAAAAGAGGCCATAAAAAAGAGAAAAGGCCCAAAGAAAAAAATATGAGAGAAAAAGAGAGAAGGGACAATGTCACTATCCTTTTACCACACTTGTGCTTCAAAGTAGCACCATGATCTTCATAGTAGAGAGTCTCTCATGTTATCACTTTCATATACTAGTGGGAATTTTACATTATAGAACTTGGCTTGTATATTCCAATGATGGGCTTCCTCAAATTGCCCTAGGTCTTCATGAGCAAGCAAGTTGGATGCACACCCACTTAGTTTCTTTTTGAGCTTTCATATACTTATAGCTCTAGTGCATCCGTTGCATGGCAATCCCTACTCACTCGCATTGATATCTATTGATGGGCATCTCCATAGCCCGTTGATACGCCTAGTTGATGTGAGACTATCTTGTCCTTTTTGTCTTCTCCACAACCACCATTCTATTCCACCTATAGTGCTATATCCATGGCTCACGCTCATGTATTGCGTGAAGCTTGAAACAGTTTTGAAAAAGTTGAGTGAAACAATTGCTTGGCTTGTCATCGGGGTTGTGCATGATTTAAATATTTTGTGTGGTGAAGATAGAGCATAGCCAGACTATATGATTTTGTAGGGATAACTTTCTTTGGCCATGTTATTTTGAGAAGACATAATTGCTTTATTAGTATGCTTGAAGTATTATTATTTTTATGTCAATGTAAACTTTTGTCTTGAATATTTCGAATCTGAATATTCATATCACAATTAAGAAGATTTGCATCGAAATTATGCCAAATAGCACTCCACATCAAAAATTCTCTTTTTATCATTTACCTACTCTAGGACGAGCAGGAATTAAGCTTGGGGATGCCTGATACGTCTCCAACGTATCTATAATTTTTGATTGCTCCATGCTATATTATCTACTGTTTTGGACTATAGTGGGCTTTATTTTCCACGTTTATACTATTTTTGGGACAAACCTATTAACCGGAGGCCCAGCCCAGAATTGTTGTTTTTTCCTGTTTTAGGGTTTCGAAGAAAAGGAATATCAAACGGAGTCCAAACGGAATGAAATCTTCAGGAAAGTGATTTTCTCATCGAATACAACTCAGGAGACTTGGACCCTACGTCAAGACATGTAACAGGAGGCGACGAGGTAGGGGGCACGCCTACATCCCCCCCCCCTAGGCGCGCCCTCCACCCTCGTGGGCCCCCTGTTGCTCCACTGACGTACTTCTTCCTCCTATATATACCCACGTACCCCCAAACAATCAGATACGGAGCCAAAACTCTAATTCCACCGCCATTACTTTCTGTATCCACGATATCCCATCTTGGGGCCTGTTTCGGAGCTCCGCCAGAGGGGGCATCGATCACGGAGGGCTTCTACATCAACATCATAGCCTCTCCGATGAAGTGTGAGTATTTTACCTTAGACCTACAGGTCCATAGTTAGTAGCTATATGGCTTCTTCTCTCTTTTTGGATATCAATACAATGTTCTCCCCCTCTCTTGTGGAGAACTATTCGATGTAATCTTCTTTTTGTGGTGTGTTTGTTGAGACCGATGAATTGTGTGTTTATGATCAAGTCTATCTATGAATAATATTTGAATCTTCTCTATCGGTGTACTAGAGTAGGGGTACCCTAGTACCCCGAACTTGTGCACGGGCAGTCGCAGCACCCCGCGGCAAGGCTTGCCGGGTGACTGCCAAGACCCTCCGTGGTTCCCTTGAAGACCATTCAAGAACAAAGTACTCAAACCAAGGCCCCGGCAAGAGGAGCTTGCCGGGAGGGCAAACCAAGGCCCCGGCAAGAGGAGCTTGCCGGGAAGGCCAACCAAGGCCCCGGCAAGAGGATCTTGCCGGGAAGGGACAAGACCCCGGCAAGAGGAGCTTGCCGGGAAGGCCACTCAAGGCATACCAAGAAAGCTTGCCGCGATGCGCCCTGCGTCCCGGCAAGATCCGGCGAGCGACAAGCTTCCGGACGCAACAAGACGACGGCCGCGGCAAGGAGCTTGCCGCGGGAAACCCCCACTTCGTGCCCGCGCTCCAGCACACCTGCTAACGTGTCGCTCTAGGACTTTCCCAAGCACACGTGGCAGGAGGCCGTGCAGCTAGGGGTACGTGGTGGCAAGCGGAGATGGAGAGAAGCCCATCGTGGCAAACGGTGGCGCTCCTAACGGTCACCTTTTGCACTGTTTAGGAGACTCAGACAGGCATTTTATGCCCTTGTCCCCTGCCGTCAGAGTTAGGTAGGGCGCACTGTATCCACAGTAGCGGTAGCTGCACCTACCGCATCCTTTTCCATTTTTACCCTTCTAGTCTACGTTGCCACCTGTGGGTGACCCCTTGAGAGTATAAAAGGAGGCCCAATTGCAATGTAGACGGGGTTCGGCCGGTTCGGCTCATTCGAGATACCAGAAACACTCCCACGCTCAGTCTGGTAGCGTCGATCGCTCCTGAGCAAAGATTCAATACACACAAACAAGCAGCAGTAGGGTTTTACGCATCCGTGCGGCCCGAAGCTGGGTAAAATCGCCCGCGTGTACTGCCTCGATCCGCTCTTTGTGCGCTCTCCGCCTCCCACCGAACCGAAAGGGCCCCTGCCCCCATAGGTGTTGGTGGATCAGTACCCCCCGACATCTCTGGCGCGCCAGGTAGGGGGCGTCGAGATTGTGCAAACCCGATCCGGCGTGCACCCAAGCTAAATCTTCATCGTCATGGCTCCTAAGAAGCGGGCGAGCAAAAGAACGGCGCCAGTGCGGCAACAGAAAAGCTAAGTCATGCAAAACTTTAGATATTTCCTTTCTATATAAAGTTATCCGCCTCGGAGATCTTGTTCTTTGTACGGAAAACCTGTGCGTGAAGGAATCAACTCGTAGATAGTTGCGCCCTTACTTTGTTTCGAGTCCGCTCAACAACTTAAGTGAGCTGCTAGCGCCCTTACTTTGCTTCGAGTCCGCTCAGCAACTTAAGTGAGCCGCTAGCGCCCTTACTTTGTTTCGAGCCCGCTCAACAACCTAAGTGAGCTGCAACTAGTTGCGACAAGATTGCTTGTCGGTAGCGACCCCGCCAGCAGGCTGCTGAAGTTCCGCACTCGGCGCTCGCGGCAAGGGTGCCTTCACCAGCAAGTTTCCCTAGAAAGCGTAGGGTGGACGTACAAAGAGAGGTTGAACAGGAAGATAGCATGCACTATCTATTTGAGATTTCTGCATAGACCTGTATGCCAAGGAGCCTTCTCGGGGCTAGTTGCACTCCATGTTGCCTCGAGTCTGCTCGGCAGCTTGTGCGGTTGCGCTAGAACCAAGAAGGTAAACCTTTCCGGGAGGCGATGTTCCCGAATAGCCGCTAAGGGCCCATTCCCTCAAGCGCTGCTGGCTGGATCACACGCACTGGAAAGCATTCCAGCAGGCATAGGGAATATGTAGCAGAAGTCAAAATTCGCAAGCGAGTTAAGTGCACTTCAGATGCTAATCACTTATCATGTTTGAACGCAGTTATGGCCTGGGGGCTGGCAACGCCCTTAGGACCAATCTTTTTGGCGTCAAGAACGACGAAGTTCTTCGCCATAAGCCTTTCCGGCAACGATCTTGCCGGGAGCCGGCGTCAAGAACGACGAAGTTCTCCGCCATAAGCCTTTCCGGCAACGATCTTGCCGGGAGTCGGCGTCAAGAACGATGAAGTTCTTCGCCATAAGCCTTTCCGGCAACGATCTTGCCGGGAGTCGGTGTCAAGAACGACGAAGTTCTTCGCCATAAGCCTTTCCGGCAACGATCTTGCCGGAAGCCGGTGTCAAGAACGACGGCGTTCTTCGCCATAAGCCTTCTTGGCAACAAGCTTGCCGGAAGCCGGCATCGAGAACGTCAAAGTTCTCTGCCGAAGATAAAAGCCTTCCTGGCAACAAGCTTGCCGGAAGCCGGCATCGAGAACGTCAAAGTTCTCTGCCGAAGATAAAAGCCTTCCTGGCAACAAGCTTGCCGGAAGGCGGCATCGAGAACGTCAAAGTTCTCTGCCGAAGATAAAAGCCTTCCTGGCAACAAGCTTGCCGGAAGCCGGCATCGAGAACGTCAAAGTTCTCTGCCGAAGATAAAAGCCTTCCTGGTAACAAGCTTGCCGGAAGCCGGCATCGAGAACGTCAAAGTTCTCTGCCGAAGATAAAAGCCTTCCTGGCAACAAGCTTGCCGGAAGCCGGCATCGAGAACGTCAAAGTTCTCTGCAAAAGATAAAAGCCTTCCTGGCAACAAGCTTGCCGGAAGCCGGCATCGAGAACATCAAAGTTCTCTGCCGAAGATAAAAGCCTTCCTGGCAATGAGCTTGCCAGAAGACGGCATCGAGAACGTCAAAGTTCTCTGCTGAAGATAAAAGCCTTCCTGGCAACAAGCTTGCCGGAAGCCGGCATCAAGAACGTCAAAGTTCTCTGCTGGAAGATGAAAGCCTTCCCGGCAAGCCAGTATCGCTGGGGGCTGCGAGTGCCAAGAATCGTCCATGGCAAACCAGAGTTGCCGGGGGCTGCAATATCAGATAAGTCTTTTATCCCTCATCATGCATCCTCTTATGGACTGGGGAATGCGAAACCATGTTTCTTCCCGAAAACTGCCGTGCTCCCTCAACTCTAGGCCCTGGGGCTCGTTCTCGGGGCCAAGTTTGGTCGTAGTCGCGGCAGCAAAGGGATGAAACGAGGAGACCGCACCCACCTCGTTCCTGCCTCCGTCAAAAGCGTGAGAAAGATCGAGCGACGTGGGAAGGCGGCAGGGCCTGTTGCCGGGAGATGAAATGTCTATCCGAGGGATACCAAGGATTTGCTCCTTGGCGTGGGTTTAACTCGCGAGACAAATAACCCGGCAAGCATCCCCTTTTCATTAAAAAAACATCCCACTCAGGTACAGTCCATAGAGGATGAAAAACATGAAAGAGAGGATTACAAGTTTTAGATACAGCTAAGGCCCGAAGGCTTACAAATTAAAAAGATAAGATGCCCGTAATCCCTTTCCTGTCCCTCTTTTCAGGAGGCAGGTCAAGGAGGCGAAAAGGGCAAAAGGAGTGCCTAGGCGAGCTACGGGTGCCAGAAGACACCAAGAGAACATCCCGGGGGCCGTCCGAAGGCTGGACGGCGATAGCGGCACTGGAAGCGGGGCTCGAAGACGGGGCGGCAGGACGTCAGCACGCTGTCGAGGGCACCACGCCCTCGTACTCCGACCTGACGGCCTTGTCGCCAGCCCTCTTCCCCTTCCGCAGCCTCCCTACGCCAGCCGCCCAAGGAGACGACCCCGGGGAGTTCAAGAAGCCGGCGACGCGGATGATGGGGTCGCTGGTGCCGCGCGTGCCGCTGATCCCACAGCCCCTCATGTGCAGTCTCAGTGTCTCGGGCGGGTCCAACTCCATCGCGCGCGCAAACGGAGCTGGAAGCCGGAGGCGACGACGAGGCGCCCGGCGCAGCCTGACGAAGAACTCGCAAGGGTCGTCCCCTATATGGACCGCCGTGGGGGGAGGAGCCGCCGGCGGAGGTGAAGCTGACGCGCCGCCCCGTCCGCCTCTTCCCCGAGCGCCTCGACCTCGTCCTCGACCTCGTCCGCGACCTCGCCCCCTCCCTCTTCCCCTTATGGCTGGCTCTGCCACCATGGGCGCGGAAGAGGGAGAGATGCGCTGCCTGGCGGCGACCCTCGCCGCCACCGATGAAGGGCCTGGGTTCCCTTTCTCCATGGCAGATGAGAGAAAGGGGAGCAGAAGCTGAAGAAAAGAGAAGATGAGAGAGTGCGGGTTTCTGCACTCCCATCCTGCTCTTTATAAAGGAGCGAGGTGGGGGCTCGGCCGCCCCGCTTAGCGAATCAAGGCACGGGAAGGGCAGGGAGTTGGGGCCAACCCGCTGCCTCTGCTCGCGACGGCCCAGTTTCCCACTCCACCGTCCGTGACCCCAAGCGCATGGGAGCCGTGTGGCGGGGATGCAGAACCAAGGCGACAGATGAGGCGGCCTCGCTCCGCCCCGTGAACGCGGGGAGTGGACGTCCCGAAAACCGCGCACCGGCCCCGTCCAGTAAATGCATCACGCCCCCACACCTACCTCCGTTTAGAGAGGAGGGCGTGAACCGTCCCCATCATTGTGGCCTGGCGCATGCTTGAGGGGCTTAGCCCCGCGCACACCGCCCGCGTCACCCACGACGCCGCGTTTGACGCGTGCCGTTCTGGGCGTGCGCGGTGGGAGCGGAGAGATATGCGGCGTGACCTAGGCCGCGCGTGCTCGTGCACTGTTTTGGGCCTGGCCCAACAGCGCTCGGCACCGTGTATGGCCCAGGCCCGGGGGCTTCTGTCGGTGTACTAGAGTAGGGGTACCCTAGTACCCCGAACTTGTGCACGGGCAGTCGCAGAACCCCGCGGCAAGGCTTGCCGGGTGGCC
This sequence comes from Triticum aestivum, assembly GCF_018294505.1. NCBI lineage: Eukaryota > Viridiplantae > Streptophyta > Magnoliopsida > Poales > Poaceae > Triticum > Triticum aestivum. The sequence continues at coordinate 44,194,718 of NC_057803.1, forward strand.
GCCAAGACCCTCCGTGGTTCCCTTGAAGACCATTCAAGAACAAAGTACTCAAACCAAGGCCCCGGCAAGAGGAGCTTGCCGGGAGGGCCAACCAAGGCCCCGGCAAGAGGATGTTGCCAGGAAGGGACAAGACCCCGGCAAGAGGAGCTTGCCGGGAAGGCCACTCAAGGCATACCAAGAAAGCTTGCCGCGACGCGCCCTGCGTCCCGGCAAGATCCGGCGAGCGACAAGCTTTCGGACGCGACAAGACGACGGCCGCGGCAAGGAGCTTGCCGCAGGAAACCCCCACTTCATGCCCGCGCTCCAGCACACCTGCTAACGTGTCGCTCTAGGACTTTCCCAAGCACACGTGGCAGGAGGCCGTGCAGCTAGGGGTACATGGTGGCAAGCGGAGATGAAGAGAAGCCCATCGTGGCAAACGGTGGCGCTCCTAACGGTCACCTTTTGCACTGTTTAGGAGACTCAGACAGGCATTTAATGCCCTTGTCCCCTGCCGTCAGAGTTAGCTAGGGCGCACTGTATCCACAGTAGCGGTAGCTACACCTACCGCATCCTTTTCCATTTTTACCCTTCTAGTCTATGTTGCCACCTGTGGGTGACCCCTTGAGAGTATAAAAGGAGTCCCAAGCGCAACGTAGAGGGGGTTCGGCTGGTTCGGCTCATTCGAGACACCAGAAACACTCCCACGCTCAGTCTGGTAGCGTCGATCGCTCCTGAGCAAAGATTCAATACACACAAACAAGCAGCAGTAGGGTTTTACGCATCCGTGCGACCCGAAGCTGGGTAAAATCGCCCGTGTGTACTGCCTCGATCCGCTCTTTGTGCGCTCTCCGCCTCCCACCGAACCGAAAGGGGCCCTGTCCCCATAGGTGTTGGTGGATCAGTACCCCCCCGACATTCTCTGAATTCTTTTATGTATGATTGGTTATCTTTGCAAGTCTCTTCGAATTATTAGTTTGGTTTAGCCAACTAGATTGATCTTTCTTGCAATGGGAGAAGTGCTTAGCTTTGGGTTCAATCTTGAAGTGTCCTTTCCCGGTGACAGTAAGGGCAGCAAGGCACGTATTGTATTGTTGCCATCGAGGATAACAAGATGGGGTTTTCTTCATATTGCATGAGTCTATCCCTCTACATCATGTCATCTTGCTTAAGGCGTTACTCTGTTTTTAACTTAATACTCTAGATGCATGCTGGATAGCGGTCGATGAGTGGAGTAATAGTAGTAGATGTAGGAAGGAGTCGGTCTACTTGTCTCGGATGTGATGCCTATATACATGATCATACATAGATATTCTCATAACTATGCTCAATTCTGTTAATTGCTCAACAGTAATTTGTTCACCCACCGTAGAATAGTTATGCTCTGGAGAGAAGCCACTAGTGAAACCTATGGCCCCCGGGTCTATCTTTATCATATCAATCTCCTACTATTTAGTTATTTACTTTGCCATTTACTTTGCCTTTATTTTACTTTGCATCTTTATCATAAAAATACCAAAAATATTATATTATCATATCTATCAGATCTCACTCTCGTAAGTGGCCTCCTACTGGTTCAACCCCTATTTGCGTTGGTTGCGAGGATTTATTTGTTTTGTGCAGGTGCGAGGGACTCGTGCGTAGCCTCCTACTCGATTGATACCTTGGTTCTCAAAAACTGAGGGAAATACTTACGCTACTTTGCTGCATCATCCCTTCCTCTTCGGGGAAAACCAACGCAGTGCTAAAAGAGGTAGCATGAATCTGACATAATCTGTCCAGAATCTTGTTTAGGCTGGACGGTCCATCTCTGTTGCCTTTGAATGGATTTTTCTATTGACCGGGTCAGGAGCCCCTGAATCCGGCGTTTACCGCCATGTTGTCTGGGCTGTCTTCGTTGCTTCGACGCTTGCTTTTAGTACGTCGTGGTTTTCCATTGCCATCCCAGACTTCGGATGTGCTTGGGTCGCTAGTGCCGCTGCGGGCTAGCCAACTATCCTCGCTTGTGCAAAAGTGGGTCATAAGGCTTGTTAGGGCTTCCATTGTCCTTGGTTTTTCCTGGCCGAGGTGTCTGGCAAGCCATTCATCCTGGACACTATGTTTGAAAGCCGCTAAGGCTTCGGTGTCCGGGCAATCGACAATTTGATTCTTCTTAGTGAGGAATCTGTTCCAGAGCTTTCGAGCTGACTCTCCGGGTTGCTGAATTATGTGACTTAAATCGTCTGCATCCGGAGGTCGGCCATAGGTCCCTTGAAAATTAGCCCTGAAAGCGTCCTCGAGCTCTTCCCAACTTCCAATTGAGTTTTCGGGGAGGCTTTTCAACCAGTGCATAGCTGGTCCTTTCAACTTTAAGGGCAAGTATTTGATGGCGTGGAGATCATCTCCATGAGCCATGTGGATGTGAAGGATAAAGTCCTCAATCCAGACCCCAGGGTCTGTTGTTCCGTCGTATAACTCTATGTTCACGGGTTTGAATCCTTCTAGGAATTTATGGTCCAGGACCTCGTCGGTGAAGCATAGGGGGTGCGCGACACCCCTGTATTTGGGTGTGTCTGACGGTTGTAGTGTTCGGTTCAGTATAGTCATTTGGGCGGCGATGATTATGTGCCGGAACGCGCTTCCTAGGACCGTAAATGGACCTGGTCAGCCCGGCTTTTTGTGTAGGTCCTCACGTAGGTCGTGTGCTGACTTGTGTATGTCATCGTTAGCCACCCTGTCGCGACCACGAGGTGGCCGGTCCGGTTGATCGGCCGTTTTATTTTTCGGATGAGTGGGCTCTAAGGCCTCGCCGTCGAATTCAGGCAACAGCTTTCGCTTTGGATAGCTTTTTGTGTGGCGATTACCGTCGTACTTTTCTTCCGTGTCAAGCACTTTATTCCATCTACTGTTGAGCGTATTCTGCGCGGTCTTAAGCCTTTTCTTCTGCTTCTTCAGGCTCCGCACGGTTTCAATGAGCCTTTTATGAAGGTTCTCTTGTTCCAAGTGCCTTTCAGGGATGATGTGTGCATCGTCGTCCGGGCTATTAATGTCTCTGGAGACAGGTTGATGAGTTTTACCCTCGGGGTCGTCGTGACCGGACAGCGGCTCCGTACTATGTTCACCGTCCACTGGTTCAGCCTGCTCCACCGCTGGGTTCATGTGGTCGTTGTCTCTTTTGGGGTCAACCGGGGTGTTACTCTTTCTTGCACTGTTATCGCTATTTTTGTCAGGGCGGGATTTGGAGCGGCGGTTACGCCGTCACTTTGGTTGCTTCTCGAGTGAATTTTCCTTCGCTGCTTCCTCCCGTTCCTCGTCATCATTTTCTTTGGGTGTATCCACCATGTATATATCAGGTGATGAAGTGGCAGTCCAGCGCCCTGCGGGCGGTGGTTCCTGTTCGTCTCCCGCATCGTCGTCCATACCGTCGATGTCTTCGGAGTCGAAGTCGAGCATGTCGGTTAGGTCGTTGACAGTGGCTACTAAGCGGGTGGTGGGTGGGGGACGAATTTCTTCGCCGTCTGCTTCCCACTCGAGCCGAACATAGTTCGGCCAAGAGTCTCCTGACAAGGAGAGAGACCGTAATGAGTTTAGCACGTCTCCTCGGGGCGAGTGCTGAAAGATATCCACGGAGGTGAATTCCATGATCGGTGCCCAATCAGATTGGATGGGAACGGAAGTGAGCGGTTTGGAGTCTGTGGCCGGGGACGAATCTGAGTGTTCGGCAAAACAGGTCTCATAGGAGGTGAAGTCAGCATTCGGCTCTATCACCGCTGAGTGTGCGGCCTCCGTGGCAAGGTCCATCCACCCATCCTTGGACGGCGCGACTGATACGTCTCCAACATATCTATAATTTTGATTGCTCCATGCTATATTATCTACTGTTTTGTACTATATTGGGCTTTATTTTCCACTTTTATATTATTTTTGGGACTAACCTATTAACCGGAGGCCCAGCCCAGAATTGTTGTTTTTGCCTATTTCAGTGTTTCGGAGAAACAGAATATCAAACAGAGTCCAAACGGAATAAAATCTTCGGGAACGTGATTTTCTCACCGAACGTGATCCAGGAGACTTGGACCCTACTCCAAGGAGTCAAAGAGGAGGTCACGAGGGTAGGGGGCGGCCCCCCTAGGGCGCGCCCCCTGCCTCGTGGGCCCCTCGGTGCTCCACCGACATACTCCTTCCTCCTATATATACCTACGTACCCCCAAACGATCAGATGAGGAGCCAAAACCTAATTCCACCGCTGCAACTTTCTGTATCCATGAGATCCCATCTTGGGGCCTGTTCCGGAGCTCCGCCGAAAGAGGGTCGTCATCATGGAGGGCTTCTACATCATCCTAGCCCCTCCGATGAAGTGTGAGTAGTTTACCTCAGACCTTCGGGTCCATAGTTAGTAGCTAGATGGCTTCTTCTCTCTTTTTGGATCTCAATACAAAGTTCCCCCCTCTCTTGTGGAGATCTATTCGATTTAATCTTCTTTTTGCGGTGTGTTTGTTGAGATCGATGAATTGTGGGTTTATGATCAAGTCTATCTATGAATAATATTTCAATCTCCTCTGAATTCTTTTATGTATGATTGGTTATCTTTGCAAGTCTCTTTGAATTATCCGTTTGGTTTGGCCAACTAGATTGGTAGTTCTTGCCATGGGAGAAGTGCTTAGCTTTGGGTTCGATCTTGCGGTGTCCTTTCCCAGTGACAGAAGGGGCAGCAAGGCACGTATTGCATCGTTGCCATCGAGCATAACAAGATGGGGTTTATTTCATATTGCATGAATTTATCTCTCTACATCATGTCATCTTGCTGAAGGTGTTACTCTGTTTTTAACTTAATACTCTAGATGCATGTTGGACAGCGGTCGATGAGTGGAGTAATAGTAGTAGATGCAGAATCGTTTCGATCTACTTGTCACGGACGTGATGCCTATATACATGATCATGCCTAGATATTCTTATAACTATGCTCAATTCTATCAATTGCTCAACAGTAATTTGTTCACCCACCGTTGAATACTTATGCTCTTGAGAGAAGCCACTAGTGAAACCTATGGCCCCCGGGTCTATTCTCATCATATCAATCTCCATCACTTTAATCTTGCTTTGCTTTTTTACTTTGCCTTTACTTTTTACTTTGCATCTTTATACCAAAAATACCAAAAATATTATATCTATCAGATCTCACTCTCATAAGTGACCGTGAAGGGATTGACAACCCCTAATCGTGTTGGTTGCGAGTAGCTATCGTTTTGTGCAGGTACGAGGGACTTGAGTGTGGCCTCCTACTGCATTGATACCTTGGTTCTCAAAAACTGAGGGAAATACTTACGCTACTCAGCTGCATCATCCCTTCCTCTTCGGGGAAAACCATCGCAAGCTCAAGACGTAGCAAGAAGGATTTCTGGCGCCGTTGCCTGGGAGTCTACGCAAAAAGTCAACATACCAAGTACCCATCACAACCCCTATCTCTTGCATTACATTATTTTCCATTTGCCTCTCGTTTTCCTCTCCCCCACTTCACCCTTGCCGTTTTATTCACCCTCTCTCTCTAACCTCGCTCTCTATTTGATTCTTTTGCCCGTTTGCTCTTGTTTGCTCATGTGTTAGATTGCTTGTTTGTCGCGATGGCTTAAGATACTACCAAATTGTGTGACTTCACCAATACCAATAATAATTATTTCCTTAGCACTCCGATTGCTCCTCTTGCTAATACTGAATCTTGTGAAATCAATGCTGCTTTGTTGAATCTTGTTATGAAAGATCAATTCATCGACCTTCCTAGTGAAGATGTCGCTACTCATCTGAATAGCTTCGTTGATTTATGTGATATGCAAAAGAAAAAAGATGTCGATAATGATGTCGGTAAATTGAAGCTATTTCCTTTTTCTCTTAGAGATCGTGCTAAAGCTTGGTTTTCATCTTTGCCTAAGAATAGTATTGATTCTTGGAACAAGTGCAAAGATGCTTTTATCTCTAAGTATTTCCCTCCCGCTAAGATCATCTCTCTCAGAAACGATATTATGAATTTTAAGCAACTTGATCATGAACATGTTGCACAAGCTTGGGAGAGAATGAAATTAATGATACGTAATTTCCCTACTCATGGTTTGAATTTGTGGATGATCATACAAAAATTTTAGCCGGATTGAATTTTGCTTCTAGAAATCTTTTAGATTCGGCCGTGGGAGGCACTTTTATGGAAATCACTTTAGGAGATGCTACTAAACTCCTAGATAATATTATGGTTAATTATTCTCAATGGCATACTGAAAGATCTTCTAATAAAAAAGTGCATGCGATAGAAGAAATCAATGTTTTGAGTGGAAAGATGGATGAACTTATGAAATTATTTGCTACTAAGAGTGTTTTCTTCTGATCGTAATGATATGCCTTTGTCTACTTTGATTGAGAATAACAATGAATCTATGGATGTGAATTTTGTTGGTAGGAATAATTTTGGTAACAATGCTTATAGAGGGAATTTTAATCCTAGGCCATATCCTAGTAATCCTTCTAATAATTATGGGAATTCCTACAACAACTCTTATGGAAATTATAATAAGATGCCCTCTGAATTTGAGAATAGTGTTAAAGAGTTTATGAATTCACAAAAGAATTTTAATGCTTTGCTTGAAGAGAAATTGCTTAAAGTTAATGATTTGGCTAGAAACATTGATAGAATTTCTCTTGATATTGATTCTTTAAAGATTAGATCTATTCCTCCTAAGCATGATATCAATGAGTCTCTTAAAGCCATGAGAATTTCCATTGATGAGTGCAAGGAAAGAACCGCTAGGATGCGTGCTTCCAAAGATGCCATTATTAAAGCGTGTTCCTCCAATTCCTAAGAAAATCAAGATGAAGATCTAAAAGTTATTGATGTGTCCCCTATTAAATCTTTATTTTGCAATATAATCTTGATGAAACTGAATATGATCTTCCTTTACCTAGAAGGCGTTCTAAAAATTCGGAGTATTTAGATCTTAATGATGAAAGTGGGATTGAAAGAAATAAAAATCTAGATGTTGCTAAACCCACTATATTGGATTTCAAGGAATTTAATTATGAAAGTTGATCTTTAATTGATTGTATTTCCTTGTTGCAATCCGTGCTAAATTCTCCACATGCTTATAGTCAAAATAAAGCCTTCACCGAACATATTGTTGATGCCTTGATGCAATCTTATGAAGAAAAAATTGAGTTGAAAGTTTATATCCCTAGAAAACTATATGATGAGTGGGAACCAGCTATTAAAATTAAAATTAAAGATCATGAGTTTTATGATTTGTGTGATTTGGGTGCTAGTGTCTCCACTATTCCCAAAACTTTGTCTGATTTGCTAGATTTCTGCAATTTTGATGATTGCTCTCTAAACTTGCATCTCGCAGATTCTACTATTAAGAAACCTATGGGAAGGATTAATGATGTTCTTATTGTTGCAAATAGGAATTATGTGCCCGTAGATTTCATTGTTCTTGATATAGATTGCAATCCTTCTTGCCCTATTATTCTTGGTAGACCTTTCCTTAGAACGTTTGGTGGGATTATTGATATAAAGGAAGGGAATATTAGATTTCAATTTCCATTAAAAAGGGCATGGAACACTTTCCAAGAAATAAAATAAAATTACCATATGAAACTATCATGAGAGCCACTTATGGATTGTCTACCAAAGATGGCAATACTTAGATCTATCCTCCCTTTTATGCCTAGCTAGGGGCGTTAAACGATAGCGCTTGTTGGGAGGCAACCCAATTTTATTTTTATTCATTGCTTTTTGCTCCTGCTTAGTAATAAATAAATTATTTAGCCTCTGTTTTGGTTGTGTTTTTTGTGTTTAATTAGTTTTTGTGCCAAGTAGAACCGTTGGGAAGACTTGGGGAAAGTCTTGTTGGACTTGCTGTAAAAAACATAAACTTTAGAGCTCACGAGAACTGCTGTAATTTTTGTTTGAAGAGTGATATTTAGTTAATTCTTTTTGAAGATGATTAATAGATAAATTCCTCAAGTCCAGAAATTTATTTTAGAATTTTTGTGGTTCCAGATCTTGCGCTAGCTACAGATTACTACAGACTGTTCTGTTTTTGACAGATTCTGTTTTTCGTGTGTTGTTTGCTTATTTTGATGAATCTATGGTTAGTAAAATAGTTTATAATCCATAGATAAGTTGTAATGCAGTAGGTTTAACACCAATATAAATAAAGAATGAGTTCATTACAGTACCTTGAAGTGGTCTTTTTTTTTCTTTCGCTAACGGACCTCACGAGTTTTCTATTTTGAGTTTTGTGTTGTGAAGTTTTCAAGTTTTGGGTGAATTCTTTTGATGGATTATGGAACAAGGAGTGGCAAGAGCCTAAGCTTGGGGATTCCCATGGCATCCCCAAGATAATCCAAGTACACCAAGAAGTCAAAGCTTGGGGATGCCCCGGGAGGCATCCCCTCTTTCGTCCACTTCCATCGGTAATTTACTTGGAACTATATTTGTATTCACCAACATGATATGTGTTTTGCTTGGAGCGTCTTGTATTATTTGTGTCTTTGTGTCTTAGTATGTCACAATCATCCTTTCCGTACACACCTTTTGAGAGAGCCATACATGAATTAAAATTTGATAGAATACTCTATGTGCTTCACTTATATCTTTTGAGCTAAGTAGTTTTGCTCTATGTGCTTCACTTATATCTTTTGAGCGTTATAATTTTGCTCTATGTGCTTCACTTAGATCTTTTAGAGCACGGTGGTGGATTTGTTTTAAAGAAACTATTGATCTCTCATGCTTCACTTAAATTATTTTGAGAGTCTCTTAATAGCATGGTAATTTGCTTAATAATAATATGCTTGGTATTCAAGATTTGTGAAACTTTCTTTTGAGTGTGTTGAATACTAAGAAAATATTGAAGCTTGATAATTGTTTGGAGATATGGAGGTGATAATATTAAAGTCATGCTAGTTGAGTAGTTGTGAATTTAAAGAATACTTGTGTTAAAGTTTGTGATTCCCGTAGCATGCACGTATGGTGAACCGTTATGTGATGAAGTCGGAGCATGATTTATTTATTGATTGTCTTCCTTATGAGTGGCAGTCGGGGACGAGTGATGGTGTTTTCCTACCAATCTATCCCCCTAGGAGCATGCACGTAATACTTTGCTTTGATAACTTCTAGATTTTTACAATAAGTATCTGAGTTCTTTATGACTAATGTTGAGTCCATGGATTATACGCACTCTCACCCTTCCACCTTTGCTAGCCTCTCTAATACCGCGCACCTTTCGCCCGTATCATACACCTACCATATACCTTCCTCAAAACAGCCACCATACCTACCTATTATGGCATTTCCATAGCCATTCCGAGATATATTTCCATGCAACTTTCCACCGTTCCGTTCATGACACATTCACTCGTTGTCATATTGCATATCCCGGTACACCGCCGGATGCATTCACATAGAGTCATATTTTGTTCTAAGTATCGAGTTGTAATTGTTGAGTTGTAAGAAAAATAAAAGTGTGATGATCATCATTATTAGAGCATTGTCCCAGTGAGGAAAGCATGATGGAGACTATGATTCCTCGGGATGAGACTCCGGACGAAAAATAATTAAAAGAGGCCATAGAAGCCCAAATAAAAAAGAAAGAAAAGAGGCCATAAAAAGAGAAAAGGCCCAAATAAAAAAATGAGAGAAAAAGAGAGAAGGGACAATGTCACTATCCTTTTACCACACTGTTGCTTCAAAGTAGCACCATGATCTTCATAGTAGAGAGTCTCTCATGTTATCACTTTCATATACTAGTGGGAATTTTACATTATAGAACTTGGCTTGTATATTCCAATGATGGGCTTCCTCAAATTGCCCTAGGTCTTCATGAGCAAGCAAGTTGGATGCACACCCACTTAGTTTCTTTTTGAGCTTTCATATACTTATAGCTCTAGTGCATCCGTTGCATGGCAATCCCTACTCACTCACATTGATATCTATTGATGGGCATCTCCATAGCCCGTTGATACGCCTAGTTGATGTGAGACTATCTTCTCCTTTTTGTCTTCTCCACAACCACCATTCTATTCCACCTATAGTGCTATATCCATGGCTCACGCTCATGTATTGCGTGAAGATTGAAAAAGTTTTGAAAAAGTTAGAGTATGAAACAATTGCTTGGCTTGTCATCGGGGTTGTGCATGATTTAAATATTTTGTGTGGTCAAGATAGAGCATAGCCAGACTATATGATTTTGTAGGGATAACTTTCTTTGGCCATGTTATTTTGAGAAGACATAATTGCTTTGCTAGTATGCTTGAAGTATTATTATTTTTATGTCAATGTAAACTTTTGTCTTGAATCTTTCGAATCTGAATATTCATATCACAATTAAGAAGATTTGCATTGAAATTATGCCAAATAGCACTCCGCGTCAAAAATTCTCTTTTTATCATTTACCTACTCAAGGACGAGCAGGAATTAAGCTTGGGGATGCCTGATACGTATCCAATGTATCTATAATTTTTGATTGCTCCATGCTATATTATCTACTATTTTGGACTATATTGGGCTTTATTTTTCAATTTTATATTATTTTTGGGACTAACCTATTAACCGGAGGCCCAGCCCAGAATTGCCCTTTTTTGCCTATTTCAGTGTTTCAGAGAAACAGAATATCAAACGGAGTCCAAACGGAATAAAATCTTCGGGAACGTGATTTTCTCACCGAACGTGATCCAGGAGACTTGGACCCTACTCCAAGGAGTCAAAGAGGAGGTCACGAGGGTGGGGGGCGTCCCCCCACCCTCTATGGCGCACCCCCTGCCTCGTGGGCCCCTCGGTGCTCCACCGACGTACTCCTTCCTCCTAGATATACCTACGTACCCCCAAACAATCAGATGAGGAGCCAAAAACCTAATTCCACCGCCGCAACTTTCTGTATCCACGAGATCCCATCTTGGGGCATGTTCCGGAGCTCCGCCGGAAGAGGGCCGTCATCACGGAGGGCTTCTAAATCATCCTAGCCCCTCTGATGAAGTGTGAGTAGTTTACCTCAGACCTTCGGGTCCATAGTTAGTAGCTAGATGGCGTCTTCTCTCTTTTTGGATCTCAATACAAAGTTCTCCCCCTCTCTTTTGGAGATCTATTCGATGTAATCTTCTTTTTGCGGTGTGTTTGTTGAGACCGATGAATTGTGGGTTTATGATCAAGTCTATCTATGAATAATATTTGAATATTCTCTGAATTCTTTTATGTATGATTGGTTATCTTTGCAAGTCTCTTCGAATTATCCGTTTGCTTTGGCCAACTAGATTGGTAGTTCTTGCCATGCGAGAAGCGCTTAGCTTTGGGTTCGATCTTGCGGTGTCCTTTCCAAGTGACAGAAGGGGCAGCAAGGCATGTATTGCATCGTTGCCATCGAGTATAACAAGATGGGGTTTATTTCATATTGCATGAATTTATCTCTCTACATCATGTCATCTTGCTTAAGGCATTACTCTGTTTTTAACTTAATACTCTAGATGCATGCTGGATAGTGGTCGATGAGTGGAGTAATAGTAGTAGATGCAGAATCATTTCAATCTACTTGTCACGGACGTGATGCCTATATACATGATCATGCCTAGATATTCTCATAACTATGCTCAATTCTGTCAATTGCTCAATAGTAATTTGTTCACCCACCGTAGAATACTTATGCTCTTGAGAGAAGCCACTAGTGAAACCTATGGCCCCCGGGTCTATTCTCATCATATCAATCTCCATCACTTTAATCTTGCTTTGCCTTTTACTTTGCCTTTACTTTTTACTTTGCATCTTTATACGAAAAATACCAAAAATATTATATCTATCAGATCTCACTCTCGTAAGTGACCGTGAAGGGATTGACAACCCCTAATCATGTTGGTTGCGAGTAGCTATCGTTTTGTGCAGGTACGAGGGACTTGAGTGTGGCCTCCTACTGGATTGATACCTTGGTTCTCAAAAACTAAGGGAAATACTTACGCTACTCTGCTGCATCATCCCTTCCTCTTCGGGGAAAACCAACGCAAGCTCAAGATGTAGCAGCGACCTGTTCTGTTTTGAGGGCCAGAGTAGTTACAGGTGCGATCTCCCGAACACTGTCCATCGGCAGAGCTAAATCGTGCCCATCGTGACTGTGTGGCGCACCTGATATCAGTTCGAATCCGTTGAAGATCAAGTCTCCTCGGATATCGGCGGTATAGTTCAAGCTTCCAAACCTGACCTGATGGCCAGGGGCGTAGCTCTCGATCTGCTCCAGATGGCCAAGCGAGTTGGCCCACAGTACAAAGCTGCCGAATACGAAGATCTGTCCGGGGAGGAAAGCATCACCCAGGATCGCATCGTTACCGATGATCGAAGGAGCCATCAAGCATTATGATGACGACACAGTGGAACTCTCAATGAAAGCACCAATGTCGGTGTCAAAACCGGTGGATCTCGGGTAGGGGGTCCCGAACTGTGCGTCTAAGGCAGATGGTAATAGGAGGAGGGGGACACAATGTTTACCCAGGTTCGGGCCCTCTCGATGGAGGTAATACCCTACTTCCTACTTGATTGATCTTGATGATATGAGTATTAAAAGAGATGATCTACCACAAGATCGAGGAGGCTAAACCCTAGAAGCTAGCCTATGGTATGATTGTTCTTGTCCTATGGACTAAAACCCTCCGGTTTACATAGACACCGGAGGGGCTAGGGTTACACAATGTTGGTTACAAGGGAGGAGATCTACATATCTGAACGGCCAAGCTTGCCTTCCATGCAAAGGAGAGTCCCACCTGGACACGGGACGAAGTCTTCAATCTTGTATCTTCATAGTCCAACAGTCCGGCCAAGGGATATAGTCCGGCTATCCGAGGACCCCCTAATCCAGGACTCCCTCAGCGGGCCAATCCCTGAGTTCTCTAGAGCCAAGATACAAGGAGGAGGAATCCGATCCAATGTTCATGGCGGAGGTCACGGTGCAGAAGGCCCCCGATGGGTATGAGACGGTGGACGTCGACTTCGTGCCGGCGTCCGAGTCCCCCATGGTGCAGGCGGACCAGCAGTTCAACCTGGCAATACGAAAGGAGGACCGGGAGGCAGAGGCTCAACTCGACGTGGAGCGCGCGCATGCTGATGCCATCGAGCCTCTCATGCAGGCAGAACCGGATGTCGTGGACGTGAACCAGGTGGTGGAGGCTCAACTTGAGGCGGAGCGCGCGGATGCTGCTGCCATCGAGGCCCTCCTGTAGGTGGAACCGGATGTCCTGGACTTGAACCGGGCGGCAGAGGCTCAACTCGACGTGGAGCACGTGCATGCCGCTCTCATCGAGGCCCTCCTGCAGGCAGAACCGGACATCCTGGACTTGAACCGGGCGGCGTAGGCTCAACTCGACGCGGAGTGCGTGGATGCCGCTGCCATCGAGGCCCTCCTGCGGGCGGAACCGGACGTCCTCGACTTGAACTGGGCGGTGCTCTCGTTCGTGCAGAGTGCCCGCACGCTCCGCGTGAACGAGTAGCTGGAGGCCGAGGACAACCACGGTGCGAAGACACACGTCGGTAGCTACGGATGGTTCGCGCCGGCAGCCAAAGACGACGAGGTCGTCTCGTTCCACTATTTCTTTATGTTGTTGTTTTTATGGATCTTTTGCTGTGTAAAAACATATATTGTTATGCAAGTTGCCTGACTTGGTTCAGTCTACCATTTCAGGCGGTTGGATGAATATCCTACGTCTCCTAACCCTTCTTCCTCACCTCTTCTTCTTCCCCAACAGACCACCGCATGGGTCGTATAGATATTCCCCAACATGAGGTTGGATAAACATACTCTATGAATGAAAATTATTATGTGTCAGCGATAGGATGGCTGAGTTTGGTTTGTTCACATCCGACAACACATGTCAGTGAGGGTGCGTTCCCTTGGTTGGGTTTGTGGCGTGCGGGAGCGACTGTATGAGGGTGCGGTGCGACCGCGGCGTGTAGGAGCGACCGTGTGAGGGTGCGGTGCGACCGCGACACCCGTGCGCAAGTGTACCTCCTTTTCATGTTGAAAACTTTAGGCAAGCTTGACAAAAATGTGTGGCGAAGTATGGCAATGCAAGGCCTAGACCCAAACAGGATAAGTACGTACTAGGAGTACTAGTGTTAAAAAAGAAAGGCAGGGTTTTCCTTCATGGGATTAATCGATACAAATCCTCGTTTCACATGTCAATTAATGCGTATTTTTTTCTGCAAAGCCCAAAGAGCTAACTATCTCACTCCTCATCGCTTGATTAATTCAGCGCCATGCAAACCAACCTTCTCACTTCCGCATGCATGTAGGGGATATTAATGTCCTCGGTTGCTAGTATACTCCCTCCGTTATTTTTTAGTTTGCGTATAACTCGGTGCACGCATACCAAGTAGACCACCCCATGCATTATTTTGGACAATTTTACCCCTGCATGCAAGGACCCAGAGAAATGTATGGCTCTTAATACGCATGGAGTCATTGGCTCCTTTTCCTTGATTCCTGCTTGAGTCTTCTCGGATTCTCCGCAAGCGCGCTTCCCCTGCCTCTTATATGCATGTTGCATGCATGCGTTTGGTTTGTCATCATTCCCGGGCTGCATGCACAGCTATGAAGCAAGGGTAAAAAAACCCATCAATTTTTCCTCGATTAGTGTTAGTGGCCTTTTGCAAATTGTAATTTTGATATACTGGCCTTGTGTACAAAAAATGGAGGTAGTAACTATTATATTTGACTTCCTTCCCCATTGCGGTGACATCGACGATATCTCGAATGCTGCGGTTTGGCGAAGTGCGTTCAACGGAGAACACCATTGAGGGAGACCATGGTAAGTCGTTCACAAGTGCCGCCTGCAAGCCGAGACAACCGCCTTATTTGCATCCAGGAAGTCCCTTGAACCAAACGACGCGTAAATGTACTAGTACTACTAGTACATGATGAACCACAAGTATAGGGGATCTATCGTAGTCGTTTCGATAAGTAAGAGTGTTGAACCCAACGAGGAGCAGAAAGAAATGATAAGCGGTTTCCAGCAACGTATTCTCTGCAAGTACTGAAATAAGTGGTAAGAGATAGTTTTGTGATAGGATAATTTGTAACGAGCAACAAGTAACAAAAGTAAATAAAGTGTAGCAAGGTGTCCCAATCCTTTTTGTAGCAAAGGACAACCCTGGACAAACTCTTATATAGAGAAAAGCGCTCCCGAGGACACATGGGAATATCGTCAAGCTAGTTTTCATCACGTTCATATGGTTCGCGTTCGGTACTTTGATAATTTGGTATGTGGGTGGACCGGTGCTTGGGTGCTGCCCTTACTTGGACAAGCATCCCACTTATGATTAACCTCTATTGCAAGCATTCGCAACTACAACAAAAGTATTAAGGTAAGCCTAACCATAGCATGAAACATATGGATCCAAATCAGCCCGTTAGGAAGCAACGCATAAACTAGGGTTTAAGCTTCTGTCACTCTAGCAACCCATCATCTACTTATTACTTCCCAATGCCTTCCTCTAGGCCCAAATAATGGTGAAGTGTCATGTAGTCGACGTTCACATAACACCACTAGAGGAGAGACAACATACATCTCGTCAAAATATCAAACGAATACCAAATTCACATGACTACTAATAGCAAGACTTCTCCCATGTCCTCAGGAACAAACGTAACTACTCACAAAGCATAAACATGTTCATAATCAGAGGGGTATTAATGTGCATATAGGATCCGAACATATGATCTTCCACCAATTAAACCAACTAGCATCAACTACAAGGAGTAATTAACACTACTAGAAACCTACTAGCACCAATCCCGGACTTAGAGATAGGAATTGGATACAAGAGATGAACTAGGGTTTTGAGAGGAGATGGTGCTGATGAAGATGTTGATGGAGATTGCCCTCTCCCGATGAGAGGAGCATTGGTGATGACGATGGCGATGATTTCCCCCTCCGGGAGGGAAGTTTCCTGATGACCCACAAGTATAGGGGATCTATCGTAGTCCTTTCGATAAGTAAGAGTGTCAAACCCAACGAGGAGTAGAACAAAATGATAAGCGGTTTTCAGCAAGGTATTCTCTGTAAGTACTAAAATATGTGGTAACAGATAGTTTTCTGATAGGATAAATTGTAACTAGCAACAAGTAACAAAAGTAAATAAATTGCAGCAAGGTGGCCCAATCCTTTTGTAGCAAAGGACAAGCCGGAACAAACTCTTATAATAGGAAAAGCGCTCCCGAGGACACATGGGAATATCGTCAAGCTAGTTTTCATCACGTTCATATGATTCGCATTCGATACTTTGATAATTTGATATGTGGGTGGACCATTGCTTGGGTGCTGTTCTTACTTGAACAAACATCCCACTTATGATTAACCTCTATTGCAAGCATCCGCAACTACAAAAAAAGTATTAAGGTAAACCTAACCATAGCATGAAACATATGGATCCAAATCAGCCCCTTACGAAGCAATGCATAAACTAGGGTTTAAGCTTCTATCACTCTAGCAACCCATCATCTAGTTATTACTTCCCAATGCCTTCCTCTAGGCCCAAATAATGGTGAAGTGTGATGTAGTCGACGTTCACATAACACCACTAGAGGCTAGACAACATACATCTTATCAAAATATCAAACGAATACCAAATTCACATGACTACTCATAGCAAGACTTCTCCCTTGTCCTCAGGAACGAACGTAATTACTCACAAAGCATATTCATGTTCATAATCAGAGGGGTAATAATATGCATATAGGATCTGAACATATAATATTCCACCAATTAAACTAACTAGCATCAACTACAAAGAGTAATCAACACTACTAGCAACCTACTAGCACCAATCCCAGACTTTGAGACAAGAATTGGATACAAGAGATGAACTAGGGTTTGGAGATGAGATGGTGCTGGTGAAGATGTTGATGGAGATTTCCCTCTCCCGATGAGAGGAGCGTTGGTGATGACGATGGTGATGATTTCCCCCTCCGGGGGGGGAGTATCCCCGGCAGAAGAGCTCTGCCGGAGCTCTAGATTGGATCCGCCAAGGTTCCGCCTTGTGGCGGCGGAGTCTCGTCCCGAAAAGTTCCCTCTTATTTTCTTCTCATTGAAAGACCTCATATAGGAGAAGATGGGCATCGGAGAGCCACCAGGGGGGCCACGAGGTAGGGGGGCGCGCCCCCCACCCTCGTGAGAAGGGTGTGGGCCCCCTGGCCTTCATCTTTGGCGTGGATTTTTCTTTATTTCTTTTAAGACGTTCCGTGGAGTTTCAGGACTTTTGGAGTTACGCAGAATAGGTCTCTAATATTTGCTCCTTTTCCAGACCATAATTCCAGCTGTCGGCATTCTCCCTCCTTATGTAAACCTTGTAAAATAAGAGAGAATACCCATAAGTATTGTGATATAAAGTGAAATGACAGTCCATAATGTGATAAATATCGATATAAAAGCATGATGCAAAATGGACGTATCATTTCCCCGGCAGAACAGCTCCGCCAGAGCCCTAGATTGGGTCCGCCAAGATTCCGCCTCGTGGCGGCGGAGTTTCGTCCGAGAAGATGCCTTCTTATTTTTTTCCATCGAAAGACTTCATATAGCAGAAGATGGTCACCGGAGGGCCACCAGGGGGCCAACGAGGTAGGGGGCGCGCCCAGGGGGGTAGGGCGCGCCCCCACCCTCGTGGGTAGGGTGTGGCCCCCCTAGTGAGGTTCTTGCTCTCAGTATTTTTTATATGTTTGGAAAACGTCTTCCGTGAAGTTTCAGGACTTTTGGAGCTGTGCAGAATAGGTCTCTAATATTTGCTCCTTTTCCAGCCAAGAATCCCAAGTGCCGGCATTCTTCCTCTTTATGTAAACCTTGTAAAATAAGAGAGAATAGGCATAAGTATTGTGACATAATGTGTAATAACAGCCCATAATGTAATAAATATCGATGTAAAAGCATGATGCAAAATGGACGTATCAACTCCCCCAAGCTTAGACCTCGCGTGTCCTCAAGCGAAAAGCCGAAATCGAAAAATATGTCCACATATTTAGAGATAGAGGTGTCAATAAAAATAAAATATGGACATGAGGGCATCATGCTCGTTCTTAGAACAACAACTTATATAATTCTTGTCATATGATTTCTTATGCTAGAGTAATAATTCAATCACCATTTCAAGTATGAATCGTAAACTTCATTAAAAACTAACAAACTATAATCTCAGTCATTGGAGCAATTGCAATTTATCATAACATAGGAAAGAGTCAATATATATGAGCTTTTCAGCAAGTCCACATACTCAACTATCATATAGTCTTTCACAATTGCTGACACTCACGCAATACTTATGGGCATGGAGTTTTAATCGGACATAGAGAAAGATAGGGGCTTATAGTTTTGCCTACCAACATTTTACCTCAAGGGTAATGTCAACAATAATAGTTCATGAAAACTCACATCCAATTAGCCATATATACCAGGATCTTTCCAACATACTGTGCTTGCCAAAGGATAAAATGCAAAAAGGAAGGGTGAAGATCAGCATGACTCTTATGCAAGGTAGGAGATAAAAGTAAAAGATAGGCCCTTCACGGAGGGAAGCAGAGGTTGTCATGCGCTTTTATGGTTTGATGCACAAAATCTTAGTGCGAAAGAACATCCCTTTATATTGCCACTTGTGATACGGACCTTTATTATGCCGCCTGTCACTTTTATTTCTTCCATATCACACGATAGTATAAAGCTTATTTTCTCCCACACTAATAAGTCATACATATTTAGAGAGCAATTTTTATTGCTTGCACCGATGACAACTTACTTGGAGGATCTTACTCAATCCATAGGTAGGTATGGTGGACTCTAATGGCAAGACTGGTTTAAGGATATTTGGAAGCACAAGTAGTATCTCTACTTGGTGCGATGAATTTGGCTAGCATGAGGGGGAAAGGCAAGATCAACATGTTTGATGATCCATGACAATATAATTTATCTCAGATGTAAGAAAACATAACCCATTACATTGTCTTCCTTGTCCAACGTCAACTCTTTACCATGTCATATGTTAATGAGTTCTCACAATCATAAAAGATGTCCAAGATAGTATATTTATTAGTTCCTATTAATTGCAACAATGACCAAAACTATGTTTGTCAACCCTCAACAACTTTTATTCATCATAATTTTTCTATGTGAGCTCATTACTCTCCATAAGATTCACATGATCTATTTGTTTCTTTTTATTTCTTTCTCTTTTATTTTATTCACTTAGGATCATGGCAAAATAATCAAGCCCTTGACTCAACGCTAATCTTTATTATATAGCCCACAGACTCGATTACATAGAAGGATTTATAAGCAAAACTCACAACTAGATCATACTAAGAATTTTTATTCTAATAGATCAAAATATTACCAAAAGGATCAAATTTAAGAAAACGGTAATGATAAAGGTGATGGTGATACGATACCGGGGCACTCCCCCAAGCTTGGCAGTTGCCAAGTGGAGTGCCCATACCAGATACTCAATTCTTCTTTGTTGGTGGAGATAGTGGTGACTTTGTTGATGGCGTAGGCTTGTCGTCCTTCTTCCAAGGCATAGGCTCACCATCATAGAAGGATGACCAAGTCTCCGGGATCCTCAAATCTGCAGCCAAATTCATCCTTTTGAATCTATATTCATACTCACAGTTTTGGTTTTGCAGGTCATAGATTTGAGCTTGAAGGTGCTCGATTTTCTCCTGAAGCTTGAAGATGGTCTCCCCGATGTTGTTGGCATCCAGCTTGTGTTTGTTGGTGAACTCTACGGTCATCATGTGGTTGGAGATGAGTCCACGCTCCACCATCCCCTGACACTTGAAAACTTGTTGCTCCATTGCTTCGAGCCTCGTCTCCATGCTTCCGGTCCCCTTTGGTCCCTCAGCATCACAGATGTGCAGCAACCCATCACGCATCTTAATGGTTTGAGGGTGTCGCTGCACCTCCGCGAGGTAAGGGTTGATGACATTTTCGAAGAACTTGTCGTTCGGAGCACTTGGAGACGTCATGATAATCTATATTTGTCAGAAAAACAGCTCGAAACAAAGACAGGAGATTTTTGCGTGATACGGGAGTCAAAACCCCCGGGAGATTATATAATGACTTTTTACCGACCAAAATATGTGTCGTGTACGAAAACGGAGTCCGGAGAGCGAACGAGGTGCCCACGAGGTAGGGGCGCGCCCAGGGGGGTAGGGCACATCTTCCAACCTCGTGGGGCCCTCGTGTCCTTCCCAGACTGCTTCTTATTTTTCTATTTTTCTAAATATTCCAAAACGGAGAAATATTGCCTTAAAAACTGTTTTGGAGTCGGTTTACTTCCCGTACCACATACCTATTTCTTTTCGGAGTCTGAAACATTCCGGAAAGTGTCCCTTATGTATTCCTCCGGGGTTACGGTTTCAATAATATTGGTTTCAACATTTATGGGATTACCTGAGATATAGTGTTTGATTCTTTCGCCGTTCACCACCTTCGGATTTGTGCCTTCAAAGTTGTTGATTTTTATGGCACCGGAATGATAGACCTCCTCGATAACGTAAGGGCCTTCCCATTAGAGAGAAGTTTTCCTGCAAAAATCTTAAACGAGAGTTGTATAGAAATACATAATCACCATTAAACTCACGCTTTTGTATCCTTTTGTCATGCCATCTTTTAACTTTTTCTTTAAACAACTTGGCATTTTCATAGGCTTGGGTTCTCCATTCATCAAGTGAGCTAATATCAAATAACATCTTCTCACGAGCAAGTTTAAAATCATAATTGAGTTCTTTAATAGCCCAATAAGCCTTGTGTTCTAGTTCGAGAGGTAAGTGACATGCTTTTCCATAGACCATTTTATATGGAGACATACCCATAGGATTTTTATATGAAGTTCTATAGGCCCATAATGCATCATCAAGTTTCTTCGACCAATTCATTCTAGACCTATTGATAGTCTTTTGCAAAATTAATTTGAGTTCTCTATTACTCAATTCTATTTAACCACTAGACTGAGGGTGATAAGGGGATGCAATTATATGGTTAATATCATATTTAGCAAGCATTTTATGGAAAGCACCATGAATAAAATGTGAACCACCATCAGTCATTAAATATCTAGGGACTCCAAATCTTGGAAAAATAACTTCTTTAAGCATTTTAATAGAAGTGTTATGATTAGCACTACTAGTTGGAATAGCTTCTACCCACTTAGTAACGTAATCAACAGCAACTTGAATATGTGTGTATCCATTAGAGGAAGGAAAGGGTCACATATAGTCAAAGCCCCAAACATCAAATAGTTCAATAACAAGTGAATAATTCATAGGCATTTCTTGACGTCTACTAATATTACCAATTCTTTGACATTCATCACAAGATAAGACAAACTTACGGGCATCCTTGAAGAGAGTAGGCCAATAAAAACTAGATTGCAATACCTTATGTGCAGTTCTATCTCCAGCATGGTGTCCTCCATAAGCTTCGGAGTGACACTTGCATAGGATCTGTTCCTGTTCATGCTCAGGTACACAACGTCTAATAACACTATCTACTCCTTCTTTATAAAGATGTTGGTCATCCCAAAAGTAATGCCTCAAGTCATAGAAGAACTTTTTCTTTTGCTGGTATGTGAAACTAGGTGGTATAAACTTAGCAACAATGTAATTAGCATAATCAGCATACCATGGAGCAGTATGAGAAGCATTTATGACATTTAATTGCTCATTAGGAAAGCTATCATCAATAGGTAGTGGGTCATCAAGCACATTTTCTAACCTAGACAAGTTGTCTGCAACAGGGTTCCCAGCTCCCTTTCCATCAACAATATGTAAATCAAATTCTTGTAGCAAGAGAACCCATATAATGAGTCTAGGTTTAGCATCTTTCTTTTCCATGAGATATTTAATAGCAGCATGATCAATGTGAATAGTTACTTTAGAATCAACAATATAAGGTCTGAACTTATCACAAGCAAATACAACTGCTAAGAATTCTTTTTCAGTAGTAGCATAATTTTTCTTTGAGCATTGTCTAGGGTTTTACTAGCATATTGAATAACATTTAATTTCTTATCAACTCTTTGCCCTAGGACAGCACCTACAGCATAATCACTAGCATCACAAATAATTTCAAACGGTAAATTCCAATCAGGTGGCTGAACAATAGGTGCAGAGATCAATGCTTTCTTAAGTATTTCAAATGCTTCTACACAATCATCATCAAAGACAAATGGTATATCTTTTTGTAATAAATTAGTCAGGGGCCGGGAGATTTTTGAGAAGTCCTTAATAAACCTCCTATAAAATCCGGCATGACCAAGGAAACTTCTTATACCTTTGATGTCCTTGGGACATGGCATCTTTTCAATAGCATCAACCTTGGCTTTATGAACTTCAATACCTCTTTCAGAAACATTATGCCCCAAGACAATACCTTCATTAACCATAAAGTGTCACTTTTCCCAATTCAAGACAAGATTAGTATCTTCACATCTCTGCAAAACTCGATCAAGGTTGCTCAAGCAATCATCAAAAGAAGATCCATAGACGAAAAAGTCGTCCATGAAAACCTCACAAATATTTTCACAAAAGTCAGAGAATATAGCCATCATGCATCTTTGAAAGGTAGCAGGTGCATTACATAAACCAAAAGGCATACGTCTATAAGCAAAAGTAACAAAAGGGCATGTAAAAGTAGTCTTTAATTGATCTTTGGCTGACACAGGTATTTGAGAGAAACCAGAATAACCATCTAGAAAGCAAAAATGTGTATGTTTGGATAATGTTTCTAGCATTTGATCGATAAAAGGTAAGGGGTGATGATCCTTTTTAGTAGCCTTATTTAATTTGCGGAAATCAATTACCATCCTATAACCTGTAATAATTCTTTGAGGGATCAATTCATCTTTATCATTAGGAACAACAGTAATTCCTCCCTTCTTAGGGACACAATGGACAGGGCTTACCCACTGACTATCAGCAACGGGATAAATTATACTTGCCTCAAGGAGCTTTAGTATTTCCTTTCTTACCACTTCTTTCATTTTAGGATTCAGCCGGCGTTGATGATCACAAACTGGTTTAGCATCTTCTTCCAAATTAATTTTATGTTGACATAGAGTGGGATTAATGCCCTTAAGATCATTAAGAGTATACCCAATAGCAGCACAGTGCTTCTTCAGAGTTTTCAATAATCTCTCTTCCTCATGCTCTGAAAGGTTAGCACTAATAATAACAGGATATATCTTTTTCTCATCAAGATAAGCATATTTAAGAGTATCAGGTAACGGTTTAAGCTCAAACACGGGATCACCCTTGGGTGGAGGAGGATCCCCTAGGATTTCAACAGGTAAATTGTTTTTCAGAATAGGTTCCTGTTTAAAAAATACTTCATCTAATTCCCTTCTTTCATTCATAAACATGTCATTTTCATGGTCTAACAAGTATTGTTCTAAAGGATCACTAGGAGGTACGGAAATAGAAGCAAGACCAATAATTTCATCCTTACTAGGTAATTCTTCTTCTCGGTGTTATCTACTAAATTTAGAGAAATTAAATTCATGAGTCATATCATCTAAACCGATAGTAACAACAACCCTTTTGCAATCTATGGTAGCATTAACAATGTTCAGGAAGGGTCTACCAAATATAATGGGACAAAAGCTATCTTGTGGGGAACCAAGAACAAGAAAATCAGTAGGATATTTAGTTTTCCCACAAAAGACTTCAACATCTCTAACAATTCCCATTGGTGAAATAGTATCTCTATTGGCAAGTTTAATTGTGACATCAATATCTTCCATCTCAGCAGGTGCAATATCATGCATAACTTCTTTGTATAATGAATAAGGTATTGTACTTGCACTAGCATCCATATCAAATAAGCCATGATAACCATGATCTCCTATTTTAACAGAAATAACAGGCATGCCTACCACAGGTCTAGGTTTATCTTTAGCACAGGGTTTAGCAATTCTAGCAGTTTCATCACAGAAATAAATAACATGCCCATCAATATTATCAGACAAGAGATCTTTAACAATAGCAATATTAGGTTCAACTTTAACTTGCTCAAGAGGTGTATATGTTTTATTATTGCTTTTACGAACTACAGTTGAAGCTTTAGCATGATCCTTTATCCTAACAGGGAAAGGTGGTTTCTCAACATAAGAAGTAGGAACAATAGGATCATTATAAGTGACAATCTTTTCTTCAACTTTAATAGGTGCAGCTACTTTTACTTCTATGGGAGGATGATATTTAAACCACTTCTCCTTGGGCAGATGAACATAAGTAGCAAAAGATTCATAGAAAGAAGCTACTATCTCAGAGTCAAGTCCATATTTAGTGCTAAATTTACGAAAAATATCGGTATCCATAAAAGATTTAACACAATCAAAACTAGGTGTTATACCTGACTCCTTACCTTTGTCGAGGTCCCAATCTTCAGAGTTGTGTTTAATTCTTTCCAATAAATCCCTTTTGAATTCAGTAGTCTTCATCATAAAAGAGCCAGCACAAGAAGTATCAAGCATGGTGCGATTGTTATCAAAAAGCCAAGCATAGAAATTTTGAATAATTATTTTTCTTGAGAGCTCATGATTGGGGCATGAATATAACATTGATTTAAGCCTCCCCCAAGCTTGCGCGATGCTTTCTCCTTCGTGAGGCCAAAAATTATATATGTAATTGCGATCACGATGAACAAGATGCATAGGATAAAACTTCTGATGAAATTCAAATTTCAATCGTTTGTAATTCCAATACCCCATATCATCACATAGCCTATACCATGTCGATGCGTCTCCCTTCAGAGATAAAGGGAAGACCTTCTTCTTAACAACATCTCTGGGTACACCTGCAAGCTTAAATAATCCACAAACTTCATCCACATATATTAGATGCTCATCAAGATGTTTTGTTCCATCTCCTAAAAAAGGATTAGCTAGCAGTTTTTCTATCATACCCGAAGGAATTTCAAAGCAGACATTCCAATTTTCATTTTCATTTTCATTTTCATTTTCAGTAGGTTGAGTAGGTTGAGGAGCAACTCTTTGCTCTATTGGTCAGGGTGAAGATACCCCAAACAAGCCCCTCAGAGGATTACTTTCCATAGTAACAAGTGACAGTAAATTTCAGCACACTATATAAATTTTTCCTTACCAAATTCCACCTACCAAAGGCGCTTCACTCCCCGACAACGGCGCCAGAAAAGAGTCTTGATGACCCACAAGTATAGGGGATATATCGTAGTCCTTTTGTTAAGTAAGAGTGTCGAACCCAACAAGGAGCAGAAGGAAATGATAAGCGGTTTCCAGCAAGGTATTCTCTGCAAGTACTGAAATAAGTGGTAACAGATAGTTTTGTGATAGGATAATTCGTAATGAGCAACAAGTAACAAAAGTAAATAAAGTGTAGCAAGGTGGCCCAATCCTTTTTGTAGCAAAGGACAAGCCTGGACTAACTCTTATATAGAGAAAAGCGCTCCCAAGGATACGTGGGAATATCATCAAGCTAGTTTTCATCACATTCATATGATTCGCGTTCAGTACTTTGATAATTTGGTATGTGGGAGGACCGGTGCTTGGGGGCTGCCCTTACTTGGACAAGCATCCCACTTATGATTGACCTCTATTGCAAGCATCCACAACTACAACAAAAGTATTAAGGTAAACCTAATCATAGCATGAAACATATGGATCCAAATCAGCCCCTTACGAAGCAACGCATAAACTAGGGTTTGAGCTTCTGTCACTCTAGCAACCCATCATCCACTTATTACTTCCCAATGCCTTCCTCTAGGCCCAAATAATGGTGAAGTGTCATGTAGTCGACGTTCACATAACACCACTAGAGGAGAGACAACATATATCTCATCAAAATATCGAACGAATACCAAATTCACATGACTACTAATAGCAAGACTTCTCCCATGTCCTCAGGAACAAACGTAACTACTCACAAAGCATAAACATGTTCATAATTAGAGGGGTATTAATGTGCATATAGGATCTGAACATATGATCTTCCACCAATTAAACCAACTAGCATCAACTACAAGGAGTAATTAACACTACTAGCACCAATCCCGAACTTAGAGACAAGAATTGGATACAAGAGATGAACTAGGGTTTTGAGAGGAGATGGTGCTAATGAAGATGTTGATGGAGATTTCCCTCTCCCGATGAGAGGAGCATTGGTGATGATGATGGCGATGATTTCCCCCTCCGGGAGGGAAGTTTCCCCGGCAGAACAGCTCCGCTAGAGCCCTAGATTGGTTCCGCCAAGGTTCCGCCTCATGGCGGCGGAGTTTCGTCCGAGAAGATGGCTTCTTATTTTTTTCCATCAAAAGACTTCATATAGCCGAAGATGGTCACAGGAGGGCCACCAGGGGGGCCACGAGGTAGGGTGTGGCCCCCCTGGTGAGGTTCTTGCTCTCAGTATTTTTTGTATATTTGGAAAACGTCTTCCGTGAAGTTTCAGGACTTTTGGAGCTGTGTAGAATAGGTCTCTAATATTTGCTCCTTTTCCAGCCCAGAATCCCAGCTGTCGGCATTCTCCCTCTTTATGTAAACCTTGTAAAATAAGAGAGAATAGGCATAAGTATTGTGACATAATGTGTAATAACAGCCCATAATGCAATAAATATCGATGTAAAAGCATGATGCAAAATGGATGTATCAGTACACAATAGCGTCGTCCGTCCAGCTTAGTGCGGTGAGATGGTTTCTCGAAGAAGACGATGGAGAAGCGGAGTCAGCGAAGAGTGAAATGATGGTTGCTTCGTCCGTGCTTTGTGATTTGACGCCTCACTGCTTTGTGATTTGTGATAGAAGGGACAGGGGAGTAGACTCTAGGCTCTATAATGTACATGCGTCCAAGCACGAGAGAAAGAGGAGAGAGGTTGCATTTTTCTATTCCTTCAATCAATCAATCAGGGTGCTTTGGTTCCATCCTTTTGGCTTTGGCAACACCGTCCACAATGGTTCCCACGATGCCAAAAGCTATTTTCACATTTGGCTACACATTGTGGATGCCCTTAACCGTACCACTTGGTTTTGCTCCTGTGCTATCTATACAAATCTCAATTATATTGATCTAAAAAATTATAGAATCAAGATTAGTAAAAAAGAAGGTGATTTTGCCGCGCGGATGGCGGGGAAGGTTTCTTATTTTTAGAGGACATTGTCTTGGCGGTTTGCTAACATGTGGTCCCACGTATCAGTGCTTTACCAAGCCAATCCGCGTCCCACATGAGGCAGAACAACGGCAGAAGCAACACGTGGTTAACTTGAAGAAGATGAGGGAGAAGCGGATTCAACAACGAGTGAAATGATGGTTGCTTCGTCCCTCCAACTTCTTTTTTAGCATTATTACTTCGTCCCTCCAACTTACTGCGGGAAAGGTGCATCTTTGTGATTTGACGCCTCATTGCTCATTACTACGCTGGCGCCATGACTGGGTGCTTCACCCCGGCTGCTCTGCACTCTATTCCGGTATGGCACGTGGACCCGGTAGCTTGATGTCCCACATGTCGGCAAAAGGACTAGAAGATTTATGAAAGCGAGCGCTCCACTCTTGCGACGGAGGAGTACACGACACGACAGCCTAGTGAACTGTCACTTGTACTGTATAGTACTATAGTTTTGCTGTTTCGCACAATCCATCGATACAAACCCGATTAAGCATGAAAGGGCAGGATTTTTCCCGCGTGGTATATAATACTGGCCATATATTTCAAAGGCAATTTTAATGTATGCAAACTGAATAATTAAGTAACAATATGATATCTATTAAAACTAAAAACACATATGATTTATTGTGTTGGAGTGTAGTAGTAGTGCTGTATTGCATAGTTGTTACATGTAGCATGCAAGAACGTGTAGAGATGTTGTTTTGGAGGGCCTGCAAAGAGAAAAGCGTAATACATTCACCAAACTTCGGGATAAGCTGATTACGGTCACTATATACGTTTTGCGGTGATTATATGGTCACTTGCTCATGGTTCATCATCGGATTGCGCTCTGTTGACCGGCCAAATAGTCTGTGTGGCACCATGTTGACTAGTTAAATTGACCATGCTCCTTGTGGGTCCCACCTGTCAGTTCGCATAGGGAAAAGGTCCGATAAACACAAATTTACGCAGGCGCGACAAGACTCCAACCCGTGAGCGGGAATCACCTGGTTGTATATGTGTCTGTCAGGGCCTGATGTGTGCGCATGCATGTGTAGGTTGAGCACTTGAGCGTGAGAGTGTGTGTTGGTCGTGTGGTGTACTGGTGTGTGCATGCATGCATGCGTGTGTGTACGTGTGAGTGTTGCGTGCGTGCGTGGCTGCATGTGTACGTCTGAGTGTTGCATGCGTGAGTGGGTGCATGTGTTCGTGTGGGTGTTGCGTGCATGCAGTTCGTGTGCATGGAGGCGTGTGTATAATCACCACACCAGCTCTTGTGTGTTAAAACAGATGGCTCAGCATACCAATACAAGGCTACCTTGTTCATTGTGCCCGCGGTCATGACTTCGAACCACCGTCCAATATTTTTTTGTCGTTTGTTTTAATTCTTACTAGCAAGATGCCCGTGCGTTGCACGTAACATCAAGATGCATTGTATGACTAGTTTATCTTGTGAGAGAAAAGGATGAACGAGGGAATGCCTTATTTGCAAATGTGGAGAGGTGTGTGGGTACCTTTTTGCAAAATTGCCATAGTTTCTTTCCTATCCGTCAAATATAAATCGGACGGCCTGTATTGCAGGATGGTAGGCACACTTTTAGAGG
Source organism: Triticum aestivum (assembly GCF_018294505.1). Lineage (NCBI taxonomy): Eukaryota > Viridiplantae > Streptophyta > Magnoliopsida > Poales > Poaceae > Triticum > Triticum aestivum. The sequence goes on from NC_057803.1 coordinate 44,223,445, forward strand.
ACCTGGAGGGCTTACTTTTATATCGCGAGACAAAGATGAAACATGTGTGAATGTGCTGGGGGGCTTACTTTTAGAGGACCTGGAGATAGTTTGTGTGCGTACGTGAAAGGGGCGTAGAGGGGGGGTTATGCGATGGAGAGAGATGCTCTTCGTTTCTCTTTATTATGACTAACTTTATATATAGTATAAAAATATACAAATTCACAGTGCGGAATAAATATCATTGTGGGCACCATGCAATGCAAATTAGCGTTCTTACTCCCCCATATAACTTTGTAATGTTGTATATATGTAGAAATTCTAAAATAATTTTTTGGCCACACTTTATTCAAAAGGAATGTTGTATGCGAAGTAAACGTGAAGAGAGGGATTTTTAGATCAATGGGGTACGTGATGTAACATGTGTGCATGTGTAGTTGATGCATTTGGCAGGGCCTAGAGAGGTATGTGTGTGTATTATATATTCGAGAGAGGCATGGATAGAGGGGCCGGCGGGGGGCGTGGGCGAGATAGCACGAGAAATGAGAGTGGTCTAGAGAGACGAATATGACGTCACGGCAAGAGATTCCCTTGAGTGTGTATATGCAAGGGGGGAGTGGATAGAGGCACCAGGAGAATTTTTTTGTGTGTGTGGTGTCTGTGTTGGTATGTGTGGGTGTGAGAAGATAACGAGATGTGGGGGCAGAGGGTGTGTCACCGTGTGAGGTCCGGTGGGTCGAGGCGAGGCCCTTCGTTAGGTTCCGCCCTGCGCCACATTGGTCGGCCCGTGACGCATTTAGGAAGACCCATGGATGACTAGTCGTACAAGACAAAAATAACATAATTGTGAAGGACTCTGTGTCCACTGACAAAGCCGGCTAGGATTTGCAACCCTGGGTTCTCGGACTAAGGTAACCCCTTTATCTCTGATATTAGAATTCATCCAACATAACTTTAAGGGGAATCCTATAGAATGCTCTGCTAGAATCATACTCGTCGATTAGGAAGAGAGGTGTGAGATAATGCGTGAGAGACATGCCTAAAGATAATGTGCGTACAGAAGACACGTAGGCAGGTCTATGTATATAGAAAAGGGTCGATGGGGATTGTGCATGTGTATGCTTGCGAGAGGAAGAGTGCTTGTGATAAAGGTTAGTGAAAGCAGTCATAAATGGTTACAAGAGGGAGGGAGGGTTATATCGAGAGCATGTGTGAGAGAAAGACACCTCGGGAGAGAGTGTGTGAGCATGTGTGAGAGAACACCAATGGAGAGTGAAACTACACGTAAAAGACTGTTGTACACATTGATTATAAAGATATAAATTGTATCCAAATATTAGGATGGGATCATGAAATTTGCAGTTCGCGTAAGGAACGGTCATTGATCCATCAGACATCTAGATTCTATCGAATTTGATCATGTCTATATTATTATTCGACACAATTGATCCACATAGTTAGTATTTTGAAATCCAGACAATGCATCTCTTTAGCAATCGAATATAAACATGAGTATAGTTCATGTTGTGTGTGTAAAGCACATTATACATATGAAAGATACACAATGAACATTATAAATAGCTACCTATGAACTAGCATACATTTGAATTCAACTTAAGGTGGTTTAAAAAAATTGAATCCAACATGAAGTCCATTCAATTATTGGAATTTGATATCATGGCATTTGTAAATCATACCTAAATTATAGGGGCACCAATCTTTGCTCTAATTTTGTACATAATAGCATATGTAGTCGTGTACAAAATAGATTCAAATTTAGCTCCTCCATTCCAAAATAATTGTAGTTATAGGATTTTCAGTGTCAAAATTTCAAAAAGAAGCAGATAATTTAATGAGGTTTTCAAACATACAAGGTCAAATTTAACGTTGTCTATTTAGGCCAATCCTCAAAGTTCAAGAGTACTCTAAGCGTGAATGCTTGTGTTTCAAAATTTTGAACGAAGCGCCAAAAGAGCCTCTACTCGCCCGAAACCGCGTGAGACCAATGTTTGGTAGTAAAAGGAAATTACTTTTATAATAACTTCGACCCGTGAAACCTACTGGCCTGACGTCCAAAGGTCTAAACCGGGGTAGGTTTGTAGCTTCATCTAGACGCCACGCAACCGCCTCCGAAAAACATTCATACACAATGGCCGCCTAAGCACACATGCGCGCGGCCGAAATTGCTCCCGCCCACTATTTGGGACACCTGGGATTACCATCCTACCCCTGACCCGCAGTTGGTCCGAAATTTAAGAGGGGGGCAAAGTTTGTAATTTCCCGAAATTTCAAACAAGTGCGGCCCATCTTCTGTTCAAAAAAGCCAAAAACAAGTGCGTCCCAGACCGAAACATGGTTCTCCCCCCTTCCCCCGCCCACCCGTCCGATTCCCCATTCGTACTCCGTGGGTGCAAAAACTACCTCTCCACTAGCCGCGAAACCCCGGCGTCCTCCGTCCGCCACCCCATCCCACCCATCAACCTGTCAGGACCCCGATTCCAAGTCACATCGATCTAGCCGGTAACACCTCATATCACATTGCGGATGCACGGTATCCCCACGGGTGTCGTCTTACCATGGCCCGGGACAGTTTGCGCCTTTTGGCTCACGTATATGATAGTGTCGCTAGCATCCGTATGACAGAGAACCCGGGCCGACATGGCTAGTCGTGAATCCAAAGCGGCACAGACCTATGGAGACAGGCATACATGAATCACATCGAGCATGTCGGTCAACAGCGTGTGAATCCGGGCTGTAGCACTGGGCTAACAGGACTCCGGGTAACCCGGGCTGTAGCAGGCTAGGCAGGACTCCGGAAGTCACCGCATGACATTTTCCCGAAGGGACAGACATAGGAACGAAGTGAAACACATGCCGGCCAGTCAAATGTCCTGAGCAGTAGTGCTGGGCTAGCAAGACTCCGGTGAACTGGGTTGTAGCGGACTACTATGGCTCAAGGAGCACTAGACTACATTTCCCCATAAGAGAGGCTGCCAAGGATAAACAACTAGATTGTCGGATCCCACACATACCAAGCATTTCACACAATATGCTCGATATGTGCAAATACAACACGGCATCACAACAAAACTCTACAACTCAAGTAGTATTCATTAGGCTCCGAAGAGCCAGATATTACAAACATGGGTCTCATGACCCAACATTCAGAGCAAACCAGACAAAGCACGGGCAGAAGCTTAATATGTCTGAGTATAGACATCTACAAAAGAAAAAGCTTGAGAAGCCTGACTATATACCAGATCCTGCCGAGGGCACAAGATCGTAGCTGAGGTATCAAGCTAAACGTCGAAGTCCACACGGAACTACTAGCTAGACTGACGTCTCTCTGCAAAAACATAGAATAGGCAAACGTGAGTACAAATGTACCCAACAAGACTTACATCAGAACTAACTACATATGCATCGGTATCAACAAAGGGGTAGTGGAGTTTAACTGCAGCAAGCCAGCTTTGACTCAATGGCTAACCTGAACTACGACTGCAAGCAACTCTTTTGAGGTGGCGCACACGAGTGCACATATTCACCATATCAATACACCACTATGGATCTACTTCCGTCTCCCTACGAGAACGCCATCCATAGCACTCACACTTATCTTGCGAGTTTTAGAGTATCCACTTTCACTTGTCTATGAACTGTTATAGGCAACCCAGAAGTCCATTACCGCGGACACGGCTATTCGCATAGATGATGTTAACCCTGCAGGGGTGTACTTCTTCACACACGCTCTCACCACTTACCGCCGTTACGACATGTACTCGGCAACCTTCAAGCGGAAGCCCAACGAGGGTGTCGGCCACGGCCTACCTAAACACTCAAGTCTCTAGTCCAGGTTTATCGCCTATCCAGGTTCCATCCGCAGGGAGTCCGGCCGAGGTTTCCACATACGGCCTCGGACGATGTGTACAGGGTTCCGAGACACCAAATGGGCGCCCGGCATGCCCGGCCACGGTGTATCTACCGCATCATAGCCCACCCCTAGGGTCAGCGCTACACACGGCCACCAACACATATCCTATAAACACCAGAAACTAGTGGCAACTCCTGTACAGACGACAAGGGTGATCAAGAAGCCGAGAGGGTCCATTGGTTTCGGGGCCAATGCGTGGTAGTAACTGTTTCATGGATCACAAACACAGAACTCAGTTCCTAAGAACGGTTTCAATGAGACAACCCACCATGTACTCCTACATGGCCTCTCACTGCTACCTTTACCAAATTGTGTTCACACACTTAGCTCACACACAGTAGGGCATGTTCACAACTTTCCAATTCATTCTCGATGAATCAGACCTGACTCAACTCTAAGCAATAGCAGGCATGACAAACAAGCATGAATGAGTAGGCACATCAGGGCTCAAACAATTCCTACTCATGCTAGTGGGTTTCATCTATTTACTGTGGCAATGACAGGTCATGCAGGGGAAAGGGGTTCAAGTACCGCAGCATGTAACAGTTGAATCATTGTTGTCCTAATGCAGTAAAAGAGAGCAAAAGTGAGAGAGTGGGATTGTATCGGAATGAACAAGGGGGTTTTGCTTGCCTGGCACTTCTGAAGATGATATAACTCTTCATCGGTGTCATCGAACTCATCGTCTGAACGAACGTCTACCGAGAGGGAACAACCACCGGCAAACACAAAAGGAACCGCAATCAATGCAATGCACATACATATGAATGATATGTCATATTAAGGTACTGAATTGACCTAGTGCAACAGTTAGTCATATTCATTGAAGTGGAATTCAAACCTATAGCAAATTCCAATTCCAAAACCAATTACCATTTATTCCATAATCATGAATTGTCCTATTCAGTGAGGTTAACTTGTTCAAACATGCATGAAAATACCATATTCAGATTCTTTGGATTTTTCTGATAATTTTTCATATATAAATTATTTCATTTGGAGTTACGGTTGATTTTATATGATTTTTAGAAGTTTAAAACATTTTCTGGAATTTCCTGGATTAAATTAAACCTAGAAAATATATTATTGCGTCAACACTGCGTCATGCTAACCTCAGCAGGTCAACAGAACTGCCCCGGGTCAAACCTGACGTGTGGGGTCCATACGTCAGTGACACTGGGCTGGTTTGTGTGGATGACAGGTGGGACCGGTCAACGTTGACTTGACCAAAGTCAAAGCTGACACGTTGGGTCCACACATATTAGTACTAATCTTAACAGAAAATTAGACTAACTTAATTAGTCACAGGGTCCCACACGTCAGTGGCTCTAGAGGGGTCATTAGTGGGCTCATTTGCAACTAATCATGTCGCCACGTCGGCCTCGCCGGAATCTGGCCGGCGGCAACCATTCCGCACGGCGGAGGCGTCGGGTTTTGCCATCCGGCGACCATTGGGCTCGCGATTTGGCCCTACGGGTTGCTGGATGTGCACCGCATCCAACGGAGCAGGCCGCTGGGCGAGGAGAGATCGGGAACTACGGCGGCGACCATTTAGGCGGCGGCCGGAGCTACGGCGTGCTCGGGTTGGAGCTAGGGGGCACGTGGGGAGGAGCTGGTGGGCGCTACGGGCTGCTGGAGCCGCGCTGAGCACAGTGGTGTCCTCGGCTTCGAGCTACATTTGCTCTAGTCACGATGGCGACGAAGCACAATGGCGGCGAGCTTTGGTGACGGCGGGGAACGGTGCTATGGCAAGGAAACGACACGGGGGAAGAGTGGGTAACGACGGCGGAGCTCACAGGGAGTTGGACGGCGGTCTCAGCGGGATCGGGGATGTCCTGATGGTGAAGAATCAAGCGGCGGGGATCGCCAGCACCGAGCTTGAAGAAGACGTCCGGGATAGCGATGCGGTGCTCCCCCGGTTGTTTGGCTCGGCGTGGACGAGGAGGGCGAAGATGCGGAGCTCGGGGTCGCGGAGAGGGAGCAAGGGAGTGGTTGTGGCCGCGTCGAACAGCGTCGGTGCGCTTCGGCTTGTTCGGTCGGCCATGGGAGAGAGAGCAGAGGGGAGGGGAGAGGTTGCGGGCGAGGGAGAGAGAGGTCAGGGGTCTCTGGGCGTCTCCAGGCGCGAGGGAGAGGCAGGAGGTGGCAAGCAGGAGCTGGAGCCTGCGGCCTGCGCAGGCGCTCTCTCGCGGCGACAGCAGCAGCTTTGGGGCGAGGGGAGGAAGACGACAGGAGGATCCCCTGGTGGGCTGGGCTGGCTTTGCCCAGTGTTGGTCCGGTTGGTGGACTGCACAGGTGAGGCCAGGTACGATTCCTTTTCTCTCTTTTATTTCAGTTTTCTATTTCTTTTATTCTATTTTGAATTAGTAAAAATACTAATCCAGTTTGTAAAATCCTGAAAATAATTGTGGGTAGTGTTTGGATTATTTCCAACAACCCAAAACTAGTTCCAGAGTTATTAGAGTATTTAAAATATTTATAGGATTTAAATGCTCCAATTCAAATACGATATGAGTTAATTCAAAGATCCAGAATGTCCTGGAAATATATTCATCATTTTTTGTAGAGGTTTTCACATTTATCAAAAATCATGAACATTTTCAAAGGATATTTTGGGATCTCTGAAAATATTTTTACTGAGCCTAGTTAAATTCATTTGGTGCTAGGGTTTCAACAATCCCCATTTCAAGTTTCATGAAATTTAAACATGATGCATGGATGCAATGCCACTAGTTACAAGCAAACTCTAGGGCTGTGAAAACTCACCCCCACTAAACAAGAATCTCGTCCTGAGATTCAAGACGCGAGGTAAGAAGACAGAGGGGACACAAAGCTAACATGATATTCACGATCCAACTGTCCTTCTCAAAGATGTTGATTCATTGCTTCAATTTGATCTTGACGTCTTTGCTTTCGAGATCTCCATCCAACACGATGATGGCAGAAAGAAACTCTACAGGAATCGATCTCCTCGAAGATCGAGTACTCAGGATCAACTCAAGGAGTGAGACGTTGAAACATCCCTTGAGCTGAGAGACAAAACACACATCGGGGGTGATGGAAAGAAGCGGATGACAAGGGTTCAAATTGGTAGACAATAATTGCACACCTAAGAGGGTGGTGAATGGTGTCAACGTAGCAAGGAGTTAGGTTGCCAAGATACCACAATGAGACACCTTAAGGAAGGTGACTCGCAGAAATATTCCCTTAAGTGGTAAAAAGAATTACTTTTGATCCATAGATCATTGAGACTCTCTATACCAACCTAAGGCAATTCACAAACGATCATTTGACGGAGTTCGAGAGAACGACATACTCGGGCTAGAATGGATGATGTGGACTACCTTGTTGAAGAAAACATGATGGACGATTTGCTTATCATCGAAAATGGATGGAACCCTTGGTAGGACCACTTTGAAGATGATCCTGATCAGTAATTACTGAGAAGGGTAGTCCGTAGTAGGATGACACAATGGCGGTGCAAGCTGGGAACAAAATGCAAATGCTGGGAATGATTCTAGTAACTGGGGAGAAACCCAACAGTAGAGAGAGATTCCACTGTTTAAAAGGTTATGGCATAATTGAAGAAACTGAGAACGGATCCCAGTTAATGCCGACGATAAATCCTAGTGCTTACGCGTGCTCTCAAGAACTTGAGCATTTCCGTATTCATCAAGGTTTTACCAATATCTGTGTCAAGGATCCTGGCAACACAACATGCTACCATGATGAATAATGGTGGAAGATACAGATGCAAAGAAAGATAACACTTTCTCATATTTTACCTTAGCGAGGCCAAGGGATCAAAATCTGGATGATCGACCAAGAGACATTTAGCGCTCCGCTTCTAATGTTCTCCTTGCTATGCTAGCCTAACCCATTCATTGAAATGGTTTGGTATCTAGAACATCAAGTAGCAGGTCAGACTCCGGGAGCTCAGGAATCCATAGGGAATAACTACTCGAGTAAATCCTACGTAATCCTTATGGGGAGGTGGCCAACTTACTCAATCAAGATACTACAATAATAGGTCTTCCGGCTGGGTGTGTTGGCCACGACATCCACTTTACCGGGTTATAGAGAGACCAATATCATAGCTCTTGGGAAAATGTCCCAACCATCACATCTGCCTGAGATTCAGATCTGGTTGGTGTCAGGATATTACAGACTCATCGAATCTAGAAAGAAATGAAAGTTTGCAACACAAATCGACGAGATGACATTGCGAGATTCTCAGGAAATGGACTATGGTAGTAAGCTCCAAAACATGAGCTGGTTTTGCTAAACACATGTGAACACGCTATCCCAGACAAGCATGACCACATGGTGGTCTTACAATGAAACACTACCGAGTCCTGGTTGGGAACCATCATCAAGGATATCAAAGTCCTTGCATAAGTCATATGATTAGCTCTTATGGAGAACTTCTTCTCCCTGAACAAGTCAATCAGTGGCTTGGTGTGCTAGGGACACGTATGGAATGAAGATGATCAGTCTATCAGACCATAGAATACTTCGCACGTGCATGACGGACTTGGGATGATTCCAGAGGAAGCAAAACAAACTTTCCCGAATTCACGGCGGCAACTTAAATCAAATGCACGTGAATCAAAGGAAGTCACTTCTTTCATCCAAACATATACTTCATGAACGGGGCGTGAAGAAAATGCTTACACAAGTTTCCAACACTAGCTGGATGTTCAACACAAATCATGGAGGAGACAAAATGCCGCTGATGGGCTCAACAGCAACTCATCAAAATTTCCATATCACTGGACTTCCACCACTATGTGAACAATGTGATAGTATTGGTCATACCAAAGATGTAATGGTGTATGCTCGAGGAGTCAACCACGAGTAAGACAACATTACGAACATCGTTGGTTCTGGTTTGACTTGAGGATAGCCCACACTCAAAACAAAGTTTGGACAAGACAATAGATCCAACAACTGATCACGAGGATCAATCGGTGAAGATATCATCTTTCTTCAACACACACACAAAAGATATCCCTTGACACGAACTAAGTCAGACAAGCTTTTATCTTCCAACTCTCCAAGTTGTTGTTTAGCTTAACCAACTAGCTCAGGGGTATCCAACATAGATTCTTGGAGAATGGGTGGTTTGGAGCAAAACCAGCATGATCATGAACTCAACATAGCGGTCAGATGTCAACCTGGTAATACTTCCAAGAAGATATTCGGAACATCACGAACCACCGATATGTTACTATGCTCGAGAACAATCTTGCTTTCGAGGCAAGATGACATGATCAGAAGGGTAAGGGATTCAATTCTAATTCAAAGATCGAAGAGTGCACCAGAAATAAGGACAAGATAACACGAGCGATCCTAGAATAGTGATTTGATAACCAACACACTAAGAATGATATTAATGTCCATTAACTACCAAGCAACACGGTTGCTAGGAGTATTGATTTCATACATCACAATTCACTTGTCGGCATTCCGGTTACAACAACACGAGGACCGAGAAATGAATGATGATGGTGCGAAGTATCACTACATCAAGAGTTCATAAGAGATGGTGCAATTCTCACAATATTCTTGACATAAAGTGGGTAATACTTCAGGTAGAACAGAGCAAAAGCTGGATTAGCATTTGATCTGCAGAACACAACTACTTTGACCCAATCCTGGATATGGATGAGGTACTAGAGTTTGTTTCTCCTAGTCATTCTGAAATAGAATGGCTTAACGGACCACAAGAATGATAGCATCGATAACACGGATGCACAATTACTCCTGACTATCAATTGATAGACGATGGTCGGAATACAAATGAAGAGGGACAACTCAAGAGGACATATATCTTTCTGAGTTGTGGATGCATAGATTAATATGTCGAACCAAGTTCAACAAGTTTCTTCCAAATAACCCATGCAGAAAGGTAGAACTGGCAGAATCACAATTATGAATGGAGAACTCCTCAAGAGTACTCTGATTGTGATATTTGGTTCAAAGAACTTCTGCCTTAATGGTTCATGGTATTTGGAAGAAGGAAATACCATAGACCTCGAGGACTGTCGCAAGGTTACTAATATCCTAAAGGAACGAGCAAACACTATCAACAAGAGGTGACTGGAGTGAATCTCGGGTTCAAACCCAGGAATAGAATACCTACTAACTAAATGGCATTACGGGATGCTTTCGAGAATGATCGCCAGAATCATCACACTAGGAACACAAGACATGGCTAGATTAGTAGGTGATCCTCTAAAACACCTAGGGTCATCATACTAGCTCCAACCTATATGTCGAGGCAACAGAGTGCCTCAACTCACCGATTAGTGTGGTTAATCTGGCCCAAAAGGATATCAGAAACGGGAAGAAATGATTTGCAAATGCACCAGACTAATTAGAAACCTGGGATGACTCAGACAGCATAACGGCTGTAAATGCTCAAAAGATTTGAGACATCCTGCAAAAATGGTGGCATAACCACTCAACAACACAATATTAAGGTTCTGAGATCAACTGTCAACCTACAGAAGTAGTAGGAACGGAACTGAGGCTTGAACTATCAATTCTATAAGTCTAAGGATTAGTAGCACGTCATCCTGATAGATAGATGAGAAGGCATAATTCTTAATCCCCGTAGAAAAGAAGAGGTTGATTCAGATCAGAAGGGCATAGGGTAAAGGTGTAAAAAGAGCCTTACGTTCCCTTCTACAATCAATTCCCTTACATAACTAAAGCATTTCTAGACTCGACTTCGACCATTTTGGCTTGGTAATCCTACAGGCAGTCAGGCTCTGATACCACTAACACCTCATATCACATTGCGGCCTCACACACGGTATCCCCATGGGTGTCGTCTTACCATGGCCCGGGACCATTTGCGCCTTTTGGCTCACGTATATGATAGTGTCGCTAGCATCCGTATGACAGAGAACTCGGGCCGACATGGCTAGTCGTGAACCCAAAGCAGCACAGACCTATGGAGACAGGCATACATGAATCACATCAAGCATGTCGGTCAACAACGTGTGAATCCAGGCTGTAGCACTGGGCTAACAGGACTCCGGGTAACCCAGGCTGTAGCAGGCTAGGCAGGACTCCAGAAGTCACCGCGTGACATTTTCCCGAAGGGACAGACATAGGAACGAAGTGAAACACATGCCGGCCAGTCAAGTGTCCTGAGCAGTAGTGCTGGGCTAGCAGGACTCCGGTGAACCGGGCTGTAGCGGACTACTATGGCTCAAGGAGCACTAGACTACATTTCCCCATAAGAGGGGCTGCCAAGGATAAACAACTAGATTGTCGAATCCCACACATACCAAGCATTTCAATCATACACACAATATGCTCAATATGTGCAAATACAACATGGCATCACAACAAAACTCGACAACTCAATTAGTATTCATTAGGCTCCGAAGAGCTAGATATTACAAACATGGGTCTCATGACCCAACATTCAGAGCATACCAGACAAAGCACAGGCGGAAGCTTAATATGTGTGAGTACAGACATCTACAAAAGAAAAAGCCTGAGAAGCCTGACTATATACCAGATCCTGCCGAGGGCACAAGATCGTAGCTGAGGTATCAAGCTAAACGTTGAAGTCCACACGGAACTACTAGCGAGACTGACGTCTCTCTACAAAAACATAGAATAGGCAAACGTGACTACAAATGTACCCAGCAAGACTTACATCAGAACTAACTACATATGCATCGGTATCAACAAAGGGGTAGTGGAGTTTAACTGCAGCAAGCCAGCTTTGACTCAGTGGCTAACCTGAACTACGACTGCAAGCAACTCTTTTGAGGTGGCGCACACGAGTCCACATATTCACCATATCAATACACCACTATGGATCTGCTTCTGTCTCCCTACGAGAACGCCATCCATAGCACTCACACTTATCTTGCGAGTTTTAGAGTATGCACTTTCACTTGTCTATGAACTGTTATAGGCAACCCAGAAGTCCATTACCGCGGACACAGCTATTCGAATAGATGATGTTAACCCTGCAGGGGTGTACTTCTTCACACATGCTCTCACCACTTACCGCCGTTTACAGGACATGTACTCGGCAACCTTCAAGCGGAAGCCCAACGAGGGTGTCGGCCATGGCCTACCTAAACACTCAAGTCTCTAGTCCAGGTTTATTGCCTATCCAGGTTCCATCCGCAGGGAGTCCGGCCGAGGTTTCCACATACGGCCCCGGACGATGTGTACAGGGTTCCGAGACACCAAACGGGCGCCCGGCATGCCCGGCCATGGTGTATCTACCGCATCATAACCCACCCCTAGGGTCAGCGCTACGCATGGCCACCAACACATATCCTATAAACACCAGAAACTAGTTGCAACTCCTGGACAGAGGACAAGGGTGATCAAGAAGCCGAGAGGGTCCATTGGTTTCGGGGCCAATGCATGGTAGTAACTGTTTCATGGATCACAAATACAGAACTCAGTTCCTAAGAACGGTTTCAATGAGACAACCCACCATGTACTCCTACATGGCCTCTCACCACTACCTTTACCAAATCGTGTTCACACACTTAGCTCACACACAGTAGGGCATGTTCACAACTTTCCAATTCATTCCCGATGAATCAGACCTGACTCAACTCTAAGCAATTGCAGGCATGACAAACAAGCATGAATGAGGAGGCACATCAGGGCTCAAACAATTCCTACTCATGCTAGTGGGTTTCATCTATTTACTGTGGCAATGACAGGTCATGCAGGGGAAAGGGGTTCAACTACCGCAGCATGTAACAGTTGCATCGTTGTTGTCCTAATGCAGTAAAAGAGAGTAGGAACGAGGGAGTGGGATTTTATCGGAATGAACAAGGGGGTTTTGCTTGCCTGGCAATTCTGAAGATGATATAACTCTTCATCGGTGTCATCGAACTCATCGTCGGAACGAACGTCTACCGAGAGGGAAAAACCACCGGCAAACACAAAAGGAACCGCAATCAATGCAATGCACATACATATGAATGATATGTCATATTAAGGTACTGAATTGACCTAGTGCAACAGTTAGTCCTATTCATTGAAGTGGAATTCAAACCTATAGCAAATTCCAACTCCAAAACCAATTACCATTTATTCCATAATCATGAATTGTTCTATTCAGTGAGGTTAACTTGTTCAAACATGCATGAAAATACCATATTCATATTCTTTGGATTTTTCTGATGATTTTTCATATATAAATTATTTCATTTGGAGTTACGGTTGATTTTATATGATTTTTAGAAGTTTAAAACATTTTCTAGAATTTCCTGGATTAAATTAAACCCAGAAAATAGATTATTGCGTCAGCACTGCGTCATGCTGACCTCAGCAGGTCAACAGATCTGCCCAGGGTCAAACCTGACGTGTGGGGTCCATACGTTAGTGACACTGGGCTGGTTTGTGTGGATGACAGGTGGGACCGGTCAACGTTGACTTGACGAAAGTTAAAGTTGACACGTGGGGTACTAATCTTAACAGAAAATTAGACTAACTTAATTAGCCACAGGGTCCCACACGTCAGTGGCTCTAGAGGGGTCATTAGTGGGCTCATTAGCAACTAACGATGTCGCCACATCGGCCTCGCCGGAATCTGGCCGGCGGCAACCATTCCGCACGGCGGAGGCGTCGGGTTTTGCCATCCGGCGACCATTGGGCTCGCGGTTTGGCCCTACGGGTTGCTGGACGTGCACCGCATCCAACGGAGCAGGCCGCTGGGCGAGGAGAGATCGGGAACTACGGCGGCGACCACTTGGGCGGCGACCGGAGCTACGGGCGTGCTCGGGTTGGAGCTAGGGGCATGTGGGGAGGAGCTGGTGGGCGCTACGGGCTGTTGGAGCCGCGCTGACCACAGTGGTGTGCTCGGCTTCTAGCTAAGTTTGCTCTAGCCACGGTGGCGACGAAGCGCAATGGCGGTGAGCTTCGGTGATGGTGGGGAACGGTGCTATGGCAAGGAAACGACGCGGGGAAGAGTGGGTAACGACGGCGGAGTTCACAGGGAGTCGAACGGCGGTCTCAACAGGCTCGGGGACGGCCTGATGGTGACGAATCAAGCGGCAGGGATCGCCGGCAACGAGGTTGAAGAAGACGTCCGGGACGGCGATGCGGTGCTCCCCCGGTTGTTTGGCTCGGCGTGGACGAGGAGGGCGAAGATGCGAAGCTCGGGGTCGCGGAGAGGGAGCAAGGGAGTGGATGTGGCCGCGGCGAACGGCGTCAGTGCGCTCCGGCTTGTTCGGTCGGCCATGGGAGAGAGAGCAGACGGAGGGGAGAGGTTGCGGGCGAGGGAGAGAGAGGTAAGGGGTCTCTGGGCATCTCCAGGCGCGAGGGAGAGGCAGGAGGTGGCAAGCAGGAGCTGGAGCCTGCGGCCTGCGCGGGCGCTCTCTCGCGGCGACAGCAGCAGCTTTGGGCGATGGGAGGAAGACGATAGGAGGAGCCCCTGGTGGGCTGGGCTGGCTTTGCCCAGTGTTGGGCCGGTTGGTGGGCTGCACAGGTGAGGCCAGGTACGACTCCTTTTCTCTCTTTTATTTTAGTTTTCTATTTCTTTTATTCTGTTTTGAATTAGTAAAAATACTAATCCACTTTGTAAAATCCTGAAAATAATTGGGGTAGTGTTTGGATTATTTCCAACAACCCAAAACTAGTTACAGAGTTATTAGAGCATTTAAAAGTATTTATAGGATTTAAATGCTCCAATTCAAATACGATATGAGTTAATTCAAAGATCCAGAATGTCCTGGAAATATATTCATCATTTTTGGCAGAGGTTTTCACCTTTATCAAAAATCATGAACATTTTCAAAGGATATTTTGGGATCTCTGAAAATATTTTTACTGAGCCTAGTTAAATTCATTTGGTGCTAGGGTTTCAACAATCCCCATTTCAAGTTTCATGAAATTTAAACATGATGCATGGATGCAATGCCACTAGTTACAAGCAAACTCTAGGGCTGTGACACAACCGCCGCCCTCCGCCATCACGCCAGAGCCAATACCCCGATGTTGTCATCCACCGCAACCTCAACCGCAATGCCCTCCACGGCTAGTAGTTGAAGCCGAGGCCGAGTCGTCTGTACCCGAGCCAGTTCAACCACGCCGTCCTGCGCCTCACCGCTGCCGCTCCAACTTCACCACCCTCCACCACACCGGATCTGTTCCTGCTACGCCGTCCTTCGCCGCCTCGGATCTGCTTCCCCTCCACTGATATACGGCCACGGCAGCACAATCAACAATTTGGCCATGGGTTTGTCCAAGGATCGATGGTTCTCCAAAACATCGGTTCCCCCGGGAGAAAAAAGAAGATCGCTGCAACATATGGAGGAGACCACGTTGGAAACCGATAAGGGTACTCCTCTTCCCTTTTTCGTGCAAATCTTATGTGTCTGCTTGCACGGTATTCATCCCACAGAAGACACTAGTTGACCGCTTCTTCTTGATACTAGCTGTTCCTAGTAACTCGCGATGCACAAGGTTTCTCCTCATAAACTATTTCACCTTAGCTAGAGGTCCGTCGCCCCCCTGAATTTCAATTCTTGGTCAGTTGATTCCTAGTTAACGGAAGCATTCCCCTACGTAACAGGCACTAGTCTGCTGATACGTCTCCAACGTATCTATAATTTATGAAGTATTCATGCTATTATATTATCAACCTTGGATGTTTTACATGCATTTATATGCTATTTTATATGATTTTTGGGACTAACCTATTAACCTAGTGCCCAGTGCCAGTTTCTGTTTTTCCTTGTTTTTGAGTTATACAGAAAAGGAATATCAAATGGAGTCCAATTGACATGCCAATTTTTGACGATTTTTTATGGACCAAAAGAAGACCCTGGAGTAAAAGAGTTGGTCCAGGAGAGTCCCGGGGCGTCCATGAGGGTGGGGGCGCCCCCCCAGGCGCGTGGGCCTGCCTCGTGGACGCCTCGGGCACCTCCTTGACGTGAGACCGACGCCAAAAATTCCTATAAATACAGAAACCTCGGAAAATTAACCTAGATCGGGAGTTTCGCCGCCAGAAGCCTCCGTAGGCACCGAAAACCAATCTAGGCCCTCTCTGGCACCCTGCCGGAGGGGGCCATCATCACCGGAGGGCATGGAGGAGGATCCCGGAGGGGCCATCATCACCATGAAGGCCAATGACCAGAGGGAGAACTTCTCCTCATCTAGGGGGGAGGCATGCAGGAGGAAGCACAAGGGGGGGAACCTCTCATCCTCTCTCTTGGTGGCACCGGAGTGCCATCGGGAGGGGAATCATCGCCGCGGTGATCTTCTTCATCAACATCACCATCATCATCACCATCCTCATCTCTTTTATGCGGTCCACTCTCCCACACCCCGTTGTAATCCCTACTTAAACATGGTGCTTTATGCCACATATTATGATCCAATGATGTGTTGCCATCCTATGATGTTTTGAGTAGATATCTTTTGTCTTTGGGTTGATTGATGATATAGATTGATATGAGTTGTATGTTTTACTTTGATGCTGTCCTATGGTGCCCTTCGTGTCACGCAAGCGTGTGGGGTTCCTGCTGTAGGGTGTTGCAATACATTCATGATTCGCTTATAGTGGGTTGGTGAGTGACTGAAACACAAACCCGAGTAAGGGTGTTGTTGCGTATGGGAATAAAGAGGACTTTATGCTTTAATGCCATGGTTGGGTTTTACCTTAATGATCTTTAGTAGTTGCGGATGCTTGCTAGAGTTCCAATCATAAGTGCATATGATCCAAGTAGAGAAAGTATGTTAGCTTATGCCTCTCCCTCATATGAAACTGCAATAGTGATTACCGGTCATGTTAACGATTGCATAGGACAATTCCGCACACCGATCCACCATTATTCCACACTCGCTATTTATAATATTTAGTAATATATTCTAACTTTATGATAACAGCCCCTACTTTTATATTTTATCTCTCCGATATCATGCAAAGTTATCCTCTTCATACCCACAACGTAGTTTTATTTCTCGTTTCTAGTTGGAAGCAAACGTTCGGTGTACGTAGAGTCGTATCAGTGGCGGATAGGGCTTGAGAGAATATTGATCTTACCTTTAGCTCCTTATGGGTTCGACACTCCATACTTATCACTTCCACCTTTGGAAATTGCTACGATGATTCCCTGCACTTGGGGATTATCAAGCTCTTTTCTGGCGCCGTTGCCGGAGAGCAATAGCGTGGGGTTGATATTCTCGTGTGTGCTTGTTTGCTTTCTTCACTAAGTAGATTCTGTTTTTCCTTTTTTTGTTTCTGTTTAGTTGTGGGTGAAACATACAATTTTTTTAAAGAATGAAAATACAAAAAAAAATTACTTGCCTTTCATGCCTAAAAAGTTTTTCAAAAAGAGAAGTGATTGGAAAGTTATGCATTGAAGAAGTGAGGGTCGACCTTGAGCACTCGTGTTCATGCTCACGGAAACAATGTAGAATTTTTCATGGATGTTTCTCTGTAAATAATTATCCCCTTATATATATATATATATATATATATATATATATATATCCATTGTATTATAAAAATAATGTGCCGAGCTTTGGTTTTAGGATGATTAGATTGCTTGTTTACTATGTGCAGAACAAAAACAGAAACTTTGGCTGTAGCGCGTGATTTTACATTTTTTACTGGAAAGTAAAATGGGTTTGAAACTTTTTGAACTTTACTTCTGTACAAATTTTTCAAATTGTCAAATTTATTTCATAATTTTGGAGTTACATAAGTTTAATAAACCTTCATATTACTACAGACTGTCCTGTTTTAGACAGATTCTGTTTTTCGTGTGTTGTTTGCTTATTTTGATGAATCTATGGGTAGTATCGGGGGGTATGAACCATGGTGAAGTTGGAATACAGTAGATATAGTTCTAATATGAAACTAGAATGAGTTTTCAACAGTACCTAAAGTTAGTGATTTGCTTTATTATACTAACGGATCTCACAAAGTTTTTGTTAAAGTTTTTTTGTGGATGAAGTGTTCGAAGAACGAGGAGTTACCGATGTGATAAGAATAAAGAGAGGCAAGAGCTCAAGCTTGGGGATGCCCAAGGCACCCCAAGTAAATATTCTAAGGATACTCAAGCATCTAAGCTTGGGGATGCCCCGGTTGGCATCCCATCTTTCTTCTTCAACAATTATCGTTATACCTCGGTTTTTGTTTCGTTCACATGATTTGTGTCCTTTGTTTTTTTGTTCTTCCTTTATGAACCATGCTAGTATGAGATAGCCCTTCATTGATTTATAGAATGCTTCATGTGCTTCACTTATATCTTTTAAGTATGATCTTATAGAATTGCTCTTTGTGCTTCACTTAAATCTTTTGAGTATGGTTTTATAGAATGCTTCGTGTGCTTCACTTATACATTTTGAGCTTGGACATTGGTTAGTTTATATTAATTGTTGAATGCTCCATGAAATTCACTTATATCTTCTGGAGTATGAATAATAATATCATCCAAAGCAGGTTTGGAAGAGTGTCAACTCTAGGAACTAGTGATCCTGCTATTCCGAATGAGAAGAATTTTGCTTATGTGGAGAGTAGAAAAAATTCTATGCTTGTAGATCATGAAAAGAATGCTTTATGTGATGGTTATGTTGTTGAATTCATTCATGATGCTACTGAAAATTATTATGAAGGAGGAATATATGCTTGTAGGAGTTGCAATAATATCAAGTTTCCTCTCTATGTGCTTAAAGTTTTGAAGTTATCATTGTTTTCCTTCCTATGCTAGTTGATTCTTGTTCCCATAAGTTGTGTACTCACAAAATCCATAGGAATAGGAAGTGGGTTAGGTTTAAATTTGCTAGTCATATTCTTCATGATGCTCTCTTTATGTTTCAATTCTCATCTTTTATATGAGCATCATTGAAATCATCATGCCTAGCTAAAAGGCATTAAAGAAAAGCGCTTGTTGGGAGACAACCCAATATTTACCCTTATTGTTTTTGTGTGTTTACATGATTAAGATACTATAGTAATCATGTTTTATAGCTTTTGTTTCAATAAAGTGCCAAGTAAGACCTTTGGGAAGACTTGGGTGAAAGTTAATGTGATCTTGCTGTAAAAAACAGAAACTTTGCGCTCACGAGATTAGCTGCCATTTTTTATAGAAGAGTGATTTGGTCCTGATTCTTTTTGCAGAATGTTAATAGACAAATTCCTCACGTCCACCAATTTATTTCATAATTCTTTGAGTAGCATAAGTATGGTTGGTGTTCAGATCATTACAGACTGTTCTGTTTCTGACAGATTCTGTTTTCATTGCATAGTTTGCTTGTTTTCAAGTTTCTATGACTTATATTTCTCAATATAAATTGTAGAAATGATATGGTACAGTAGTAATTGTGTGAGAACAATTATGATCCTTGTCTTTGACAGTACCAAAGTGAATTGTTTACCCTTTATCATACTAACCTATCTCACGAAGTTCTGTTAAGTTTTGTGTGATTGAAGTTTTCAAGCTTTGGGTGAGATATTGATATGAAGAGAATAAGGAGTGGAAAGACCCTAAGCTTGGGGATGCCCAAGGCACCCCAAGGTAATACTCAAGGAAGACTCAAGCGCCCAAGCTTGGGGATGCCCCGGAAGGCATCCCGTCTTTCGTCTTCAAAACTATCGGTATACCTTACTCGGACCTATATTTTTATTCGTCACATGATATGTGTTTTGCTTGGAGCGTATTTTCAATTATACTTGATCTTTGAATAAAATCATTGGATCTGTGAGGGAGTCCTGGATTAGGGGGTGTCCGGACAGCCGGACTATATCCCTTGGCCGGACTATTGGATTATGAAGATACAAGATTGAAGACTACGTCCCGTGTCCGGAAGGGACTTTCCTTGGCGTGGAAGGCAAGCTTGGCGATACGGATATGAAGATCTCCTACCATTGTAACCGATTTTGTGTAACCCTAACCCTCTCCAGTGTCTATATAAACTGGAGGGTTTTAGTCCGTAGGACAACGTACACATCAACAATCATACCATAGGCTAGCTTCTAGGGTTTAGCCTCTTCGATCTCGTGGAAGATCTACTCTTGTACTACCCATATCATCAATATTAATCAAGCAGGACATAGGGTTTTACCTCCATCGAGAGGGCCCGAACCTGGGTAAAACTTCGTGTCCCTCGCCTCCTGTTACCATCCGGCCTAGACGCATAGTTCGGGACCCCCCTACCCGAGATCCGCCGGTTTTGACACCGACATTGGTGCTTTCATTGAGAGTTCCTCTGCGTCGTCGCCGTCAGGCTCGATGGCTCCTACGATCATCAATAACGATGCAGTCCAGGGTCAGACCTTCCTCCCCGGACAAATCTTTGTCTTCGGCGGCTTCGCACTGCGGGCCAATTCGCTTGGCCGTCTAGAGCAGATCGAAAGCTACGCCCCTGGCCGTCAGGTCAGATTTGGAAGTTTAAACTACATGGCTGACATCCGCGGAGACTTGATCTCCGACGGATTCGAGCCACTGCCGAGCGTGCCACTCTGTCATGACGAGCACGATTTAGCTCTGCTGCCGAACAGTGCCCTGGAGGCCGCACCCGCGTCAGCTCCGACCCTTAATACGGAGCCAACTGCACCGATCGAGGATGGGCGGTTGGACGCCACCTCGGGGGCTGTGATCTTAAAGGCGATTGAGCCGAACGCCAGCCCCGCACTCTGCAAAACTCATGATTCCAAGGAGCCGGACTCCTCTCCGGACTCCGAACCATTCGCGCCTCTACCGATCGAATCCGATTGGGCGCCGATCATGGAGTTTACTGCCGTGGACATCTTTCAGAACCCGCCCTTCGGCGATACTATGAAATCACTAAAGTCTCTCTCTTTATCAAGAGAGCCCTGGCCGGACTACGGTCAGCGAGATTGGAATACAGACGATGAAGAAATTCAAAGCCCACCCACCACCCACTTTGTAGCCACCGTCGACGATTTAACCGACATGCTCGACCTCGACTCCGAAGACATCGACGGTATGGACGCCGATGAAGGAGACGACGAAGAACCAGCGCCTATTGGGCCCTGGAACGCCACCTCGTCATATGACGTATACATGGTGGACGCACCAAAAGATGATGACGAGGAGCGGAAGGACGCACCGAAGGCTTGTTCCCTCGAAAAGCAGTCAAAGCGGCGACGCAAGCGCCACCCCAAATCCCGCCCCCACAGAAATAGTGATCACACAGACCCAGCGCTGGAGCAGGGCGAACCGCTGCCGGACAACGGCAATCCGAATAATCAAACCGAACAAACAAATCCTATCAAGGATCATGGTCCGGACGACATAACGCCGGACAGGCACCCGGAGCAGCAGACTGCCCGTAAAAGGCTTGTTGCCACCGCGAGGAGTCTGAGAAAGAAGAAGCAAAGGCTCAAGGCCGCGCAAGACACACTCCAAATCAGATGGAGTAAAATACTCAACACAGCAGCAAGGTACGGCGACAATCGCCCCTACAAGAGCTACCCAAAGCGGAAGCTGCTACCCGAATTCGATGAGGAGGCCTCAGACCCCCCACAACCAAATATCAAAGCAGCCACCTGGTCGGATGGACGACCCCTCTACCAACACAGAGCGGCATACAATGCCGCTCACCATACAACACGCAACCAATGCGAGGGCTCGCACCCAAAGAACGGTGCAACAAGATCCATCTATGGACCACGCAAGCGCGCCCCAGCATACAATGCAACACAACAAACATCCGAACAACGCGGTACACCCAGCTACAGGGGTGCCGCACACCCCCTATGTTTCACCGATGAGGTGCTGGACCACGAATTTCCAGAGGGATTCAAGCCCGTAAACATTGAGGCATACGACGAAACAACAGACCCTGGGGTCTGGATTGAGGACTACATCCTTCATATCCATATGGCTCGAGGAGATGACCTCCACGCCATCAAGTACCTACCCCTCAAGCTCAAAGGGCCAGCTCATCACTGGCTCAAAGGCCTCCCCGAAAGCTCCATTGGAAGTTGGGAAGAGCTCGAAGACGCCTTTCGGGCAAATTTTCAAGGGACCTATGTCCGACCTTCGGATGCGGACGATTTGAGTCATATAACTCAACAGCCCGGAGAGTCAGCCCGAAAGCTTTGGAACAGGTTTCTTACTAAAAAGAACCAGATTGTCGACTATCCGGACGCCGAAGCCTTAGCGGCTTTCAAGCATAGCGTCCGTGACGAATGGCTCGCCAGACACCTCGGACAAAATAAGCCGAGAACGATGGCCGCATTAACAAACCTCATGACCCGCTTTTGCGCGGGAGAGGACAGCTGGCTAGCCAGATGCAACACCAGCGAGCCCAGTACATCTGAAGTTAGAGATGGAAACGGGAAATCACGGCGCAATAGCAATAACAAACGCCGGAATAAAGAAGACATCATGAAGGGCACGGCAGTAAATGCGGGATTCAAAAGCTCTCGGCCAGGGCAGAAGCCACCCCCTAAATGCACCAGGGATGAATTGTCCAGCCTCAACAAAATCCTAAACCAAGTATGTCAGATTCATAGTACCCCTGGTAAACCTGCTAATCATACCCACAGAGAATGTTGGGTCTTCAAGCAGTCCGGCAAGCTCAATGCCGTACATAAGGGGGAGGATACACCAAATGAAGACGAGGAAGAGCCCCCCAAGCAAGACACGGGGGAGCACAAGCAATTTCCACCAGAAGTCAAAACAGTAAACGTGTTACACGTAATCAAGGGAAAAAACAAGGCGGCACTCCCAGGAAAGTATACCCAAGCGCCTGTCACCACGAAGTCCTGCCAATGGTCATCTCAACCGATCACTTTTGACCATCACGATTACTCAGCAAGTATCCGACACGCAGGACGGGCTGCCCTAGTATTAGACCCAGTAATTGGCGGATATCACTTCACAAGGGTCTTGATGGACGGCGGCAGTAGCCTAAACCTAATATATCAGGATACAATCCGCGGGATGGGGTTAGACCCAACACAAATTCGCCATAGCAATACTACCTTTAAAGGAGTAACGACAGGCCCAGGGGCTCGTTGTACGGGCTCCCTCCTACTACAAGTTACATTCGGCTCCTCCGATAACTTTCGTCGCGAGCATTTAACTTTCCACATCGCTCCGTTTCAAAGTGTCTATCAAGCACTGCTCGGACGCGAAGCTTTCGCTCGCTTTAACGCAATACCACACTATGCCTCCCTCACACTCAAGATGCCCGGTCCACGTGGCATCATTACAGTGCACGGAAATATCAAGCGATCTCTATGCGCCGAAGAGAGTGAGGCTGCCTTGGCCGCCGCACACTAAAGGCGCCCGGACAAGCGAAAGCATCCAATAGGTCGTCAAGACCTCAGATACAACTAATCAAGTCCGGCGCCGCTATTTATACGGAAATAAGTGGTCACACCCCTATTTGTCAATACAAGGGGCTCAACGCGCGCAGACAAGTGGCAATTTCTTATCATCTTGAATTATACATGGTTTCTTTAAAAACTATCCTTTTGCACGACAACTTTTTCACTTAACTTCCTCTCTTTTACAGACGATCATCGTGCTACACCCGTCCAGGATACGGCACAACGGAGACACAGGCGCAGACGTGCAGCAGGGACCCGCTCCAAGGATTCTTTTTAGATTAAGACCCTGCGTAAACCTTTTTTACTGTCTCTTGTTGATACATATCCACCATTGAGAAGGATGCTGACGTCTTGGCATGTGGCCACGCCAGAACAATGCACGTACCTGGACACACGGGGCTTCTTACAAAGGCCACTATTTAGGCCCGGTTTATACCACAAAGACCGAATACCTTAGGGAGTGTTCGGCGTCGCGAGTTTGGCCCTATATGCATCAGCTCCGAATCATTGTCTTTGGTCAAATGTTGGGTTTGCCCGGCTCCTGTGTTTTGGTGCCTTACGTTCCGCCTTGCCGGCTAAGGTAGCACCAGGAGAACTACTGCGATTGTGCCCTGGTTCATCCGGACGAGCACCTCAGTAGAGAAAGCCGAAAACTGACTGTCATGATATAGCGTGAGACTGGTCAACCACTCGATGACCTGTGGGAATGTTAGAATTCCTCCGCCTTAACGAAGGGCCGTTTCCCGGCCAGGCATGTACGCACCCCGAGATCGGGAGAGTGCGGAGCCACCAGGGGCTATCTAGTAGCCCCACTGTCAAACTCCTATGGCTAAGTGAAAGTGCTAAAGCATCATAGTCCGGTTGCCTCGCTCGCTCCGCTATCACCTCCTTAATAGGACCAAGACGTTGGGTTAAGTGTGAATGCGTGTTTTTGCGAGCACCTCCGCATTATATGCATGAGGGTTGAAGCCGACGACTGCAATCTTTCAGGTTATACACATGTATACATAAACGGCCGCCCAGGAGGCATCATATTACTTTCAGGCAAAAGTATAAAAATAGCCTTATAAAAATTTATAAAAGCATTTCGCTTACAATGAGATTACATATCACTCAAACATAATATTTTTTGAGCACTGGGTCTCTATCAAACGGGCACCCTCAAGAACTTCTCCAAAGTAGTGCTCGGCAGCCTTTCGACCTATAGCCGAATCCCGCGCTGCAACATTGGTAGCATCCATCTCCGCCCAATATGCCTTAACACGGGCAAAGGCCATCCGTGCGCCCTCTATGCACGCCGACCTCCTCATCGCATCAATACGCGGCACCACGTCAAGGACCTGCTGCACCAAGCTGAAATAGCTGTTCGGTTTTGGCCTTCCCGGCCATAGCTGATCCACAACAGACCTCATAGAGAGTCCGGACAACCTATTTAGTTCGGCCCACTCGGCTAATTGGTCAGTCAATGAAAGTGGACGCTCGGGAGAATGGAATTGCCTCCAAAACAGCTGGTCTACTCCATGGTACGTCTGACCCTGGAAGTACTTGGCCGCATCGGCAGCGCTCGCCGCCAAATCCATATACACATCCTCCGAACTCCACAGCCGATCCAGAGGGGCATACCGTAGATCTCCGAATTTCCTCCGCAACATAAAGGATTTCCCAACTACAATATCCCCGGCTTCCCGCAGCTCCTCCTTCTTTGCCCTCATAGCAGAGCGGAGATCCTTTTTCGTCGCAGCAGCCTTCTCAAGGTCCGATGCCTTCGCTTGGTTTTCCTTTTCAAGAACCCAGCAACGGTCGGCGGCGGCTTTTAATTCTATAGCCATCTTGGCCATCTTGTCTCGGGTCTCGCCATGCGTGGCCCTCTCGGCTTGCAACTCTTCGGCCGCCTTCACAACAGCCGCATTACCTAACCTTGCTTGTTCCTTGGCTCGGGCAAGTTCTGCCCGCAAGGCTTCAACAGTGGTAGCTCCATCTGCAGTCACAACATATTTAAAATACTGGCATCATGCGGCTCTTCCTATGTGGCGTTTACCAGATATTGACACTTACCCTGTGCCTCGTCAAGCCTTTTGTTAACAAGCTCAATGTCGGCGTCTGCCGCATCCAACTGCCGTTCTAAATGGGCAAACTCGCTAGTCCGGCTAGCCACCGGCAGTATGGTTATTTCCCGGGAATATGATCCTCTGTTCGTCGTCGTTTCCGATGACAACCAGAGTCTCAGGGGCTACTATCTACACAGGGCACACCTAGAAAGTGCAGGATTATCATACATTCTTTTACATACCTCAAAGCCTGTCAGTAGACTCATAAAAGCTTCATGCAATCTGCTTTCGGCGGATGATATTCTCTCCATCACCATATTCATCATCACACGGTGTTCATCTCAGATGGCCGCTCGCCCCACCAACTCCCTCAGAACATCCGATCACACACTAGACGGGGTCGGACTCTTTTGTTTGCTCCCTTCGGGAGCTGGACACTGGGAGCTTCGGGGGTCAATGGGATTATCTTCTGGCCTCACCGGACTCGGAGAGGCCCTCCGCGACGACACTTCAGGGTCGCCCACTTCTGGAGCGGAGGAGTCCGGAGGAGGCATTTCACTCTCCATCATCTCTGGAAGAAGATCCCTCGAAGATGAGCTCATTTGAGAGGGGCTAAGGCCCGAACTGCAAAATATATGCGGTGGTTATTTTCTCAGAAGAAAAAGATGGCATATCGGTACTATTAAAGGTATTTCGGGTCACTTACGACTCGTGGGAGAATTGATCCCCCCGCGGACTTTGTGCGGCAACAGCGCCCCCCAAGGTGGGACCCTCTGTGGGAGACTTCTTCTCCCGTTTGGAAGCTTCGGCTTCCGAATCCCCGGGCGCAGTCCTTTTCCTCTTCTGGTCGCCTTCCCTCATGGAGATGCTCGCTCCCTCGGCTAGAATGGGCAGCGTTGGGGGCCCGCGTCCGCCCGCATTATCCTCCACAGTATCTTCCTTCAAGGGCTCCGGGCAAGGTGCGGTCTGGAGCATCTTTTCCAATACCGGATTTTCCAAACCCTCAGGGAGGGGGGCCGAACACCAAATCAACTTCGCCTTTGTTAGCCAGTCCTGGTCAAAAAGCAAACTCTCAGAAATAACTTCGTAACAAAGTAGAGATAGTATGTTCGGCCAGAAGATGCCTTACCTGTTCGGCGGCGCGGTTACTACTCAGACCCATGTCCTCGGTAATTTCCGGACACTCCATCTGAGGTCCGAAGAATGACTTGTACATCTCCTCGTGCGTCAGGCCGAGAAAATTTTGAATAGCAGGCGGTCCCTCGGGATTAAACTCCCACAAGCGAAGAGGCCGGCGTTTCCAAGGCTGGACTTGACGAACCAGCATAACCTGTATCACCGCAACCAAACTGAAATCTCCATTGAAGAGATCTCGAATGCGGCCTTGCAGTATAGGCACATCCTTGACTGGACCCCAGCTCAGACCTCTGCTGATCCGCGACATCAGCTGTGGTGGGGGCCCAAGCGGAACACAGGGGGGGCCGCCCACTTCGCACTTCTAGGAGCCGTGATGTAGAACCACTCCTGTTGCCACAATTCAGACACCTCTGGGATGGAACCTTTGGGCCATGGAGCTCCCGTCATCTTGCGTATTGAGGCACCTCCACACGCTGCATGTTGCCCCTCGACCAGCTTCGGCTTCACTTCAAAGGTCTTGAGCCATAGGCCAAAGTGGGGGGTAACCCGGAGGAAGGCCTCGCACACGACAATAAATGTCGTGATATGAAGAAAGGAGTCCGGAGCTAGATCATGAAAATCTAGCCCGTAGTAAAACATCAAACCCCTGACGAAAGGATCCAGGGCAAGGCCTAGACCTCGGAGGAAGTGGGAAACGAACACGACGTTCTCGTTGGGTTCGGGGGTGGGCAGGGCCTGCCCTCGGGGAGGCAGCCGATGCAAAATCTCGGCAGTCAGATATCTGGCCTCCCTCAACTTCTTGATGTCTTCTTCCATGACGGAGGAAGGCATCCATCGGCCTTGAAGGCTAGATCCGGACATGACTGAAGGTTCGGGGTGCCTGACCTGAACTTCGGGCGTTTGAGCTTGAGGTGGGGGAAGGATTCGATTGAGCATGGGAGGGAAAAATAAAAGCCTTGTCCCCTTTATAAAGAGGGTGAATATCAAGCGTCCTCTTCGTGTCCGTTTGGACTTGCCTATAATCTAGGAGTCCTAGAAGCGGTTAGGTTACCCACGCCCGTATTGATGAGAATCCCGGGATAAGGGGACACGATCTCTGCTTTAACAAGACGTGCCAAGGAAACCGCCTCGCATGACGCGCTGAGGTGGGATAATGAAACGACTCGGATAAAGGCTTGGCCGTGGTGTGACACGCTACGGAATACGTCAGCAGATTAGATTGGTGTAAATATTATTCTCTCTATGGCAATATGTGGAAACTTATTTTGCAGAGCCGGACACTATCTTCGTGTTCAAAATCTTCTATGAAGTACTTGGAGGAGAACCCGCCTTGCAATGCTGAAGACAATCTGCACATCGGACTCGTCGTCATTGAAGCCTGGTTCAGGGGCTACTGAGGGAGTCCTGGATTAGGGGGTGTCCGGACAGCTGGACTATATCCCTTGGCCGGACTGTTGGATTATGAAGATACAAGATTGAAGACTCCGTCCCATGTCTGGAAGGGACTTTCCTTGGCGTGGAAGGCAAGCTTGAAGATACGGATATGAAGATCTCCTACCATTGTAACCGACTTTGTGTAACCCTAACCCTCTCCGGTGTCTATATAAACCGGAGGGTTTTAGTCCGTAGGACAATGTACACATCGACAATCATACCATAGGCTAGCTTCTAGGGTTTAGCCTCTTCGATCTCGTGGTAGATCTACTCTTGTACTACCCATATCATCGATATTAATCAAGCAGGACGTAGGGTTTTACCTCCATCGAGAGGGCCCGAACCTGGGTAAAACTTCGTGTCCCTCGCCTCCTGTTACCATCCGGCCTAGACGCACAGTTCGGGACCCCCTACCCGAGATCCGTCGGTTTTGACACCGACAATCTGAATTATTAAATAAAAAGAATCCTCCCATGGCTAGTTAATTATTTGACTACTCAGTGTCCTTCACTATTATCTTTTGGAGTAGTTTGTCATTTACTTAGGTGCTTCACGTATATCCTATGAGTAAATGGTTGAATAATTGAATATCATAAATCTGAATTTATATATGTTTCATATGCTTATACCATGGGGAGTAATGACTTCACATAGAATAAGTATAGGTAGTAAACTTATTGAAATTTAGCAAACGTAGAATTGGTCATTTGAACAATTCATGAAAGAATATTGAAGGAAGAGAGATTTCACATATAAAAATACTATCTTGGACATCTTTTGTAATTGTGAAAACTCATTAAAATATGACATGCTAAAAGGTTGATGTCGAACAAGGGAGACAACATAATGGGTTATGTTTTCTTATATCCAAAATAAAGTATATTGTCTTGGATCATCCAACATGTTGATCTTGCTTTTTCCCCTCATGCTAGCCAAATTCTTTGCACCAAGTAGAGATACTACTTGTGCTTCAAACATTCTTTAAACCAGTATTGCCATGAGAGTCCACCATACCTACCTATGGATTGAGTAAGATCCTTCAAGTAAGTTGTCATCGGTGCATGCAATAAAAATTGCCCTCTAAATATGTATGATCTATTAATGTGGAGAAAAGAAGCTTTATACTATCTTGTGATGTGGAAGAAATAAAAGCGACGGACTGCGTAATAAAGGTCCATATCACAAGTGGCAATATAAAGTGACGTTCTTTTGCATTAAGATTTCGTGCATGCAACCATAAAAGCGCATGACAACCTCTGCTTCCCTCTGTGAAGGGCCTATATTTTACTTTTATCTTCTACCTTATGCAAGAGTCATGGTGATCTTCACCTTTCCTTTTTACATTTTATCCTTTGGCAAGCACATTGTGTTGGAAGGATCATGATATATATATATATATATATATATATATATATATATCCAATTGGATGTAAGTTATCATGAACTATTATTGTTGACATTACCCTTGAGGTAAAAGGTTGGGAGGCGAATCTATAAGCCCTTATGTTTCTTTGTGTCCGATTAAAACTTTGAACCCATAAATATCACGTGAGTGTTAGCAATTGTGAAATATTAAATGATAGTTGAGTATGTGGAGTTTGCTAAATCCATGAATTGGAATTGTTTGATGACTGAGAATATAGTTTGTTAGTTTCAAGAAATTTTGTGATCTATACTTTAACCTGTGAATAGCTTGTTAATTGATCATGAAAAGTTTTGTGAAGATGAGCTACTATTATGATATATAATGATGCTAGAAAAAGTGATTGGAAGTATCATTGATCAAACTTATGCACTTGTTAGCATTCACACTTCATAAATTATTTCTTTTATCATTTACCTACTCGAGGACGGGCAGGAATTAAGCATGGGGATGCTGATACGTCTCCAACATATCTATAATTTATGAAGTACTCATGCTATTATATTATCAACCTTGGATGTTTTATATGCATTTATATGCTATTTTATATGATTTTTGGGACTAACCTATTAACCTAGTGCCCAGTGCCAGTTTCTGTTTTTCCTTGTTTTTGAGTTATATAGAAAAGGAATATCAAACGGAGTCCAATTGACGTGCCAATTTTTGATGATTTTTCATGGACCAAAAGAAGACCCCGGAGTAAAAGAGTTGGGCCAGGAGAGTCCCGGGGCATCCACGAGGGTGCCCCCCTGGCGCGTGGGCCTGTCTCGTGGACGCCTCGGGCACCTCCTTGACGTGAGGCCGACGCCCAAAAATTCCTATAAATACAGAAACCTCGGAAAATTAACCTAGATCGGGAGTTCCGCCGCCAGAAGCCTCCGTAGCCACCGAAAACCAATATAGGCCCTCTCTGGCACCCTGCCGGAGGGGGCCATCATCACCGGAGGGCATGGAGGAGGATCCCGAAGGGGCCATCATCACCATGAAGGCAAAGGACCAGAGGGAGAACTTTTCCCCATCTAGGGGGGAGGCCATGGAGGAGGAAGCACAAGGGGGAGAACCTCTCCTCCTCTCTCTTGGTGGCATTGGAGTGCCAGAGGGAGGGGAATCATCGCCGCGGTGATCTTCTTCATCAACATCACCATCATCATCACCATCCTCATGTCTTTTACGCGGTCCACTCTCCCGCACCCCGCTGTAATCCCTACTTAAGCATGGTGCTTTATGCCACATATTATGATCCAATGATGTGTTGCCATCCTATGATGTTTTGAGTAGATATCTTTTGTCTTTGCGTTGACTGATGATCTAGATTGGTATGACTTGTATCTTTTACTTTGATGTTGTCCTATGGTACCCTCCGTGTCGCGCAAGCGTGTGGGGTTCCCGCTGTAGGGTGTTCCAATACATTCATGATTCGCTTATAGTGGGTTGGTGAGTGACTGAAACACAAACCCGAGTAAGGGGGTTGTTGCGTATGGGAATAAAGAGGACTTGATGCTTTAATGCCATGGTTGGGTTTTACCTTAATGATCTTTAGTAGTTGCGGATGCTTGCTAGAGTTCCAATCATAAGTGCATATGATGCAAGTAGACAAAGTATGTTAGCTTATGCCTCTCCCTCATATGAAACTGCAATAGTGATTACCGGTCTTGTTAACAATTGCCTAGGACAATTCTGCACACCGATCCACCATTATTCCACACTCTCTATTTATAATATTTAGTAATATATTCTAACTTTATGATAACATCCCCTACTTTTATATTTTATTTCTCCGATATCATGCAAAGTTATCCTCTTCATACCCACAATGTAGTTTTATTTTTCGTTTCTAGTTGGAAGCAAACGTTCGGTGTACGTAGAGTCGTATCACTGGCAGATAGGGCTTGAGAGAATATTGATCTTACCTTTAGCTCCTTGTGGGTTCGACACTCCATAATTTTCAGTTCCACCTTTGGAAATTGCTACGATGGTTCCCTACACTTGGGGATTATCATCCTCCTAGTACGCCAGGGAAGCGGTGCCTCGGTGTTTATCTTAGAGGCGTGTGGGGCCTAGAGCTACTAGCGCCCGATCTAGAGGTCGGCCGGGATTAAAGGGCTGGCCTAGGGGCGCTGCCAAGCACGGTAGTGGTGTGAGGTCGAGGCGAGGGCGGGGTGGCAGAGGCAGGGGTTTAGGCCGGTGGTCGCTGGCAGTTCGAGAAAGATCGTCAACAGTGACCGGCGGGGGGTAGACGAAGGCCATCTGCCCATTCCTTATAGATCGGACGGTTCATTAAAAAAATTGACTGACCTATTTATTTTCAGTCGACTGTTATCTTGATATGACCACATGTGGTGGTGTGCTGGAGGAGTACCTGCATTTCCTGTGCTCATATATTACAAAATCATACGGAGTAGAATCTAATTTTGTTTGCCATGCAATGTTGTAGAGCTATCATATGTCTCCTATCATTTATTCTTCAGCCACCTGCTATCTGCTACTTTTACAGTGCACTAGTTCTGCACACACTTCACCCATACTCTCACTATTGTGTTTTTATGCAAGGTTATTTCAGAGTGTGCCTCAAGAGAAGCAGAAAAGAAAAGAGAGAAGTTGCTCCAGCTTTCTACGCGGGTAAGCACGACACGTTACAGCGCTATAAATGGTGTAGTGTTAGCAGATGGAGACGGTAAACGTAGCTCTGGAGTTGATGACCTCGCTCGCAATGAACCACCATCCCAGGTGCTTGCTTTAACTCCGTGGTGTCATATGTGGTTGCATGTTCCATATGGTGTCTAGCTTGTCTTCGAAAGGCCGTAGTCGGTCTTTATTAAGATAAGGAAAGATATTTTTTACATGAACCACCATCCCGTGAGCACCAGAAGACAAATAGCTAGTCAGGACACTGGCCGAGCCAATGACAAGCCCAGCAAAGACAGGCATCACCTGGAAGCCAACTAAAAAGCCGCGATGGTGGCGAAGCAGCCCGCCTCCCACCAGACTCTCCGGTCCTAGATGATCATGCTCACCACTCCAGCCGGATGTCTAGCTTGTATTGCTTCCAATTTGGTTAAATTTCATTTGCTTAGCTTACACATTATACCTTTGAATATGACATGTCTTTCTGTTTTTGGTACATACTAGTCCATCTTTGTATTAACCATGTTCTTATATAAAACTATTTTTTCTTGTGTATCCCTCATCAATCACTTATGATGAGGCAGTCAGGCAAGTGGACTACTCATTTAAAGAATGCAGCGTCAGTCTCCCGACATGATTCTCAAGAAACAGCAAGGCTAGATGAAGATAGTGAACGTAGCTCTGTAGTTGATTACCGCATTTCCCCTACACTAGCATCGCAGGTGCTTGCTCTAACTTGGCAGCGTGATATGTGGTTGCATGTTGCATATGGTGTCTAGATTGTAAATCGTCCAATCTGGTTAAACTGCATGTGGCATTCTGCTTAGCTTATACATTATACCTGTTAATGTGACATGCCTTCTTGTATTTAGTACATAGTACATCTATCTATTAAGCATGTCCTTACATAAAACTATTGTTTTTTTGTATCCCGCATCAATCAATATGACAAGACACCTTTAGTATATGTAGTGCGATATTAGTTGCATCTTTCATATGATTTATAGCATGCGCTGCTTCTAATTTGTTGAAATTCCATTTATGATGAGACGCTTTTAACTTGGCAGAGTCATATTGGTTGCATCTTTCATGTGGTGTCTAGCTTGCATTGCTTCTTATTTGTTGGAATGGTTTCTGCTTAGTTTACACAAACAGTTGTGAACATGCCATGCCGTCCTGTTTTTCATACATATTCCATCCTGGTATCATGTGTTTGCCTTACATCAAAGTAGTGATTGTTAGTATCATGCATGAATGAGTTCTGAAGAGAGAATTTTATTGTTTTTTCTTGTCGGTCTTACCTGACAATTCAAAATCAATAAAGCGGAAGGAAGTTAGCAAGGCAGCGGATAAAGGTGCTCCTTCCAAATGGAGGGCCTCTACAGTTTCTACTCCTCGACCCCCCAAGATGATTTCCAAGACAACACATGCATAGACACTCAACGTAGTTGTGTTTATGATGAGCACGTATCCCCTAGTGCACCATCACCGATGCTCCCTCTAACTTCGCACCATTATATGTGGTTGCATGATATGTGTGATTTCTAGCTTGTATTGCTTCTAATTTTGTTGAATTCCATCTGCTTACTTTACACATTATACTTGAATAAGACACGTGTTCCTGTTTCTAGAACATACAATATCGTCTATCACACCATGTTCTTACATCAAATTACTATTTGTGTAACCTGCAACAATCACTTATCATAAGACACGTTTGACTTTGGAGTGTGATATAGGTTACATTTCACATTCTTTTCTATCTTGTACTGCTA
Organism: Triticum aestivum; assembly: GCF_018294505.1. Taxonomy (NCBI): domain Eukaryota; kingdom Viridiplantae; phylum Streptophyta; class Magnoliopsida; order Poales; family Poaceae; genus Triticum; species Triticum aestivum. The sequence goes on from NC_057803.1 coordinate 44,257,106, forward strand.
ATTTGTTGAAATGGCACTTATGACGAGACAATTTTAACTTGGTAGAGTGATATTCGTTTCATCTTTCATATGGTGTCTAGCTTTCATTGCTTCTAATTTGTTGAAATGCCTTCTCCTTAGTTTACACATCATAAGCTGTGAATATGCAATGGCACTAATGACGAGAGACCTCTAACTTGGTAGTGTGATGTTGTTTGCATCTTGCATATGATTTATTTCTTATACTGCTTCACATTTGTCTAAATGCCATTTATGATGAGACACTGTTAACTTGGCAGAGCGATATTTGCAGCATCTTTCATATGGTGTCTACCTTCCATTGCATTGCTTCTAATTTAGTGAAATGTCTTCTGCTTAGTTTACACATCATAGTTCTGGTTATCTCTTCCGTCCTGTTTTTTGTACATATTACATCCTCCTATCATGTGGTTGTCTAACATCAAAGTTCAGTTTGTCCGTATCACACATCAATTTGTTCTGAAGAACTAAATTGTTATTCGTTTTTCTTGTCGGCTTGACTTAACATGGCACAGAGAAAGAGGAAGAAACACAAAATGGCAGGGAACGGGAATCGGAAGAATCCTGCAGATTCTGCTGGTACTGATGATGCAATAGAACATCAAAGTCCAGCGGAAAATTCTACAAACAGGGTATCTCATGCTACACGAGCTGCAGAAAAAGCCAAACAGAAACAAATAGCTGCCACCAAACAAGCAGAGACATCCCTAGTTCTTGCAACACCTTCCAAAGTACTACCAGCTGCACGAGTTACTCGTGCATCAACTGAGCTAGCAGCATGTTCCCAAGCTCCCTTGCCACCTGACACTACTTCCCAAGCACTCTTGACACAAGACGAGTTGGCAAGTTAAGATGAACCTTATGAGCTTCAACAGCAAGAAGAGTTGCTGGAGTCAAGTTACAGTTGCATGCTTCTTTATATGTAGTCTCACAGTTTGATGTACACTAACACTTCCTATGTTCGTTGTTGGACTAGCACCTAGGCGCAAGAGGAAACAAACATCAGGGATAATGCTCGATAGGTTAATTAAATCTAGAGGAGGAAGAATGGAGATCCGTTTTGAGGCAGGTTTAAAAAGGCCACGTGTTGCTACAGAGTGAGCCAAGTTAGTATCAGAGGCAGCGGTTGCCGTTAGGTGTCATGTACGTATCCTCCCAACATGGATTCAATACAGGAATGACAAAGACGAAACCCAGTTCAACACCTTCCTCGACCATTTATCTGTAAGTATGGTTATGTATGGAAACTAGTAATATCGTCTTGCTCTGTCCCATACTTTCTAGGTTGCTGATAATGAGACTCCCATAATTTTCAACAGATGAGGTTCAAGTTGGATAGCCAAGATGATGCAACCAGACAAGCTTGCACCCATGTTTTCAAGTCTGCTTTGCAACAGTATCGGTATAACTTGAGGAAAACTCACATTGAAGGCAAGGCTAACAGTGAACTTTCCCAAACATCTCAAGTGGAAAAATATATCAGATGAAGACTGGTGGGGCCTCGTTAAACACTGGTCTGATCCGAAGTATTAGGTACATTATATATATGTGATTAGATCACATGTTGAAGTCCTATTTACGCATGTGCCACACAAATCTATCTTCTTGTAGGTGAACTGTTCAAAGAACAAGGCCAACCGTACGAAAGTGAAATTCCAACAGACGATAGGATCTCGTAGCTATATTGCACACTACGAGGCTCTTGTAATTAGCTGTTGTTTCACTCTTTTCGCTGTACCATATTATCATATCTATATTGACTTGTTCCAAATGCAGAGGAAAGCCCGCAAGGACCAAAAAGTACCTGAACCAAATGATGTAGAAATCTTCAATGACTGTCACACCAGCAAGAAGAAGGGTATGACTACACCAGTCAAAGCCGTTGTTGTAAGTCCTTAATCCTCATGCCTTTTAACTACTACTTACTCTGACTTGTGCCTTGAACTGCATGGTTTGCAGCCAATGTCTATTACTCTTTTCAATTTTATACACAATTGTCTTAGCGTATCATTGCACCTTACAAGGTTTAAAAGAGAGGAGTGGTGTTCCTTTGATCTTGACCTGTAATCCAGTTCCGTGTTGGACTTGCCCACACAACGTTACAATTGCCTGTTTGTCTGTTCTTAGTTGTTTTGTGATATGAATGATGTCATACTATGCTTACTATATTATAAACTTCGTCTCTTTATCCTTAGCCCTCAATACAATGTGAAGAAATAGACAATACATTAGTGGCGGTACATGGTCATATGTTTGGAACCTGGTTTTATTATGTACTTTGCAATAAAATACAACTAATATTTTACATGGGTTCACTAGAATAAGTTCTGTATATAGACCCAAGCTATTTTGTTTGGTTTTGCTGCCTCCTTAATATCTTATGTTCTGGTACTACTAATGTAAAACCTCAACTTTTCAGCGAGCTATGGAAAAAATGGTGGAACCGCCACCTTTTGAAGGTGGCGAGGCAACTATAACCGCAATGTCAGCTCTTGCTGCAGTGGGTCAGTACCTGTCCACTAACAGTGCCAAAAGGATGTTCCTGCATAATACTGGGTTGGTTGTTAAGGCAAACTCGTCCAAACTGTCTCATGATCAAGATATGCAAGCTCAAAATAATGTTGTATCTGCGCTCCAGACACAAGTCCATTCCCTAACAGAGACCCTTTGTGAAACAAGGAGCGACATTGTTCGATGTTGTCAAGATACGCATGGTTTTGAAACCAGACTATCAGACATTTGCTATGTTGTTCAAGAGCCTAGGAGAACTGAAGGCGAAGGTTATGGTGCTCCATCGGACAATACATCATGAAAACATAATAGTCAGGTCAAATGAACTGAGCTTCTGAACTTCTGGTGGTGCATTTATCTGCTAGACTATTAACTTTTATGCCAACCTTCCTTTTGTTTTATATAGTTGTAATTTGTTTTGGTGCGATACAAAATTTGTTCTTAACATGCAGCCACCGGCTGAAGAAAACAGCAAGCCATTTTTGTATAGTGTAGGGTGTTCCCTATATTTGCACTGGTGGCGAACTTTGATGCCCACCGACTGTAGTTAACATGGGCCTCCTACGGGCCGTAGAAACAATGGGCCTTCTACGGGCCTTAGAAGGCCGTAGAAACAATGTGCCTTCTATGTGGGGTAGAAACAATGGGCCTTATATGGGCTGTAGACACAATGGGCCTTCTACGGGGCGTATCATCAATGGGCCTTCTATGGGCCGTATCATTAATGGGCCTTCTACGGGCCATATGATCGGTTGGCCAAACATGGGCCAATAACAGACCACATTATGGCCGTAAATGGGCTAGAGTTGAAATCTTCCGTTCATGGCCGACCATAACGGGCCGTCGTTAATCAGCCGTATTTGATGACGCTATGAAAACGGCCCAACGTATTAACGAGCCACAAACGGGCCGACTGTAACCACGGGCTGAATTTGGCCCACAAGCAGAAAATGACAGTAATAGGCCGTAAGTAAATGAATGCTAGAAATGAGCCCAATAATAAATGGCCCCTGAGAAGGCCGAAAGATAACATGGGCTGGAAACGGCCCAACGGAATAATGGATCATTAATGGGTATAAAGTGATACACTGTTCATTACGGGCCAGTTTTACCACGGGCCGTTAATGGGCCCGAAGTTAAAGCGGGTTGGAATTATATTGGACGGCCCAAATGACGCTACTGGGCCTAATTCGGATAGGCCGTAAACGGGCCCTGGGTTAGCGGGCTGTAAATGGGCTATATGCGAACAGGTTGTTAACAGGCTTGCCGTGGGCCGGCCCACCACCTTTTGACCAAGTCAAACGGGTCGGCCTTTTCACAGGAATGGGCCTCTGTTGGGTCGTGCCACGTGTCGACGTATCATAGGCGCTTTGGGTCCAATGAGTGGATGACATCTGTCCCAACGGTGAGCCGATATGTGTTTCCTCCAGCCAATGATGATTTTACACATGGAAAATCCCCATTAGTCGGTGCTGTTAACGGGTTATCGGATCCAAAACCGGACCCGATAGCTTAACAACGTTCCGTTATGGTGGATGCCACGTGTTGGTCACCCTTGACGAAAGCACTTCTGTGACGCGCGATTTATCGTCATGGAAGTGGACACTTCCGTGATGATAATTTTGGTAATGTCATGGAACACTTCTATGTCAGCACATGTATGACTATCTTGATTCTGTCATAAAATCATCATGGATGTACATGCATGACAGAAAACATGACCTACTGTGACAAACACGTATCATCACAGAAGTGTATTTTTTTGTAGTGGGAGTAGAGGGTTTGTCCTTCTTCCTCAGCTAACGCTTGAGGATGGAATTTTCCTCCTTCAATTCGCAGATCTCCTGATCATGCTCCAGTACCTTTTTTTTGCATAAATCTTGCTTATTTACCTGTAAAAGGCAGAAGGGTATAAACTGAACCTTAGGCCTCTTTGCTATGTTGGGGAGGCTTGACTTCTTGAATTCCACATGCATGTCCCCAGGTTGAGGCAATGGGGTTTCATCCTCATCTGAGCTCGTCTCCTCCTTCTCCCTAGGATAGTAGTCTTCCTCTTCCTCCGTGGTCCAGCCATAATGCTCCACATTCCCATAGGACTTGGGGTTTGCGACAAAATCAGCAACATAGCTCTCACCCTCAAAGTCTTGGGATGATACATTTTCAGATCTATTAGGAAAACAACAAGAGAGGAAAACAGAAGATTTCTCCGTGATACGGTGGTCAATAGGTTCGGGGGGTATATAAATATTTTTTATCTTGGGAAACAAGCCAGTGATGTCTACTACACAACCTTCCTCTTGTAGACGTTGTTGGGCCTCCAAGTGCAGAGGTTTGTAGGACAGTAGCAAATTTCCCTCAAGTGGATGACCTAAGGTTTATCAATCCGTGGGAGGCATAGGATGAAGATGGTCTCTCTCAAGCAACCCTGCCACCAAATAACAAAGAGTCTCTTGTGTCCCCAACACACCCAATACAATGGTAAATTGTATAGGTGCACTAGTTCGGCGAAGAGATAGTGATACAAGTGGTATATGGATAGTAGATAATGGTTTTTGTAATCTGAAAATATAAAAACAGCAAGGTGACTATTGATAAAAGTGAGCGTAAACGGTATTACAATGCTAGAAAACAAGGCCTAGGGTTCATACTTTCACTAGTGCAAATTCTCTCAACAATAATAACATAATTGGATCACATAACTATCCCTCAACATGAAACAAAGAGTCACTCCAAAGTCACTAATAGCGGAGAACAGATGAAAAGAGATTATGGTAGGGTACGAAACCACCTCAAAGTTATCCTTTCTGATCGATCTATTCAAGAGTCCGTAGTGAAATAACATGAAGCTATTCTTTCCGTTCAATCTATAGTAGAGTTCGTACAAGAATAACACCTTAAGACACAAATCAACCAAAACCCTAATGTCACCTAGATACTCCAATGTCACCTCAAGTATCCGTGGGTATGATTATACGATATGCATCACACAATCTCAGATTCATCTATTCAACCAACACAAAGAACTTCAAAGAGTGCCCCGAAGTTTCTACCGGAGAGTCAAGACGAAAACGTGTGCCAACCCCTATGCATAGGTTCATGGGCGGAACCCGCAAGTTGATCACCAAAACATACATCAAGTGGATCAATAGAATACCCCATTGTCACCACGGGTATCCCACGCAAGACATACATCAAGTGTTCTCAAATCCTTAAAGACTCAATCCGATAAGATAACTACAAAGGGAAAACTCAATCCATTACAAGAGAGTAGAGGGGGAGAAACATCATAAGATCCAACTATAATAGCAAAGCTCACGATACATCAAGATCGTGCCACCTCAAGAACACGAGAGAGAGAGAGAGATCAAACACATAGCTACTGGTACATACCCTCAGCCCCGAGGGAGAGCTACTCCCTCCTCGACATGGAGAGCACCGAGATGATGAAGATGGCCACCGGAGAGGGGTTCCCCCTCCGGCAGGGTGCCGGAACGGGTCTAGATTGGTTTTCGGTGGCTACAGAGGCTTCTGGCGGCGGAACTCCTGATCTATTCCGCTCCCCGAAGGTTTTAGGGTATATGGATATATATAGGAGGAAGAAGTACATCGGTGGATCTCCGGGCTGTCCACGAGGCAGGGGGCGCGCCCCCACCCTCGTGGGCAGCCCGGGACTTGCTAGGTCTTGAGCTTGCGTTGGTTTTCCCCGAAGAGGAAGGGATGATGCAGCAGAGTAGCGTGAGTATTTCCCTCAGTTTTTGAGAACCAAGGTATCAATCCGGTAGGAGGCCACGCTCAAGTCCCTCGTACCTGCACAAAACGATAGCTACTCACAACCAACGCGATTAGGGGTTGTCAATCCCTTCACGGTCACTTACGAGAGTGAGATCTGATAGATATAATATTTTTGGTATTTTTGGTATAAAGATGCAAAGTAAAAAAGTAAAGGCAAAGTAAAAAAGCAAAGCAAGATTAAAGTGATGGAGATTGATATGATGAGAATATCCCCGGGGGCCATAGGTTTCACTAGTGGCTTCTCTCAAGAGCATAAGTATTCTACGGTGGGTGAACAAATTACTGTTGAGCAATTGACAGAATTGAGCATAGTTTTGAGAATATCTAGGCATGATCATGTATATAGGCATCACGTCCGTGACAAGTAGACCAAAACTATTCTGCATCTACTACTATTACTCCACTCATCGACCGCTATCCAGCATGCATCTAGAGTATTAAGTTAAAAACAGAGCAACGCCTTAAGCAAGATGACGTGATGTAGAGAGATAACTTCATGCAATATGAAATAAACCCCATCTTGTTATCCTCGATGGCAACGATACAATACGTGCCTTGCTGCCCCTTCTGTCACTGGGAAAGGACACCGCAAGATCGAACCCAAAGCTAAGCACTTCTCCCATGGCAAGAACTACCAATCTAGTTGGCCAAACCAAACGAATAATTCGAAGAGACTTGCAAAGATAACCAATCATACATAAAAGAATTCAGAGAAGATTCAAATATTATTCATAGATAGACTTGATCATAAACCCACAATTCATCGGTCTCAACAAACACATCACAAAAAGAAGATTACATCGAATAGATCTCCACAAGAGAGGGGGGGAACTTTGTATTGAGATCCAAAAAGAGAGAAGAAGCCATCTAGCTACTAACTATGGACCCGAAGGTCTGAGGTAAACTACTCACACTTCATCAGAGGGGATAGGATGATGTAGAAGCCCTCCATGATGACAGACCTCTCCGGCGGAGCTCCGGAATAGGCCCCAAGATGGGATCTCGTGGATACAGAAAGTTGCGGTGGTGGAATTAGGTTTTTGGCTCCTGTTCTGATCGTTTGGGGGTACGTAGGTATATATAGGAGGAAGGAGTACGTCGGTGGAGCACCGAGGGGCCCACGAGGCAGGGGGCGCGCCCCCACCCTCGTGACCTCCTCTTTGACTCCTTGGAGTAGGGTCCAAGTCTCCTGGATCACGTTCGGTGAGAAAACCACGTTTCCGAAGGTTTTATTCCGTTTGGACTCCGTTTGATATTCTGTTTCTCCAAAACACTAAAATAGGTAAAAACGGCAATTCTGGGTTGGGCCTTGGGTTAATAGGTTAGTCCCAAAAATAATATAAAAGTGGGAAATAAAGCCCAATATAGTCCAAAACAGTAGATAATATAGCATGGAGCAATCAAAAATTATAGATACGTTGGAGACGTATCAGGCATCCCCAAGCTTAATTCCTGCTCGTCCTCGAGTAGGTAAATGATAAAAAGAGAATTTTTGATGCGGAGTGCTACTTAGCATAATTTCAATGCAAATCTTCTTAATTGTGATATGAATATTCAGATTAGAAAGATTCAAGACAAAAGTTTATATTGACATAAAAATAATAATACTTCAAGCATACTAACAAAGCAATTATGTCTTCTCAAAATAACATGGCCAAAGAAAGTTATCCCTACAAAATCATATAGTCTGGCTATGCTCCATCTTCACCACACAAAGTATTTCAATCATGCACAACCCCGATGACAAGCCAAGCAATTGTTTCATACTCTAACTTTTTCAAAACTTTTTCAATCTTCACGCAATACATGAGCGTGAGCCATGGATATAGCACTATAGGTGGAATAGAATGGTGGTTGTGGAGAAGACAAAAAGGAGGGGAAGATAGTCTCACATCAACTAGGCGTATCAACGGGCTATGGAGATGCCTATCAATAGATATCAATGTGAGTGAGTAGGGATTGTCATGCAATAGATGCATTAGAGCTATAAATGTATGAAAGCTCAAAAAGAAACAAAGTGGGTGTGCATCCAACTTGCTTGTTCATGACGACCTAGGGCAATTTGAGGAAGCCCATCATTGGAATATACAAGCGAAGTTCTATAATGTAAAATTCCCACTAGTATATGAAAGTGATAACATGAGAGACTCTCTACTATGAAGATCATGGTGCTACTTCGAAGCACAAGTGTGGTAAAAGGATAGTAGCATTGCCCCTTTTTTTATTTTCTTTTTTGGGCCTTATTTTTTTTCTTTGGCCTTTATTTTATTTTATTTTATTGGGACAATGCTCTATTAAATGATGATCATCACACTTTTATTTATTTACAACTCAATGATTACAACTCAATTCTAAAACAAAGTATGACTCTATATGGATGCCTCCGGCGGTGTACCGGGATATGCAATGAATCAAGAGTGACAAGTATGAAAAAATTATGAACGGTGGCTTTGCCGCAAATACTATGTCAACTACATAATCATGCTAAGCAATATGACAATGATGAATGTGTCATGATGAACTATATGGTGGAAAGTTGCATGGCAATATATCTCGGAATGGCTATGGAAATGCCATAATAGGTAGGTATGGTGGCTGTTTTGAGGAAGGTATATGGTAGGTGTATGATACCGGCGAAAGGTGCGCGATATTAGAGAGGCTAGCAAAGGTGGAAGGGTGAGAGTGCGTATAATCCATGGACTCAACATTAGTCATAAAGAACTCATATACTTATTGCAAAAATCTAGAAGTTATCAAAGCAAAGTATTACACGCATGCTCCTAGGGGGAAAGATTGGTAGGAAAAGACCATCGCTCGTCCCCGACCGCCACTCATAAGGAAGACAATCAATAAATAAATCATGCTCCGACTTCATCACATAACGGTTCACCATACGTGCATGTTACGGGAATCACAAACTTTAACACAAGTATTCTTTAAATTCACAATTACTCAACTAGCATGACTTTAATATTATCACCTCCATATCTCAAAACAATTATCATGCTTCAATCTTTTCTTAGTATTCAACACACTCAAAAGAAAGTTTCACAAATCTTGAATACCAAGCATATTATTATTAAGCAAATTACCATGCTATTAAGACTCTCAAAATAATTTAAGTGAAGAATGAGAGATCAATAGTTTCTTCAAAACAAATCCACCACCGTGCTCTAAAAGATCTAAGTGAAGCACATAGAGCAAAACTACTTAGCTCAAAAGATATAAGTGAAGCACATAGAGCAAAACTACTTAGCTCAAAAGATATAAGTGAATCACATAGAGCAAAACTTACTTAGCTCAAAAGATATAAGTGAAGCACATAGAGTATTCTATCAAATTATAATTCATGTGTATGGCTCTCTCAAAAGTGTGTACAGCAAGGATGATTGTGGCATACTAAGACACAAAGACACAAATAATACAAGACGCTCCAAGCAAAACACATATCATGTTGGTGAATAAAAATATAGCTCCTAAGTAAATTACTGATGAATGTGATGAAGAGGGATGCCTTCCGGGGCATCCCCAAGCTTTGACTTTTTGGTCACCTTGTATTATCTTGTGGGTGCCATGGGCATACCCAAGTTTAGGCTCTTGCCACTCCTTGTTCCATAATCCATCAAAAGAATTCACCCAAAACTTGAAAACTTCACACACAAAACTTAAAGTAGAAAACTCGTGAGCCCGTTAGCGAAGAAAACAAAAGACACTTCAAGGTACTGTAATGAAATCATTCTTTATTTATATTGGTGTTAAACCTACTGTATGCCAACTTCTCTATGGATTATAAACTATTTTACTAACCATAGATTCATCAAAATAAGCAAACAACACAGGAAAAACAAACTCTGTCAAAAACAGAACAGTCTGTAGTAATCTGTAGCTAGCGCAAGATCTGGAACCCCAAAAATTCAAAAATAAATTGATGGACGTGAGTAATTTATCTATTAATCATATGCAAAAATAATTAACTAAATATCACTCTTCAAATAGAAATGACAGCAGTTCTCGTGAGCGCTAAAGTTTCTGTTTTTTACAGCAAGTTCAACAAGACTTTCCCCAAGTCTTCCCAACGGTTCTACTTGGCACAAACAATAATTAAACACAAAAAACACAACCAAAACACAGGCTAAATAATTTATTTATTACTAAATAGGAGCAAAAAGCAAGGAATAAAAATAAAATTGGGTTGCCTCCCAATAAGCGCTATCGTTTAACGCCCCTAGCTAGGCATAAAAGCAAGGATATATCTAGGTATTGCCATCTTTGGTAGGCAATCCATAAGTGGCTCTCATGATAGTTTCATATGGCAATTTTATTTTATTTCTTGTAAAGTGTTCCATGCCCTTTTTTAATGGAAATTGAAATCTAATATTCCCTTCCTTCATATCAATAATCGCACCAACCGTTCTAAGGAAAGGTCTACCAAGAATAATATGGCAACAAGGATTGCAATCTATATCAAGAACAATGAAATCTATGGGCACATAATTCCTATTTGCAACAATAAGAACATCATTAATCCTTCCCATAGGCTTCTTAATAGTGGAATCCGCAAGATGCAAGTTTAGAGAGCAATCATCAAAATTACGGAAATCTAGCAAATCACACAAAGTCTTGGGAATAGTAGAGACACTAGCACCCAAATCACACAAACCATAAAACTCATGATCTTTAATTTTAATTTTTGACATATTTTTTCTTTTGCAAATCACATAAATCAACGAAGCTATTCAGATGAGTAGCGGCATCTTCTCTAGGAAGGCCGACGAATTGATCTTTCATAACAAGATTCAACAAAGCAGCATTGATTTCACAAGATTCAGTATTAGCAAGAGGAGCAATCGGAGTGCTAAGGAAATCATTATTATTGGTATTGGTGAAGTCACACAATTTGGTAGTATCTTGAGCCATCGCGACAAACAAGCAATCTAACACACGAGCAAACAAAAAGCAAGCGGGCAAAAGAGGCAAATAGAGAGGGAGGATAGAGAGAGAGAGGGCGAATAAAACGGCAAGGGTGAAGTGGGGGGAGAGGAAAACGAGAGGCAAATGGCAAATAATGTAATGCAAGAGATAGGGATTGTGATGGGTACTTGGTATGTTGACTTTTTGCGTAGACTCCCCGGCAACGGCGCCAGAAATCCTTCTTGCTATGCATTGAGCTTGCGTTGGTTTTCCCCGAAGAAGGGGTGATGCAGCAGAGTAGTGTAAGTATTTCCCTCAGTTTTTGAGAACCAAGGTATCAATCCAGTAGGAGGCCACGCTCAAGTCCCTTGTACCTGCACAAAACGATAGCTACTCGCAACCAACGCGATTAGGGGTTGTCAATCCCTTCACGGTCACTCACGAGAGTGAGATCTGATAGATATAATATTTTTGGTATAAAGATGCAAAGTAAAAAGTAAAGGCAAAGTAAAAAATCAAAGCAAGATTAAAGTGATGGAGATTGATATGATGAGAATAGACCTGGGGGCCATAGGTTTCACTACTGGCTTCTCTCAAGAGCATAAGTATTCTACGGTGGGTGAACAAATTACTGTTGAGCAATTGACAGAATCGAGCATAGTTATGAGAATATCTAGGCATGATCATGTATATAGGCATCACGTTCGTGACAAGTAGACCGAAACAATTCTGCATCTACTACTATTACTCCACTCATCGACCGCTATCCAGCATGCATCTAGAGTATTAAGTTAAAAACAAGAGTAACTCCTTAAGCAAGATGACATGATGTAGCGAGATAAATTCATGCAATATGAAAATAAACCCATCTTGTTATCCTCGATGGCAATGATACAATACGTGCCTTGCTGCCCCTTCTGTCATTGGGAAAGGACACCGCAAGATCAAACCCAAAACTAAGCACTTCTCCCATGGCAAGAACTACCAATCTAGTTGGCCAAACCAAACGGATAATTCGAAGAGACTTGCAAAGATAACCAATCATACATAAAAGAATTCAGAGAAGATTCAAATATTATTCATAGATAGACTTGATCATAAACCCACAATTCATCTGTCTCAACAAACACATCGCAAAAAGAAGATTACATCGAATAGATCTCCACAAGAGAGGGGGAGAACTTTGTATTGAGATCCAAAAAGAGAGAAGAAGCCATCTAGCTACTAACTATGGACCCGAAGGTCTGAGGTAAACTACTCACACTTCATCGGAGGGGCTAGGATGATGTAGAAGCCCTCCCTGATGACAGCCCTCTCCGGCGGAGCTCCGGAACAGGCCTCAAGATGGGATCTCGTGGATACAGAAAGTTGCGACGGTGGAATTAGGTTTTTGGCTCCTGTTCTGATCGTTTGGGGGTACGTAGGTATATATAGGAGGAAGGAGTACGTCGGTGGAGCACCGAGGGGCCTACGAGGCAGGGGGCGCGCCCTAGGGGGGCGCCCCCACCCTCGTGACCTCCTCTTTGACTCCTTGGAGTAGGGTCCAAGTCTCCTGGATCACGTTCCGTGAGAAAATCACGTTCCCGAAGGTTTTATTCCGTTTGGACTCCGTTTGATATTATGTTTCTCCGAAACACTGAAATAGGCAAAAAACAGCAATTCTGGGCTGGGCCTCCGGTTAATAGGTTAGTCCCAAAAATAATATAAAAGTGGAAAATAAAGCCCAATATAGTCCAAAACAGTAGATAATATAGCATGGAGCAATCAAAAATTATAGATACGTTGGAGACGTATCAGGACTCTCCTGGTCCATCTCCGATATTCCGTGGGCTTCTTCTGGTCCAAAAATAAGTTCCGTGAAGTTTCAGGTCAATTGGACCCCGTTTGATTTTCCTTTTCTGCGATACTCTAAAAACAAGGAAAAACAAAAACTGGCACTGGGCTCTGGGTTAATAGGTTAGTCCCAAAAATAATATAAAAGTGCATAATAAAGCCCATAAACATCCAAAACAGATAATATAATAGCATGGAACAATCAAAAATTACAAATACGTTGGAGACGTATCAGCCAGCTGTAGAAAAACGGAGTCCGGAAGGTACCCGAGGTGGGCACAACCCACCTGGGCACGTCTTGTGCCCACCAGGGTATGCTTCCTGGTAGTTCCTTATTTTCCTAAATTTTGTTATTTTCCAAAACTGACAGCAAATATTTTTGCGGATTTTTCGGAGTCCGTTTACTTACGGTATCACATACCTCCTCTTTTTCACGATTCTGAATCGTTCCAGAAGATCTCTTTTATGTGTTCTTCCGGTGTCATAGTTTGGATAATATTACTTTCAACATTAATGGGCGTACCTAAGATATAATGTTTTATTCGTTGCCCATTAACAACTTTCGGGTTAGTACCTTCGGCATTATTTATTTTGATAGCTCCAGACCGATAAACCTCCTCAATAACATAGGGTCCTTCCCATTTGGAGAGGAGTTTTCCTGCAAAGAATCCGAAACGAGAGTTGTGCAAAAGAACATATTCTCTGCTACCTCTTGAGCATGCGTTGGTTTTCCCTTGAAGAGGAAAGGGTGATGCAGCAAAGTAGCGTAAGTATTTCCCTCAGTTTTTGAGAACCAAGGTATCAATCCAGTAGGAGACTACACGCAAGTCGCCTAGTACCTGCACAAACAAACAAGAACATCACAACCGACGCGATAAAGGGGTTGTCAATCCCTTCACGGTCACTTACGAAAGTGAGATCTGATAAAGATAATAAGATAAATATTATGGGTATTTTTGTTGTATAGATTGGAAAATAAAGATTGCAAAATAAACGGTAATCCAGAGTTGTAGATCGAAAAGTTATATGATGTAAAGTAGACCCGGGGGGCATAGGTTTTACTATTGGCTTCTCTCAAGGTAGCATAAATTACGATGGGTGAACAAATTACTGCCGAGCAATTGATAGAAAAGTGCATAGTTTTGAGAATACCTAGGCATGATCATGAACATAGGCATCACGTCCGTGTCAAGTAGACCGAAACGATTCTGCATCTACTACTATTACTCCACACATCGACCGCTATCCAACATGCATCTAGAATATTAAGTTCATAAGAACAGAGTAACGCATTAGGCAAGCTGACATGATGTAGAGGGATAAATTCAAGCAATATGATATAAACCCCATCTTTTTATCCTCGATGGCAACAATACAATACGTGTCGGTTCCCTTTCTGTCACTGGGATCGAGCACCGCAAGATTGAACCCAAAGCTAAGAACTTCTCCCATTGCAAGAAAGATCAATCTAGTAGGCCAAACCAAACTGATAATTCGAAGAGACTTGCAAAGATATCAAATCATGCATATAAGAATTCACAGAAGGATCAAATATTGTTCATAGAGAATGTTGATCATAAACCCACAATTCATCATATCTCGACAAACACACCACAAAAAGAATTACATCGAATAGATCCCCAAGAATACCAAGGAGAACTTTGTATTGATATCCAAAGAGAGAGAAGAAGCCATCTAGATAATAACTATGGACCCGAAGGTCTGTGATAAAGTACTCACACATCATCGGAGAGGCTATGGTGTTGATGTAGAAGCCCTCTGTGATCGAATCCCCCTCCGGCAGATCGCCGGAAAAGGTCCCCAGATGGGATCTCACGGGTACAGAAGGTTGCGGCGGTGGAAAAGTGGTTTCGTGGCTCTCGCGGATGTTTTCAGGGTATAAGAGTATATATAGGCGAAAGAAGTAGGTCGGTGGAGCTATGAAGGGCCCATGAGGGTGGGGGCGCGCCTACCCCCTGGGTGGTGCGCTCTACCTCATGGCCGCCTCGTTGCTGCCTTGACCTCCACTCCAAGTCTCCTGGATTGTGTTTGTTCCAAAAAAATCCTCGCGAAGGTTTTGGTCCGTTTAAATTCCGTTTGATATTCCTTTTCTGTGAAATACTGAAATAGACAAAAAAACAGCAATTTGCACTGGGCTTTCGGTTAATAGGTTAGTCCCAAAAATAATATAAAAGTGCATAATAAAGCCCATTAAACATTTAAAATAGGTAATATAATAGCATGGAATAATAAAAAAATTATAGATACGTTAGAGACGTATCAAGCATCCCCAAGCTTAATTCCTGCTCGTCCTCGAGTAGGTAAATGATAAAAATGGATTTTTTATGTGAAATGCTACCTAACATAATTTTCAATGTAATTCTCTTTATTGCGGCATGAATGTTTAGATCCAAAAGATTTTATGAAAAAGTTTAATATTGACATAAAAATAATAATACTTCAAGCATGCTAACCAAGCAATTATGTCTTATCAAAATAACATAGCCAATGAGAGCTTATCCCTACAAAATCATATAGTTTGACCATGTTTCATTTTTGTCACACAAAATGCTCCCATAATGCACAACCCCGATGACAAGCCAATAAATTGTTTCATACTTAGCCTTTTCGAACTCTTTCAACTTTCACTCAATATATGAGCGCGGGCCATGGACATA
Organism: Triticum aestivum; assembly: GCF_018294505.1. Taxonomy (NCBI): domain Eukaryota; kingdom Viridiplantae; phylum Streptophyta; class Magnoliopsida; order Poales; family Poaceae; genus Triticum; species Triticum aestivum. The sequence continues at coordinate 44,272,849 of NC_057803.1, forward strand.
GCACTATGGGTGAAATAGAATATGATGATGGAGGTTGTGTGAGAAGACAAAAAAGAAAAGTCTCACATTGACGCGGCTAATCAACGGGCTATGGAAATGCCCATCAATTGATGTCAATACAACGAGTAGGGATTGCCATGCAACGGATGCACTAGAGCTATAAATACATTAAAGCTTAACAAAAAAACTAAGTGGGTATGCATGCAAATTGCTTGCTCACGAAGACCTAGCTCCCTCAACACTTGAGCAGCCGCACCTGAGAGAAGATGCACTCAAGATTACTGATATTATACTTTATTTTTAGACATATATTAGGAAATAGTCGTGTTTTTGCTCTCTATGCAGTGCTAAGCTATAGCGATTTTTTAATATGTTTCATGTCACGCTTACTAGTAATCTCTAAAAAAAGTTGACTTTTTTTAATGCTCTGCTGGGAGCGAACCACCACCTCCCGCTTATGGGCCGCGGCCCATGGGGCGCCATAACCGCCTCCATCCAAGTCGGGGCGCACAGCCCGGCCCGATCCCGACGCGAAGGCCTGCCGCAAGAAGGAAGGGGGAGACCGACGCGAAGAGGAGGGGAGAAAAAAGATCTCAATTGATCGCCTCCGCCGCTACACATCCACGCCGTCGAGAAGCACTTCGGCACCGCTGCGGCCGGTAGCGAAGACTTCGGCGGCCTCCTCTCCGCCGATACCGACGACCTGATTGCCCTCGAGTTCCCAACATGTCCGCCCTAGAGAACCGGTGCCGCCGCGGCCGGCAGCGACGACTTCGGTGGCCTCTTCTCCGCCGACACCGCCGACCAACTCGCCCTCGAGTTCCCCACCTGCAACCACGTGCGTGAGCCATCCCCTCCCTCAATCCCCTTCTCTCTCCGCCGGCCTCTGATCCGTTTGCGCCCCGTTTTCGTTTCCCGGTGGCAGTTCGATGGGTTCCAGAAGGCGACCAAGGAGATGGTGAGCAACAAGAATGGGACGAACACGCTCTCCTTCATCTTCGACAAGGCGTCATCGTCGCCGCCGACTCCCGAGCCAGCATGGGCGGGTACACATGTGAGTCCCCTGTCCCTTGGCCTCGCATTCGTGCTAGGGTTTGGTGCTGCGGGGATTCGATTTGCTGGCGTGGACGCGTGATTTAGGGTCGGGATGTTTATAGATGTCCTAGCGAAATCTGGCTCCTTTGTCCGTTGATTATCTCTGGGAGGACAATTTGGTGGTCAGGGGTGTGTTTCTTTACTCTTGTGTACCAGGGCTGTACATTTTCATATCTAGTAATTCAGGGCAGTGATTCATACATCTATGAAATCTCAAACCAACTTGATTTGGGTGTGAAGAACTTCTGCTTAGGTTCTACTGTACAACAGAGAAAAACATATCGCAACCTCACAATAGCTGAGCCACCAATTGCAGTGCCATAACCTCACACCAGTTGTGGTGACCGTGCTTGGATGTGGCGGTTCATTTGGATTACGCGGTGAATACAAAGATACTTATTGAGTTTGGATGCTAATTATCTGTAGGAACTTAGAAGGGAGGTAACGTGTAGTGGGATTGTTAATGATAGATAGTTGTGAATTGATGTGATACTGATATCACCCACACAAAAAAGATAGTTTTGCTAATACTTACTATTGAATTCAAGTCTGCTTATCTGTAGGTCCAACATTTGTGCATATTGATTTGTGTCTTTGTGGTTTGGAGTAAGCCAATAGAAAGCTGCTGTTATTGTATAAAATGTCTATTTTTCCACAAGTGTTGATCCTTCTGTAAAATTGCCCTTGTATGTTTGTTAGTCGTTGTAGAAGGCTTTTGCTTGATGCATGTTTGTGGTTTGTAGAAGGCTTTTGTAGAAGGCTTCTGTAAAATTCCTGCGTTGCTATCTGAACTGTGTGCTACCACAAGTGAAATCCACCTCGAATTACCTATTTTTGGATCGCATTGATGCACAATGGCTATAGACACAATCCAGTCTTCTACTGGCGAAATATCGAAACAATGTTAGTAACTCTGTTAATGTTAAATACGCATAAGCAAAATATCTATCAAAACTTCAATGACAACATGCCTACAACATTCTTGAATTTTCATTACTAAGTACTCCCTCCATCCCAAAATAAGTGTCACTAACTTTGTACTAAATCAGCGGCACTTACTTTGGGACGAAGGGAGTATATACAGAACTGAAGTTTAACCAAGAACATTACATCATTGCATTTCTTTACAGAATTAGCCCACAGTTGTGATTACAATGCTAATTTTTAGTGTTAGATTCATCCGTATCTAGATAAATTTGAGACAAACTTTTTGGGATGGACATAATAGAACTGAAGGTGCCGACACTAAATTTCTCCCAAGATTTCTGAAGAAAGAAAAAATAAGAAAATATTTGCCCTAAGATTTCTCCAAGAAATGCATACCAGGAGCAAAATTAATATATTGATGTAGATGACATTAATCTTCATGTAAGGTGGATCAACTGCCATACAGGAGGGTCCAGGTACATGCTCATAAAGTTGGTTGATGTTGCGGTGGCTAATCTAGCCTTATTTCTTGCCGCTGGTTTCTATGAACAAGAAACCAACAAAACTAAAGTTTACTTTAATATAAAGTTTTAGCCGCAGCTAGAAAAGAGCCGCCAAGCTCTTGTACATTTAGTCGATGGACTTTAAAGAAAAATCATGGATAAATGAAGAAGCTAGATCTGGCCATATAGTGCAAGAAACAATTAGTGAGCGAGACAAATGCTTAGTGATGAGAAAAGAATACTGTTAACACCTGGAAGCCTTAACAAATCTACTCTTACACCCTTTCGGCGGCCGTGGACCATGAGAACTCCAAGAACCTCTCTTGAACCCATGGCTCACGTACAACTGGAGTAGCTGCTGCACCCAGAGACCTGCTGCGGTGCCACTATTCGATGCCGCTAGGAAGCAGGTATAGATGAAGGTCGTACATGACATAGAAGATGGTGAGCTACATCTTGCATGTACAAATGAGGGCGACCTAGGCTTGTGTTCGACAAATGTTATGCGAGGCGGCGACGACTGAACGCGATAGTAACCCTAGTTGGTCGCGCTCACTCTTCATGAGAGGGGAAGAATAAATCAGATTGGGTCGAGCGAGTCGATGAGGCAGGGAAGAGAGCGGGAGGGTCCACTCGTCGGCGATAATTTGGTTGAGAGCGGAGGAAGCGACACACGAACATGCGAATCGATGTACCACGACCTACCAGCACAACCGCACTCTCCTTTGATAGTAAAAGACAGTTAGCATAACAATAGTTTCTTCCTTTAGAGATTTGGTGGAACTGTGAGTGGCCCTTTGACATATTTTAGTGTCGTTAAGCTGTACTTAGGTCTATGCTTAACAATACTGCTCTTTTTCTAGGGTTCGGTCTTGGTACTATGTTGATAAGAGAGGGTGCAAGGCTCAAGGGAAGTCGGTTCTCTAACTCTCTGTATGCTTATTGTATGCTCATGGTATCTTGGATGAGGGGTATGTTCTTTTATACCTCTATATGTTGCTTTGCTCACTATTCATATTATCTTGAAGTTGCATCCCTTATGTTTGTGTTTTACATTTCAGTTACAAATTCAACTGTGTCAGTTGCAGTTGAGGAAGTCGAGGAAGCTGCTAAGTTAGCATGGCGGGCGCGGGCTTTTATCACGCAACCTTTCGTGATGGAGCCAGTGGTTGTATTCATATTGGTATGCATTCTATTTGTTAAACATGATACAACATGCATGCATATTTGTTAAACACCTTATCATTATATCTTCCTTTTGAAATCGTAAACATAATTGTTTATTGAGTTGAAAGTACTTTCGTAAGTTTTTGACAAAGTTCAAAAAATTATTGTATTCTCCATCATGTAATGCACACCCCTAGGTTGGGAACTAGAGATTACTGTCTAGACGATGGTTATAAATTAAACCAAACCCTTCTATTTACAAATGTACAATGTTGGTCTAGACATCTAGTGATACCTACCTAGGATTCCTGAGACAATATAATATAATGGTTACATGTAAATTACATGCGTAGATTTATTCCTTTTTTCATATGACTTACATGTTAGTAGATTCTAAAAATATGGTGTGATGTATAAAAAATTATGGTCAATGCTATGGCTAGTGTTTGCGTCAAATTATTATTTGGAAGTCGGGGTTAAATTTTATTGAGAAAAGAAGATTATCATTTGGGCTTGATAGAGTATGACTATATCCCATGGGGTAATGTTATGCAAACGTGGCCCACTTTGGAGAAGAATACACAACCATTTTGGTAGTGAGCCTAACTCATCTCAACAATTCTGTTTGGGCCTCGTTACCCTAATATGCTGACTATTTCTCTTATTCACTTCACGATTTGAGAGAGGGAATGCCAGCGCCCATGGCACCATTGTCCCCCGGCCATTCATGCCACTTGAGAGGATGAAGGCTCTTGCGACATCGTGCGAGAGGCATTAGCGCTAGCGAGTTTGCCACCATCTGAGCCACGACGACAATGCCGTAGAGCATATACTAGAGGGTAGAGCTGGATGGTGGCGTGCCGAAGTTGCAGGAGGAGGTGCACTTGTACGAGCACTGCAATATGTTTCTTCTTCCAAGCAATCAGAGAACCATTAGAAATGCATGGTAAGCAAAAAGTGAACGACGATCCAAGGGATCACTAGCCCACATAGCATCTCAATATGCCTGGGAGCTGTAATGAACGTGAACGGGGAAAGAATATACAGCAAGGATCGTGTCACGAAGCTATCAAAAACCACGAAGACATAAAAAACACGAAGAAGATGACTATAGTGAACCGAGGTGGGGGTAGAGATGAACTGACTCAAAATATGGACATGATAGGAGATATCCTGGCGAGTGATAGCCAGAAGACTCCCAACAAGATGACGATAACGTGTCGGAGCTGACAAAGGGTCACCATCAGTAGCACGGAAGGTGAACATCGAGCTACATGGGAGTCAACGGTGCGCTCATCAGTAAGAGCAACACGAGCAAGAAGATCCTGGATTACTTCTCTTGACCAAGAGACCTTAATCCTAAGAAAGTAGCAAAGTGGGCTAAGATCAGATATAAGAAAGTGCTCACTAAGACATGCCTTCACAAAGGTAATATACTCGGTGTCTTTGCCAGTGGTGATCATGAGCACTCGCTGAAACCAACGGCAGCCACCGTAGAGGAAAACACTCACACCAGTCTTGAGGGCTTGCTTCAGGCCATGCAGAGCGACTAAGACGATAAAGCATGTCATAAGGAACAAAATACCTAGGTGGTGGCTGCATGTAAACCTCCTCACGTAACTCACCATTAAGAAAGGCGTTCTTAACATCAAGTTGAGGTATAGATAAGTGGCGAATGTGCGAACAGTGGTCATATGGTTCACATGAGCAAAAAGTCTTATTGTAATCAAGACCATGCTCCTCCTGAAAGCCACGAGCCACAAGACGAGTTTTGTAACGCACAACGGAACCATCAGAGCGAGTCTTAACCTTGTAGACCCCTTACAAGTGACGGGACGAACACAAAGAGGAAGAGAAACAAGATCCCACATGCCGGTATGCTCAAGAGCAGCAATCTCCTCTACCATCGTAAACTGCCATTTCAGATAAGCAACAACGTCACGATAAGATATCAGCTCAAGAAAAGCAGCGCGAGCGCTTGAAAAATCACGATGGTCAATTGGCGGAAACATATGAGAAGGCAAGCCGTAAGTAGGTTGAGACAGGGAAGATGGCACATCAATAGATGCATACACAACACGTGGTCAACGAGTGTGAAAGTGAGTAAAAGATGGAAGGCCATGAGGAATCATCGGGGTAAACTCAGGTGATGGAGACGAGGAAGCCACCGGTGATGGTGTAGAATCCTGTGATAAGCGAGGTTATGACATCATAGGAGATGATGGCGTTGGATTTGTTACAATCGGAGAAGTGAATGGATAATGGCTCAATAGGAATGATAGGAGTGTTGAGAAAATTGTAGAAAGAGATATCCTTCACTGAAAGGTCGAGGAAGATGAGTGCATGTAGAAGGGACGAGACTAATCGAAAGTCATATGCCGAGAAATAGGCATCCGTCGATCGGCGCGAAACAACGATATCCCTTGCGCTCATCGCCATATCCTAAGAAGACACTTAACAGACAGAGCAATTAGTTTGGTGCGCTCATGAGGGAAAAGAAGAACATAGCAAACACAACCAAACAATTGAAGTGCTAAATAATCAGAAAACTATCAAAGTGACGCTCCAAAGGAGCGCCACCCTGTAGGGAAATGAATTGCTGAAGGTTGATGAGATAGATGGAAGTGGAAGCAGACTTGACCGAAAAGTGTAGCGGAAGATAGAGCAGTGACCATCAACTAACGAGCCGTCTGAAGAAGGCGACGATGCTTGCGCTCAGCCACACCATTCTGAGCATGAGCACTAGGATAAGAGAACTGAGCAAGAGTACCCTGCTCAGCAAGGACTCAAAGCAACAACTTGGAGATGTATTCTCCACCAGAGTCATCACAGAATACAAGACTAGGCATGGAGAACTTAGTGTGAACAATGGCATCAAAACACTTATATAGATAAGATATCACTACGAGAAGAAATAAAGTATATCCAGGTGTGTTGAGAGCAGTCATCCATAAAGATCGTATAGTAGCGATGACCCCAGATATAAAAGAGAACAATGTCGAACGAATGCTGAGACACTGTCTCTCTATGAGCATAAGGTAACTGCACCTCTTTACCAAGTTGACAACCCTGGCGGTTTAGAGACATCGTTGGAGACGGATCCAAGAAGACCACGTCAAACTAAGGATGAGAGATGAGAGCCACACTAGTGATTCCTGGCGATGATGCCACTGCTGAAAACAGTTGATAGACAAGGCAACAGAGGTGGAGAGACTGGCGGCGATGGCAGCAGAGTTACTTGGTCCAGCATCCCACGTGCGTGTGCACTCTCCGTTACCCGCCGATCCGGCTTGGTGTGCTTCTCCTGTTTGCGGGTTGTGTGGCACGCACTTGATTAAGCACCCCACATTCTCCTATTGTGCGCCCTTGGCCCTGGCTTTAGGTAGCGCCTGTCCTCCGCTTGTCGTGCATAATCCAGGTATGCGCCAACTGTCCAAGCTCCTGCTCACCATTGGTGTTGCTCGAGGGTTATGGTGTCGCTTAGCAAGGGAGCACGGGATGTGGGATTGAGACAGTACACATAGCAGCCCGCAGCAAGGCAAAGCATGCCCATTCGGACTGGCAGGGAGAGGAGGTGGACACAAAGGTGGACGTTGAGTCCCAACAATGCGCTCGTAGTAAGAGCAGCACGAGCAAGAAGGTCCTGGATATACTTCTCTTAAAAAATAAAGAAGCCATCAGAGGTAGAAGAAACCTCATTCTCAAGGAAGTAGTGAAGAGGACCAAGATCATACATAAGAAATTCACTATGACGAGCCTTCACAATGGCAATGTAAGAGTTGTCCCTAGTGATGATCGACATATGGAACAAATGTCAGACCACGAGTTAGTTGGTGGCAGAATGTGCAGGATCATGAGCACTCACTAAAAACCAGCCACATTCACTGCTGAGATGAAGCGATCAAACCAGGCACGTGAGGGGTTTGCTTAAGACCATATAGGGAGCGACGAAGACGAGAAACCATGCCAACCGAAAGAGAATACCCAGGTGGTGGCTACATATAGGCATTCTTGACATCAAGCTGAGAGAGACTAGTGGCGAACGGAAGCCATAACGGAAAGTGTGCGAAGAGTGGTCATCTGGGTAGGCTGTAGGCTGATCTAGAGGCCATGTGTTGCCAACAGAAGAAGACATAGGAGTCAAGGAAGATGACTCATTAGAAGAATCCACAACACGCGAACAATTATTGTAGTAAAGTCAAGGAAGATGAGCAAAAGAAGGAAGATGAAAAGACGAAGTGCCAGAGTGACTCGACTATCAACTGGTAGGGAAGTTCCATTTGACAGTAAAAACATGAATAGGGGAATCTAGATGTGGAATACCCAAGTGGCGGCTGCACGTAAACCTCCTCACACAGCTCACCATTAAGAAAGGAATTCTTCACATCAAGCCGAGGCGCAGACACATGACGAATAGAAGCCATGACAAGAAGTGTGCAAACAGTGTCATATGGCCCCCGGGAGCAAAAAGTCTCATCGTAATCAGGGCCATGCTACCGCTAAAAGCTACGAGCCACAAGACGAGCTTTGTAATGCTCAAGAGAACCATTAGAGCGAGTCTTAACCTTGTAGACCCACCAAGTAATAGGAAGAACACGAGGAGGAAGAGAAACAATATCCCATGTGCCGATGCGCTCAACAGTAGCAATATCCTCTATCATGGCAAGGTGACATTTGGTATGAACAACATTAAGATAAGAAGTCTGCTCAAGAACAACAACACCAATGTTCGAAAGACAAAGGCGGTAAGTAGGCGAAAGAGGACGAGGACGCAGGCGACAAGTAGGCTGAGACGGGGAAGATGGCACATTAGTAGACGCTTCCACAACACACGAATGACGTGTATAAAAATGAGGCAAATATGAAAGAATACGAGCAAGAATTATCGAGATAAACTCAGGTGTTGAAGACAAGGAAGCCACCGGTGATAAATGTGTCAAATCCTGTGATAAGCAGGTGAGGAAATCATATGAGATGATGGTGTTGAATCTTGAATAATCGGAGAAGCAAGAGCAGTACGAGGAATGAATTAGGGCTCAACAAGAGTGATACGAGTGTCGATGAATTATGGCTCAACAAGAGTGATAGGAGTGTCGAGAAAAGTGTGGAAACAAATGTCCTCCATTGAAAAGGTCGGGGAAGATGGATGCGGGTAGAAGGGACGAGACTCATCGAGAGTCATATCCCGAGAAATAGTCATCCAACGACCAACATGATCCGAACAACGATATACCTTATTCTCATTGTTGTATCCTAATAAGCCACACTCAACGGACTGAGCAATAAGTTTGGTGCGTTCCCGAGGGGCAAGGACACAACAAACACAACCAAACAATTGAAGCGCCGAACAATCATGAAACGATCAAATAGACGCTCGAAAGGAGACCACCCTACATAGTAGTGGATTGGATTGCCGAAGGTTGATGAGTTAAATGGAAGTGGAGGTAGACTCGGCCCAAAAGTGTGGAGAAAGAGAGGTAGTGTCCATCAATAGATGAGCCTTAAGAAATGATGCTTGCGCTCAGCCACGCCATTCTGAGCATGAGCACTAGGATAAGAGAACTGAGTAAGAGCACCCTGCTCTGCAAGGACCTCCACGCAACAGCTTGGAGATATATACTCCATGAGAGTCATCATAGAACACAGGAATAGGGTAGGGAACTGAGTGGAACCAAGGCGGCAAAACACTTGTATAGATATAAGACCTCACTACTAGAAGAAATAAAAGATATCCAGCTGTTCGGAGAAGTCATCTATAAAGATAGTATACTAGCAATGACCTCCTTTTGAGGCAAAGGAAGATGGACCCCAAACATCAGAGAGAACAAGGTTGAAAGGACGCTGAGACACTGTCTCGCTATGAGTATGAGGTAACTGTTTACCAAGCCGACAACCCTGGTGGTTTAGAGACATCGTCGGAGATGAATCCAAGAAGACCACGTTGAACTAATGATGAGAGATGAGACCCACACAAGTGTCCCAAGGCAATGATTCCATTGCTGAAAATAACTGGTAGACAAGGCAACAGAGGCGGAGAGACTGGCGGCGGTGGCAACAGAGGAACTTGATTGCATCCCATCTTCTTGTGCACTCTCTTTTCCCGCCAGTCTAGCTTGGTGTGCTTCTCCTGTTTATCGATTGTGTGGCACACACTTGATTAAGCACCGCATTTTCTCCTACTGTGCACCCTTGGCCCCGGCTTTAGGTAGCGCCGTGTCCTTAGCTTGTCGTGCATAATCCAGGTATGCGCCGATTGTCCGTGCTCATGCTTGCCATTGGTGTTGCTCGAGTGTCTGGTCTTGGTGTTGCCCAACAAGGGAACTGCAGTCTAGTTCTTCTTCCAAGCAATCAAAGAACCACTAGAAATGCACAGTAAGTAGAAGTGAACGACAATCCAAGGGATCACTAGCCCACATAGCATCTCAATATGCCTGGGAGCTGTAATGAACGGGAACGGGGAAAGAATATACAATGAGGAATCGTGCCACGAAGATATCAAAAAAACACGAAGAAGATAACTATAGTGAACCGAGGTGGGGGAAGAGACGAACTAACTCAAAATATGGACATGATAGGAGATATCCACGCAAGTGACAGCTAGAAGACTCCCAACAAGTTGACGATAACGTGTCGGAGCTGACAAAGGGTCACCATCAGTAGCACGGAGGTGAACATTGAGCTACATGAGAGTCAACGGTGCGCTCATCCGTAAGAGCAACACAAGCAAGATCCTGGATTACTTTTCTTGACCAAGAAGAGACCTTAATCCTAAGAAAGTAGCAAAGTGGGCCAAGATCAGACATAAGAAAGTGCTCACTAAGACGTGCCTTCACAAAGATAAACTCTTGTGTCTTTGCCAGTGGTGAACATGTCATCAACTTATAGAAGAAGAGTTCAACCAAAGAGCAGAAAGGTGGACAAACAACACAGGATCATGAGCACTCGTTGAAACCAGTGGCAGCCACTGTAGAGGCAAAACGTTCAAACCAGTCTCGAGGGCTTGCTTCAGGCCATGGAAAGCGATGAAGACGACAAAGCATGTCGTAAGTAAAAAAATAGCTAGGTGGTGGCTGCATGTAAACCTCCTCGCGTAGCTCACCATTAAGACATTCTTAACATCAAGTTGAGATACAGATAAGTGGCAAATCTGCGATCAGTGGTCATATGGTTCACATGAGCAAATAGTCCTATTGTAATCAATACCATGTTCCTCCTGAAAGCCACGAGCCACAAAAACGAGTTTTGTAACGCTCAACGGAACCATCAGAGCGAGTCTTAACCTTGTAGACCCCTTACAAGTGATTGGACAAACACAAAGAGGAAGAGAAACAAGATCCCACGCGCTGGTGCGCTCAAGAGCAACAATCTCCTCTGACATCGCAAACTGCCATTTCAGATAAGCAACAACATCTATACCAATATAAAAAGACCCAAATGGACAGATCCAAACCATCTCGGGCGTCAAATCATGTTATCTAGCGGTTCAAATCGATCCAATGTTGAACACCAAACATGTTTAACGCTCTAATTACCCACCACTGCCATTGGTTATAAACACGTTTTGACTCAACGATATCCCTTGAAATCTGCCATGTAATTAATATCCTACCATTCCTGCAAAAAAATAATTGATATCTTACCAAATACCAATGTGCAACAGATATATCTTACCTAATATAAACGTGCATTGCACGTACATTATTACTAGTCACGATAAGAAATCGGATCAAGAGCAGCAACACGAGCGCTTGAAAAATTAGGGCGGTCAATTGGCAGAAACAGATGAGAAGGAAAGTCGTAAGTAGGCTGAGACGGGGAAGATGGTACATCAGTAGACGCATGCACAACATGCGGCCAATAAGTAGGAAAAGATGAAAGACCATGAGGAGGAATCATCGGGGTAAACTCAGGTGAAGGAGACGAGGAAGCCACCGGTGATGGCATAGAATCCTGTGATAAGCGAGGTCAGGAAATCATAGAACATGGTGACGTTGGATCTGTTATAATCGAAGAAGCGAATGGATAAGGGATCAATAGGAATGATAGGAGGGTCGAGAAAATTGTAGAAAGAGATATCCTTCACTGGAAAGGTCGAGGAAGATGAATGCGTGTAGAAGGTATGAGACTAATTGAAAGTCATATACCGAGAAATAGGCATGATCTCAGCAACGATATCCCTTACGCTCATTGTCATATCCTAATAAGACACTTAGCAGACCAAGCAGTTAGTTTGGTGCCTTCATGAAGGGAAAGAAGAACATAGCAAACACAACCAAACAATTGAAGCGTTAAATAATCAAAAAACAATCAAAGTGATGCTCCAAAGGAGCGCCACCCTGTAGGGAAATGAATTGCTGAAGGTTGATGAGATAGATGGAAGTGGAGGTAGACTTGACAGAAAAGTGCGGCGGAAGATAGAGCAGTGACCATCAACTAACAAGCCGTCTCAAGAATATGACGATGCTTGCGCTCAGCCGTGCCTTTTTGAGCATGAGCACCAGGATAAGAGAACTGAGCAATAGTACCCTGCTCAGCAAGGACTCAAAGCAACAACTTGGAGATGTATTCTCCACCAGAGTCATGACAGAATACAAGACTAGGCATAGGGAACTTAGTTTGAACAATCGCATCAAAACACTTATAGATAAGATATCACTACGAGAAGAAATAAAGTATATCCAGTTGTGTTGAGAGACGTCATCTATAAAGATCGTATACTAGCGATGACCTCCTTTCGAGGTAAAGGGAGATGGACCCCCGACATAAAAGAGAACAATGCCGAAAGGATGCTGAGACACTGTCTTGCTATGAGCATAAGGTAACTATACCTCTTTACCAAGCTGACAACCCTGGCGGTTTAGAGACATCGTTGGAGACGGATCCAAGAAGACCACGCCAAACTAAGGATGAGAGATGAGAGGCACACAAGTGACTCCTAGCAATGATGCCACTTCTAAAAACAGTTGGTAGACAAGGCAACAGTGGTGGAGAGACTGGCGGCGGGGATGGCAGCAGAGTTACTTGGTCCAGCATCCCACGTGCCTGTGCACTCTCCGTTACCCGCCGGTCCGGCTTGGTGTGCTTCTCCTGTTTGCAGGTTGTGTGGCACAGACTTGATTAAGCACCCCACGTTCTCCTACTGTGCACCCTTGGCCCTGGCTTTAGGTAGCGCCTGTCCTCGGCTTGTCGTGCATAATCTAGGTACGCGCCAACTGTCCAAGCTCTTGCTCACCATTGGTGTTGCTCGAGGGTTATGGTGTCGCTCAGCAAGGGAGCACGGGATGTGGGATTGAGATAGTACACATAGCAGCCCGCGGCAAGGCAAAGCATGCCCATCCGGTCTGGCAGGGAGCGGAGGTGGACACAAAGGTGGACGTTGAGTCTCAACAATGCGCTCGTAGTAAGAGCAGCACGAGCAAGAAGGTCCTGGATATACTTCTCTTAAAAAATAAAGAAGCCATCAGAGGTAGAAGAAACCTCATTCTCAAGGAAGTAGTGAAGAGGACCAAGATCATACATAAGAAATTCACTATGACGAGCCTTCACAAAGGCAATGTAAGAGTTGTCCCTAGTGATGATCGACATATGGAACAAATGTCGGACCACGAGTTAGTTGGTGGACAGAATGTGCAGGATCATGAGCACTCACTAAAAACCAGCCGCATTCACTGCTGAGATGAAGCGCTCAAACCGGGCACGCGAGGGGTTTGCTTAAGACCATATAGGGGGCGACATAGACGAGAAACCATGCCATCCGGAAGAGAATACCCATGTGGTGGCTACATGTAGGCATTCTTGACATCAAGTTGAGAGAGAGACTAGTGGCGAACGGAAGCCACAATGGAAAGTGTGCGAAGAGTGGTCATCTGGGCCATACAGGAGCAAATGTCTAATCGTAGTATTGGCTATGTTCTCACCACTAGAAGAGTTTCGTAAAGCTCAAGAGAAACATCAGAGTCTTACCCTTGTAGGCTCACTTACAAGTGATGTGATGAGCAAGACGAAGGGAAATGAGATTTCACTAGCCGACGCGGGGAAGAGCATTCAATGCCATTACATGCTGCTATTTTGTATGAACAAAAATCTCACAGTAAGAAGTCTTCATGGGAAGAGCAGCACAATAACCATAGTAGTTAATAGGCAGAAGCCGGCGAGCTCAGTAGCCATTAGTAGGCTGTAGGCTGATCTGGAGGCCATGTGTTGCCAATAGAAGAAGACATGGTAGTCGAGGAAGATGACTCATTAGAAGAATGCACAACACACGGACAATTATTGTAGTAAAGTCAAGGAAGATGAGCAAAAGAAGGAAGATGAAAAGACGAAGCGCAAGAGTGACTCGAAGCGCAAGAGCAAATGTCTAATCGTAGTCATGACCATGTTCTCACCACTAGACGAGCTTTGTAATACTCAAGAGAACCATTAGTCTTACGCTTGTAGACCCACTTACAAGTGATTAGACGAGCACGATGAGGAAGGCAAATGAGATTCCATGTGCCGATGTGGGCAAGAACATCATTCCTCGATGCCATCACATGTTGCCATATGGGATAAGAAGTCGTCTCAAAAAGAGCGGTGCAATAACCATAGCGGTCAATAGGTAGAAGTGGGCGAGCTCGGAAGCCATAAGATGGCTGAGTTGGAGGTGGTGCGTTGCCAACATAAGAAGACGTAGTTCGCGAACATATTTTGAATTCGATGCGAACATTTTACGAATTCACGTATTCTTGTATATGTGAATAGTTTGTTGTATTCATGTGCATTTTTTGAATTCATGAACTTGTTTTGAATGCGTGAAATTTTTGAATATGTGATCATCTTTTGAATACATGAACAATTTTGGAATTCACGGGTTTTTTGGAATCCGTGAATATTTTGGAATTAGTGAACATTTTTTGCATCCACAATCTTTTTTGGAATTGTGAACATTTTTTGTATTCGCAAACATATATTTTGAATTTGTGAACATTTATTGAATTCCTAACTATTTTGTCAAATTCGCCATATATGTTATTAGATTGTAAGTGTTGAATTGTGTATGTGGATTGCCTAGCCCTTTCTATTAGTTCAGAATTTAGGTTGCGTGAATTGTCTAGCTCTTTCCATTATTTTGGACTTTTGGTTTGCATTGGCTAGTTCATGAAGATTAACACTAAGGATATGGTGTGATGTATAAAGAATTATGGTCAATGATATATTTACTGTTTGGGTCAAATAATTTTTTGAAAGCAAGGGTTAAAGTTTGCCAAATAAAAGAAGATTATCATTCGAACTGGATAGATTATGAGTAAATCCCACTCGATCCTGTTTGCATCAAAAGCGTGTCCTACTTTGGAGAAGAATGCACCAATGATTTTGGTAGCTATAACTCACCTCAGCAATTATGTTTAGGCCTCATTCCCCTAATGCGCCAGTCATTATCTCATTTCCCATATTTCTTAGTCTCACTCCCAAACACTTCACGATCCGCACGTGTCACATGTGGTAAGAAATTCAAAAAATTCAAATAAAAAATTCATGATCATAGAGAGAGAATGCCAGCAGCAATGGCGGCATTATCCCCTCCTTTCATGCCACTTGAGAGGATGAAGGCTCTTGCGACATTGTGCGAGAGGCATCACCACTAGCAAGGTTGCCACCATCCTGACCACAACGGCAATGCTGCAGAGCATATGGTAGAGGGTGTAGGACGGTGGAGCAACGATGCTTCGGGAGGAGTTGCACCCGAACAAGGGGCAGTGCAGTCTATTTCTTCTTTTGGGCGAGTGGCAGCCAGATTGGCAAGACTCCCAACAAGATAACAATAAGGTGTTAGATCCGACAAAGAGTCATCTTCAATAGCAGAGGCGAACATTGAGCTCCATGGGAGTCTCAACAGTGCACTCATCAGTAAGAGCGGCACGAGCAAGAAGATCATGGATTATTTTTCTTGAAAGAGGGCCAAGATCAGACATAAGAAACTGCTTACTAAGACGTGCCTTCACAAAGGCAATATACTCGTGGGTCTTTGCCAGTGAATGTCATGTCATCAACATATGGCAGAAGAGTCCTACCAAGAGCAAAAAGGCGGACAAACAATGTAGGATCATGAGCACTCGCTCAGCGGTAGCCACCACAAAGGCAGAATACTCAAATCAGGCATGAGGGGCTTGCTTAAAGCCATAGAGAGAGCGATAAAGACAACAAAGCATGTCATCAGGAGTAGAATAACCAGGTCGTGGGTGCATGTAAACCTCCTCACGCAGCTCACCATTAAGAAAGGCATTCATAACATCAAGCCGGGACACAAACTAGTGGCAAACAGAGATCATATGGTTTGGAGGAGCAAAATGTCTCATCGTAATCAGCACCATGCTTCTGCTGAAAGCCACGAGTGATAGTACGAGCTTTGTAACCCTCAAGAGAAGCATCAAAGCGAGTCTTAATCTTGTAGACCCACCAGGTGATGGGACAAACACGAGGAGGAATAGAAATAATATCCCATGTGCCGATGCGCTCAAGCATTCTCCTCCACCATCGCAAGGTTCCATTTGGTATGAGCAACATCACAATGAGAAGCCGGCTCAAGAAAAGTAGTGCCAGCGACCAA
This sequence comes from Triticum aestivum, assembly GCF_018294505.1. Taxonomy (NCBI): domain Eukaryota; kingdom Viridiplantae; phylum Streptophyta; class Magnoliopsida; order Poales; family Poaceae; genus Triticum; species Triticum aestivum. The sequence continues at coordinate 44,289,127 of NC_057803.1, forward strand.
GGCAGTCAACACGCGGAATCGGACGAGGATGCAAGCCATAAGTAAGCTGAGATGGGGAAGACGACACAACTCATAGATAGTGTGTATCAAAGTGAGGAAAAGATGGAAGAATACGAGTAGAAATCATTGGAATGAACTCAGGTGATGGAACGAGGAAACCACCGGCGATGAATGTGTATAATCCTATGATAAGCGAGGTGAGGAAATCATTGGGGATGATGGCGTTGGATCTGCAATAATCGGAGAACCAGGAGCAGTACGGCGAGTGAATAAGGGCTCAACCGGAGTGATATGAGTGTTGGAAAATTGTGGAAATAGATATCCTCCACTAAAAAGGTCGAAGTGGACGTGACTAGAAAGGACGTGGCTCATCAAAAGCCATATCCTAAGAAATAGGCATATGACGACCAACATGATCCCAACAACGATATCCCTTATGCTTATCGTTGTATCATGAGAAGACACACTCAACGGACTTAGCAGTCAGTTTGGTGTGTCCACGAGGGGCAAGAAGGACATAGTAACACAACCAATCAATTGAAGCACCGAATAATCAGGAAACGATCAAAGAGACGCTCGAAAGCAGCGCCACCCGACAAAGTAGTGGATGGAGGTTGATGAGATAGATGGAAGTGGAGACATGCTCGACCCAAAAGTGTGGTGGATGAGAGGCAGAGACCATCAACGCACGAGCCGTCGCAAGAAGCTTATGGTGTCTACGCTTTTCCAAAACAAAGTAATGCGTAGCTGCGTGTGTGGGCTAGCCTAAGCTAGCAGCGTACGTACCTTGGGTTGGGGCCCCTACAGCTTGGGGGGCCTGGGGCGGCGGCCCCCTCTGCCCCCCTTCAGTGCCGGCCCTGGAGGAGAGGCTGACGTGGGGCGCAAGGAGCAGCAGGTGGGGAATGGTGGGGCTTTATCTCCCACTGTCCAGCACGGGCCACTGAAGAAGATGAAGGGAAGCCAGGGCTCCTCAAATGGTGGCTGCTCCTCTCTGGCTTGGACCAGAAGCCAAGCAGCTGCGTAAGTGCAGAGAAGCGAGCAGAGCAACTGGCGCATTGCCTCCTCCCCTCGCTTGCTTCCTCCTCTTGGAGCCCTTGTTCCAGTTCTCTCTCTCTCTCTGGATTTGCTTATGAATTGACTCGTGTTGTTGATTGCTTTGCAGGTTTGGGTTCAGATAGAAGAGCTCCATGCTTACAAACTTTTGGGATAACCGAGTTTATCAATGCCAAAGTATATGATGGTTTCTCCACTTCCACCCCATGATTTGCAATTTCCTCATATGATGCATTGATACCATTCCATTGTGATTTTTCTGCAGAAAACAATCATCGGGTTTTCAAGTGTAGGCATCTTGTGAAAGCCTAGTTAGTGTTCCTGGTTTAAGAATTTAAGGATACATTCTCATCTCCCTTCTGTCTATATTCTATTGTTTTATATTTATAAGTGCTTTAGATGAGTGCCTTGTGCAACCTTTCCATTTCAGGCATCATTTCTAAGTTGTATGGCATCCATCCCAATAATTTGTTCTGCACCATGCTGCCTCATGTAGGATTTTGGTGCTCGTGATCTACTTTGCTTAGGTGACCTGCTCCCAATCCTTCCCCTCCTTTCTGACCTCTCTCTCTCTCTCTCTCTCTCTCTCTCTCTCTCTCTCTCTCTTTATGATGTTTGATATGTGTTTTGGTTCAAATTTTACATGACTTTTTGGTTGATGCTTGGTTCAGAAAGGAACAAGTTCTAGAATTGGTAGAAGAGTCCAATGTCATCCTTTGTTTTTTTTGTCAGGATGAATGCTTCATAACAGGTGTATGGAAGCACAAAAGTAGACTCATATAAACTACAGTTGCAGTATCAGCAATAAGCAAGGGACGTCTGACATGTTTCTATCAAAATTGTGTATAAATTTAAAAGCTTTGCAAAAGAATAGTATCTCTGTTCCAGGAGAAGAAATTTAAGAGCTTAGTAGGAGAATAGCATCTCTGTTCAAATTTTAGAGCTTAGTTTTTTGCATATGCATGTAACAACAACTCTTTTGTGTTCTGGTCTTAAATATCATATTCATGATACAGTAATCTGCACCAAGCTTACTATGATGAATTTCGGGCAAGGAACCCCATTGTTTATGCATCTTCTGTAACAGAAGAACGATATTTGGGGTATAGTTTCGAATGTTTCACCTGGAATCCATCTATCCAGTCTGCTTTTTCTTTGTTTAGTTCATCAAGGTTTGCAACCTTCTTTTAATGCATTAGCTTTGTTTTCATTATACTCTTGTGATGCTTGTTAGTTAAGTGATGATTTTACATTCTGGATTAGGCTGACGTGTCGTGTTCTATTTCACATCGTGCTGCTTATATTTCGTAATTGCTTGTGGACAGGATGTGTGCACTTGTTTTCGTAATTGCTTTTGTTGTAGACATGGCCTGTAAATGTATTGATTTTTGATCCCATTGCTGGTAGGTCCTGCAGGAGCGCGGCGCTTTGCTGACCAAGAAGATTGAGAGGGGGCGCCAATTGCTAGAGAGCGAGAAGGCCCGAACTGCTGCGTTGGAGGCCTCAGTATCCGATTGCATCTATGAGTACCTACCTTCTGCTTACTGGCATTTAATTGGTGTAGACTTGTTTTTTGCTGATATAGCTTGTTATTGCTGTGATGAAGCAGCCGAGGAGCAATATTGCGAGATTCGTTGTTGTCTTAGCTTGGTTTGGAAGGAGGCCAGCAATTAACAGAGCATCGCCGAGTTGGATGCTTTGGAGGCCTGTTCCTGCCAGGAATTATTGTTGAAAACGCGAGACGCTGGGGATTCCAACCAAAACATTACCTCCAGTCTCCGGGCAATGGTGCAAAATGAGAGAGTGGCAGAGGCCGACCTGCGGTGACTAATCCAGTCCATCCGGGATGAGATTGAAGCTTCAGGGAAGCGTGAGGGCCCTTCGATTGCCGAGGGGGGCGCCCTGCGAGAGGTCGGTCAATGCATGTCGGTGAAACTGTCAGATCAATACGGCCAAATAGCCAAGCTCTAAGAGGTCGCCCAAGGTGGATGCCCTTTCTTTGTCCTTCTGTGACGTGCTTTTTGTCTGGCGTCTCGCCATGTTTGCTAGTTGTGGTTAATTGTTGCAGGTATTCTTCCGTAAATATATGTTGTGCCGGATCAAGACAGCCTTGGTGTTGTCACTAGGCGCTGACCCGTGTGGCTGGTTTCGATGTGGATCTCGCAGGATGTTGATGTCCACTTGGGTCCGTTGATCGAACGTGTAGTTGGAGCCTGGGATCGCTTGGTTGACCTCCAAGAAGCTGCCGCCAAGGAAGGAGCCTGACTTGTGCTTGCACGCTCGAGTCGCGCTGTAGCGAGGTCTCCACTCATGTTGTTGCGACCTCCGTTCCTGAGAACCGCCCACTGATGGATTTCTTTGAAGTCAAGGACACCACCTTGATGGTGGCGACTGGATGTGAGCCTGAAAGAGTAGTAACATTTGTTGGCCATGTGTGGCGTTAGGAAATGTCAACTTTGTTATGATTTTTATCGTTTTTATATATATGAAAATGTAAAGTCAAAACATAAACAAACATAACAAATAACGGAATAAAAACAAAAAATGGAGAAGAAAAAAGAAAAGAAAACAAAAAATGATAAGAAAAAACAAAAAAACAAAATAAAACGAAAAAAGAAAGAAAGGAAGGAAGAAAGAAAGAAAACAAAGTGCAAAAAAAGAATGAAAAATGAAGAAGAAAAAAGAAAAGAAAAAACAGAAACAAGAGATCTGGTGAAAAACCAGATCTTCACCTTCAACAAAGGTTGTGCCCAGCAACTTAGCACGAGACTGACGGTAACCTAGTGGCAAGGCGTGAGCCGCATCATTTCAGAGACCGGTGTTTGATCCTCCAGTCCTCCACGTTTTTCTCTTTTGTTTTTAAGTCTAGTAGAAGAAAATGGGTCGGCCTGATTCATATGACAGAGGAAGATTCCTTCGGAGTGAGGAGGCTATCGTATCGCTTAAAGCAATAAATAGCTCTCGTGGCGAGTACAAGGGAAGCCTCGTGTCTAGAGGAGCCCCAGATAGATAGATATACAGAAAAAACACTGTTTAAAAACACATTTGAAAAATGTTGAACAAGTATTTGAAAAATATATAATAAGTATTAAAATATGTTGAACAAGAATTAAAAAAATATTGAACAAGAATTTTAAAAATATTGAACAAGTATTTGAACATGTTAAATAAGTATTAAAAATGTTGAAGAAGTATTTGACAAATGTGAATAAGTATTAAAAATTTGCGAATGAGTATTTGCAAAAAATGCTGAACACGTTTTTCAAAATGTTGAATAAGTACTAAAAATGTTGAAAAGGTATTTGAAAATGTTGAATAAGTATTAAAAAATTGTTGAACGAGTATTTGAAAAATGTAGAACGTGTATTTGAATTTTTTGAATGAGTATTAAAATGTTAAACAAGTATTTAAAAATATTGACAATGTTGAACGTGTACACAAAAAATGTTGATCACTTGCTAAAAAATGTTTTTGACATATACGAAAATATACAGTGAAAACGAAAATAAACATAAGAAAAAAGAAAGAATGGAGAAGAAAAAGGGAAACAAAACAAGAAATGGAGAAGAAAATTGAAAACCAAACAAAAACGGGGAAGAAAAAAGAGAAGAAACAAATAAAAACCGAAGAAAACTAGCTTGAATAACTCAAGTAGGATGCGCCCCCTTGTTCTAACAGCGAAGGGAACTTGGGCGGAGTGGTTATCTATAACACCCCAAAACTTGATTATATTATTAAGTGGGTAGAAGTTATTCCAACTAGTAGTGTTGATCACAACATCTCTATTAAAATGCTTAAAAAGTTATTTTCCCAAGGTTTGGAGTCCCTAGATATTTAATGACTGATGGTGGTTCACACTTTATTCATGATGCTTTCCCTAAAATGCTTGCCAAGTATGATATCAAAAATAGAATTGCATCACCTTATCATCCTCAGTCTAGTGGTCAAGTTGAACTTAGCAATAGAGAAATAAAATTAATTTTGCAAAAGACTGTCAATAGGTCCCGGAAGATATTGGTCTAGGAAATTAGATTATGCACTTTGGGCTTATAAAACAACCTATAAAAATCCCATGGGTATGTCTCCTTATAGAATGGTTTATGGAAAATCTTGCCATTTGCCTCTTGATTTAGAACATAAAGCATATTGGGAAATCAAAGAACTCAACTATGATTTCAAACTTGCCGGTGAAAAGAGGTTATTTGATATTAGTTCATTAGATGAATGGAGAACCCAAGCTTATGAAAATGCCAAGTTATTTAAAAAAAAGTTAAAAGATGGCATGATAAAAGAATCCAAAAGCGTGAGTTTAAAGTTGGAGAATATGTTCTTTTATACAACTCTCGTTTCAGATTCTTTGCAGGAAAACTTCTCTCCAAATGGAAGGACCCTATGTTATCGAGGAGGTTTATCGGTCTGGAGCTATCAAAATAAATAATGCCGAAGGTACTAACCTGAAGGTTGTTAATGGGCAACAAATAAAACATTACATCTCAGGTACGCCCATTAATGTTGAAAGTAATATTATCCAAACTTTGACACCGGAAGAACACATAAAAAAGTCCTTCCGGAACACCACAAAATCATGAAAATAAGGAGGTACATGATACGGTAAGTAAACGGACTCCAAAAAATCCGCAAAAATATTTTTTGTCAGTTTTCAAATACAACAAAAATTAGGAAAATAAGAAACAACCAGGAAGCGTACCCTGGTGGGCACAAGACACCAGGGCACGCCTGACAGGCATGCCCAGGTGGGTTGTGCCCACCTCAGGTAGTTTTCGGACTCCATTTTTCTACAGTTTGCTTGTCCCCCAAGATAAAAAATCTTTACATACCCCCGAACCTATTGATCACCTTATCGCAAAGAAATCTTCTGTTTTCTTTTCCTACTGTTTCCTGACAGATTCAGTAAGGCTAGCATCATGTCTTCCTCACCCTCCAACAACGAAGAAGAAGACGCAGAGGTGTTTCAGGGAGATCTAAGGAGAGAGGAAGCTAAAGAAGTTATGGAGGAAGAAGAGGAAAATCCTTTTGGGGTTCACTCTCTGGCTTCCAAGCAAGACACATTGGCTGGTATCTCTACTCATCCGAATCCTCATCAAGCTATGAGATCATCAAATAATCAAGAGGGCCTCAAAGTGCAAGAAGAAATTCCACCAAGAAGGCCTCTACACAGGTTACATCGTGACAATTTTCGCAATTTGATTCACAATTATGGGTTTGAGAATACTCCTCGTAGGCACATATCGTCCAATTGGGACATATCTCGCCCAAGAGAAAACAGTGCAGGAACGAACTCCTGGGGGCCAGAAAATAAACACATAATGGCTGAAGTGGAGAAAAATAGTGAGTTACTTCATCAAGCCTTCGGGAGATTCAAGGTTTGAAGGATCTACTCATGGTTATATTGGAGAATACTACTACACCACCACCTTCTTCTTCATCACAGAAAGAAAATTGAGTATAGGGTATGGGCACTCCCCTTTGCTCCCGCCAAGCTTGGTGGAGGTGCTCCAGCATCGTATCATCCCCACTATCTTTTTCCTTCACTTATTTTAGTTCGATCCATAGTTATCTTTTGCTTTAGATGAATAAAATTCTAGTTCAATCCTTTCTTTTCGAGAGTTTGCTTAGTGATCTATACTTCTAATCGTGTGCGAGATATATAATAAAGTTTAGTTTGAGTTTTTGCTTTCTTTACTTTCTTGTAGCAATAAAAAGAAATGAAATAAATAAAAGGAAAGGAAATAAATCAAGAAGATCATATGCTAATCTTATGGTAGGTGACGACACCACATAAGGAAAAGTATAAGTAGAAAATTTTATTAGAGATTGACAAACATAGCATTGGTTAATGATGCAACTCATGAAAGAATTAATAAGGGAAGAGAAGATTCACATATAAATATACTATCCTAGAAATCTTTTGTGATTGTGAGCCCCCATCAAAATATTATATGCCAAAATTGTTGACGTTGGACAAGGAAGACAACTTATTGATTTATGTTTGTCCATATTCACAAAGAAGTCATATTGTCATGGATCCTTTAACATGTGGTGCTTGCCCCCTATCTTTGCTAGCCAAAAATTCTAAGTAAAGATACTACTTGTGCATCCAAAAACCCTTAAACCTGAATCTTATTTTCAAGTGTCCACCATACCTACCTAAGGATTGAGTATGATCCTTCAAGTAAGTTGTCATCAGTGCAATAAGGCTATACAAATTGCTTCTAAAAGTGTGAGATCATTTAGTGTAAGAGAAAATTGAGCGTTGAACAAACTTGTGATGGTGAAGAATAAAAGCGAAAGACTGCATAATAAATGTTGCCATCACAAGGGGCAGTATGACGTGACGTTGTTTTACACTAAGGGGTTGAGCATACAAACAAATAAGTGCATGTCAACCTCTGCTTCCCTCTGCGAAGGGCCTTTCTTTTACTTTTATGTATTTACTTTTATGCAAAGAGTCCAAGTTTTTGTCTCTATTCCTTTTTATTTTCTCCATTGGCAAGCTTCATGTGGTGAGGAAAGATCTAGGCGCATATGTCCAGCTGAATATGGATAGCATGATTTATTATTGTTTACATCACCCTTGAGGTGAATTCGTTGGGAGGTGAACTATAAGCCCCTATCTTTCTATGTGTCCGGTTGAAACATTTTTCTCATGTGTATGTGATGAGTGTTAGCAATCATAGAAGACTAAATGATGTTTGAGTATATGGACTTGCCTAATGGCTCTGATACGTGACCATTCCTGAAAAGATGATGAATTGTAGTTGCAAAGTTGACTGAGAACATAGTTTGTTTGTCTCTAATAGAGTTTATGCTTCATACTTCGATAGTGTGATAAATTGTCACTTATTCATGAGAAGTTTGTGACAAAAGTTCTATGATAAAAGTCTCATGTTTAAGTTTGTTGCTATTATAATAATCAACATGATGCTTCTATGTATGCATTTTGTTTTTATCGACACCTCTCTCTCTAAGCATGTGGACATGTGGGATGCCCGGATAATTAAGCTACAGTAATTCCTTGCAAATGACACCTCATCATCATGATTACTATTGTTAAACTCGCGTTGATTCAAAGTCGGTTTAAATTCAAATTTAAAACAAAGTTAAAATTAAAAGTTTTCAAATGTCAAAACTAAAACGTGCAAATCATGGCAAATAATTCATAAATATTGTTGGTGAAGAAACCACATTTTTATAAAAAGTTTAAACACCCAAAATTAATTAAGCAGTGGCTTTAACTATTAATCTAAAGCCTTTTCTAAATTATAAAATAGCAAACTATTTTATTTGGGAGTCGAACATTTTGGGGCAGAGGGTTAAAGTAAAACACTATTTTAGGTGGGGTCTCATATTTTTATTAAACTAAAATGATGTGAGAATTAAATAAAACAGTAAAAGGTTAATGATAAAAAGTAAATAAACAAAAAAATAAAACTAAGAAAAACAACTAGCCTCCTCCCGGGTTTTGGCCCACTAAGGCAACATGCCGGCCCACCTGCACCCCCCCTTCACCCTCCTGTTCACAGGAAGGGGCGTGGCAGCCATCGACTGTTGCTGCCCGTTGCCATGGCGGCCATCCTGGCGTCGATCCCTCCTACATCTACTCCCGGCGCCCCCTCGTTCCCCTGAACCCTAGCTACCCCAAATCACTTCCCCCCTTTTTCTCGATCTAGATCGAGGAACCCCACTTGCGCCAGACGCCCTGGCCCGATGTCGTTCGTCATCATCGTGGTCGCCTTATCGTCCCCGAACTCCTCCCCAATGGCCTTGTCAAGCCACCCCAAGCCGTCTCCCTCCTCGGACGCCGACGCCCTCGTCATCGTCTTCGGCCACCCCAACCCCCTCGAGCCCGCTGCCACTTGCCAACTGCTCTCGGTGAGCCCGTCCTTCTTTCCTCTTCCTTTCTCCCGCGCCATAGTCGCCGCCTCGCCGGAGAGCTCTGCTCACCGCACCCACTGTCGCCCCCTGGCCGCGGTCTCGTGCACCGCATGATGCTACCCGCGCATGAACGCAGCCCCGTGAGCAACTGCTGTTGCTGCTTCTGCTAAAGTGTTGTTGCCGCTGGTCTCTGCTCCCCTCGAATCCCGGCGGGACCCTCACCGCTTGCTGACCGCTACCGCACCCACCTTGCGCTTGCGCCTGACCCCGGCTGCCTCATGAACCCCCTGCCCCAGTGCGGCCTCCCTGCTCCTGTTGCTCCGGCCACCACGCCGTCACACGCCCGTGGCCGCACCCATCGGGGCCCCGTGCCCGTTCCGCTTCTGTCCTAAGCCGCCTGCACACCGGCGCGCACAAACGCGCTCCCGCCTGTGCGTGGCCGCTCTCCTGCTGCTGCTTGGCTCTGTTGCTGCTCTTGCCAGGTGCTGCTGCTCTGCCGTTGCGCGTGCAAGCTCCGCCTGGCCGCACCTGCCGAGCCGCCACCCGTCTGCGCTGCAGCCGCCCCGCCGCTCCCCGCAAACCCGCTGTGCCCAGCGCTACTCACGCCCGTGCCGACCACCGCTCGCCGGCACTGCCGTCGACCGCTGCCGGCGCCACCTAGTCCCCTCCTCCCCGCCGCGCCTGCTCCGGTCGGTCAGGGCCGCCGACCGCGCCGCGCCGGCGCCCCCGCATCCAGAACGGCCACGACCTCGACCGCGCCCGCCCCGTTAGCCCGCTGCACCCGCATGCCCGCTAAACCCCCGGGCCACTTACAAGTGGGACCCAACCCCTTTTTAAAAAAGAAAAGTTAAATCAATTAATTAAATTAATTAATTAAAACAAAATTAGTCTAATTACCTAATTAGTTAATTATCTAGCACTAACATGAATTGACATGTGGGTCCACTGTTTAGTTGACCAGGTTAACGGGGCCCACTGTCAGCCTCTGGTGGCCCTACTGTGTGCATTCTGCTGGGTGCACATATCATTTCACCTTTATTTCGAAATAATAATAATTTTAGAATATTATTAAAATTTGAAAAATCATAAAAAAACTGTATCTCGGATGAAGAAGTTTTATACATGAAAGTTGCTCAGATCAACGAGACAAATTCGAATACGTGGTCCATTCATTTGTCACACATCCCTAGCATAGCGAACATGCAACCTTCCTGCTCCGGTTCGTCTGTCCGAAAATGCCTAAGCCCGGCAAAACTTTCCCGTATGTTTCCCCCTTCGCCGATAGCGTGTAGTGCCACATTAGAACACCCCTAGCACCGCTTATTGTCATGTCATGCATCTGTGTGCTTTGTATTTACTGTTTCTCCCCCCTCTTCTCTCCGGTAGACCCCGAGACCGTTGTTGATGCCACTATGATCGACTACGTCACCGACGACCCTTCTTCCCTTTCAGCGGAGCTTCCAGGAAAGCCCCTCCTTTGATCATCCTGGTATTGCCCATTCTATTCTCTCATGCTTGTATTAGATTTCGCTACTGTAATTGATTACTCCTATTCTGATGCATAGCCTGCCTTTGTAACCTGCTCATTGTACCTTACCTGCTTATCCTAAACTGCTTAGTATAGGTTGGTTAGTGATCTATTTGTAACCTGCTCATTCTATTTCCTAGTATCTATCCTAATATTTGTTTTGTTCACTCGATAAGCATGATACAACATGCATGCATATTTGTTAAACACCTTATCATTATATCTTCCTTTTGAAATCGCAAACATAATTGTTTATTGACTTGAAAGTACTTTCGTAAGTTTTTGACAAAGTTCAAAAAATTATTGTATTCTCCATCATGTAATGCACACCCCTAGGTTGGGAACTAGAGATTACCGTCTAGACGATGGTTATAAATTAAACCAAACCCTTCTATTTACAAATGTACAATGTTGGTCTAGACATCTAGTGAGACCTACCTAGGATTTCTGAGACAATATAATATAATGGTTACATGTAAATTACATGCGTAGATTTATTCCTTTTTTCATATGACTTACATGTTAGTAGATTCTAAAAATATGGTGTGATGTATAAAAAATTATGGTCAATGCTATGTCTAGTGTTTGCGTCAAATTATTATTTGGAAGTCGGGGTTAAAGTTTATTGAGAAAAGAAGATTATCATTTGGGCTTGATAGAGTATGACTATATCCCATGGGGTCATGTTATGCAAACGTGGCCCACTTTGGAGAAGAATACACAACCATTTTGGTAGTGAGCCTAACTCATCTCAACAATTCTGTTTGGGCCTCGTTACCCTAATATGCTTGACTATTTCTCTTATTCACTTCACGATTTGAGAGAGGGAATGCCAGCGCCCATGGCACCATTGTCCCCCCGGCCATTCATGCCACTTGAGAGGATGAAGGCTCTTGCGACATCGTGCGAGAGGCATTAGCGCTAGCGAGTTTGCCACCATCTGAGCCACGACGACAATGCCGTAGAGCATATACTGGAGGGTAGAGCTGGATGGTGGCGTGCCGAAGTTGCAGGAGGAGGTGCACTTGTACGAGCACTGCAATATGTTTCTTCTTCCAAGCAATCAGAGAACCATTAGAAATGCATGGTAAGCAAAAAGTGAACGACGATCCAAGGGATCACTAGCCCACATAGCATCTCAATATGCCTGGGAGCTGTAATGAACGTGAACGGGGAAAGAATATACAGCGAGGATCGTGTCACGAAGCTATCAAAAACCACGAAGACATAAAAAACACGAAGAAGATGACTATAGTGAACCGAGGTGGGGGTAGAGACGAACTGACTCAAAATATGGACATGATAGGAGATATTGTGGCGAGTGATAGCCAGAAGACTCCCAACAAGATGACGATAACGTGTCGGAGCTGACAAAGGGTCACCATCAGTAGCACGGAGGTGAACATCGAGCTACATGGGAGTCAACGGTGCGCTCATCAGTAAGAGCAACACGAGCAAGAAGATCCTGGATTACTTCTCTTGACCAAGAGACCTTAATCCTAAGAAAGTAGCAAAGTGGGCTAAGATCAGATATAAGAAAGTGCTCACTAAGACATGCCTTCACAAAGGTAATATACTCGGTGTCTTTGCCAGTGGTGATCATGAGCACTCGCTGAAACCAACGGCAGCCACCGTAGAGGAAAACACCCACACCAGTCTTGAGGGCTTGCTTCAGGCCATGCAGAGCGACTAAGACGATAAAGCATGTCATAAGGAACAAAATACCTAGGTGGTGGCTGCATGTAAACCTCCTCACGTAACTCACCATTAAGAAAGGCGTTCTTAACATCAAGTTGAGGTATAGATAAGTGGCGAATGTGCGAACAGTGGTCATATGGTTCACATGAGCAAAAAGTCTTATTGTAATCAAGACCATGCTCCTCCTGAAAGCCACGAGCCACAAGACGGGTTTTGTAACGCACAACGGAACCATCAGAGCGAGTCTTAACCTTGTAGACCCCTTACAAGTGATGGGACGAACACAAAGAGGACGAGAAACAAGATCCCACATGCCGGTATGCTCAAGAGCAGCAATCTCCTCTACCATCATAAACTGCCATTTCAAATAAGCAACAACGTCATGATAAGAGATCAGCTCAAGAAAAGCAGCGCGAGCGCTTGAAAAATAACGACGGTCAATTGGCGGAAACATATGATAAGGCAAGCCATAAGTAGGTTGAGACAGGGAAGATGGCACATCAATAGATGCATACACAACACGTGGTCAACGAGTGTGAAAGTGAGTAAAAGATGGAAGGCCATAAGGAATCATCAGGGTAAACTCAGGTGATGGAGACGAGGAAGCCACCGGTGATGGTGTAGAATCCTGTGATAAGCGAGGTTATGACATCATAAGAGATGATGGTGTTGGATTTGGTACAATCGAAGAAGTGAATGGATAATGGCTCAATAGGAATGATAGGAGTGTTGAGAAAATTGTAGAAAGAGATATCCTTCACTGAAAGGTCGAGGAAGATGAATGCATGTAGAAGGGACGAGACTAATCGAAAGTCATATGCCGAGAAATAGGCATCCGTCGATCGGCGCGAAACAACGATATCCCTTGCGCTCATCGCCATATCCTAAGAAGACACTTAACAGACCGAGCAATTAGTTTGGTGCGCTCATGAGGGAAAAGAAGAACATAGCAAACACAACCAAACAATTGAAGCGCTAAATAATCAGAAAACAATCAAAGTGACGCTCCAAAGGAGCGCCACCCTGTAGGGAAATGAATTGCTGAAGGTTGATGAGATAGATGGAAGTGGAAGCAGACTTGACCGAAAAGTGTAGCGGAAGATAGAGCAGTGACCATCAACTAACGAGCCGTCTGAAGAAGGCGACGATGCTTGCACTCAGCCACACCATTCTGAGCATGAGCACCAGGATAAGAGAACTGAGCAAGAGTACCCTGCTCAGCAAGGACTCAAAGCAACAACTTGGAGATGTATTCTCCACCAGAGTCATCACAGAATACAAGACTAGGCATGAAGAACTTAGTGTGAACAATGGCATCAAAACACTTATATAGATAAGATATCACTACGAGAAGAAATAAAGTATATCCAGGTGTGTTGAGAGCAGTCATCCATAAAGATCGTATAGTAGCGATGACCCCAGATATAAAAGAGAACAATGTCAAACGAATGCTGAGACACTGTCTCTCTATGAGCATAAGGTAACTGCACCTCTTTACCAAGTTGACAACCCTGGCGGTTTAGAGACATCGTTGGAGACGGATCCAAGAAGACCACGTCAAACTAAGGATGAGAGATGAGAGCCACACTAGTGATTCCCGGCGATGATGCCACTGCTGAAATACGTTGATAGACAAGGCAACAGAGGTGGAGAGACTGGCGGCGATGGCAGCAGAGTTACTTGGTCCAGCATCCCACGTGCGTGTGCACTCTCCGTTACCCGCCGATCCGGCTTGGTGTGCTTCTCCTGTTTGCGGGTTGTGTGGCACGCACTTGATTAAGCACCCCACATTCTCCTATTGTGCGCCCTTGGCCCTGGCTTTAGGTAGCGCATGTCCTCGGCTTGTCGTGCATAATCCAGGTACGCGCCAACTGTCCAAGCTCCTGCTCACCATTGGTGTTGCTCGAGGGTTATGGTGTCGCTCAGCAAGGGAGCACGGGATGTGGGATTGAGACAGTACACATAGCAGCCCGCAGCAAGGCAAAGCATGCCCATCCGGACTGGCAGGGAGAGGAGGTGGACACAAAGGTGGACGTTGAGTCCCAACAATGCGCTCGTAGTAAGAGCAGCATGAGCAAGAAGGTCCTGGATATACTTCTCTTAAAAAATAAAGAAGCCGTCAGAGGTAGAAGAAACCTCATTCTCAAGGAAGTAGTGAAGAGGACCAAGATCATACATAAGAAATTCACTATGACGAGCCTTCACAATGGCAATGTAAGAGTTGTCCCTAGTGATGATCGACATATGGAACAAATGTCAGACCACGAGTTAGTTGGTGGCAGAATGTGCAGGATCATGAGCACTCACTAAAAACCAGCCACATTCACTGCTGAGATGAAGCGATCAAACCAGGCACGTGAGGGGTTTGCTTAAGACCATATAGGGAGCGACGAAGACGAGAAACCATGCCAACCGAAAGAGAATACCCAGGTGGTGGCTACATATAGGCATTCTTGACATCAAGCTGAGAGAGACTAGTGGCGAACGGAAGCCATAACGGAAAGTGTGCGAAGAGTGGTCATCTGGGTAGGCTGTAGGCTGATCTAGAGGCCATGTGTTGCCAACAGAAGAAGACATAGGAGTCAAGGAAGATGACTCATTAGAAGAATCCACAACACGCGGACAATTATTGTAGTAAAGTCAAGGAAGATGAGCAAAAGAAGGAAGATGAAAAGACGAAGTGCCAGAGTGACTCGACTATCAACTGGTAGGGAAGTTCCATTTGATAGTAAAAACATGAATAGGGGAATCTAGATGTGGAATACCCAAGTGGCGGCTGCACGTAAACCTCCTCACACAGCTCACCATTAAGAAAGGAATTCTTCACATCAAGCCGAGGCGCAGACACATGACGAATAGAAGCCATGACAAGAAGTGTGCAAACAGTGTCATATGGCCCCCGGGAGCAAAAAGTCTCATCGTAATCAGGGCCATGCTACCGCTAAAAGCTACGGGCCACAAGACGAGCTTTGTAATGCTCAAGAGAACCATTAGAGCGAGTCTTAACCTTGTAGACCCACCAAGTAATAGGAAGAACACGAGGAGGAAGAGAAACAATATCCCATGTGCCGATGCGCTCAACAGTAGCAATATCCTCTATCATGGCAAGGTGACATTTGGTATGAACAACATTAAGATAAGAAGTCTGCTCAAGAACACCAATGCCAATGTTCGAAAGACAAAGGCGGTAAGTAGGCGAAAGAGGACGAGGACGCAGGCGACAAGTAGGCTGAGACGGGGAAGATGGCACATTAGTAGAAGCTTCCACAACACACGAATGACGTGTATAAAAATGAGGCAAATATGAAAGAATACGAGCAAGAATTATCGAGATAAACTCAGGTGATGAAGACAAGGAAGCCACCGGTGATAAATGTGTCAAATCCTGTGATAAGTAGGTGAGGAAATCATATGAGATGATGGTGTTGAATCTTGAATAATCGGAGAAGCAAGAGCAGTACGAGGAATGAATTAGGGCTCAACAAGAGTGATACGAGTGTCGATGAATTATGGCTCAACAAGAGTGATAGGAGTGTCGAGAAAAGTGTGGAAACAAATGTCCTCCATTGAAAAGGTCGGGGAAGATGGATGCGGGTAGAAGGGACGAGACTCATCGAAAGTCATATCCCGAGAAATAGTCATCCAACAACCAACATGATCCGAACAACGATATACCTTATTCTCATTGTTGTATCCTAATAAGCCACACTCAACGGACTGAGCAATAAGTTTGCTGCGTTCCCGAGGGGCAAGGACACAACAAACACAACCAAACAATTGAAGCGCCGAACAATCATGAAACGATCAAATAGACGCTCGAAAGGAGACCACCCTACATAGTAGTGGATTGGATTGCCAAAGGTTGATGAGTTAAATGGAAGTGGAGGTAGACTCGGCCCAAAAGTGTGGCGAAAGAGAGGTAGTGTCCATCAATAGATGAGCCTTAAGAAATGATGCTTGCGCTCAGCCACGCCATTCTGAGCATGAGCACTAGGATAAGAGAACTGAGTAAGAGCACCCTGCTCTGCAAGGACCTCCACGCAACAGCTTGGAGATATACACTCCATGAGAGTCATCATAGAACACAGGAATAGGGTAGAGAACTGAGTGGAACCAAGGCGGCAAAACACTTGTATAGATATAAGACCTCACTACTAGAAGAAATAAAAGATATCCAGCTGTTCGGAGAAGTCATCTATAAAGATAGTATACTAGAAATGACCTCCTTTTGAGGCAAAGGCAGATGGACCCCAAACATCAGAGAGAACAAGGTTGAAAGGACGCTGAGACACTGTCTCGCCATGAGTATGAGGTAACTGTTTACCAAGCCGACAACCCTGGTGGTTTAGAGTCATCGTCGGAGATGAATCCAAGAAGACCACGTTGAACTAATGATGAGAGATGAGACCCACACAAGTGTCCCAAGGCAATGATGCCATTGCTGAAAATAACTGGTAGACAAGGCAACAGAGGCGGAGAGACTGGCGGCGGTGGCAACAGAGGAACTTGATTGCATCCCATCTTCTTGTGCACTCTCTTTTCCCGCCGGTCTAGCTTGGTGTGCTTCTCCTGTTTGTCGATTGTGTGGCACACACTTGATTAAGCACCACATTTTCTCCTACTGTGCGCCCTTGGCCCCGGCTTTAGGTAGCGCCGTGTCCTCAGCTTGTCGTGCATAATCCAGGTATGCGCCGATTGTCCATGCTCATGCTTGCCATTGGTGTTGCTCGAGTGTCTAGTCTTGGTGTTGCCCAACAAGGGAACTGCAGTCTGGTTCTTCTTCCAAGCAATCAAAGAACCACTAGAAATGCACAGTAAGTAGAAGTGAACGACAATCCAAGGGATCACTAGCCCACATAGCATCTCAATATGCCTGGGAGCTGTAATGAACGGGAACGGGAAAGAATATACAATGAGGAATCGTGCCACGAAGATATCAAAAAAACACGAAGAAGATAACTATAGTGAACCGAGGTGGGGGAAGAGACGAACTAACTCAAAATATGGACATGATAGGAGATATCCAGGCAAGTGACAGCTAGAAGACTCCCAACAAGTTGACGATAACGTGTCGGAGCTGACAAAGGGTCACCATCAGTAGCACGGAGGTGAACATTGAGCTACATGAGAGTCAACGGTGCGCTCATCCGTAAGAGCAACACAAGCAAGATCCTGGATTACTTTTCTTGACCAAGAAGAGACCTTAATCCTAAGAAAGTAGCAAAGTGGGCCAAGATCAGACATAAGAAAGTGCTCACTAAGACGTGCCTTCACAAAGATAAACTCTTGTGTCTTTGCCAGTGGTGAACATGTCATCAACTTATAGAAGAAGAGTTCAACCAAAGAGCAGAAAGGTGGACAGACAACACAGGATCATGAGCACTCATTGAAACCAGCGGCAGCCACAGTAGAGGAAAAACGTTCAAACCAGTCTCGAGGGCTTGCTTCAGGCCATGGAGAGCGATGAAGACGACAAAGCATGTCGTAAGTAAAAAAATAGCTAGGTGGTGGCTGCATGTAAACCTCCTCGCGTAGCTGACCATTAAGACATTCTTAACATCAAGTTGAGATATAGATAAGTGGCAAATCTGCGATCAGTGGTCATATGGTTCACATGAGCAAATAGTCTTATTGTAATCAATACCATGTTCCTCCTGAAAGCCACGAGCCACAAAAACGAGTTTTGTAACGCTCAACGGAACCATCAGAGCGAGTCTTAACCTTGTAGACCCCTTACAAGTGATTGGACAAACACAAAGAGGAAGAGAAACAAGATCCCACGCGCCGGTGCGCTCAAGAGCAACAATCTCCTCTGACATTGCAAACTGCCATTTCAGATAAGCAACAACATCTATACCAATATAAAAAGACCCAAATGGACAGATCCAAACCATCTCGGGCATCAAATCATGTTATCTAGCGGTTCAAATCGATCCAATGTTGAACACCAAACATGTTTAACGCTCTAATTACCCACCACTGCCATTGGTTATAAACACGTTTTGACTCAACGATATCCCTTGAAATCTGCCGATAAGAAATCGGTCAAGAGCAGAACACGAGCGCTTGAAAAATTGGGCGCGGTCAATTGCAGAAACAGATGAGAAAGGCAAGTCGTTAAGTAGGCTGAGACGGGAAGATGGACATTAGTAGACGCATGCACAACACGCGGCCAATGAGTGGAAAAGATGAGGACCATGAGGAGGAATCATCAAGGGTTTAAACTCAGGTGATGGAGACGACGAAAGCCACGGTTGATGCATAGAATCCTGTGATAAGTGAGGTCAGGAAAATTCACGGAGAGATGACGTTGATCTGTTATAATCGGAGAAGCGAAATGGATAAGGGATCAATAGGAATGATAGGAGGGTCGAGAAAATTTAGAAAGAGATATCCTTCACTTGAAGAGGTCGAGGAAGATGAATGCGTGTAGAAGGTACGAGACTAATTGAAAGTCATATACCGAGAAATAGGCATGATCTCAGCAACGATATCCCTTACGCTCATTGTCATATCCTAAGAAGACACTTAGCAGACCAAGCAGTTAGTTTGGTGCCTTCATGAAGGGAAAGAAGAACATAGCAAACACAACCAAACAATTGAAGCGTTAAATAATCAAAAAAAATCAAAGTGATGCTCCAAAGGAGCGCCACCCTTTAGGGAAATGAATTGCTGAAGGTTGATGAGATAGATGGAAGTGGAGGTAGACTTGACAGAAAAGTGCGGCGGAAGATAGAGCAGTGACCATCAACTAACGAGCCGTCTCAAGAATGTGACGATGCTTGCGCTTAGCCGTGCCTTTTTGAGCATGAGCACCAGGATAAGAGAACTGAGCAATAGTACCTTGCTCAGCAAGGACTCAAAGCAACAACTTGGAGGTGTATTCTCCACCAGAGTCATGACAGAATACAAGACTAGTCATAGGGAACTTAGTTTGAACAATCGCATCAAAACACTTATAGATAAGATATCACTACGAGAAGAAATAAAGTATATCCAGTTGTGTTGAGAGAAGTCATCTATAAAGATCGTATACTAGTGATGACCTCCTTTCGAGGTAAAGGGAGATGGACCCCCGACATAAAAGAGAACAATGCCGAAAGGATGCTGAGACACTGTCTCGCTATGAGCATAAGGTAACTATACCTCTTTACCAAGCTGACAACCCTGGCGGTTTAGAGACATCGTTGGAGACGGATCCAAGAAGACCACGCCAAACTAAGGATGAGAGATGAGAGCCACACAAGTGACTCCTAGCGATGATGCCACTTCTAAAAACAGTTGGTAGACAAGGCAAAAGTGGTGGAGAGACTGGCGGCGGGGATGGCAGCAGAGTTACTTGGTCCAGCATCCCACGTGCCTATGCACTCTCCGTTACCCGCCGGTCCAGCTTGGTGTGCTTCTCCTGTTTGCAGGTTGTGTGGCACAGACTTGATTAAGCACCCCACGTTCTCCTACTGTGCGCCCTTGGCCCTGGCTTTAGGTAGCGCCTGTCCCCGACTTGTCATGCATAATCCAGGTACGCGCCAACTGTCCAAGCTCTTGCTCACCATTGGTGTTGCTCGAGGGTTATGGTGTCGCTCAGCAAGGGAGCACGGGATGTGGGATTGAGACAGTACACATAGAAGCCCGCAGCAAGGCAAATCATGCCCATCCGGTCTGGCAGGGAGCGGGGGTGGACACAAAGGTGGACGTTGAGTCTCAACAATGCGCTCGTAGTAAGAGCAGCACGAGAAAGAAGGTCCTGGATATACTTCTCTTAAAAAATAAAGAAGCCATCAGAGGTAGAAGAAACCTCATTCTCAAGGAAGTAGTGAAGAGGACCAAGATCATACATAAGAAATTCACTATGACGAGCCTTCACAAAGGCAATGTAAGAGTTGTCCCTAGTGATGATCGACATATGGAACAAATGTCGGACCACGAGTTAGTTGGTGGACAGAATGTGCAGGATCATGAGCACTCACTAAAAACCAGCCGCATTCACTGCTGAGATGAAGCGCTCAAACCGGGCACGCGAGGGGTTTGCTTAAGACCATATAGGGGGCGACGAAGACGAGAAACCATGCCATCCGGAAGAGAATACCCATGTGGTGGCTACATGTAGGCATTCTTGACATCAAGTTGAGAGAGAGACTAGTGGCAAACGGAAGCCACAACGGAAAGTGTGCGAAGAGTGGTCATCTGGGCCATACAGGAGCAAATGTCTAATCGTAGTCTTGGCTATGTTCTCACCACTAGAAGAGCTTCGTAAAGCTCAAGAGAAACATCAGAGTCTTACCCTTGTAGGCTCACTTACAAGTGATGTGACGAGCAAGACGAAGGGAAATGAGATTTCACTAGCCGACACGGGGAAGAGCATTCAATGCCATTACATGCTGCTATTTTGCATGAACAAAAATCTCACGGTAAGAAGTCTTCATGGGAAGAGCAGCACAATAACCATAGTAGTTAATAGGAAGAAGCCGGCGAGCTCAGTAGCCATTAGTAGGCTGTAGGCTGATCTGGAGGCCATGTGTTGCCAATAGAAGAAGACATGGTAGTCGAGGAA
The DNA here is from genome assembly GCF_018294505.1 of Triticum aestivum. NCBI lineage: Eukaryota > Viridiplantae > Streptophyta > Magnoliopsida > Poales > Poaceae > Triticum > Triticum aestivum. The sequence continues at coordinate 44,309,853 of NC_057803.1, forward strand.
GATGACTCATTAGAAGAATGCACAACACACGGACAATTATTGTAGTAAAGTTAAGGAAGATGAGCAAAAGAAGGAAGATGAAAAGACGAAGCGCAAGGTGACTCGACTATCAAATGGTAGGGAAGTTCCATTTGACAGTTAAAACATGAATAGGGGAATCTAGATGTGGAATACCCAAGTGGCGGCTGCACGTAAACCTCCTCACACAGCTCATCATTAAGAAAGACATTCTTAACATCAAGCCGAGACGTAGACACATGATGAATATGGACCGCGGGAGCAAAAAGTCTCATCATAATCAGGGCCATGCTACCGCTGAAAGCCACAAGACGAGCTTTGTAATGCTTAAGAGAACCAGTAGAGCGAGTCTTCACCTTGTAGACCCACCAAATAATGGGAAGAACACGAGGAGGAAGAGAAACAATATCCCACATGCCGATGCGCTCAACAGTAGCAATATCCTCTATCATGGCAAGGTGCCATTTGGTATGAACAACATCAAGATAAGAAGTCTGCTCAAGAACAACAATGCTAATGTTTGAAAGACCAAGGCGGTAAGTAGGCGAAAGAGGACGAGGACGCAGGCCACAAGTAGGCCGAGACGGGGAAGATGGCACATCAGTAGACGCATCCACAACACACGAACGACGTGTATAAAAGTGAGGCAAATAAGAAAGAATACGAGCAAGAATCATCGAGATAAACTCAGGTGATGAAGACAAGGAAACCACCCGTGATAAATGTGTCAAATCCTGTGATAAGCAGGTGAGAAAATCGTAGGAGATGATGGTGTTGAATCTTGAATAATCGGAGAAGCAAGAGCAGTACGAGGAATGGATCAGGGCTCAACAAGAGTGATAGGAGTGTCGGGAAGAGTGGAAACAGATGCCCTCCACTGAAAAGGTCGGGGAGATGGACGCGGGTAGAAGGGACGAGACTCATCGAAAGTCATATCCTGAGAAATACTCATCCGACGACCAACATGATCTGAGCAACGATATCCCTTATGCTCATTGTTATATCCTAATAAGCCACACTCAACGGACCGAGCAATAAGTTTGGTGCGTTCACAAGGGGCAAGAGGGAGACAACAAACACAACCAAACAATTGAAGCGCCGAACAATCAGGAAACGATCAAATAGACACTCGAAAGGAGACCACCCTACATAGCAGTGGATTGGATTGCCGAAGGTTGATGAGTTAGATGGAAGTGGAGATAGACTAGGCCCAAAAGTGTGGTGGAAGAGAGGTAGTGTCCATCAATAGATGAGCCTTAAGAAAGTGATGATGCTTGCGCTCAGCCATGCAATTCTGAGCATGAGCACCAGGATAAGAGAATTGAGTAAGAGCACCCTGCTCAGCAAGGACCTCCATGCAACAGCTTGGAGATATACACTCCATCGGAGTCATCACAGAACACAGGAATAGGCGTAATGAACTGAGTGGAACCAAGGCGGCAAAACACTTATATAGATAAGACCTTACTACTAGAAGAAATAAAAGATATCCAACTGTTCAGAGAAGTCATCTATAAAGATAGTATACTAGCAATGACCTCCTTTTGAGGCAAAGGCAGATGGACCCCAGACATCAAAGAACATTGTCGAAAGGACACTGAGGCACTGTCTCGCTATGAGTATGAGGTAACTGTACCTGTTTACCAAGCCAACAACCCTGGTGGTTTAGAGACATCGTTGGAGATGGATCCAAGAAGACCACGTTGAACTAATGACGAGAGATGAGACCCACACAAGTGTCCAAGGCAATGATGCCACTGCTGAAAATAACTGGTAGACAAGGCAACAGAGGCAGAGAGACTGGCGGCGGCGGCAACAGAGGGACTTGATTGCATCACATCTGCATGTGCACTCTTCGTTCCCGCTGATCTCGCTTGGTGTGCTTCTCCTGTTTACAGGTTGTGTAGCACACACTTGATTAAGCACCGCACGTTCTTCTACTGTGCGCCCTTGGCCTCGGCTTTAGGTATGTGCCGACTGTCCATGCTCGTGCTCGCCATTGGTGTTGCTTGAGTGTCCGGTCTTGGTGTCGCCCAACAAGGAAACAAGGGATGTGGGATTGAGACAGTTCCCATAGCAACTAGCAGCAAGGCGAAGGATGCCCATGTATATTGGTAGGGAGCGAAGGTGGACACAGAGGTGGATGTTGACACCATAGGAGTCTCAACAGTGCGCTCATCAGTAAGAGAAGCACACGCAAGATGATCCTGGATATACTTCTCTTAGGAAATAAAGAAGCCATTAGAGGTAGATGAAACCTCAGTCTCAGGGAAGTAGCAACGAGGACCAAGATCAGACATAAGAAACTCACTATGACGAGCCTTTACAAATGATATACTTTGTCGCCAGTGATGATTGACATCTAGAACAAATGTTCGACCATGAGTTGAATGGTGGATAAGATGTGAAGGATCATGAGCATCCAAAAAACCAGCCACAATCACCACTGAGACGAAGCGCTCAAACCAAACACGAGGATACCATATAGAGAGCAACGAAGACGACAGACCATGCCATCAAAAAGATAATACCCATGCGGTGGCTACATGTAGGCATTCTTGACATCAAGCTGAGAGAGACTAGTGGCGAACATAAGCCACATCGAAAAGTGTGTGAAGAGTGGTCATCTGGACCGTATAGGAGCAAATGTCTAATCGTAGTCATGACCATGTTCTCACCACTAGACGAGCTTTGTAATGCTCAAGAGAACCATTAGTCTTACGCTTGTAGACCCACTTACAAGTGATTAGACGAGCACGATGAGGAAGGCAAATGAGATTCCATGTGCCGATGTGGGCAAGAACATCATTCCTCGATGCCATCACATGTTGCCATATGGGATAAGAAGTCGTCTCGGAAAGAGCGGTGCAATAACCATAGCGGTCAATAGGTAGAAGTGGGCGAGCTCGGAAGCCATAAGTAGGCTGAGTTGGAGGTGGTGCGTTGCCAACATAAGAAGACGTAGTTCGCGAACATATTTTGAATTCGACGCGAACATTTTACGAATTCACGTATTCTTGTATATGTGAATAGTTTTTTGTATTCATGTGCATTTTTGAATTCATGAACTTGTTTTGAATGCGTGAAATTTTTGAATATGTGATCATCTTTTGAATACATGAACAATTTTGGAATTCACAGGTTTTTTGGAATCCGTGAATATTTTGGAATTAGTGAACATTTTTTGCATCCACAATCTTTTTTGGAATTGGTGAACATTTTTCGTATTCGCAAACATATATTTTGAATTTGTGAACATTTATTGAATTTCTAACTATTTTGTCAAATTCGCCTTATATGTTATTAGATTGTAAGTGTTGAAGTGTGTATGTGGATTGCCTAGCCCTTTCCATTAGTTCAGACTTTAGGTTGCGTGAATTGTCTAGCCCTTTCCATTATTTTGGACTTTTGGTTTGCATTGGCTAGTTCATGAAGATTAACACTAAGGATATGGTGTGATGTATAAAGAATTATGGTCAATGATATATTTACTGTTTGGGTCAAATTATTTTTTGAAAGCAAGGGTTAAAGTTTGCCAAATAAAAGAAGATTATCATTCGGACTGGATAGATATGAGTAAATCCCACTCGATCCTGTTTGCATCAAAAGCGTGTCCTACTTTGGAGAAGAATGCACCAATGATTTTGGTAGCTATAACTCATCTCAGCAATTATGTTTAGGCCTCATTCCCCTAATGCGCCAGTCATTATCTCATTTCCCATATTTCTTAGTCTCATTCCCAAACACTTCACGATCCGCACGTGTCACATGTGGTAAGCAATTCAAAAATTCAAAAAAAAATTCACGATCGTAGAGAGAGAACGCCAGCGGCAATGGCGACATTATCCCCTCCTTTCATGCCACTTGAGAGGATGAAGGCTCTTGCGACATTGTGCGAGAGGCATCGCCACTAGCAAGGTTGCCACCATCCTGACCACGACGGCAATGCTGCAGAGCATATGGTAGAGGGTGTAGGACGGTGGAGCAACGACGCTTCGGGAGGAGTTGCACCCGAACAAGGGGCAGTGCAGTCTATTTCTTCTTTCGGGCGAGTGGCAGCCAGATTGACAAGACTCCCAACAAGATGACAATAAGGTGTTAGATCCGACAAAGAGTCATCTTCAATAGCAGAGGCGAACATTGAGCTCCATGGGAGTCTCAACAGTGCACTCATCAGTAAGAGCGGCACGAGCAAGAAGATCATGGATTATTTTTCTTGAAAGAGGGCCAAGATCAGACATAAGAAACTGCTTACTAAGACGTGCCTTCACAAAGGCAATATACTCGGGGGTCTTTGCCAGTGAATGTCATGACATCAACATATGGCAGAAGAGTCCTACCAAGAGCAAAAAGGTGGACAAACAATGTAGGATCATGAGCACTCGCTCAGCGGTAGCCACCACAAAGGCAGAATACTCAAATCAGGCACGAGGGGCTTGCTTAAAGCCATAGAGAGAGCGATAAAGACGACAAAGCATGTCATCAGGAGTAGAATAACCAGGTCGTGGGTGCATGTAAACCTCCTCACGCAGCTCACCATTAAGAAAGGCATTCATAACATCAAGCCGGGACACAAACTAGTGGCAAACAGAGATCATATGGTTTGCAGGAGCAAAATGTCTCATCGTAATCAGCACCATGCTTCTGCTGAAAGCCACGAGTGATAGTACGAGCTTTGTAACCCTCAAGAGAAGCATCAAAGCGAGTCTTAATCTTGTAGACCCACCAGGTGATGGGACAAACACGAGGAGGAATAGAAATAATATCCCATGTGCCGATGCGCTCAAGCATTCTCCTCCACCATCGCAAGGTTCCATTTGGTATGAGCAACATCACAATGAGAAGCCGGCTCAAGAAAAGTAGTGCCAACGACCAAGGCAGTCAACACGCGGAATCGGACGAGGATGCAAGCCATAAGTAAGCTGAGATGGGGAAGACAACACAACTCATAGATAGTGTGTATCAAAGTGAGGAAAAGATGGAAGAATACGAGTAGAAATCATTGGAATAAACTCAGGTGATGGAACGAGGAAGCCACCGGCGATGAATGTGTAGAATCCTATGATAAGCGAGGTGAGGAAATCATCGGGGATGATGGCGTTGGATCTGCAATAATCGGAGAAGCAGGAGCAGTACGGCGAGTGAATAAGGGCTCAACCGGAGTGATAGGAGTGTTTGGAAAATTGTGGAAATAGATATCCTCCACTGAAAAGATCGAAGTGGACGCGGCTAGAAGGGACGTGGCTCATCAAAAGCCATATCCTGAGAAATAGGCATATGACGACCAACATGATCCCAACAACGATATCCCTTATGCTTATCATTGTATCATGAGAAGACACACTCAACGGACTTAGCAGTCAGTTTGGTGTGTTCACGAGGGGCAAGAAGGACATAGTAACACAACCAAACAATTGAAGCGCCGAATAATCAGGAAACGATCAAAGAGACGCTCGAAAGCAGCGCCACCTGACAAAGTAGTGGATGGAGGTTGATGAGATAGATGGAAGTGGAGACAGACTCGACCCAAAAGTGCGGTGGATGAGAGGCAGAGACCATCAACGCACGAGCCGTCGCTAGAAGCTTATGATGTCTGCGCTTAGCCACGCCATCTGAGCATGAGCACCAGGACAAGATAACTGAGAAAGAGTACCCTGCTCAACAAGGACTCCATGCAAAAACTTGGAGATATACTCCCCACTAGAGTCGTCATAGAACACACGAATTGGCGTAGAGAAGTTAGCGTGAACTATGGCAGCAAAACACACATATATAGATAAGACCTCACTACGAGAAGAAATAAAGTATATCCAGGTGTGTCGAGAGAAGTCATCTATAAAGATAATATACTGGCAATGACCTCCTTTGGAGGCAAAGGGAGATGGGCCCCACACATTAGAGTGAACAAGGTCAAAAGGACGCCGAGACACTGTCTCAATATGACTATAAGGAAACTAGACCTGTTTACCAAGGTGACAACTCGATGGTTTAAATACGTCGTTGGAGACGTATCCAAGAAGACCACGTCGAACTAATGATGAGAGATGAGAGCCACACAAGTGACCCAAGGTGATGATGTCACTACTGAAAATAACTCGTAGACAATGCAACAAAGGTGGAGAGACTGGTGGCGTGGCAGCAGAGCAACTTGATCCAACATCCCATGTGCGTGTGCACTCTCTGTTCACCGCTGATTCGGCTTGGTGTTCTTCTCCTGTTTGTGAGTTTTGTGCCACACACTTAATTAAGCACCCCACATATACTACTGTGCACCCTTGGCCCCGACTTTAAGTTGTGTTGTGTCCTCTGCTTCGACTGTCCGAGCTCCTGCTTGCTATTGGTGCTGCTCCACAGCAAAGCAAAGGATGCCCATCTAGACTGACATGGAGTGGAGGTGGACACAATGGTGGACATTGACTCCATTGGAGTCTCAATAGTGCGCCATTAGTAAGAGCAGCACAAGCAAGATCCTGGATATACTTCTGTTATAGGAAATAAAGAAGCCATTAGAGGTAGAAGAAATCTCAATCTTAAGTAGCGAAGAGGACTAAGATCGTACATAAGAAACTCACTATGACGAGCCTTCACATAGGTAATGTACTTAGTCGTCGCCAGTGATGATCGACATATAGGGTAAGTGTTTGCCCATGAGTTAAATGGTGGACAGAATGTTCAGGATCATGAGCACTCGTCGAAAAACTAGCCACAGGCACCACTAAAGCGCTCAAATCAGGCACGAGGGGTTTGCCCCTTAGGAAGAGACCCAGGTGGTGGCTACATGTAGCCATTCTTGACATCAAGCTGAGAGATTGAAAGACTAAGGCGGGCAACAGGCAAAAGCGGACGTGGACCCATAAGTAGGATGAGACGGGGAAGATGGCACATCAGTAGACACATCCACAACACGTGAATGACGTGTATAAAAGTGAGGCAAATATGGAAGAATACGAGGAAGAATCAACGAGATAAACTCAAGTGATGAAGACAAGGAAGCCACCGGTGATAAAGGTGTAGAATCCTGTGACTGGCGAGGTGAGGAAATCATAGGTGATGATGGTGCTGAATCTGGAATAATAGAGAAGGAGTAGTACGAGGAATGGATTAGGGCTCAACAAGGGTGATAGGAGTGTCGGGAAAAGTGAGGAAACAGATATCCTCCATGGAAAAGGTCGGGGAAGATGGACGCGGGTAGAAGGGACGAGACTCATCAAAAGTCATATCCCAAGAAATAGTCATCTGACGACCAACATGATCCTAACAATGATATCCCTTATGCTCATTGTTGTAAGTTTGGTGTGTTCACAACGGGCAAGAAGGACACAACAAACACAACCAAACAATTGAAGCGTCGAACAATCAGGAAACGATCAAATAGACGCTCGAAAGGAGACCCCCACTCTACAGTGCAGTGGATTGGATTGCCGAAGGTCGATGAGATAGATGGAACTGGAGACAGACTCGGCCCAAAAGTGTCGTAGAAGAGAGACAGTGACCATCAATGGATGAGCCTTCTCAAGAAGGTGATGATGCTTGCGCTCAACCATGCCATTCTGAGCATGAGCACCAGGATAAGAGAACTGAGCAAGAGTACCCTGCTCGACAAGGACTCAAAGCAACAACATGGAGATGTATTCTCCACCAGAGTCATCACAGAATACAAGACTAGGCATAGAGAACTTAGTGTGAACCATGTCATCAAAACACTTATATGGATAAGACACCACTACGAGAAGAAATAAAGTATATCTAGGTGTGCTGAGAGAAGTCATCTATAAAGACAGTATAGTAGCGATGACCTCCTTTTGAGGCAAAGGGAGATGGACCCCAAACTTTAAGAGAACAATGTCTCCAAGAGAATCATAGGAGTCTCAATAGTGTGCTCATCAGTAGGAGCAACACGAGCAAGAAGATCCTAGCTATACTTCTCTTATAGCAAATAAAGAAGCCATTAGAGGTAGAAGAAACCTCAGTCTCAAGGAAGTAGCGAAGAGGACCAATATCGGACATAAGAAACTCACTATGACGAGCCTTCACAAATGCAATGTACTTTGTCGCCAGTGATGATTGGCATATAGAACAAGTGTTGGACCACGAGTTGAATGGTGGATAGAACGTGAAGGATCATGAGCACTGGCCGAAAAAACAGCCATAGTCACTACTAAGACAAAGTGCTCAAACCAGGCACGAGGGGTTTGCTTAAGACCATATAGAGTGATGAAGACGATAGACCATGCCATTAGGAAGGGAACACCCAGGTGGTGGCTACATGTAGGCATTCTTGACATCAATATGAGAGAGAGAGGGAGTGAGCGAGAGAGAGAGACTAGTGGCGAACAGAAGCCACATCAAAAATTGTGTGAAGAGTGGTCATGTGGGCTGTATAGGAGCAAATATCTCATCATAGTCATGACCATGTTCTCACCACTAGACGAGCTTTGTAATGCTCAATAGAACCGTCAGAGGCTTAACTAACCTTGTAGACCCACTTATAAGTGATGAGACGAGCAGGAGGACGAAGGGAAATGAGATCCCTCGTGCCGATGCACGCAGGAGCATCAATCTCAGCTGTCGTCGCATGCTGCCATTTGGCATGACCAACGCTGTCAAGATAAGAAGTCGTCTCAAGAAGTGAGGCCCCAGACTAACCATAAGCGTCAATAAGAGGAAGTGGGCGAGCTCGAAAGCCATAAGTAGGTTGAGCTGGAGGCAGTGCGTTACCAATAGGAGAAGATAGTAGTCGAGGGAGATGGCTCATCAGATGAACCCAAAATACGCGGATGGTCAATGAAGTAATGAAGATGAGGTGGAGTTAATAGGGCGGCCTCAGGGGACGAGCTAGGAGAGGTAGTCTCAGGTAATAAACGGGGTGGGGAAGCTGCAGGTGACGACGGTGTGGGGTCTACAATAGTACTACGGAAAGACACGGTGGGATGGGTGGACGAGAGCAAATACTTGAGTGATAGGTGTATTCGAAAAAGTGAGGAAACAAATATCCTCAATGGGGGAGGGCAAAGGAGAGGATGGACGAGCAAACACAGCTCCTTAAGGTTTTGAGGACGAGGCATTTCGAGTATGGCCTTGATTTTACTCAGGTTGATTTCTATTACCTGATGTCGAATGAGAAACCGTTGGAATGCCCGACAAGACCATGAAGGCGCACTTCAACGGGGTTAACTTGAGTGCATGTTGCCTTAGGCGGTCGAGTACGATTTGGAGATGTTGAAGATGTTCTTCATAGGATACCACCTTTATAATGAGATCATCTACATAACACTCGACAATCTTATGTATGATCTCATCAAAGATCTTAGCCATGGCGCGTTGATATGTAGCACCGACATATAAATGACGAGACTCATCAAAAGTCACATCCCGAGAAATTGACGACTGACAGAATCCCAACCCGATAGCCCTTGCTCATCACTGTAACCTAAGAAGACACATTCAACAAACTGAGCAGTTAGTTTGCTGCATTCGAGGGGGGGGGGGCAAAAAAATGTAGCAAATGTAAGCAAACAAAGGAATCATTGAGTTAGGAGAATGACCAAAAAAACGCTCGAGAGGAATGTCACCTTGTAGAGCAGAGGAAGGATGAATGTTGATGACATAGGTGGAGTAGAAACTACGTCAACCCAAAAGTGAGGTGCAAGAGAGGCGACAATCATCAACGCACGAGCCACCTCAAGAAGGTAACCATGACAATCATCAACGCACGAGCCACCTCAAGAAGGTGACCATGCTTGCGCTCAGCAACATCATTCTGAGCATGAGCACCAGGACAAGAGAACTAAGGAAGTGTACCCTGCTCAACAAGGAATCTGCCCAACAAATGAGAGATGCACTCAAGGATTCTGAAGCCGCTGAGTTCCACATGGAGCACACCTTGCTCCAGGTAACCATAAATTGCCCATCGTTGACTATGTCGGTCCCGCTCTAAAGGAAAGCGCGAATGCACTTCTCGATCTCCGCAAGTAACCACAGAGGTAGCTTTATGGCGATGGCTTGATAATCTGGGATGGAGAGCAAATTTGAGGAGCCTCTCATGTTGAGTAGATTCTCAATCCAAGTGGGGAGGAAGTTGAGAACTTTGTCTGGAAGAGGCCACAGGTGGACCGTTTGAATATTCTTGCACGACAAGGGGAGGCTGAGGTAGGTGCACGGGAGCAATGAGAAAGCACATACGAAGCTTAACTTGATCACCTAAATCTGGATGATGCTGCAGCAGTTTGGCGCAAAGGAGCACTTGTCAAAGTTGGTGCATAAGTTTGACACGCCACCAAGATCAGGTTGATGCACGTCGAAGACAGGAGGTATCAGGTTGACGCACGTTGAAGACAGGAGGTCTTATGTTGAGTAGACTCTCAATCCAAGTGGGGAGGAAGTTGAGAACTTTGTCTGGAAGAGGCCACAGGTGGACCGTTTGAATCTTCTTGCACGACAAGGGGAGGCTGAGGTAGGTGCATGGGAGCAATGAGAAAGCACATGCGAAGCTTAACTTGATCACCTAAATCTGGACGATGCTGCAGCAGTTTGGCGCAAAGGAGCACTTTTCGAAGTTGGTGCATAAGTTCGACACGCCACCAAGATCAGGTTGTCGCATGTCGAAGACAGGAGGATGCCCATGTCGACATCGTACAGTGACATGAGGTGCTTCATGGATGCCAGTGTGATGGCTCCGACATGACAACGCTCTTCACATGGACCAACAAGGCGTCGAGCACCACCAACACAAAAGAACGAAACAACAACGACAAAAAGTGGTCATGTTGCCACATGCCACGATGGTGAAGAATATGCCTTCCGGGCATCTTGTTGAGGATGTCTTTTGAGGATGTCCATGGTAGAATCATTTAGACCCACTAGGTGAATCTGCCGCCAATGTCAGCGTGCCACGCGTTCATAGGAGGAAGGGCCATGAGACTGAACCGAATGCCTTCGCAGTGTCAACCTTGAGCATGAGGGTTGTGATCTGGCGTGCTAGCCCTTGTCGGTGAGCATGAAGGAGCTTGTTGCTCCAACTGTAGTTCCAACCAACGAGGTTGATCTTGCAAAGATCAAGGTCATTAAGGAAATGGTGAAATTTGACCATCTATCTTTTTTGGTTAGTGTTATTCTTATCCCTTGCCTGCTAGATAAAGTAGTCACTGGTAACGACCCAAGGACCATGGTGCGAGGAGCGGAACTCATAGCTCTTGGAGCAAAGCGAAGCGGTTTGCATCAGCGAAATGACCATATAAGGTTGACAATCACCAAGGGGGTGCTTGAGACGAACACAGAGGGCAATGGTTCGTGTCAGTGCATTAAGGCCCCACACATTTCAAGAAGACCACACCGAATGAAGGACAAGAGACGAGAGTCACACAAGTGTCCAAGGCGATTCGCAATGCTGAAAAGAGCTGGTAGACAAGGAAACAAAGGTGGAGGGACTTGTGATGGTGGCAACGAAGGGAAGGTGAAGCCAATCAAGCTCCTAGAGGCCCTTTGAGTCAAGCCACCGAGGGCCAGCACCAAGGAGAGCACTAGTGTGACATTCTGGAAGAAAGCATGAGTCAAAGTTGAGAATTACCCGACAACCAGAGTCAACAATTTGACCACCAAAAATGAGCTGCATGGTAAATCGAGGAACATTAAAAGACGAAATGCTAAGAAGTCCTTGGCCATTAACCAGGAGGGATCGTACCTGTTAGGAAATATGCAACTTGTATTTCCAGGTGGCCACATGTTGTTATACACAAACGTGCAAGTGTGTTACTATATGAAAAAAAACATTATAGAACGGGGAAAATACAAAGGGGTACACGGCTACATATATAACTCTTAACACCCCCCCCCCCCCAAACTCATGATGGATCAACCCCAAGTTTGGAGAGATAAAAGTCATGTTGTGCTCTAGTCTGGGCCTATCTAAAGAAATCCGCCAACTGTAACTCGGTAGGCACATACTGAGGGGCAATAACCTGAATCTTGCACAACAGCATGCACAAAAAAAGCATCAACACCAATATGCTTGGTGAGTTCATTCCTCACAGGGTCGCTCACAATACTAAGAGCACATGTAATGTCAGACAAGAGCAGAGTGTAGTGACAGAAACACCAAACTTCTGAAGTAAGCATCGTAACCAAGTTACCTCTGGCGTCAAAAGAGCCATAGCTCGCGACTCAGCCTCTTCACTCGAACCTAAAACTGTAGTCTGTTTCTTTGTCTGAGAGGCAATGAGAGAACCACCAAGAAAAACACTAAACAAAAAGTGAACAACAATCCTAGGAATCACTAGCCCACGTAGCATTTGAGTAGGCCTGACGCTGTAATGAACTGGAGCAGGGAAAGAATAGACAATGAGAGATCATGCCACGAAGATATCGGAGAACACAAAGGAGGTGACTATAGTGAACCAATGTGGGCGCAGAGACAAACTGACTGAAAATATGGACATGATCAGAGATACCTGGACGAGTGACATCTAGATAGACAAGACTCCCATCAAGATGACGATAACGTGTCAGATCAGATACGGTCACCATCAGTAGCACGAAGGTGAACACTGAGCTCCATGGGAGTCTCAATAGTACACTCATCAATAAGAGTAGCACGAGCAAGAAGATTCTGGATATATTTATCTTGGGAAATACTACCTGAAATTTCTCCGACAAGTATTTCCGGACGGAGGGAGTAAAGCCATTAGTGGTAGAAGAGACCTCTATCCCAAGAAAGTATGGAAGATGGCCAAGATCAGACATAAGAAAAAGAAACTGCTCACTAAGAAGTGCATTCTCAAAGGCAATATACTCAGGGTCGTCCCAATTGATGATCATGTCATCAACATATAAAAAAGAAGAGTTCAATCACGATTAGAAAAATATATACAAAAGAATAGTCTGACAACGATGAGAAAAATATATCCACCAGAAGTAGAAGAGACCTTTATTTGAAGAAAGTAGCGAAGGGGTCCAAGATTAGACATAAGAAACTGCTCACTAAGACATGCCTTCACAAAGGCAATATACTCGGGGTCGTCGCCATTCATGATCATGTCATCAACATTCTAACCTATAATGAGGTTGGCCAACTCAGCCTCCCAGCACTCCCCTAGATTGAAGCTTCGTTGGTCGTTCGATTGAGTTTCTTTTGGCCAACTGGTTCGTCTCGGAGATTTGTTCTACTAGTTTTCACCGCGCGGTTAATTTTCAATATCCCTCACCGGTGGGCTCGATCTTCCTCCCTAGTGGCCCGGGTGAGCCCTTCATGGGTGCGAGCGACCCTATCCTCACATGCCGCATGTTGTACTGCCCGTATTTGGCGTCTTCGCTTTTGCATGCAACCCCATATGAACCCTAGCCCCAATCACGCATATGTCCCTCCTTCATCCCTCGTTTGCCGACGTCCATCTCAACTTCCTATCCAGCCTCCTCTTGCACCTCCCGTTTTCCTCATCCTTGCCTCCCCATTGCTTGCCCTTTGCCCGGATCGGGCGCAGGTTGTCGTCGTGGAAGACCAGGGCGACAGGGTCTTTACTGTGGGGGTGGAGGAGCAGGGGTGGTCATTAGGCTAGCGGCGGCGGGATGAAGCATGAGGCATGAGCTCTAGGCGGTGCACACATCACGGGGTGGAGGAGACAGGGCCGGTCTTGAGATTTTGGGGGTCCGGGGCGAAACCAAAACTTGGGGCCCCCTTTGCATGAAAATCATAATAATAATACTAATATCTATCTTTGCTCTTTAAAAGACTCAGCCGAGGACGATGGCATGTGTGTTATCCCTAAATTTGATCATCCGGTTTGCATCTAATGCATGTGATGTAGGTAATGGTATTGAAAATAGACCCCCATTATGCATCATGTTTGTAGTAAATCCGTTAGTGTGTCCGAACCAGCCCCAACCTTTCCCGACATCATCCAAACAAATAAGAGGAATATACTATGGATGAGTCCTAACATATTTGTAGTGATATATATACCGAGAGCGGGGTGTTTGTTTCAAGTTTATCAACATGTATCAGTTTATTTTATATTTGTTGCAATGCACGAGTAATTTCTAGTATGTGTAAATATACTTTAATCAAATCAAAACGAATATTTATATGAAATAGTTTATACACACAAAAACGATATTGTAAATAAATAAAATAGAACATAAGTTGAATATGTGCAAAGAAGGGCTACTTATAATAAACTATTTTCTCCGTTCCTAAATATAAGTTTTTTAGAGATGCTAATATGCACTAGATACGAAGCAAAATAAGTGAATCTACACTCTAAAATACGTCTATATACATCCATATGCAGTCTTTTTGAAATCACTAGGAAGACATATAATTAGGAATGGAGGGAGTAATAGTGAATAACATGGTATACCTTTGAGCGGTTGGATCTGCTTTGCTAATGGCCTAATCGGGCGCTCCGCCATGACACGAAGGGGACTGCCATTGGCAACCTGGCGTGTCATTATGGTGCGCTCGGAGATGACACGACGTGGATGACATCTCGAGTGGAGACAGGAGAGCGGAGCTCGCCGGTGAAACGGCGACTTGCAAATAGATCCGGGGGGTCGGGAAGATTGGATCTTGAAAGAAAGGGGAATTAGGAAAGCGAACAGGAGCGCGTCCGAGGCTAGTACGTACGGTTATGATGAGTCGAGGAACTAGCGATTGCGTGCGTGGGCTTGCCGTGCTTACATCTGCGTGTCCAGCCCATGTAGTGCTCAGCTCCTTTTCCAAAACAAAATAATGCATAGCTGCGTTGTGGGCTAGCCTAAGCTAGCAGCGTACGTACCTTGGGTTGGGGCCCCTGCAGCTTGGGGGGCCTGGGGCGGCGGCCCCCTCTGCCCCCCTTCAGTGCCGGCCCTGGAGGAGAGGCTGACGTGGGGCGCAAGGAGCAGCAGGTGGGGAATGGTAGGGCTTTATCTCCCACTGTCCAGCACGGGCCACTGAAGAAGATGAAGGGAAGCCAGGGCTCCTCAAATGGCGGCTGCTCCTCTCTGGCTTGGACCAGAAGCCAAGCAACTGCGTAAGTGCAGAGAAGCGAGCAGAGCAACTGGCGCGCCGCCTCCTCCCCTCGCTTGCTTCCTCCTCTTGGAGCCCTTGTTCCAGTTCTCTCTTCTCTCTCTCTCTGGATTTGCTTATGAATTGACTCGTGTTGTTGATTGCTTTGCAGGTTTGGGTTCAGATAGAAGAGCTCCATGCTTACAAACTTTCGGGATAACCGAGTTTATCAATGCCAAAGTATATGATGGTTTCTCCACTTCCACCCCATGATTTGCAATTTCCTCATATGATGCATTGATACCATTCCATTGTGATTTTTCTGCAGAAAACAATCATCGGGTTTTCAAGTGTAGGCATCTTGTGAAAGCCCAGTTAGTGTTCCTGGTTTATGAATTTAAGGATACATTCTCATCTCCCTTCTGTCTATATTCTATTGTTTTATATTTATAAGTGCTTTAGATGATTCTTGAGTGCCTTGTGCAACCTTTCCATTTCAGGCATCATTTCTAAGTTGTATGGCATCCATCCCAATAATTTGTTCTGCACCATGCTGCCTCATGTAGGATTTTGGTGCTCGTGATCTACTTTGCTTAGGTGACCTGCTCCCAATCCTTCCCCTCCTTTCTGACCTCTCTCTCTCTCTCTCTCTCTCTATATATATATATATTATGATGTTTGATATGTGTTTTGGTTCAAATTTGACATGATTTTTTGGTTGATGCTTGGTTCAGAAAGGAACAAGTTCTAGAATTGGTAGAAGAGTCCAGTGTCATCCTTTGTTTTTTTTGTCAGGATGAATGCTTCATAACAGGTGTATGGAAGCACAAAAGTAGACTCATATAAACTACAGTTGCAGTATCAGCAATAAGCAAGGGACGTCTCACATGTTTCTATCAAAATTGTGTATAAATTTAAAAGCTTTGCAAAAGAATAGCATCTCTGTTCCGGGAGAAGAAATTTAAGAGCTTAGTAAGAGAATAGCATCTCTGTTCAAATTTTAGAGCTTAGTTTTTTTGCATATGCATGTAATAGCAACTCTTTTGTGTTCTGGTCTTAAATATCCTATTCATGATACAGTAATCTGCACCAAGCTTACTATGATGAATTTCGGGCAAGGAACGCCATTGTTTATGCATCTTCTGTAACAGAAGAACGATATTTGGGGTATAGTTTCGAATGTTTCACCTGGAATCCATCTATCCAGTCTGCTTTTTCTTTGTTCAGTTCATCAAGGTTTGCAACCTTCTTTTAATGCATTAGCTTTGTTTTCATTATACTCTTGTGATGCTTGTTAGTTAAGTGATGATTTTACATTCTGGATTAGGCTAACGTGTCGTGTTCTATTTCGCGTCGTGCTGCTTATATTTCGTAATTGCTTATGGACAGGATGTGTGCACTTGTTTTCGTAATTGCTTGTGTTGTAGACATGGCCTGTAAATGTATTGATTTTTGATCCCATTGCTGGTAGGTCTTGCAGGAGCGCGACGCTTTGCTGACCAAGAAGATTGAGAGGGGGCGCCAATTGCTAGATAGCGAGAAGGCCCGAACTGCTGCGTTGGAGGCCTCAGTATCCGATTGCATCTGTGAGTACCTACCTTCTGCTTACTGGCATTTAGTTGGTGTAGACTTGTTTTTTGCTGATATAGCTTGTTATTGCTGTGATGAAGCAGCCGAGGAGCAATATTGCAAGATTCGTCGTTGTCTTAGCTTGGTTTGGAAGGAGGCCAGCAATTAACAGAGCATCGCCGAGTTGGATGCTTTGGAGGCCTGTTCCTGCCAGGAATTATTGTTGAAAATGTGAGACACTGGGGATTCCAACCAAAACATAACCTCCAGTCTCCGAGTAATGGTGCAAAATGAGAGAGTGGCAGAGGCCGACCTGCGGTGACTAATCCAGTCCATCCGGGATGAGATTGAAGCTTCAGGGAAGCGTGAGGGCCCTTTGATTGCCGAGGGGGCCGCCCTGCGAGAGGTCGGTCAATGCATGTCGGTGAAACTGTCAGATCAATACGGCCAAATAGCCAAGCTCCAGGAGGTCGCCCGAGGTGGATGCTCTTTCTTTGTCCTTCTGTGATGTGCTTTTTGTCTGGCGTCTCGCCATGTTTGCCAATTGTGGTTAATTGTTGCAGGTATTCTTCCGTAAATATATGTTGTGCCGGATCAAGACAGCCTTGGTGTTGTCACTAGGCGCTGACCCGTGTGGCAGGTTTTGATGTGGATCTCGCAGGATGTTGATGTCCACTTGGGTCCGTTGATCGAACGTGTAGTTGGAGCCTGGGATCGCTTGGTCGACCTCCAAGAAGCTGCCGCCAAGGAAGGAGCCTGACTTGTGCTTGCACGCTTGAGTCGCGCTGTAGCGAGGTCTCCACTCATGTTGTTGCGACCTCCATTCCTGAGAACCGCCCACTAACGGATTTCTTTGAAGTCAAGGACACCACCTTGATGGTGGCGACTGGATGTGAGCCTGAAAGAGTAGGAACATTTGTTGGCCATGTGTGGCGTTAGGTAATGTCAACTTTGTTACGATTTTTTTTGTTTTTATATATACGAAAATGTAAAGTGAAAACATAAAAAAACATAACAAATAACTGAATAAAAACAAAAAATGGAGAAGAAAAAAGAAAAGAAAAGAAAAAATGATAAGAAAAAACAAACAAACAAAATAAAACGAAAAAAGAAAGAAAGGAAGGAAGAAAGAAAGAAAACAAAGTGCAAAAAAAGAATGAAAAAATGGAGAAGAAAAAAGAAAAGAAAAAACAGAAACAAGAGATCTGGTGAAAAATGTATAAAATGGGTCGGCCTGATTCATACGACAGAGGAAGATTCCTTCGGAGTGAGGAGGCTATCGTATCGCTTAAAGCGATAAATAGCTCTCGTGGCGAGTAAAAGGGAAGCCTCGTGTCTGAAGGAGCCCCAGATAGATAGATATACATAAAAAACACTGTTTAAAAACACATTTGAAAAATGTTGAACAAGTATTTGAAAAATATATAATAAGTATTAAAATATGTTGAACAAGAATTAAAAAATATTGAACAAGTATTTAAACATGTTAAATAAGTATTAAAAATGTTGAAGAAGTATTTGACAAATGTGAATAAGTATTAAAAATTAGTGAATGAGTATTTGCAAAAAATGCTGAACACGTTTTTCAAAATGTTGAATAAGTACTAAAAATGTTGAAAAGGTATTTGAAAATGTCGAATAAGTATTAAAAATTTATTGAACGAGTATTTGAAAAATGTAGAACATGTATTTGAATTTTTTGAATGAGTATTAAAATGTTAAACAAGTATTGAAAAATATTGACAATGTTGAACGTGTACACAAAAAATGTTTATCACTTACTAAAAAAATGTTTTTGACATATACGAAAATATACAGTGAAAACAAAAATAAACATAAGAAAAAAGAAAGAATGGAGAAGAAAAAGGGAAACCAAACAAGAAATGGAGAAGAAAATTGAAAACCAAACAAAAACGGGGAAGAAAAAAGAGAAGAAACAAATAAAAACCGAAGAAAACTAGCTTGAATAACTCAAGTAGGATGCGCCCCCTTGTTCTAACAGCGAAGGGAACTTGGGCGGAAATGTTATCTATAACACCCCAAAACTTGATTATGTTACTAAGTGGGTAGAAGTTATTCCAACTAGTAGTGCTGATCACAACATCTCTATTAAAATGCTTAAAAAGTTATTTTCCCAAGGTTTGGAGTGCCTAGATATTTAATGACTGATGGTGGTTCACACTTTATTCATGGTGCTTTCCCTAAAATGCTTGCCAAGTATGATATCAACCATAGAATTGCATCACCTTATCATCCTCAGTCTAGTGGTCAAGTTGAACTTAGCAATAGAGAAATAGAATTAATTTTGCAAAAGACTGTCAATAGGTCCCGGAAGATATTGGCCTAAGAAATTAGATGATGCACTTTGGGCTTATAGAACAACATATAAAAATCCCATGGGTATGCCTCCTTATAGAATGGTTTATGGAAAATCTTGCCATTTGCCTCTTGATTTAGAACATAAAGCATATTGGGAAATCAAAGAACTCAACTATGATTTCAAACTTGCCGGTGAAAAGAGGTTATTTGATATTAGTTCATTAGATGAATGGAGAACCCAAGCTTATGAAAATGCCAAGTTATTTAAAGAATAAGTTAAAAGATGACACGATAAAAGAATCCAAAAGCGTGAGTTTAAAGTTGGAGAATATGTTCTTTTATACAACTCTCGTTTCAGATTCTTTGCAGGAAAACTTCTATCCAAATGGAAGGACCCTATGTTATCGAGGAGGTTTATCGGTCTGGAGCTATCAAAATAAATAATGCCGAAGGTACTAACCTGAAGATTGTAAATGGGCAACGAATAAAACATTATATCTCAGGTACGCCCATTAATGTTGAAAGTAATATTATCCAAACTTTGACACCGGAAGAACACATAAAAAAGTCCTTCTGGAACACCACAGAATCGTGAAAATAAGGACGTACGTGATACGGTAAGTAAACGGACTCCAAAAAATCCGCAAAAATATTTTTTGTCAGTTTTGAAATATAACAAAAATTAGGAAAATAAGAAACAACCAGGAAGCGTACCCTGGTGGGCACAAGACACCAGGGCGCGCCTGGCAGGCGTGCCCAGGTGGGTTGTGCCCACCTCGGGTAGTTTTCGGACTCCATTTTTCTACAGTTTGCTAGTCCCCCAAGATAAAAAAATCTTTACATACCCCCCGAACCTATTGATCACCTTATGACAGAGAAATCTTCTGTTTTCTTTTCCTACTGTTTCCTGACAGATTCAGTAAGGCTAGCATCATGTCTTCCTCACCCTCCAACAACGGAGAAGAAGACGCAGAGGTGTTTCGGGGAGATCTAAGGAGAGAGGAAGCTGAAGAAGTTGTTATGGAGGAAGAAGAGGAAAATCCTTTTGGGGTTCACTCTCCGGCTTCCGAGAGAGACACATTGGCCGGTATCTCTACTCATCTGAATCCTCATCAAGCTATGAGATCATCAAATAATCAAGAGGGCCTCGAAGTGCAAGAAGAAATCCCACCAAGAAGGCCTCTACACAGGTTACATCGTGACAATTTTCGCAATTTGATTCACATTTATGGGTTTGAGAATACTCCTCGTAGGCACATATCGTCCAATTGGGACATATCTCGCCCAAGAGAAAACTGTGCAGGAACGAACTCCTGGGGGGCAGAAAATAAACACATAATGGCTGAAGTGGAGAAAAATAGTGAGTTACTTCATCAAGCCTTCGGGAGATTCAAGGTTTGAAGGATCTACTCATGGTTATATTGGAGAATACTACTACACCACCACCTTCTTCTTCATCACAAAAAGAAAATTGAGTATCAGGTATGGGCACTCCCCTTGGCTCCCGCCAAGCTTGGTGGAGGTGCCCCAGCATCGTATCATCCCCACTATCTTTTGCCTTCACTTATTTTAGTTCGATCCATAGTTATCTTTTGCTTTAGATGAATAAAAGTCTAGTTCGATCCTTTGTTTTCGAGAGTTTGCTTAGTGATCTATACTTCTAATCGTGTGTGAGATATATAATAAAGTTTAGTTTGAGTTTTTGCTTTCTTTACTTTCTTGTAGCAATAAAAAGAAATGAAATAAATAAAAGGAAAGGAAATAAATCAAGAAGATCATATGCTAATCTTATGGTAGGTGACGACACCACATAAGGAAAAGTATAAGTAGAAAATTTTATTAGAGATTGACAAACATAGCATTGGTTAATGATGCAACTCATGAAAGAATTAATAAGGGAAGAGAAGATTCACATATAAATATACTATCCTAGAAATCTTTTGTGATTGTGAGCCCCCATCAAAATATTATATGCCAAAATTGTTGACGTTGGACAAGGAAGACAACTTAATGATTTATGTTTGTCCATATTCACAAAGAAGTCATATTGTCATGGATCCTTTAACATGTGGTGCTTGCCCCCTATCTTTGCTAGCCAAAAATTCTAAGTAAAGATACTACTTGTGCATCAAAAAACCCTTAAACCCGAATCTTATTTTCAAGTGTCCACCATACCTACCTAAGGATTGAGTAAGATCCTTCAAGTAAGTTGTCATCGGTGCAATAAGGCAATACAAATTGCTTCTAAAAGTGTGAGATCATTTAGTGTAAGAGAAAATTGAGCGTTGTACAAACTTGTGATGGTGAAGAATAAAAGCGAAAGACTGCATAATAAAGGTTGCCATCACAAGGGGCAATATGACGTGACGTTCTTTTACACTAAGGGGTTGAGCATACAAACAAATAAGTGCATGTCAACCTCTGCTTCCCTCTGCGAAGGGCCTATCTTTTACTTTTATGTATTTACTTTTATGCAAAGAGTCCAAGTTTTTGTCTCTATTCCTTTTTATTTTCTCCATTGGCAAGCTTCATGTGGTGAGGAAAGATCTAGGCGCATATGTCCAGCTGAATATGGGTAGCATGAGTTATTATTGTTGACATCACCCTTGAGGTGAATTCGTTGGGAGGCGAACTATAAGCCCCTATCTTTCTATGTGTCCGGTTGAAACATTTTTCTCATGTGTATGTGATGAGTGTTAGCAATCATAGAAGACTAAATGATGTTTGAGTATGTGGACTTGCCTAATGGCTCTGATACGTGACCATTCCTGAAAAGATGATGAATTGTAGTTGCAAAGTTGACTGAGAACATAGTTTGTTTGTCTCTAATAGAGTTTATGCTTCATACTTCGATAGTGTGATGAATTGTCAGTTATTAATGAGAAGTTTGTGATAAAAGTTCTATGATAAAAGTCTCATGTTTAAGTTTGTTGCTATTATAATAATCAACATGATGCTCCTATGTCCGCATTTTGTTTTTATCGACACCTCTCTCTCTAAGCATGTGGACATGTGCGACGCCCGGATAATTAAGCTACAGTGATTCCTTGCTAATGACACCTCATCATCATGATTACTGTTGTTAAACTCGCGTTGATTCAAAGTCAGTTTAAATTCAAATTTAAAACAAAGTTAAAATTAAAAGTTTTCAAATGGCAAAACTAAAATGCGCAAACTATGGCAAATAATTCATAAATATTGTTGGTGAAGAAACCACATTTTTATAAAAAGTTTAAACACACAAAATTAATTAAGCAGTGGCTTTAACAATTAATATAATGCCTTTTCTAAATTATAAAATAGCAAACTATTTTATTTGGGAGTCGAACATTTTGGGGCAGAGGGTTAAAGTAAAACATTATTTTAGGTGGGGTCTCATATTTTTATTAAACTAAAATGATGTGAGAATTAAATAAAATAGTAAAAGGTAAATGATAAAAAGTAAATAAACAAAAAAAATAAAACTAAGCAAAACCGGCCTCCTCCCGGGTTTTGGCCCACTAAGGCAACATGCCGGCCCACCTGCACCCCCCCTTCACCCTCCTGTTCACAGGAGGGGGCGTGGCAGCCATTGACCGTTGCTGCCCGTTGCCATGGCGGCCATCCTGGCGTCGATCCCTCCTACATCTACTCCCGGCGCCCCCCTCGTTCCCTTGAACCCTAGCTACCCCAAATCACTTCCCCCTTTTTCTCCATCTAGATCGAGGAACCCCCCTCGCGCCGAATGCCCTGGCCCGATGCCGTTCGTCATCGTCGTCCCCGAACTCCTCCCCAACGGCCTCGTCAAGCCACCCCGAGCCGTCTCCCTCCTCAGACGCCGACTCCCTCGTCGTCGTCTCCGGCCACCCCAACCCCCCTCGAGCCCGCTGCCACCTGCCAACTGCTCTCGGTGAGCCTGTCCTTCTTTCCTCTTCCTTTCTCCCGCGCCGTAGTCGCCGCCTCGCTGGAGAGCTCTGCTCACCGCACCCACTGTCGCCCCCTGGCCGCGGTCTCGTGCACCGCATGCTGCTACCCGCGCATGAACGCAGCCCCGTGAGCAACTGCTGCTACTGCTTCTGCTAAACTGTTGTTGCCGCTGGTCTCTGCTCCCCTCGAATCCCGGCGGGACCCTCACCGCTTGCTGACCGCTACTGCACCCACCTTGCGCTTGCGCCGACCCCGGCTGCCTCATGAACCCCCTGCCCCAGCGCGGCCTCCCTGCTCCTGTTGCTCCGGCCACCACGCCGTCACACGCCCGTGGCCGCACCCATCGGGGCCCCGTGCCCGTTCCGCTTCTGTCCTAAGCCGCCTGCACACCGGCGCGCACAAACACGCTCCCGCCTGTGCGTGGCCGCTCTCCTGCTGCCGCTTGGCTCTGTTGCTGCTCTTGCCAGGTGCTGCTGCTCTGCCGTTGCGCGCGCAAGCTCGCCTGGCCGCACCTGCCGAGCCGCCGCCCGTCTGCGCTGCAGCCGCCCCGCCGCTCCCCGCGCACCGCCGTGCCCAGCGCTGCTCACGCCCGCGCCGACCACCGCTCGCCGGCGCTGCCGCCGACCGCTGCCGGCGCCACCTAGTCCCCTCCTCCCCGCCGCGCCTGCTCCGGTCGGTCGGGGCCGCCGGCCGCGCCGCGCCGGCGCCCCCGCATCCAGAACGGCCACGACCTCGACCGCGCCCGCCCCGTTAGCCCGCTGCACCCGCACGCCCGCTAAACCCCCGGGCCACTTACAAGTGGGGCCCAACCCCTTTTTAAAAAAGAAAAGTTAAATCAATTAATTAACTTAATTAATTTAAACATAATTAGTCTAATTACCTAATTAGTTAATTAGTTAGCACTAACATAAATTGACATGTGGGTTCACTGTTCAGTTGACCAGGTCAACGGGGCCCACTG
Organism: Triticum aestivum; assembly: GCF_018294505.1. Taxonomy (NCBI): domain Eukaryota; kingdom Viridiplantae; phylum Streptophyta; class Magnoliopsida; order Poales; family Poaceae; genus Triticum; species Triticum aestivum. The sequence continues at coordinate 44,333,603 of NC_057803.1, forward strand.
TCAGCCTCTGGTGGCCCTGCTGTGTGCATTCTGCTGGGTGCACATATCATTTCACCTTTTATTTCGAAATAATAATAATTTTAGAATATTATTAAAATTTGAAAAATCATAAAAACTGTATCTCGGATGAAGAAGTTTTATACATGAAAGTTGCTCAGATCGACGAGACGAATCCGAATACGTGGTCCATTCATTTGTCACACGTCCCTAGCATGGCGAACATGCAACCTTCCTGCTCCGGTTCGTTTGTCCGAAAATGCCTAAGCCCGGGAAAACTTTCCCGAATGTTTCCCCCTTCGCCGGTAGCGTGTAGTGCCACGTTAGAACACCCCTAGCACCGCTTATTGTCATGTCATGCATCTGTGTGCTTTGTATTTACTGTTTCTCCCCCCTCTTCTCTCCGGTAGACCCCGAGACCGTTGTTGATGCCACTGTGATCGACTACGTCACCGACAACCCTTCTTCCCTTTCAGCGGAGCTTCCGGGAAAGCCCCTCCTTTGATCATCCTGGTATTGCCCATTCTATTCTCTCATGCTTGTATTAGATTTTGCTACTGTAATTGATTGCTCCTATTCTGATGCATAGCCTGCTTTTGTAACCTGCTCATTGTACCTTACCTGCTTATCCTAAACTGCTTAGTATAGGTTGGTTAGTGATCTATTAGTGACCCCCACCTTGTCCTTGTTGCCCCTGCTTCATCATCGATGACTCGATCAACGTGATCGACAACCAGAGCCCGACACCTCACAGCACATCACACTCCCTCTGTTGCTCGACTCTGCCGAGATACTATCGAGTGCTGAGGGTGATACCTCATAACGCACTCCTGATGATAACTTTGTAGTGTAGCTATTCGGTCATGGTTATCAAGGGTGATTCTTCCTTAACCACTTCCGATATGACTCTGTCGTGCAACCCCTCAAGTGTGAACCTCAAGGGTGGTTCCTCCTAGGTTCACCTTGATGATTATATCGAGTGGAATCCACCGAGGGTGATTCCTCGGGTTTTCCCCCTTGATGCTTGGACACATGGTTACCTCGACTTTACTTGAGACCTTTGTGAAGGTTGGGCGGGCCCAGAGAGCACCCGCAAGATAATTATGTGGCACGGCCGGGCATTCTGGGCCCTTGCCATAAGTCCACAAGATGGGGCGACGGGGTCACATCGATCGTGAGTCTCTGCTTGTCTCCGCAAGCTAATAATACACTATGGTTTGGGTATTTGTTCTGAGTTGGCCTTTGGCCTTTACACACTAACCACCATGCGAGAATAGTTATGGTCCTCGATGACGTAGTATCAGCCGAAGCTTTGTCATACGTCCAGTTCAGCATTGTGGCACGGCTGGGCCGGCACCATCCATGTAGAGGTGGAGCCTGGACCCGCCTTGCTCGCAACTGCCCCGGAGTGCAACGGGCGATGGGCCCAGACCCCAGAGTGCTTAGGATGTAGACCGGCGGGGACCTATCTGCTGAGCCTAGGTAGGGCTATGACATGTTGATCTTTTGAGGTCGGGCATTGACCCAGAAAAGTGTGTCCGGACAGAGTAATCAAGCGTGTTGGAAAATGTGGTGCACCCCTGCAGGGAAGATTATCTATTAATAGCCGTGTCCACGGTAACGGATGTTCAGACTTATATCCTAATCTTTTACAACTAGAAATGGATACTTGAGATATGTGGCTCCGGGATTGCTTTCTCGCAGGGAGTCGAGGAAGGATCTCTGGGCGTTAATGTTACAACATGTTTGTTACATATAAACTGCTATTCTTTACTCTTCTACATGTTGCAAGATGCTTGGAGCTGCTTGAAGATGCTACTCTGCGATAGGCTAGGCGTTCCCCTCTATTCTGGCATTCTGCAGTTCAGTCCACAGATACATACCTTCCTTTGATACCAATGCATACTTAGTATAGATCTGATGCTTGGGGGTACTTTGGATGAGTACTCACGGTTGCTTTGCTACCCCCTTTTCCCCTTCTTCCTTCTTTCCGGTTGTTGCAACCAGTTAGTGGCGCCTAGGAGCCAGATGCCACCGCCGACGGATACTACTACCCCGGAGGGTGCCTACTACTACGTGGAGACCGCCGAAGACCAGGAGTAGTTAGGAGGTCCCAGGCAGGAGGCCTTGCCTCTTCGATCGTTGATGTTTGTGCTAGCCTTCTTAAGGCAAAACTTGTTTAACTTATGTCTGTACTCAGATATTGTTGCTTCCGCTGACTCTTGTGTATCGAGCTATGTATTCGATCCCTCGAGGCCCCTGGCTTGTAATATGAAGCTTGTATTATTTGAATTTGTGTCTAGAGTTGTGTTGTGATATCTTCCCGTGAGTCCCTGATCTTGATCGTACACATTTGCGTGTATGATTAGTGTATGTTTGAATCGGGGGCGTCACAAGTTGGTATCAGAGCCGACTACCTGTAGGAACCCCCCCTTTCCTACTCCTTGGCCGAAGTTGAGTCTAGTCTTTTAAAAAATGGTTTACTAACATGGTTGTGTGGCTTATGGGCCCACGTCGCCATTGGGTGGTATTAGGATCTTTTACTCCTCGTCTATACTCTGGGATTCTGATCTCTCTTCTATTCGGGTTAAATTATTTTGGTAACTCTAACTCTAGGTTCTTATAAATACTTTCTCCCGGAGAGCCCCTTCATTCCATATGATGGCCCGCTTCACCAGAAGATTTCAAAGATACTCTCCGATGTTTTCCCGAGACCCTTGTGCCCTTCGTCGCTGCGATCCCTACCACTGATAAATCCTTATGAGTGACTACCTACATTTATCGTTCATACCTTCATCCCCAGATGCTCTTGTTATTACAAGATGCCATGAATACTATTTGATCTTTCGAAAATACTCAGTAGCCTATTGCTCTTGTTCCTCCTTACCTGCTTACATTATGGTTACTTCCATATGTCTACCAAAGTTCATTAGCATCCTTTGTCATCAAAATTGTGAGCATTTGATCCGATACATTTGTGAATGCTTGCAATCATCAATCACAATTAGAATTCTTCCCTTCGGCTCAGTCGTCACCCCGGACATGAGCTGGTGTTCGACAAATCAGACCTTGATTAATTGTCGATCTATGTCTAATCTACTTAATTGTCGTTGATCAGAGCCTCTTTTTCTAATCCCCCATTTTGGAAATCATAATTCCCTTTGCATTCGAACTTTGAATTAGTCAGTTGTTTCTATAATATGGTATGCTTGCATTCTTTCTTCTTCTGGTTGAGTACCGATGCTCACATCAGATCCCTTGTGAACCACCAGATCCTTTGTTGAGTTTTATCCGACAGCTTCCTTCATATTCACTAACCTTGTGAGCCCTTCCTCGGATACATAATGCCTTTGGTAAATTGTATCCCCGCTCTTGCCAACCATACTCTGCTTCCGGGCTTGAGTTATTTACTCGTGAAGTTTGTGGTATATGTTCCTAAGATGCCCCGATGGGTTGAACCTATGTCTTCCCTAATCCGTGTGTCCTCGAAAGTTATGCGGGTTATAATCTAGTGACTTTCCTTCAGGTGAAATTTCAACTATACTACTTCTTCGAATGTGGGAAGTGAATGGAAAGTTGTGCATTAGAGAAGTGGGAGTCGACCTTGAACCTTTGTGTTCATGCCCATGGACCCGATTTGGAACTTATCATTGAAGCTTCTTGTAAAAATATTAATCCCCTTGTGATAAGTTCATTTGGTATCTATACTTGGTCCTTTGCAACTGTGGTTCCGACCATATTGTTCTTCTTTGATCCAATTTCTCGGACAAGTTAAAGTACTTGTCTTCTATAGATCCTTTCACCTGTCCAACCTCTATCATGTTCTACCTTTGAGTATTACCATCTGGTATCTCGAGAATATCACAGAACTACATAACTTCTTATGAGTTCTTCATCAACTATTATTTCTCGCTGATTCCAAGTTTCCACGGGTTCTGAGTCGTTAGACACTCGAGAATGCCAATAACTTATTCGAATCTACACTTTCCTTTCCATTGTTTTCTTTAACCTTTCTTGTAACCTAACATATCTGAGTAGTGATAATTCCTTGCTTATGTAAACACCTCGGTGTACAAGCTCTGTCAGTAAGACCTTGTTACTATTGTTGATGACATTCCGGTAGCCACCGATGGATGAGAACCTTGCCTATTGGTCCGCCTTGTCTTAACGAGCAGGAAAATGGTTCTCTTCGTCCCTCGCCCTTGGTACCAATGTTGTTGCCAACATAACTGACATGTTGTCCTCTGATCTGCCTTACTATCATGACCGTGCAAAATGTTAGCACCCTTCCTGCCTTTAACCCACATAGTGGGCCCATAACCCACAGCTCCACAAGATTGAAACCTGACTCTTCTATACATCCTTGTTTTCAAAGTTATGCCTCGCGCTTGGCTTCATATGTAATTCACGAGCCACCTTCCTTGTGATCTGTTCTGGTATCACATGCAACACTTACTCCTGTTGCTCTGAACCCCTTTCACCCTCTATTTCAGGCAACAAACGGTTACCTACCTGGTTGAAGCTTCTTATTGCACCTCCTTACCTTGCTCTCGATGACTTTCTTGAATCACAACTCGAGAGGTGCCTCTATGCCACATTCACTGACATGGTCCCCATGTACCTATCTTGTGTTGAGCTCCGTCCTTCCTGAGTCTTTTCCCCTTACTCCACCCCTTAAATCTCGGGACAAGATTTCTTGTAGAGGAGAATTGTGACGCCCAGATAATTAAGCTATAGTAATTCCCTGCTAATGACGCCACATCATCATGATTACTGTTGTTAAACTCGCGTTGATTCAAAGTCGGTTCAAATTCAAATTTAAAACAAAGTTAAAATTAAAAGTTTTCAAATGTCAAAACTAAAATGTGCAAACTGTGGCAAATAATTCATAAATATTCTTGGTGCCACATTTTTATAAAAGGTTTAAACACACAAAATTAATTAAGCAGTGGCTTTAACAATTAATATAATGCCTTTTATAAATTATAAAATAGCAAACTATTTTATTTAGGAGTAGAACTTTTTGTGGCACAGGGTTAAACTAAAACACTATTTTAGGAGGGGTCTCATATTTTTATTAAACTAAAATGATGTGGGAATTAAATAAAACAATAAAAGGTAAATGATAAAAAGTAAATAAACAAAAAAAATAAAACTAAACAAAATAACCGGCCCGCCCCCAGGTTTTGGCCCACTAAGGCAACAGGCTGGCCAACCTGCACCCCCCTTCATCCTCCTGTTCACAGGAGGTGTCGTGGTAGCCATCGACCGTTAGTGCCCGTTGCCGTGCCGGACATCCCGACGCCGGTCCCTCCTACATCTACTCCCGGCACCCCCCCTCGTTCCCCCGAACCCACCCCAAATCACTTCCCCCCTTCTACTTGATCTGGATCGGGGAATCCCCCTCGCGCCCAACGCCGTGGCCCGTCGCCGTTCATCCTCGCCGTGGTCGCCTTGTCGTCCCCGAGCTCCTCCCCAACGGCCTCGTCAAGCCTCCCCGAGCCGTCTCCCTCCACGGACGTCGACCCCCTCGTCGTCATCTCCAGCCACCCCGACCCCCCCCCCTTGAGCCCGCTGCCACCATCCCTACGGCTCTCGGTGAGCCCGTCCTTCTTTCCTCTTCCTTTCTCCCGTGCCGTAGTCGCTGCCTCGCCGGAGAGCTCTGCTCACTACGCCCGCTATCGCGCCCTGGCTGCGGTCTCGTGCACCGCGTGCTGCTGCCCACGCGCGAACACAGCCCTGCGAGCAACTGTCGCCGCTGCTTCTGCTAAAGTGCTATTGCCACTGGTCTCTGCTCCCCACGAATCCCCGCGGGACCCGCACCGCTCGCTGACCGCGACCACCACGATGGCTCCCACCTTGCGCTCGCACCCAACCCCGGCTGCCTCGCGAACCCCCTGCTCCAGCGTGGCCTCCCTACTCCTACTACACTGGCCACCGTGCCGTCACGTGCCCGTGGCCGCGCCCACCCGGGCCTCGTGCCCGTTCCGCTTCTGTCCTATGCCGCCTGCACTCCGGCGCGCACAGCCGCGCTCCCGCCCGCGCGTAGCCGCCATTCTACTGCCGCTTGGCTCTGCTGCTGCTCTGCCGTTGCGCGCGTGAGCTCCGCCCGGCCGCATCTACCAAGCCACTCACCGGCCCTGCCGCCGACCGCTGCAGGTGCCGCCTAGTCCCCTCCTTCCCGCTGCGCCTGCTCTGGACGGCCGGGGCCGCCAGCCGCTCCCCTGGCCGTGCCGCACCGGCGCCCCTGCATCCAGAACGGCCACGACCCCGACCGCCCCTGCCCTGTTAGCCCGCTGCACCCTCATGCCCGCCAAACCCCCGGGCCACTTACAAGTGGGGCCCAACCCATTTAAAAAAAGAAAAGTTAAGTTAATTAACTTAATTAATTTAAAAATAATTAGTCTAATTACCTAATTAGTTAATTAGTTAGCACTAACAGAAATTGACATGTGTGTCCACTGTCCAGTTGACCTGGTCAATGGGGCCCACTGTTAGCCTCTGGTGGCCCTACTGTGTGCACTCTGCTGGGTGCATATATCATTTCACCTTTTATTTCGAATTAATAACAATTTTAAAATATTATTAAAATTTGAAAAATCATAAAAAGTAAACTGTAACTCATATGAAAAGGTTTTATACATGAAAGTTGCTCAGAACGACGAGACGAGTCTGAATACGCGGTCCATTCATCTGTCACACGTCCCTAGCATAGCGAACATGCAACCTTCCCCCTCCGGTTCGTCTGTCCAAAAATGCCTAACTCTGGGAAAACTTTTCCGGATGTTTCCCCCTTCGCCGACAGCATGTAGTGCTGCGCTAGATCACCCCTAGCACCGCTTACTGTCATGGCATGCATGTGTGTGCTTTGTATTTATTGTTTCTGCCCCCTTCTCTCTGGTAGACCCCGATACCGTTGCTGTTGCCACTGTGATCGACTACCTCACCGACGACCTTTCTTCCCTTTCAGCAGAGCTTCCAGGCAAGCCCCCCCTTTGATCATCCCGATATCGCCCATTCTATTCTCTCATGCTTGGATTAGATTTTGCTACTGTAATTGATAGCTCCTATTCTGATGCATAGCCTGCTTTTGTAACCTGCTCATTGTACCTTAACTGCTTATCCTAAACTACTTAGTATAGGTTGGTTAGTGATCCATCAGTGACCCCTACCTTGTCCTTGTTGCCCCTGCTTCATCATCGATGACTTGATCAACATGATCGACGACCATAGCCCGACACCTCACAACACATCACACCCCCTCTATTGCTCGACTCTACCGAGATACTATCAAATGCCGAGGGTGATACCTCATAACACACTCCTGATGATAACTCTGTAGTGTAGCTATTCGGTCATGGTTATCGAGGGTGATTCCTCCTTAACCACTTTCGATACGACTCTATCGTGCAACCCCTCAAGTGTGAACCTCGAGGGTGGTTCCTCCTAGGTTCACCTTGATGATTACAATGAGTGGAATCCATCGAGGGTGATTCCTCGGGTTTCCCCTTGATGTTTGGACACACGGTTACCTCGACTTTACTTGAGACCTTTGTGAAAGTCGGGCGGGCCCGGAGAGCACCCACAAGATAATTATGTGTCACGGCCAGGGATTCTGGGCCCCGGCCGTAAGTCCACGAGACGGATCAATGGGGTCACATCAATCGTGAGTCTCTGCTCGTCTCCGCAAGCTAATAATACACTATGGTTTGGGTATTTGTTCTGAGTTGGCCTTTGGCCTTTACACACTAACCACCATGCGAGAATAGTTATGGGCCTCGACGACGTAGTATCAGCCGAAGCTTTCTTAGACGTCCAGTTTAGCATTGCAGCACAGCTGGGCCGACACCATCCATGTAGAGGTGGAGCCTGGACCCGCCCTGCTCGCAATGACCCAGAGTGCAATGGGCGATGAGCCTAGACCCCGGAGTGCTTAGGATGTAGACTGGCGGGGACCTCTCTACTGAGCCTAGGTAGGGCTACGACGTGTTGATCTTCCAAGGCCGGGCATTGACCCAGAAAAGTGTGTTCGGCCAGAGTAATCAAGCGTGTTGGAAAACGTGGTGCACCCCTGCAGGGAAGGTTATCTATTAATAGCCATGTCCACGGTAACGGATGTTCAGACTTATATCCTAATATTTTACAACTAGAAATGGATACTTGAGATATGTGGCTCCGGGATTGCTTTCTCGCAGGGAGTCGAGGAAGGATCTCTGGGCGTTAATGTTACAACATGTTTGTTAAATATAAACTGCTATTCTTTACTCTTCTACATGCTGCAAGATGCTTGGAGCTGCTTGAAGATGCTAGTCTTTGATAGGCTAGGCCTTCCCCTCTATTCTGGCATTCTGTAGTTCAGTCCATAGATACATACCTTCCTTTGATACCAATGTATACTTAGTATAGATCTGATGCTTGCGAGTACTTTGGATGAGTACTCACGGTTGCTTTGCTACCCCTTTTTTTCCTTCTTCCTTCTTTCCGGTTGTTGCAACCAGTTAGTGGTGCCTAGGAGCCAGATGCCATCGCCGACGGATACTACTACCCCGGAGGGTGCCTACTACTACGTGGAGACCACCGAAGACCAGGATTAGTTAGGAGGTCCCATGCAGGAGGCCTTGCCTCTTCGATCGTTGATGTTTGTGCTAGCGTTCTTAAGGAAAAACTTGTTCACCTTATGTTTGTACTCAGGTATTGTTGCTTCCGCCGACTCTTGTGTATCAAGCTATGTATTCTAGCCCTCGAGGCCCCTGGCTTGTAATATGAAGCTTGTATTATTTGAATTTGTGTCTAGAGTTGTGTTGTGATATCTTCTCGTGAGTCCCTGATCTTGATCGTACACATTTGCATGTATGATTAGTGTACGATTGAATCGGGGGCGTCACAACATGATTTTCGATTTCGGTTTCGCTTGAGGACAAGCGAGGTCTATTCTTGGGGGAGTTGATAAGTCCATTTTGCATCATGTTTTTCCTACTATTATTTATGATGTTTGTATGCATAATAATGTTTTTTGGAGTAATTCTAATGCCTTTTCTGTCATAATTTGCAAGGAACACACAAAGAGGGAGAATTCCGGCAGCTGGAAATCTGGACCTAGAAAAGCTACATCATGCTAGCTATTCTGCACAACTCCAGACAAGCTGAAACTTTATGGATAATTTTTATGGAATATATGAAGAATATTGGAGCAAATAAGTACCAGAGAGAGCCCACCAGGTGGGCACAACCCACCTGGGGGTGCTAGGGAGCCCAGGCACGCCCTGGTGGGTTGTGCTCACACAGGCCCACCTCCGGTGCCCATCTTCTGGTATATTAGTCATTTTGACGTAGAAAAAAATAAGGAGAGGAATTTCGGGATGGAGCATCGCCGCCTCAAGGCGGAACTTGGGCAGGAGCACTTTTGCCCTCCGGCGGAGCAATTCCATCGGGGGAACTTCCCTCCCGGAGGGGGAAATCATCGTCATCATCATCACCAACAACTCTACCATCTCGGGGAGGGCAATCTCCATCAACATCTTCAACAACACCATCTCATCTCAAACCCTTGTTCATCTCTTGTGTTCAATCTTGTTACCGGAACTATAGATTGGTGCTTGTGGGTGACTAGTAGTGTTGATTACATCTTGTAGTTGATTACTATATGGTTTATTTGGTGGAAGATTATATGTTTAGATCCATTATGCTATTTAATACCCCTCTGATCTTGAGCATGTTTATCACTTGTGAGTAGTTACTTTTGTTCTTGAGGTCACGGGAGAAATCATGTTGCAAGTAATCATGTGAACTTGATATGTGTTATTTTGATAGTATGTATGTTGAGATTCGCTTAGTGGTGTCATGTGAATGTCGATACTGTTGGGGATCGTTGCAGAAATTAAAAAATTTCTACGCATCACCAAGATCAATCTATGGAGTTTACTAGCAACGAGAGGGGAGTGCATCTTCATACCTTTAAAGATCGCGATGCGGAAGCGTTGCAAGAACGCGGTTGGTGGAGTCGTACATGAAGCGATTCAGATCGCGGCCGATTCCGATCTAAGCACCGAACAACGATGCCTCCGGGTTCAACACACGTGCAGCCCGGTGACGTCTCCCGTGCCTTGATCCAGCAAGGAGAGAGGGAGAGGTTGGGGAAGACTCTGTCCAGCAGCAGCAAGACGGCGTGGTGGTGGTGGAGGAGCGTGGCACTCCAGCAGGGCTTCGCCAAGCACTGCGAGAGACGAGGAGGGAGAGGGGTAGGGTTGCGCCAGGTGAAGGGGTGCGGTTGCCCTCCCACCCCCCACTATTTACAGGGGGAAGGGGAGAGGGGGCTGCCCCCTATATCCATCTAGAGGGGGGGCGGCCCCTCAAGGGGGGGGTAGCGGCCCCCTTAGGGTTTCCAACTAGGGGGGCGCCCGCCCCGTGGGGGGGGGGGGCAGCGGCCCCCTAGGGTTTCCAACCCTAGGAGCCTTGGGCCCTTGGGGGGTGCACAAGCTCACTAAGGGGCTGGTTCCCACCCAACTACATCCCATTAGGTCCTTCGGGGCAGGTGGACCCTCCCGGTAGACCCCCAGAACCCCTTCGGTGGTCCCGGTACAATACCGATAAACCCTGAAACCTTTCCGGTGACTGAAACTGGAATTCCCATATATAAATCTTTACCTCCGGACCATTCCGGAACTCCTCGTGACATCCGAGATCTCATCCGGGACGCCGAACAACATTCGGTAACCACGTACATCTATTCCCTATAACCCTAGCGTCATCGAACCTTAAGTGTGCAGACCCTACGGGTTCGGGAGGCACGCAGACATGACTGAGACATCTCTCCCGCCAATAGCCAATAGCGGGATCTGGATACCCATGTTGGCTCCCACATGCTCCACGATGATCTCATCGGATGAACCACGATGTCAAGGATTCAATCAATCCCGTATACGATTCCCTTTGTCTACCGGTATAGCACTTGCCCGAGATTCGATCGTCAGTATATCGATACCTTGTTCAATCTCGTTATGACAAATCTCTTTACTCGTTCCGTAACACATCATCCCGTGATCAACTCCTTGATCACAATGAGCTCATTATGATGATGTCCTGCTGAGTGGGCCCAGAGATACCTCTCCGTCATACGGAGTGACAAATCCCAGTCTCGATTCATGCCAACCCAACAGATACTTTCGGGGATACCCGCAGTGTACCTTTATAGCCACCCAGCTACGTTGTGACGTTTGGCACACCCAAAGTACTCCTATGGTATCTGGGAGTTGCAAAATCTCATCGTCTAAGGAAAAAGATACTTGACATTAGAAAAGCTTTAGTAGACGAACTACACGATCTTGTGCTATGCTTAGGATTGGGTCTTGTCCATCACATCATTCTCCTAATGATGTGATCCCGTTATCAATGACATCCAATGTCCATGGTTAGGAAACCGTAACCATCTATTGATCAACGAGCTAGTCAACTAGAGGCTCACTAGGGACATGTTGTGGTCTATGTATTCACACATGTATTATGATTTCCGGATAACACAATTATAGCATGAACAATAGACAATTATCATGAACAAGGAAATATAATAATAACCATTTTATTATTGCCTCTAGGGCATATTTCCAATAGTCTCCCACTTGAACTAGAGTCAATAACCTAGTTACATTGTGATGAATCGAACACTCATAGAGTTCTGGTGTTGATCATGTTTTGCACGTGGAAGAGGTTTAGTCAACGGATCTGCGACATTCAGGTCCGTATGCACTTTAGAAATCTCTATGTCTCCATCTTGAACATTTTCACGAATGGAGTTGAAGCGACGCTTGATATGCCTGGTCTTCTTGTGAAACCCGGGCTCCTTGGCAAGGGCAATAGCTCCAGTGTTGTCACAGAAGAGAGTCATCGGGCCCGATGCATTGGGAATAACTCCTAGGTCGGTAATGAACTCCTTCATCCAGATTGCTTCATGTGCTACCTCTGAGGCTGCCATGTACTCCGCTTCACATGTAGATCCTGCCACTACGCTTTGCTTGCAACTGCACCAACTGACTGCCCCACCATTCAAAATATACACGTATCTGGTTTGTGACTTGGAGTCATCCAGATCTGTGTCTAAACTAGCATCGACGTAACCCTTTACGACGAGCTCTTCGTCACCTCCATAAACGAGAAACATATCCTTAGTCCTTTTCAGGTACTTCAGGATATTCTTGACTGCTGTCCAGTGTTCCATGCCGGGATTACTTTGGTACCTTCCTACCAAACTTACGGCAAGGTTTACATCAGGTCTGGTACACAGCATGGCATACATAATAGACCCTATGGCCGAGGCATAGGGGATGACACTCATCTTTTCTCTATCTTCTGTCGTGGTCGAGCATTGAGCCGTGCTCAATCTCACACCTTGCAATACAGGAAAGAACCCCTTCTTGGACTGATCCATATTGAACTTCTTCAATATTTTGTCAAGGTACGTGCTTTGTGAAAGACCAATGAGGCGTCTCGATCTATCTCTATAGATCTTGATGCCTAATATGTAAGCAACTTCTCCAAGGTTTGATGCCTAATATGTAAGCAACTTCTCCAAGGTCCTTCATTGAAAAACACTTATTCAAGTAGGCCTTTATGCTTTCCAAGAGTTCTATATCATTTCCCATCAATAGTATGTCATCCACATATAATATGAGAAATGCTACAGAGCTCCCACTCACTTTCTTGTAAACACAGGCTTTTCCATAAATCTGCGTAAACCCAAACGCTTTGATCATCTCATCAAAACGAATGTTCCAACTCCGAGATGCTTCCACCAGCCCATAGATCGAGCATTGGAGCTTGCATACCTTGTCAGCATTCTTAGGATCAACAAAACCTTCCGGCTGCATCATATACAATTCTTCCTTAAGGAAACCATTAAGGAATGCCGTTTTGACGTCCATTTGCCATATCTCAAAATCATAGAATGCGGCAATTACTAACATGATTCGGACAGACTTCAGCTTCGCTACGGGTGGGAAGGTCTCATCATAGTCAACCCCTTGAACTTATTGATAACCCTTACAGACAAGCCGAGCCTTACAGATGGTTACATTACTATCCGCGTCTGTCTTCTTCTTAAAGATCCATTTATTTTCTATGGCTCTCTGATCATCGGGCAAGTCAGTCAAAGTCCATACTTCGTTTTCATACATGGATCCTATCTCGGATTTCATAGCTTCAAGCCATTTGTCGGAATTCGGTCCCGCCATCGCTTCTTCATAGTTCGAAGGTTCACCATTGTCTAACAACATGATTTCTAGGACAGGGTTGCCGTACCACTCTGGTGCGGAATGTGTCCTTGTGGACCTACGAAGTTCAGTAGCAACTTGATCTGAAGTTTCATGATCATCATCATTAACTTCCTCTCTAGTCAGTGCAGGCACCACAGAAACATTTTCTTGAGCTGCGCTACTCTTCGGTTCAAGAGGCAATACTTCATCAAGTTCTACTTTCCTCCCACTTACTTCTTTCGAGAGAAACTCTTTCTCTATAAAGGATCCATTCTTGGCAACAAAGATCTTGCCTTCGGATCTGAGGTAGAAGGTATACCCAATAGTTTCCTTAGGGTATCCTATGAAGACACATTTTTCGATTTGGGTTCGAGCTTTTCAGGTTGAAGTTTCTTGACATAAGCATCGCATCCCCAAACTTTCAGAAACGATAGCTTAGGTTTCTTCCCAAACCATAATTCATACGGTGTCGTCTCAACGGATTTCGACGGAGCCCTATTTAAAGTGAATGCGGCAGTCTCTAAAGCATAACCCCAAAATGATAGCGGTAGGTCGGTAAGAGACATCATGGATCGCACTATATCCAATAGAGTGTGATTTCAACGTTCGTACACACCATTACGCTGAGGTGTACCAGGCGACATGAGTTGTGAAACAATTTCACATTTCCTTAAGTGCGTGCCAAATTCGTGACTCAAATATTCTCCCCCACGATCTGATCGTAAGAACTTGATTTTCCTGTCACGTTGATTCTCAACCTCACTCTGAAATTCCTTGAACTTTTCAAAGGTCTTAGACTTGTATTTCATTAAGTAGACATACCCATATCTACTTAAGTCATCTGTGAGAGTGAGAACATAACGATAACCACGGCGAGCCTCGACGCTCATTGGACCGCACACATCAGTATGTATGATTTCCAATAAGTTGGTTGCTCGCTCCATTGTTCCGGAGAACGGAGTCTTGGTCATTTTGCCCATGAGGCATGGTTCGCACGTGTCAAATGATTCATAATAAAGAGACTCCAAAAGTCCATCTGCATGGAGTTTCTTCATGCGTTTGACACCAATGTGACCAAGGCGGCAGTGCCACAAGTATGTGGGACTATCATTATCAACCTTACATCTTTTGGCATTCACACTATGAATATGTGTAGCATCACGTTTGAGATTCAATAAGAATAAACCATTGACCAGCGGGGCATGACCATAAAACATATCTCTCATATAAATAGAACAACCATTATTCTTAGATTTAAATGAGTATCCATCTCGCATTAAACGAGATCTAGATACAATGTTCATGCTTAAAGCTGGTAATAAATAACAATTATTGAGGTTTAAAACTAATCCTATAGGTAAATGTAGAGATAGCGTGCCAACGGCGATCACATCGACCTTGGAACCATTCCCGACGCGCATCGTCACCTCGTCCTTCTCCAGTCTCCGCTTATTCTGCAGCTCCTGTTTTGAGTTACAAATATGAGAAACCGCACCGGTATCAAATACCCAGGAGCTACTACGAGCGCTGGTTAGGTACACATCAATAACATGTATATCACATATACCTTTGGTATTGCCGGCCTTCTTGTCCGCTAAGTACTTAGGGCAGTTCCGCTTCTAGTGACCGTTTCCCTTGCAATAAAAGCACTCAGTCTTAGGCTTGGGTCCATGCTTTGGCTTCTTCCCGGCAACTGGCTTACCGGGCGCGGCAACTCCCTTGCCATCCTTCTTGAAGTTCTTCTTACCCTTGCCTTTCTTGAACTTAGTGGTTTTATTCACCATCAACACTTGAGGTTCCTTTTTGATCTCCACCTCTGCTGATTTCAGCATTGAATATACCTCAGGAATGGTCTTTTCCATCCCCTGCATATTGAAGTTCATCACAAAGATCTTGTATCTAGGTGGGAGCGACTGAAGGATTCTGT
Organism: Triticum aestivum; assembly: GCF_018294505.1. Lineage (NCBI taxonomy): Eukaryota > Viridiplantae > Streptophyta > Magnoliopsida > Poales > Poaceae > Triticum > Triticum aestivum. The sequence goes on from NC_057803.1 coordinate 44,348,771, forward strand.
CAATGACCGCATCATCTGGGAGATTAACTCCCAGTTGAGGTAAGCGGTTGTGCAACCCAGACATTTTGAGTATGTGCTCACTGACAGAACTATTCTCCTCCATCTTACAACTATAGAACTTGTCAGAGACTTCATATCTCTCGACCTGGGCATGAGCTTGGAAAACCATTTTCAGCTCTTGGAACATCTCATATGCTCCGTGCTGCTCAAAACGCTTTTGGAGCCCCGGTTCTAAGCTGTAAAGCATGCCGCACTGAAGCAGGGAGTAATCATCACTACGTGATTGCCACGCATTCATAACGTCTTGAGTTGCTGGGAAAACAGGTGCATCACCTAGTGGTGCTTCAAGGATATATGCTTTCTTGGCAGCTATGAGGATAATCCTCATGTTACGGACCCAGTCCGTGTAGTTGCTACCATCGTCTTTCAGCTTGGTTTTCTCTAGGAACGCGTTGAAGTTGAGGGCAACATTAGCGTGGGCCATTTGATCTACAAGATATATTGCAAAGTTTTATACTATGTTCATGATAATTAAGTTCATCTAATCAAATTATTTAATGAACTCCCACTCAGATAGACATCCCTCTAGTCATCTAAGTGATACATGATCCGAGTCAACTAGGCCGTGTCTGATCATCACGTGAGACGGGCTAGTCATCATCTGTGAACATCTTCATGTTGATCGTATCTTCTATACGACTTATGTTCGACCTTTCGGTCTTCCGTGTTCCGAGGCCATGTCTGTACATGCTAGGCTCGTCAAGTCAACCTAAGTGTATTGCGTGTGTAAATCTGGCTTACACCCGTTGTATGCGAATGTTAGAACCTATCACACCCGATCATCACGTGGTGCTTCGGAACAAAGGACCTTAGCAACGGTCCACAGTTAGGGGGAACACAATTCTTGATATTTTAATGAGGGATCATCTTATTTATGCTACCGTCGTTCTAAGCAAATAAGATGTAAAAACATGATAAACATCACATGCAATCAAATAGTGACATGATATGGCCAATATCATTTTGCTCCTTTTGATCTCCATCTTCGGGGCGTCATGATCATCATCGTCACTGGCATGACACCATGATCTCCATCATCGTGTCTTCATGAAGTTGTCTCGCCAACTATTACTTCTACTACTATAGCTAACAGTTAGCAATAAAGTAAAGTAATTACATGGCGTTTTCATTGACATGCAGGTCATACAATAAATTAAGACAACTCCTATGGCTCCTGCCGGTTGTCATACTCATCGACATGCTAGTCGTGATTCCTATTACAAGAACATGATCAATCTCATACATCACATATATCATTCATCACATCCTTTTGGCCATATCACATCACACGACATATGCTGCAAGAACAAGTTAGACGTCCTCTAATTGTTGTTGCAAATTTTTATGTGGCTGCTATAGGTTTCTAGCAGAACATTTCTTACCTACGCCAAAACCACAACGTGATATGCCAATTTCTATTTACCATTCATAAGGACCCTTTTCATCGAATCCGATCCGACTAAAGTGGGAGAGACAGACACCCGCTGGCCACCTTATGCAACTAGTGCATGTCAGTCGGTGGAACCTGTCTCACGTAAGCGTACATGTAAGGTCGGTCCGGGCCGCTTCATCCCATGATGCCGCCGAATCAAGATAAGACTAGTAACGGCAAGTAAATTGGCAAAATCGATGCCCACAACAATTTGTGTTCTACTCGTGCATAGAAACTACGCATAGACCTAGCTCATGATGCCACAGTTGGGGATCGTTTCAGAAATTAAAAAAATTCTACGCATCACCAAGATCAATCTATGTAGTTTACTAGCAACGAGAGGGGAGTGCATCTTCATACCATTGAAGATCGCGATGTGGAAGCGTTGCAAGAACGTGGTCGGTGGAGTCGTACACGAAGCGATTCGGATCGTGGCCGATTCCGATCTAAGCACCGAACAACGGTGCCTCCGCGTTCAACACACGTGCAGCCCGGTGATGTCTCCCGCGCCTTGATCCAGCAAGGAGAGAGGGAGAGGTTGGGGAAGACTCCGTCTAGTAGCAGCACGATGGCGTGGTGGTGGTGGAGGAGCGTGGCACTCCAGCAGGGCTTCGCCAAGCACTGCGAGAGACGAGGAGGGAGAGGGGTAGGGCTACGCCAGGAGAAAGGGTGTGGTTGCCCTCCCGCCCCCCACTATTTATAGGGGGAAGGGGAGAGGGGGCTGGCCCCCTAGATCCATCTAGAGGGGGGCGGGCGGTGGCCCCTCGGGGGGAGGAGCAGCGGCCCCCTTAGGGTTTCCAACTAGGGGGGCACCCGCCCCCTTGGGGGGGGGGCAGCAGCCCCCTAGGGTTTCCAACCCTAGGCGCGTTGGGCCCTTGGGGGGTGCACCAGCCCACTAAGGGGCTGGTTCCCACCCAACTACAGCCCATTAGGTCCTTCAGGGCAGGTGGACCCTCCCGGTGGACCCCCGGAACCCCTTCGGTGGTCCCGGTACAATACCGATAAACTCCGAAACCTTTCCAGTGACTAAAACTTGACTTCCCATATATACATCTTTACCTCCGGACCATTCCGGAACTCCTCGTGACATCCGGGATCTCATCCGGGACTCCGAACAACATTCGGTAACCACGTACATCTATTCCCTATAACCCTAGCGTCATCGAACCTTAAGTGTGCAGACCCTACGGGTTCGGGAGGCATGCAGACATGACTGAGACATCTCTCCTGCCAATAGACAACAGCGGGATCTGGATACCCATGTTGGCTCCCACATGCTCCACGATGATCTCATCGGATGAACCACGATGTCAAGGATTCAATCAATCCCGTATACGATTCCCTCTGTCTACCTGTATAGCACTTGCCTGAGATTCGATCATCGGTATACCGATACCTTGTTCAATCTCGTTATGGTAAATCTCTTTACTCGTTCCATAACACATCATCCCGTGATCAACTCCTTGATCACACTGAGCTCATTATGATGATGTCCTACTGAGTGGGCCCAGAGATACGTCTCCGTCATACGGAGTGACAAATCCCAGTCTCAATTCGTGCCAGCCCAACAGATACTTTCGGGGATACCCACGGTGTACCTTTATAGCCACCCAGTTACGATGTGACGTTTGGCACACCCAAAGTTCTCCTATGTTATCTGGGAGTTGCACAATCTCATGGTCTAAGGAAAAAGATACTTGACATTAGAAAAGCTTTAGCAGACGAACTACACGATCTTGTGCTATGCTTAGGATTGGGTCTTGTCCATCACATCATTCTCCTAATGATGTGATCCCATTATCAATGACATCCAATGTCCATGGTTAGGAAACCATAACCATCTAGTGATCAACGAGCTAGTCAACTAGAGGCTCACTAGGGACATGCTGTGGTCTATGTATTCACACATGTATTACGATTTCTGGATAACACAATTATAGCATGAACAATAGACAATTATCATGAACAAGGAAATATAATAATAACCATTTTATTATTGCCTCTAGGGCATATTTCCAACAGATACATGACACTTCACCATATTTGGGACTAAGGGAATGCATTGTGGAGTAGTTATTAGATGATGGGTTGTGAGAGTGACAGAAGCTTAAACCTTAGTTTAGCTCTATTCCGTAAGGGACTAATTGGATCCAAAAGTTTAATGCTATGGTTAGGATTTATCCTTAATACTTTTCTCGTAGTTGTGGATGCTTGCGAGGGGGTTAATCATAATTAGGAGGTTTGTTCAAGTAAGAACAACACCTAAGCACCGGTCCACCCACATATCAAATTATCAAAGTAGCGAACACGAATCGAATCAACATGATGAAAGTGACTAGATGAAATTCCCGTGTACCCTCAAGAATGCTTTTCTTACTACAAGAGACTGTTTTGTCTTGTCCTTTGCCTCAAAAGGATTGGGCTACCTTGCTGCAATTTTGTTACTATTATCATTACTTGCTCGTTACAAAATATCTTGCTATCAAACTACTCTGTTACTTACAATTTCAGCACTTGCAGACATTACCTTGCTAAAAACCACTTGTCATTTCCTTCTGCTCCTCGTTGGGTTCGACACTCTTACTTACCGGAAAGAGCTACAGTTGATCCCATATACTTGTGGGTCATCAGGGCTCGCGAGGCCCTCTCCGTCTTCCTTCGTGTTGTTGCGCTCGTCGTGGCGCCACCATTTCGCGTTGTCAACATGGTCAACGAACATGAGGAATCAGGAGATGACTTTAATTGGAGAGGATGATAGTGGATCCCACCAGGGCCATAGTCGCACGTACGCAAGTGCCTCCTTATAAGTATATACAACTATAATTCTTTTTGCTTCCTCATGGTTTCCTGACACCACAGTCCCACACCATTGTCAATAGTCAATAAACGAGAGAATTGCACAAGGAGCGCCCGATAGCTGGGACCCAACAGCTCGAGTAGTAATTGTGGTTTTGAGGTGTGAGCAGAGTTTTTCTTAAGTGATGTTTTTGTTGTTGTTCAGAGGAGCAGGGTATCAACTGGGTAGGCTATGGCCCGTCTGGCCCAGGCTATTATTTTATGTTGACCAAACATCCAGCCTAGATATTAATTTTTTCATGTGAAATGGCTAGCCCAGTTATTCTTTTTTTGCGGAATACCCAACCTAGGTCAACTTATTATTCTCCGAGCTGCATTAGACTTGCCAAGAAAATGGGCTTTAAGAAATAATAAATGGATTGTAATTAAAAAAATTGGCTGTAAATATAAAAACGCACCGAACAGGTACATTTTTAATTTCATTACTTGTTGCGCATGCAAAATTTCGTTGGATTTGTACCTAATACAAATTTATTTTGAAATTACATTTAATCTGACTCTAAATTTCGGGTTAAAATATTTCGGATCCCATCAAAATGTTGGAGATTTTGTTAATTTTTTTGAGCGGTTGGCTGAAACCGTTGTCCTGACTAGAAAATGGGCTGTAATTTTAACAAACAGTAAATGGGCTGAGTAAATTCTATTTGAACTTAAAAATGGGTTGTACATTATAACAAATCACAAATGAGCTATATGTTCTCTACCACCGATGTGATGGTCACTTGTAGGCCTACTAAGTTGACGCGTACACAAGTCTTTATCAACTTATAGTCAACACACGATTCTAATAGCAGTGGCCATTGAATGTCCATCTAACGGCTGTGGTGCTTCTTCAATCTCAGATATTCATGCTTCAGCTGCCCAAACCACCGCCGGCGGTACCGCCTCCCGTGGCCGGGTGTGCTGCGGCGCAGGCCTCACCGGCCCACCCTACTCCCATCGCCGTCCAGGCCATTCCTCTACTTACCAACACCTCTTGTTATTCTCCGGTGACGACAACCTCACACCGCAGCCGAACCAGTGAACCCTCGTACTCCCTTCCGCGTGGGCATCCACTGCTGTGTCTTCGCCGGCTCCAGGTCGTTCCCTTCCTAGGCCTCGCCATTGATACGTCTCCAACGTATCTATAATTTTTGATTGTTCCATGCTATTAGATTATCTGTTTTGGATGTTTTATATGCATTATTATGGTATTTTATATTATTTTTGGGACTAACCTATTAACCTAGAGCCCAGTGCCAGTTCCTATTTTTTTCTTGTTTTAGAGTTTCACAGAAAAGGAATATCCTTTCGCGATGATTTTTCTTGGACCAGAAGACACCTAGAGGACTTGGAGTACACGCCAGGAAAGCCACGAGGCGACCAGGAGGACGGAGGGCGCGCCCAGGGTGTAGGGCATGATCCCACCCTTCTAGGCCCCTCGTGACTCCACTGACCTACTTCTTCCACCTATATATTCTCAAATATTCCAAAACCAACCAGGAGAGCCACGAAAACACTTTTCCACTGCCGCAACCTTCTATACCCGTGAGATCCCATCTAGGGGCCTTTTACGGCGTCCTGCCAGAGGGGGATTCGATCACAGAGGGCTTCTACATCAACAACATTGCCTCTCCGATGAATCATGAGTAGTTTACTTCAGACCTACGGGTCCATAGCTAGTAGCTAGATAGCTTCTTCTCTCTCCTTGATTTTCAATGCCATGTTCTCCTTGATGTTCTTGGAGATCTATTCGATGTAATACTTTTTTGCGGTGTATTTGTCGAGATCCGATGAATTGTGAATTTATGATCAGCCTATCTATGAATATTATTTGAATCTCCTCTGAATTCTTATATGCATGATTTGATATCTTTGCAAGTCTCTTCGAACTATCGATTTGGTTTGGCCAACTAGATTGGTTTTCTTGCAATGGGAGAAGTGCTAAGTTTTCGGTTCAATCTTGCGGTGTCCTTTCCCAATGACAGTAGGTGCAGCAAGGCACATATTGTATTGTTGCCATCAAGGATAACAAGATAGGGTTTCATCATATTGCTTGAGTTTATCCCGCTACATCATGTCATCTTACTTAAAATGTTACTCTGTTCTTCATGAACTTAATACTCTAGATGCATGCAGGAGTCGGTCAATGTGTGGAGTAATAGTAGTAGATGCAGGCAGGAGTCGGTTGATGTGTGGAGTAATAGTAGTAGATGCAGGCAGGAGTCGGTCGATGTGTGGAGTAATAGTAGTAGATGCAGGCAGGAGTCGGTCTACTTGATACGGACATGATGCCTATATTCATGATCATTGCCTTAGATATCGTCATAACTTTGTGCTTTTCTATCAATTGCTCGACAGTAATTTGTTCACCCACCGTAATATTTTCTATCTTGAGAAAAGCCTCTAGTGACAACTATGGCCCATGGGTCTACTTTCCGTCATAAAAGTTTCCGATCTACAATATTAGTTTCCTATTTACTTCCTTTTCAATCTTTTACTTTCTGTTCCATAAACCAAATACCAAAAATATTACTTTACTGTTTATCCATCTCTATCAGATCTCACTTTGCAAATAACCGTGAGGGGATTGACAACCCCTCACTGGTACGCGTCAGTGCTATAGAAATGGTTTTTAACCCCTTTCCGCGACGGCATTTGGAACTGTCGCCAAGTGAGTGTGGGCGATAGGGGGTCCTTCCCACACGACCCAGAAACCGTCGAGGATGGGGAGCATACAGTACTCCTACTCATTTGTGCTCGCATTGCCATCGCAGTGGGTATTCTGTGGTGCTACGTTTACGATGCGTGGCCCATCACAAATGGTTCACTATTATAGAACATGTATGATAAGCATACAATCACACACATTCGCTTTTCCCAAACCATATGCGATAACTAATTAAGAAGATTAGCTAATCATCGTACGAGTGTCGGATAGGATTATGAAACATCCGACCATCGTAACATCGTCGTACACGACAACTATCGCACACGCTATTATGTGGTGCAACATTTACGATGCATACTTCATCAGAAATAGTTCATGGTTGCGAATCGTGTACGATAAGGCAACTAACACAAACGTTTAGTTTGCCTGCACCGTTTGTGATAATGTCTAACATCACACACACTTTTGCTAACGATAACTGCGTGCATGCTTGCGAACGTTTCCTCTCTGTGAACCGTGTCGGATTATGGTGTATATCGCAACGTTTGTGTTTTACCAACCGTGTGTGCCATAACGACCTGGAGGGCATAATTTCACCGTAATTTAGTTCCAACTATCTCAAATTGTACCGGATTTGAATTTGAATGTATGTTGTAGCTTTATTCATATCCATCACGTTCAAACAACCAATGCATTATTCGATTCATTTGTACATATGTTCAAGAATTACATAAGAACCAAATAAAGAATGATGAACCACAGTTGTATACTTGTACTATTAAAGACGGTAAATAAAGAGGTGAAATACATTCTGGTTGCTGAAGAAGGTGAAGCGGAATGCCCATATTGTGCCCTCCTCCGTGCAGAAGGCACACACGACTCTAGTCCAACCCCTTGTGATGGTCGACCGCCCATCCTTCACGGTCTTCATGAAAACATCTAGATAATCATCGTGTTCTGGTAGAAATACTTTAACCTTTGCATGCCCACCAATCACGTAGTTTGAGAGGTAATCTTGAGTAAACTGCTTTGGCAACCACTGCAAAGGAAAAAGATTCAGACATTGTCATCTAACACACAACTCATTATGGGCAGTAAAAATAAGGCTGCAGAGTTCTTACTTACCATCCTGCAGTTCGTTGTTGTCTTGGATAAAGTGTAAACAAATAGTTTAATTGCCATCTTTTGACCCATTTTACTAACATTCTTTATCAGCTTCGTCACTTGATGTTGGTTCATCTATATCTCATTGCCCCACACGTATAGAGGGTTGAAGCATGGATCTTTACCAATTACATATGTACCAAAAAGCACCAAGTTAATATTAGAAGCTAAACAACAATTGCACAATGATGTAGTACAACACTCTTTTATAATATATTATAACATCCAATATACTCACATATTAGATGAATTAACATCTTATATTATGGGCCGGAAGGAGTTTATTGCATTCTTACAAATTATCGGCTGATTAACTGCTGTATCCATGGGTTAGAGTTAGTTTGAGCCAGTTCGGGCTCAAATAGCCCTAAAGTATATCCAAACATGAGGGCTAGTTTGAGCTAGTTGCATCTAACCCGCCCAACCCAAGAGGTGCTAATTGGAGCTAGTTCTCCTAGTGCATTTATTGCCAATCTAACCCTGTCGTCCAAACACCTCTTTGGATGGAGTTAGTTCAGGGTTAGTCATGAGCTAGAAACTAACTTTAACCTCTAGCTAAGTTGAGTATCCAAACATGGTTGTGTTGTTGTTGTTATTGTTGTTGCTGCTGCTCTTCTACGTATACCTAGACATCATCAGAACATTAAGGTAACACTCTTCCTTGTTGCTATGTAGCCTAGGATTGCATATTTAGACATTAAGTACAGTGCATGTTGCTATGTAGCCTCAGATATATTACATATGTCCCTAGTTAACCTAACGATAAATGTGTTACAAATATATTTAGTTAAAAGTCTTATTCACTGATTAGTCCCTTATCAGGCCCCGCCTATATGGTACCAGCTACCGATATCCTGAACAGTGAGTATATATAAGCCATGGGATAAACTAACCTTGATGGAAAACATCAGTCGTTCCCAAAATTGTCATGTGTATGTACATCGAGAGGCATGTTAAGCATAATAGGCTAAACATCAACCAAAATTATCCATGGCAGACAAAATAATCTCAAAAAGATAGCTTCAGTGTGCAGGTTTAAGCACACTAGTAAAGAAAAACAAGTGGAAAGGTGTGTTAACTGCAACGGGCCTAACATTTAACAATAAGCAAACATAGTCATTCAAACTGGTATTGTGCCGGTCTAAGTACACTTGTTATTGTTAAATAAAATAGAAAGGCGTGTTAACTACAAGATGCAGCAACCAAATCTAGTCATTCATAGTGGTATTGTTGAAACTGGTACTGATGAAATTAAACCGCACAGTTCATACTTGCACATATAGAACATCACATTGTGAATAACTGGAATAAACAAGGCATGCTACAAACAACCAAAGATAGCATTTGAACTGGACATATGCTAACTACAAACAACTGAACAATCAAAAAACTTTAAAAGAGGCATATGCTAGCTATAACAGGCTTAAGAGCAAGCAAAAATATGCATTCCTATTGGTATGTTTAAAACTAGATTGATGAAATGTACTACACAGTAAATAATTGCACATATAGAGCATCACATTGTGAACAACTGAAATAAACAAGACATACTGCAAACAACCAAATATAGCAATTAAAACTGGACATATTCTCACTACACTACAAAAGGGACTCGACAAAACAAATCATGGGTTCACCCCTATGAAGAGGCATGACAAAACAAATCATGGGATTCCTCACTTGTCACAGATGGGCTCGTTCCCGTGGGAAGAGCACGGACCCTGGGTGCGCTCCATGTTGTCGCAGATGGGTTCCTTCCCCTTGGAAGAGCACGGCTGTAGGGTGCCCTCCCGATGTCACAGATGAGCTCTTTTCCCTTGGAAGAGCAGATGGGCTATTTCCCCCTGGAAGAGCCGGGGAGGGTGCCCTCCTCGTGGTCGCTGTCGATGAGGTCTGACTTGGAAGCTATGGATCCCAAGTCGGTGTCGCAGAACGTGTCCTTCAGAAATGACAAAAGGGGCTCGATGGCGATGTAGGATGGAAAACTGTTGACAGCGAGCCAGAGAAGATCAGCGGTGGGGCCATGGGTGAGATCGACGGTGGTTGAACCCGAGGGGTTGGGGTGGGCCACTTAACCTGTGACGTAGCCTGTCTTAGGCTGTCGCTGTCGATGACCTTGATATCATAGCCGGCGTCCGCGACATACCCGCATAATCTAGCCCACCGCTTGAGTGCCTGCCGCTAGTAATGGTCGTCAGCTTCCTCGGCGACATCGGGTGAAGAGACCGCGATACACCTCTTTTAGGCCAGTCGCTCCTTGAGCTCCACGGGAAGTGCATCCGGGCTTAGGCTGTGATGCTCTGGAGCGGGGGATCGGGATGGGGATGGGAATCTGTGGAAAAGGGGCATTTGGCAGACGTCATCTAAGAAACTCACAGCGGCCTGGGTATAGAGATTGATGGGTAAGCTGCACGGGCAAACCGGCAGATGTTGACAATGGAGGCCTTGCGGCAGCGGGGGGGCTTGCTAGGGTTTCGAGTGAGGGAGGGGGTGTGTGTGTGTGCCCGCCCGAGGAGGTTTTGGTATGTGTGTGTGTGTGTGGAGGGGTGGGGGTGTGTTTGAGGAAATGATGCGGGTATTGAAATTTTACTACACGAGAGTCACGCAGGAGTGAAATGCCAGGGCTATTGAAAATTTTGATGATGGTGCATCGCACACGTTCTGGAGATAACAACCGTGTGTTATGAAACAGAAAAACCCTCGAGGCGGGCAGATATTTTTGAGGGATGCAAGCGGGATTGAGAACAAGAAACATCAGACACGGTCCGGAGATAACTACCGTGTGTTATGAAACCGAAAAACCCTTGAGGCGGGCAGATATTTTCGAGGGATGCAGGTGGGATTGGGAACAAGAAACATCACACACGGTCGAAACACAATAACCGTGTGTTATCAAATAGAAAAAGCTGCATGCGGGTAGATATTTTTGAGAGGGGAAGCCTCGTGCCCTCGTGGAGCCCAATGTACTGTGCGGATGTGTGTGTGACAGGCGCACCGGCGTGGCACACGGTTAGTTTGAGTGAACCGTCTCTGTTGCATCATCTGACTTGTCTAATGTTCATAAATTTGGCGAAAAATGACGCGGGAGAGGGTCAGAACACGAACACGCTTGCATGTGGACTAAATTTATGTATGAAAAGGGTGGTTTGATACCAAGTGCAACTTTAATGTGGCACCTATCTCGCAAAGCGCACGATATTGTTTGCCCCCCTCATGTCAGCATGAAGGGAATCCTAAGCTACAAATGCACCCCCCCCCCCCCGCCGCCGAGATTGACCTAGCAAAGTGTGAAGTAGCTAGCAGCCTCCCCTTGTGTCGGCACGAAGGGAATCCTAAGCTATGAATGCATGCCCCTGGTACATCTCCAACGTATCTATAATTTTTGTTTGTTCCATGCTATTATATTACCTGTTTTTGATGTTTTACATGCATTAATATGATATTTTATATGATTTTTGGGACTAACCTATTAACCTAGAGCCCAGTGCCAGTTTCTGCTTTTCCTTGTTTTAGAGTTTTGCAGAAAAGGAATACCAAATGGAGTACAAATGGAATAAAACTTTCCCTATGATTTTTCTTGGACCATAAGACACCCAAGAGACTTGGAGTGCAAGTCAGAAGAGCCACGAGGCAGCCACAAGGGTGGAGGGCACACCCAGAGGGGTAGGGCGCGCCCCCGACCTTGTGGGCCCCTCGATGCCCCCCTAACCTAGATCTTCCTACTATATATTCTCATATACCCAGAAAACTTCTAGGGGAGCCACAAAACCACTTTTCCACCGCCGCAACCTTCTATACCCGTGAGATCCATCTAGGGACCTTTTCTGGCATCCTGCCGGAGGGGGATTCGATCACGGAGGGCTTCTAAATCAACACCATTGCCTCTCTGATGAAGCGTGAGTAGTTTACCACAGACCTATGTGTCCATCATAGCTAGTAGCTAGATGGATTCTTCTCTCTCTCTCTCTTTGATTCTCAATACCATGTTCTCCTCGATGTTCTTGGAGATCTATTCGATGTAATATTCTTTTGCAGTGTGTTTGTCGAGATCTGATGAATTATGGATTTATGATTAGCTTATCAATGAATATTATTTTAATCTCCTCTAAATTCTTATATGCATGATTTGATATCTTTGCAAGTCTCTTCGAACTATCGATTTGGTTTGGCCAACTAAATTGTTTTTTATTGCAATGGGAGAAGTGCTTAGCTTTGGGTTCAATCTTGCGGCGTCCTTTCCCAGTGACAGTAGGGGAAGCAAGCCAGATATTGTATTGTTGCCATCGAGGATAACAAGATGGGTTTTTCATCATATTGCTTGAGTTAATTCTGCTACATCATGTCATCTTAATGCATTACTCTGTTCTTATGAACTTAATACTCTAGATGCAGGCAGGAGTCGGTAGATGTGTGGAGTAATAGTAGTAGATGCAGAATCGTTTCGGTCTACTTGACACGAACATGATGCCTATATTCATGATCATTGCCTTAGATATAGTCATAACTTTGCGCTTTTCTATCAATTGCTCGGTAGTAATATGTTCATCCACCGTAATAATTTCTGTCTTGAGAGAAGCCTCTAGTGAAACCTATGCCCCCGGGTCTATTTTCCATCATATAAGTTTCCGATTTACTTTCTTTGTAATCTTTTACTCTCTGTTCAATAAACCAAAAATACCAAAAATATTACTTTACCGTTTATCCATCTATATCAGATCTCACTTTGCAAATAATCGTGAAGGGATTGACAACCCCTTATCATGTTGGGTGCAACTTGATGTTTGTTTGTGCAGGTATTCGCTGGCTTGTCGCGTTGTTTCCTACTAGATTGATACCTTGGTTCTAAAAACTGAGGGAAATACTTAATCTACTTTGCTGCATCACCCTTTTCTCTTCAAGGGGAAAACCAACGCAAGCTCAAGAGGTAGCAGCCCCCCTCGTGCCGGCATGAAGGAATCCTAAGCTATGAATGCATGCCCCCTCGTGTCGGCACAAAGAGAATCCTAAGCTATGGATGCATGCTCCCCCCTTGTGTCGGCACGAAGGGAATCCTAAGCTATGAATGCATGCCCCCCAACCGAGGTTCACCTAGCAAAGTGTGAAGTAGCTAGAAGCTCCCCCCTCGTGTCGGCACGAAGGGAATCTTAAGCTATGAATGCATGATCCCAACCGAGGTTCACCTAGCAAAGTGTGAAGTAGCACCCCCCCCCACAGTTCCAGTTGGCGGGCCAGAGAGGCATCTCACCAAGATGGATCATAAAATGGACCAAGAATAATCAACCTTGGTCGTACAACCTCTCTCTTGTTGTTGGTCAAAGTGATGGCCGTCCATGCGACCCCGAAGATGGGCTAGCTCGCCAATAATCACGCAAGTAGCCAGTCCCCGAAGACAACCACTGCATGCATGTATGGAGAGGTGTGTTTTAAATACACAATGGAACAACTTTGATGTGGCATCGTGATTTTGAACTAGAAATCCCCACACTGAGTGTGGTTATTAGGTTGACGATGCATATGTATGTTACACCACACTTCAAGCCGATGACGAGGATTCTTGTATGCATGCGTGCATAGCATATGCGCTCAAACTTAATTAGGTCTGAATCTCACCATGACCTATACTAAGATAACACGAACCAAAGGAAGAATCCGCCATGGTAACCAATCTTGTTGTCGGTCAAGGTGATCATGGATGTCCACGCAGGCCCACGAATATATATAAGCTTGTCACCGATAACCACGCGAGGGAGTGTACCGTTCGAAGACAACCACTACATGCATATGTATGGAGGTGATGCGTGCATGCATGTATGTTTGAATACCATTTCACAACATTGCTATGGCGCGTGTGTCGAAAATCGTACAGTCCCCACACATAGCGAGATTGGTTCATGACGTGTCGTTGTACTAGCCACTTCGACTCGATGGGAGGGATTCATGCGTACACATGCATGTGTGTGTGCTCAAACTGTATCATGTCATCCTAGAGCATGACCTATATATATATACCATATTACAAGCAAAAAAATAATCCCTCCTAAGTCAAATTAACCTCTCTCGTTGTCAGGCAAAAAGAAGTGATGTACCAAGTGGGCCCACAGATGGAAAGCATCGATATCGCTGATAATCTCTTAAGTTGATGCGAGAGGAAAACCACCATCGCTTTGCATGTGGGCTAAACATATGTTGAATACCCAAAATGCACAACTTTGATGTGCCACATGCCTAGAAAACCGTAAACCCCCCACACAGAGCGAGGTTCATGAAGCGTACTACATATGATGGTCCCCTTCCCCTCTTCGATGCATACTATATGCTCCTACCATAATACAACCCAAAAAGAATCCTCCTCGATGGTGAAATTAATTAACCTCTATCGATGTAGGTCAAAGTGATGCATGCATCGATGATGGCCTTGTGGGCCCATAGATGGAAGCATCACACGTGAGTGTCCTAGCTAGGATAACTACCGCCTGCATGCATGTGGGCCAAAGAGGTGTCGTGTAATGTTTGAATAGCCATTTTCACAACTTTGATGTGGCACGTGCCTCGAAACCGAAAAGTCCCGACACTGAGTGAGGTGTACTTGTTCATGGACTGTACATATAGTATATATGCTAGTCCCCTCCCACCTCTTCGACGCGTACTATATACCACCATAACACAAACAAAAAAGATTCTACCTTGCTGGTCAAATTAACCTCACTGTCGGCTGTTCATCAAAGTGATGGACGGCGACCTTGTTGGCCCATAGAAAGCGTCACGCGCGAGTATCGAGTGTCGTGTAGGACAACCATCGACTGCATGTGGCCAAAACATGTATGTATGAAAGGGTTGTGTAATGTTTTAAATAACGAATTCACGACTCTGATGTGGCACCTGCCTAACAAAACAACCAACCAACACGGTGGCTCACAACTCGTAGTATACTACGAGCCACTTGCCACCCCCCAGACGCGCACACCCACACACACACACCGCGAATCCACCGCAACTATGATGCATGTTACCAAAGGAAGGACGTTTTAATTTAAAAAAATAGAGATCATTAAGACATTTTAGTACATTAATTGATCAATTTTCTATGGGTATAATGTGCAAAATCAAATTTGAGCTACATGCACACGTGACAATGCACCTAAATGGATTGCAAAAACACATGTGTCTCACTGGGTGCATGTTTTACTCCCCGTGCAAGAAATTTCAAACATTGAGAATCTTGATTTTTAAATTCTAGTACATCCAAAACTTATTTGAAGTTCATGAAACTTATCGTGTTGTCATATGGACACCAATACAAAGTGGCATTGTACTTTATTTTTGTCAAATTTGAGACCAGTTTTGATGTTATCTTTATCTAATTACAAACGGGAGATTATTAATAATTAGGAACCAATATCCCAAACGGATTATTTATTTGAACCGTGAGCGTTAGACCAACAATGGATATGTGCCATGCTTCGGTTAAGTAATAAAGCGGCAACATTAATCATTCAAATAGAAAAACAATATACGTGCCGCCACGCGACCCGTGTGCCGTGCGAGCAGGCGTGAGTTGACGGGGCACATGTTGCCAGTCCATCGCGCAGGCAGACCGGGAGGCGTGCGTGCAGGTGTTTGAATTGACGGAGGCGTGCTCGCTGCGCAGTGTCATCGAGAAGCATGCGAGTAGTTGTGTGAAACGACAGTAGGCATGCGAGCAGTCCGGTGCGCAGGCTCACCGGGAGGCGAGCCAGTGATTTGATTGCCGCCCGCCTCTCTCCCACTACTCTATATTAATGGTGTGCCCAAGCGGCCGCCCCCATCCTCGCCGCACACAAAATCCTCTCTCCGCTTGCATCCTCGACGCCGCTCTCAGTCCTCAAAGCCGTCAGTGTATGAGGATGCCGCCAAAGCACCCCATCGGAGGGAGTGGCGACGCCGAGGCTTCTGAAGCACTGGAGCATGGCGTGGAGATGGAGACAGAGGTTGCCGTCACCGGCGTCGAGTTATCGCTGCACCCTGACATCGTCGACGGCGTCGAGCTTCCACAACCGAAGGCGGAGTTCCACACCGACTTTGGTGACAACTCGGGCGATAACCCCAGCGATGACTCCAATGACGATGGACAACTGGTTAGTCATCTATACCCATTTATGTGTCAAATAGATCCTAGGGTTTCTCTGGTTACTCCTGCCTCCCCCTTTATTTTCATCTGTACAAATGGTTTCTTCTAGTAATCCGACTAGGGTTAATGTTCGTTCTAATAATTCCTAGCCAGCACTTGACAATTGATTTTGGATGACCTACATATGTTTGTGCCATTATTTTCTTCAAGATTTGTCTGTACATAGACGACTGTGCTTAAAAATCGAACCATAATCTCTGGTTATTGATACTTCTCCAACGTATATATAATTTTTTATTGTTCCATGTTGTTATATTATCAATCTTGGATGTTCTATAATCATTTTACAGTCATTTTATATCATTTTTTGGTACTAACCTATTGACATAGTGCCAAGTGCCAGTTGCTATTTTTTTCCATGTTCTTTACATAGTAGAAAATCAATATCGAACGGAGTCCAAATGCCATGAAACTTTATGAAGAATTTTATGGGCCAAAAGGAACACAACGGGCCCTGGTTGTGCATGGGGGTGCCCCGAGGGAGGAACAACTCACCAGGGCGCGCCAGGAGGCCCAGGCGCGCCCTGGTGGGTTGTGCCCACCTCGGGTGCCCCCCGGACCGCCTCTTTGCTCTATAAATATCCCAATATTCCCAAAACCCTAGGGGAGTCAACGAGATATTGATCCTAGCCGCCGTAGAGTCCAGGACCACCAGATCCAATCTAGACACCATCTCGGATGGGGTTCACCACCTCCATTGGTGCCTCTCCGATGATACGTGAGTAGTTCTTTGTAGACCTTCGGGTTCGTAGTTAGTAGCTAGATGGCTTCATCTCTCTCTCTCTCTCTCTCTTGATTCTCAATACAATGGTCTCTTGGAGATCCATATGATGTAACTCTTTTGCGGTGTGTTTGTTGGGATCCGATGAATTTGAGTTTATGATCAGATCTATCTTTTTATATCCATGAAAGTATTTGAGTTTCTTTGATATCTTTTATGCATAATCTCTTATAGCCTCGTATTTCTTCTACAATATTTGGGATTTGTTTGGCCAACTTGATCTATTTATCTTGCAATGGGAAGAGGTGCTTTGTAGTGGGTTCGACCTTACGGTGCTTGATCCGAGTGACAGAAGGGGAACCGACACGTATGTATCATTGCTACTAAGGATAAAATGATGGGGTCTATCTCTACATAGATAGATCTTGTCTACATCATGTCATCGTTCTTATTGCATTACTTCATTTCTTCTTGAACTTAATACACTAGATGCATGCTGGATAGCGGTCGATGTGTGGAGTAATAGTAGTAGATGCAGGCAGGAGTCGGTCTACTAATCTTGGACGTGGTGCCTATGTAATGATCATTGCCTGGATATCATCATGAGTATTTTAAGTTCTATCAATTTCCCAACAGTAATTTGTTCACCCACCGCTTTGCTATTTTTCTTGAGAGAAGCCAGTAGTGAAATCTACAGCCCCAGGATCTCTTTCTCATATTATTTGCCTTTGCAATCTACTTTCTATTGCTTTTATTTTTAGATCTATTTATCCAAAAACCCAAAATACTTTGCTGCACTTTATTTTATTTGCGATCTATTTAATTCAATCTATTATAACTTTCTTCCATCACGATCCAATTTCCGGCACCGTTACCCAAAAGGGATTGACAACCCCTTTAACACGTCGGGTTGCGAGGATGTTATCTGTGTGCAGGGGCTGTTTACGTTGTGTTTCTTGGTTCTCCTACTGGTTCGATAACCTTGGTTTCATATCTGAGGTAAATACCTACCACCGCTGTGCTGCATCATCCCTTCCTCTTTGGGAAATACCGACGTAGCTTCAAGCGACATCAAAAGGAATTTCTGGTGCCGTTGCCGGGGAGGATCTTCAACATATACCAGGTTCCTAATCCCAAATCTCATCACCTCGCAATTTACATTATTTGCCATTTGCTTCTAGTTTTCCTCTCCCCCACTTCACAAAAATTGGCGTTTTATTCGCCCCTCTTTTCCATTCGCCGTTTTCCTTTCGGATCTATTTTTGTGTGCAACCTTGTTTGGCCATTATTATCATTATGGATAGTCCTTCCCCTATTTCTTGCACTCATGAGAACGAAGTTCTTAACTTTAAACAAAGGGGAGGAGAAAATTTAAAAGATGCTTGGTATAGGATTTTCAGTGCTCATAATAGATCTACCCGTAAGCAATCCACCGTTGTTGTTTTTTTGACAGAAAGACTGTAAGGGAACACCCTACAGTATAATTCGTGCAACAACCCAAATTGCAAGTACCATGCCTTGAACCTGGGTGGGTGGGAAGGCATCAGCCCCTTCCCACCACTAGGCAATCCACCGTTGTTCTTCTTCGTTGTTTTTATGTTGGCATCACCCCTTGGTATAGATTCTTCCTTGATACGATTACCAGTGGAAATTTCTTGATGTGTCCTTCTCTTGATGCCTTTAATGCTATGTGAAATTTAGTGGGCTCACCACCCCTCATGATTAATGAAACAACTTTGACTCTTGAGCATGTTATGGAAAGACTAGATGCTATTGAAAAGAAAATGCTCACCGAAGATCATATGGGAATTATAGATAAAAATATACATAATTTTTCCACCAATATGGGATCAAAAGCGGGGGATATTCTTAAGTTGTTAAGCGAAAATGGTACCACAATTCATGAAAGAATAGAAGAAAGCCCTTCTCGGATTGATAAATTAGAAGAAATTTTTAGTAATCTAAGCACGGCTTTCGCTTCCGCTAGAACTATCAAAAAAACTCCCATTAAAATTGGTAGAGCCTCCAAGAACAAGGGTGCAACCTCGAGTAATAGTAATAAAGAAGATCTTAAGATGATTGGTATTCACCCGGATTTTGTTGAAGTGATAAGAGATCCTTTATGCAAGAATGAAATATTTGGATTTATTCCTAGAAGTGTTGATATTGAAATTCTTTATGCTAAATCTATGAAGGATTCTAAGTGTTTGATTGAAGAGTTCGGCAAAGATGACAAAACTTAGATCCTTGCTTTATGCCTAGCTAAGGGCGTAAAACTATAGTGCTTGTTGGGAGGCAACCCAATGAATAAAATTTATTTTTGCTTTTTGCTTACTGTTTTTGAGTGTTAGCACAATTATCCTACTGTTATGATTGTGTTTTTATGTTTTAATTAGTGTTTGTGCCAAGTAAAGCCTTTAGGATCTTCTTGGGTGATAGTTGTTTCATCTTGCTGAAAAATAGAAACTTTTGTGCTCATGAAAATAATTTTCATTTTTCTACCAGAGATCAATAAAATACCCATTCCACTTATGGTAGATCAATACACAAATTTCTCAGGTCTTCCTAATTTTTCAGAATTTTTGGAGTTACAGAAGTATTCGAAATAGTCAGATTGCTACAGACTATTCTATTTTGAGAGATTCTGTTTTCTTTGTGTTGTGTGCTTATTTTGATGGCTCTATGGTTTTCTTTGATGAGTTTTTGCCATAGAAAAGTTGGAATGCAATAGATATAATGCAAGAACAAATAATGAATGGGTTTGATACATACAGTAGTGATTTATTATTCTTATATACTAACGGATCTCACGAAGGTTTTGTTGAATTTTGTGTGATTGAAGTTTTCAAGTTTTGGGTTATCTTACGATGGATGAAGGAATAAGGAGTAAAAGAGCCTAATCTTGGGGATGCCACGACATCCCAAGCTATTATCCAAAAATGAGCAACCAACTAAGCTTGGGGATGCCCCCGAGTGGTATCCCCTCTTTCTTCTAACGACCATCGGTATTTTACTCAAAACTATATTTTTATTCGTGACATACTATGTGTTTGCTTGAAGCGTCTTGTATGATTTCAGTCTTTGCTTGTTTTATTTTGTGTTTTAAGTCTTGATCCCTTGATGGGCACACCTATTTGAGAGAGCCAAAATTATGCCATGACTTGTTAAAATTGCTCTCTATGCTTCACTTAAATTTTTTTGAGCTATGGACTTGCTCTAGTGCTTCACTTCAATTTTTATGAGCTATGGACTTGCTCTGGTGCTTCACTTATATCTTTTTGAGCATGGTGTGCTTATTATTTTTGAAGAAATGCTATCTTGCTTCACTTAGATTTGTTTGAGAGTTAGTAAATTTTCAAGAAATTCTCTCTTGCTTCACTTAAATTAATTTGAGAGAAAGAAATATTATGCTCATGATCTTCACTTATATTTGTTTGAGCTTGTCAAAAGCAACATATGAAAATTAGTCCCAAAGTGATAGATATCCAAGAAGGATATAATAAAAACTTTCATGAAGATCATTGGACAAAACAAACTTGATTTTTAGTAATAGTTTCGAGATATGATGATGTGATATGTGAGTCATCTTGATGAGTAATTATGCTTTAGTAAGAATATTGTGTTAAGGTTTGTGATTCCCTATGGAAGCACGAAAGTCAATAGTTATGCAATGAAATTATATCCTACTTATGGTGCATTATTCAGTGTTAGTTATCCTTAATGCTCGCTTATGAGATTATTCGTTTCTTGGTTGGTTGCTTCCCAATCTTTTGGTAGCCTTCATTTTGCACTAAGTATGATCACTACTTGTGCATCCAAAAACCTTTAAACCATTTTTGCCACATGAGTCCACTATATCTACCTATATGCGGTATTCTTTTGCCGTTCTAAGAAAATTTGAATGTGCCATCTCTAATTTTCAAAAATAAACTTCTCTTTTGTGTGTTTGTTTCGCTCGCGGAGCGGTGAGGGTGGCTAATATTTTCCATGCTAGATGTGTTATTATCAAGATGAGTGTTTATTCACTTGTCATTGCACGAGAGTAAGGCAAAGGTATTAGGGATGCCCAGTCCCGAAATGCAAACAAAATGAATTTACTTTATGTTGTCAAATAATAAATTCCTTGGAAAGTGTTGGTATGGAGGGCACCCGTGGATACGGTTAGCCATGGAAAGTGGAAGTATGGTGGAAAAGAAATAAACTTTATTTTCTGTTTGGGAACCGCCTATGATATATCTAAGCATGGAAAGTATTGGGAACTCTAAGTCGTTTTCGTTGCTGGGATGGATACACCTCCCAAAATGTTTTTATCTCTAAGTTTTTCGCTTTGAGCTCTGGCACCTCTACAAATCCCTACTTCACTCTGCGAAGGGCCTTTCTTTTATTTTATGCAATTTTTTTGAATTTGAGTCTCCATCTTCTTTTATAAAAGCACCAACTAGGAGGCAATATGATCGTACTTGAGTATTGGACATAGCTAATATGCGAGTGTGTTTAATGAATGGATCAATGGTTGAGCATGATGGGCTAGGGATAGCTTACTTTAGCGTTGATATTTTGAAAGACATGGTTGCTTGTTGATATGCTTGAGGATTTAAATTCTCATGTCAAAACTAGACTATTGCTATGAACAATATAACAGTCCAAATGTCCATGCTATAAAGAAAGAAATATGATATGACATGTTAGGCGACATTCCACATCAAAAATTCTGTTTTTATCACTTCCCTACTTGAGGACGAGTAGGAGTTAAGCTTGGGGATGCTGATACATCTCCAACGTATCTATAATTTTTAATTGTTTCATGTTGTTATATTATCAATCTTGGATGTTTTATAATAATTTTATATCATTGTTTGGTACTAACCTATTGACATAGTGCCAAGTGCCAGTTGTTGTTTTTCCATGTTTTTTACATCGCGGAAAATCAATATCAAACGGAGTCCAAATGCCACGAAACTTTACGCAGAATTTTTATGGGCCAAAGGAACACAACGGGCCCTGGCTGCGCCTAGGGGGGTGCCCCGGGGGAGGCACATGTAACGCCCCGGATGTAACATTTCATAATTGTAAGTCCAACTCTTGCCATTTCTGGCTATATGATATGTTATTTCCTTCGTGGTTGGGTTTTGTCCTCATTTTTGCATTTTTTTTCATGTCATGCATTTCATATCATGTCATCATGTGCATCTCATTTGCATTCGTGTTCGTCTCATGCATCCGGTCCTTTTCCCCGTTGTCCCTTTCAGAATCCGACACTCACACATGCACCCGTTGCACCTCTCAAATCTCGTTTCGTGAGCAGGAGAAAAACATTTTCGGAATGGGCCGAGATTTGTCGAGTGGCCTTGGTACATCACCGGTAGGCCGCCTGTCAAATTTCGTTCCATTTGGAGGTCGTTTGATGCCCCAACGGTTAACCGGGTAACCGCAAAACCCCTCTCTCATTGCAGCCCAACACCCCTCCAAAACAGCCCACTAGCCCATCTAAACCCCCTCCATGCTATCCGTCATTGGATCATGGTCGTGTGGGCAAAAAATCGCACCTCATTTGGACTCTTCCAGCTCCCCCTACCTGTATATAGGTCTCTCCCCCCGAAATTTGCGTCCAAACCCTAGCTCCACCTCCCCCATCCGTGCCGGACACGTCCAGATGGCGCCGGACGCGTCCACCGCCGCGCCCGGACGCGTCCACCGCCGCGCCCGGACCAACCCGCGCCCGATACATGTCCACCCGTACTCCACCGCCGCCGCGGCCCGCCGAGGCCCGTGGACGCCCCCTGGCCCGCTTCGTCCACTGCCGCCTCCCCGCGCTCGCTCAGCAGCACCGCCGCCCGGACTCGTTGCTTTGCTGCACCGCCGCCGCTTCGGCCTCGCCGGCCGCAACCCGCCAAGTTCCGGCGCCGCGCTGCCCGTGCCTGCGCTGCCGTTTACCGTGCCGCCCCTCGTGCCGCCCATCGCCACCATCCAGCGCCTCCCATCGTCGGCGCCCCTCCTCCCCGACCCTCCGCGTCGCCGGCCAGCCCCTGCTCGCCGGAGCTGGGCAGCCACCGTCGCCGGATCCGATCCACCGCCGCCTCGGGTTCCGTGAAAACCCTAGATCTGAGGTTGACCTCTTGTTTTTCGTCTAAGTCCCAAAATATTCTACTTCATGTGCACCTCTTTGTCATGCCATATCTCCATGCCCGTGGCTCCGATTTGCGCATATGATATATCAAAATGTTCGTCTCGTGATGCTCTTCATGTTAGTTCATTTGCATGCATGTTGCTGTCCATATTGATGCCTTAATCTTCGTTGGAAAAGTGCTATATGATGTTGTCTGCTGGAATTCATCATAACCTATCATTTTCATTGCATTTTGTATGTGCACCCTTTGAGCATCATGTCTACATGTTTTAGGAGCACCTTCATTCCATCTTTACAGAGGTGCAAGCTTGCATTTTTATGAGCTCTGTGGTGACTAGCACAAGTATACAAAGCAGGCCACATGATGTTGTTGATTTCAGACACTTAGTATTTTTGCTAAGTCTTTTCTATTACATTATGTTGCTATGTTGACTTGTTGCCACAAGTATATCCATGCATGTTTTGATGAACTTCAGTAAGGATGTTTTGAAGATATGGTTATGCTCTATCCATTAATGCCTCTGTTAGTAATTATGGAGTAGTGTAGCTTGTCATTACCATGCTCTACTTTTGCTAAATATTGTTGCTTTCAGTTTGTTAACATGAAGTTCATTTTTTCCATGTGTTTTGCTAGTGATCCATGCACCCTATGAACTTGCTCTTGCCATGTTTATCTTCATAAATGTGTCTTCTTACTATTGGTTACCTTTGGTTGCCATGAAATGCTTTGTGGTGAGTGGCATGAGCTTGCAAAGTTGCTATCATGAATCTGTTTCTGCCATGCTATGTTTTTCTACTAAGTCTGAAACTGTTCATATCACTTGCCATGTTTGCAGTGAGGCTACCATCTTTTCGAAGCATCTTTGGCTAAAGTTCACTAAGGGAGTTTTGTTCTTTGCCTTTAGTACTAGCATGCCATGCTCTTGTTTGCCATGATATGTTCTTGTAGCATGTTGTTTGCTAGCTCTAAACAGTGCTACCTGATGTTGTTTATGCCGTGTTTAGTATTTCCACCAAGTCTGAAACCTGTTTGTCATTTGCATTTTTGCCATGCTGTTTTAGGCTTGTTCTAGTGAGTTCTAGCAGGAGCTGAGTGTTCATGATTTGTAGAGCTTCACTTGTACTTCACTGCCATGTGCTTTGTTGCTAGGTTGGAGTGTTGTAGCATAGTTTCTTGATGCATTTTAAGTGCTATGATGTTGTTAAATGCAATGTTGCATTGTTCTTGTTTTGCTCATCATTTGCAAACCGTGCATCCGTTTCCGGTGATCCTTATATCGATTTCGACCGAAATCACCCCCTCTTTCCAGTGGCATGCTTGGTTTGCTAAGTTGGTGCCATGATCATCCTTTCCCTTCCGGAGTACCCATATACATTGCTCATCATATCTTGCATTCCATGCCATGTCTTGCATCATGTTGCTTGTGCATTGCACCATGATTGATTGTTGTTCTGTTGCTTGTGTTCTTGCTTTGGGTAGAGCCGGGAGACGAGTTCGTGAACGAGGATCCTGTCGAGTATGTTTATGAGGAGCATGCTTTCAACAACTCTGAGAACTTTGCAGGCAAGATGATCATTACCCCCGATATCACTTCTATCTTTGCTTGCTAGTTGTTCGTTCTATCGCTATGTCGTGCTACCTACCACTTGTTTATCATGCCTCCCATATTGCCATGTCAAGCCTCTAATCCACCTTCCTAGCAAAACGTTGTTTGTCTAAGTTACCGCTTTTGCTCAGCCCCTCTTATAGTGTTGCTAGTTGCAGGTGCCTTGCAGGTTGTTCCACGTTGGAACATGGATATGTTGGGATATCACAATATGTCTTATTTAATTAATGCATCTATATACTTGGTAAAGGGTGGAAGGCTAGGCCTTTGGTTGGTGTTTTGTTCCACTCTTGCCGCCCTAGTTTCCGTCATACCGGTGTTATTGCCCTTGATTTTTGCGACCCTAACACGATGAGGATTTGTGGGCCCCTCTTGATAGTTTCCGTCATACCGGTGTTATGTTCCTTGATTTTTGCGTCCCTAACACGATGAGGGTTTGTGGGCCCCTCTTGATAGTTTGCTTTGAATAAAACTCCTCCAGTAAGGCCCAACCTTGGTTTTACCATTTGCCTAATAACAACTAAAACTTGCATAGGGATTTTCCGGACCCCGTGGACTTAATCAACCCCCCGGGCCAGTGCTCCTCATGAGTGTTGGTCCAAACTAGAGCACCGTGCGAGACCACCCCTTGGCAACTTGGGTTATGTTGGTACCTGTACGCTAAGAACGAGATCGCGCTACTCCTGTCACGCTAGGTCGGTGCATTAGGAGGTCTTGCTAGAATAGTTTTACCATTGTCACAATATCTTGTGCACCGGGATTCCGAGTCTGATCGGAGGGTCCCACGATAGAGGATTGTCTCTGCGGATCGTGAGCTTGTCATAGGCTAAGTTGGGACACCCCTGCAGGGTTTAAACTTTCGAGAGCTGTGCCCGGGTTATGTGGTAGATGGGATTTTGTTAATATCCGGTTGTAGAGAACTTGACACTTGACTTAATTAAAAGGCACCAACCGCGTGTATAACCGTGATGGTCTCTTTTCGACGAGGTTCAGGAAGAGAACATGGTGGGGTTATGTTTGAACGTAAGTAGTTTAGGATCACCCCTTGATCACTTCTAGTTTACGACCATTGCATAGTTTCTCATCTTACTCTTGTACTCGTAAGTTAGCCACCATATTTTCTTAGCGCTTGCTGCAGCTCCACCTCATAACCTCATCCTACCCATAAGCTTAAATATTCTTGATCTCGCAGGTTTTGAGATTGCTGAGTCCTCGTGACTCACAGATACTACCAAAATAGTTGCAGGTTCCGATGATACCGATGCAGGTGACGCAACCGAGCTCAAGTGGGAGTTCGACGAGGACCTTGGCCGTTACTATGTTTCGTTTCCGGATGAGCAGTAGTGGTGCCTAGTTGGGACGATTAGGGATTTAGCATTTGGGGTTGTCTTCTTTTCATTTGGATCCGTTCATAGTCGGACTATGTGTGTACTCTGAATGATGTATGAATTATATGATTTTGTGTGACGTGGCAATTGTAAGCCAACTATTTATTTATCCTTGTTCTTGTACATGGGATTGTGTGAAGATGACCCTTCTTGTGACAAAACCAAAATGCGGTTATGCCTCTAAGTCATGCCTCGACACGTGGGAGATATAGCCGCATCTTGGGTGTTACAGCACAACCCACCAGGGCGCGCCAGGAGGACAGACGTGCCCTGGTGGGTTGTGCCCACCTCGGGTGCCCCCGGACCGCCTCGGGTCGACGAAATATTGATCCAGCCACCGCAGAGTCCAGAACCACCAGATCCAATCTAGACACCATCTCGGATGGGGTTCACCACCTCCATTGGTGCCACTCTGATGATGCGTGCGTAGTTCTTTGTAGACCTTTGGGTCTGTAGTTAGTAGCTAGATGGCTTCATCTCTCTCTCTTGATTCTCAATACAATGGTCTCTTGGAGATCCATATGATGTAACTTTTTTGCAGTGTGTTTGTTGGGATCCGATGAACTTTGAGTTTATGATCAGATCTATCTTTTTATATCCATGAAAGTATTTGAGTTTCTTTGATCTCTTTTATGCATGACCTCTTATAGCCTCGTATTTCTTCTCCGATATTTGGGTTTTGTTTGGCCAACTTGATCTATTTATATTGCAATGCGAAGAGGTGCTTTGTAGTGGGTTCGATCTTATGGTGCTTGATCCCAGTGACAGAAGGGGAACCGACACGTATGCATTGTTGCTACTAAGGATAAAACGATGGGGTCAATCTCTACATAGATAGATCTTGTCTACATCATGTCATCGTTCTTACTGCATTACTCCGTTTCTCCATGAACTTAATACAGTAGATGCATGTCGGATAGTAGTCGATGTGTGGAGTAATAGTAGTAGATGCAGGCAGGAGTCGGTCTACTAATCTTGGACGTGATGCCTATGTAGTGATCATCACCTGGATATCGTCATGAGTATTTGAAGTTCTATCAATTGCCCAACAGTAATTTGTTCACCCACCGCTTTGTTATTTTTCTCAAGAGAAGCCACTAGTGAAATCTACGACCCCTGGGTCTCTTTCTCATATTATTTGCCTTTGCGATCTACTTTCATTTGCTTTTATTTTCAGATCTATTAATCCAAAAACCCAAAAATAATTTGTTGCACTTTATTTTATTTGCGAACTATTTAATTCAATCTATTACAACTTTCTCCCGTTAGGCACCAATTTCTGGCACCGTTACCCGAAAGGGATTGACAACCCCTTTACCACGTCGGGTTGCGAGGATTTGTTATCTGTGTGCAGGGGCTATTTACGTTGTGTTGCTTGGTTCTCCTACTGGTTTGGTAACCTTGGTTTCACATCCGAGGGAAATACCTACCGCCGCTGTGCTGCATCATCCCTTCCTCTTTGGGGAAATACCGACGTAGCTTCAAGTGACATCAGTTATGTATAAATAAATAGCCAAAAATTCCTAATCCTACTTCACAGCATATAAACATTGATTTGATGCCAAATTTGTTTTACTATTTGTATAGGTGCTATCTGACGATGTGGACAGCGAGGATGAAGATGGCCAGAGGAGGTACAAGAGGCAAATCCTAAGGGAGCTTTATGCGGCAAAGCATAACAGGCATATTAGGACCTAGTACGGCGGCTATCGATGCCCATTTTTCAACCACAAGCTTCATGATGCGTATCTAAGTGTTCTGGCGCATGCAAGAGGACAGGCCGTTGTCTCCTTCAGGCAGAAGTATTCTTGCAAGGTGGCACACAACACGTATGCCGAGTGCCTGTAGAAGCTTCAGGATCATGCCGGCATGTGAGATCAAACTATGTACGCTTGAGTATGCTTAATGACGGTTGAAGTATGTATTTATGGTTGAACTACGCTTGTGTATGTGTACACTTATTATCTATGTCTGAGTATGTTTAATCTATGTTTACTTATGTCTAACCGTGGGATATGGATGCAATCAGTTCGGTTGATGGAATCTACCTCCGTCTTGGTTTATTGGTCCCCTTTGTAATTTGTGTTAAATTTTGACCAAAGGTTTAACTGACAAAATTTTAGTGCAGGTCAGCAAAAATTATATCGTTGGATGGATATTTGAGCATAGTGTTCAATAATATAATTTTTGGTGACATGCATAAACATTTCTTAGTTAAATATTTGGTCAAAATTTGGTAAAAATTACAAAGGGGACCAATAAACCAGGACGGAGGTAGTACGTCAATCACACACGGTTCCCAAAATTGGAACCGTGTGCAATGACTTTCATTTTGCCAGTTGCGTCAGTCACACGCGGTTGGCTCTAGCAAACCGTCGCCTCCAAAATTCTTTTCGGGACAGAAAACCCTCACCACCCAATTCAAAAAAGAAAAAAGAAAACCCTCACCACCCCCACATCACAAAAACTCTCACCCCGCCCACCACCCCCTCCGGTCCCCATTCACACCTGCACAAGCTCCTCCGCGTCTATGCATGGCACCGTCTATCGCGGCGATAACCACTTAGCTTGACGCTTGCTGCCGCCAGGCTGCCGGCAAAGCCCACCACATTTCGCCACTTCCGCTTGCCACCGCCTATCACCATCGAGTTTCTCAATGCTGCTCGCGCTTGACCCAGCTCCGCTCGGTTGGGGAATCTGTAGTACTGAGGGTTCTTTCTCTTGGTCAACAAGGTAACTAATTTAATGAGATATTATCTCATCTCTTATCCCAGTTCATCTGCCTCCTTTAATCACCCGAGCGAAGTCGTCATGAATTCATTTTTATTCGAGCTGATTTGAGGCTTTTCTTGCGTTCATAAAGTGTACAGTGCACGGACACATCAAGACCTTGCAGCCTCTTCCAGACATTCCATCTCACTGTACCAGATGCCTTGTGGATGCACGCGGTGTGTTCAATCTCACCCTAAATCGGTTGGCATGGCCTACTTCGCTGAACATATTCTAAATATTTCTACATTTGGATAAAAGGTGCCACATGCACCATATACGTCAAAGGGGATTTTCCCCTCTTCTTTCTATATTAGGCAAATTAATTATGTATTGTTCTTTCAATTACTCTCATATTTCCATGACATCATGTTTACCCTATCTATTTAATTATAGATTTTTGTCCTTCGATTTAAAATTATGTATATTTGTTTCAATTTGGGCCCATATTTGCATGTGACCATATTTTTTAAAAATCCTACCATTTTCTGCAGCACGTCCCTTGCTATGCAATAGAATCTGTAGTGCACAATCTTTCCCTTTACATACATCAAGACTGCAGGGAAGTCATTGATACGTCTCCAACGTATCTATACTTTTTGATTGTTCCATGCTGTTATATTATGAATCTTGGATGTTTTATAATCATTTTATATCATTGTTTGGTACTAACCTATTGACATACTGCCAAGTGCTAGTTTCTGTTTTTTTGTGTTTTTTACATCGCAGAAAATCAATATCAGACGGAGTCCAAATGCCACAAAACTTTACGGAGAATTTATATGGGCCAAAAGGAACACAACGGGCCTTGGCTGCGCCTGGGGGGTGCCCCGAGGGGGGCACAACCCACCAGTGCGCGCTAGAAGGCCCAGGCACGCCGTGGTGGGTTGTGTCCACCTCGGGTGCCCCCGGACCGCCTCTTTGTTCTATAAATACCCCAAAAACCCAGAACCCTAGGGGAGTCAATGAAATATTCATCCAGCCGCCACATAATCCAGAACCACCTAATCCAATCTAGAAACCATCTCGGATGGGGTTCACCACCTCCATTGGTGCCTCTCCGATGATGCGTGAGTAGTTCTTTGTAGACCTTCGGGTCCATAGTTAGTAGCTAGATGGCTTCATCTCTCTCTCTCTCTTTCTCTCTCTCTCTCTTGATTCTCAATGCAATGGTCTCTTGGAGATCCATATGATGTAACTCTTTTGCGGTGTGTTTGTTGGGATCGATGAACTTTGAGTTTATGATCAGATCTATCTTTTTATATCCATGAAATTTATTTGAGTTTCTCTGATCTATTTTCATATATTTGCCTCTGAGTTTCTTTGATATCTTATATGCATGATTGCTTATAGCCTCGTATTTCTTCTTCGATATTTGGGTTTTGTTTGGCCAACTTGATCTATTTATCTTGCAATGGGAAGAGGTGCTTTGTAGTGGGTTCGATCTTAAAGTGCTTGATCCCAGTGACACAAAGGGAAACGCCACGTATGTATCGTTGCTACTAAGGATAGAACGATTGGGTCTATCTCTACATAGATAGATCTTGTCTACATCATGTCATCGTTCTTATTGCATTACTCCATTTCTCCATGAACTTAATACACTAGATGCATGCTGGATAGCGGTCGATGTGTGGAGTAATAGTAGTAGATGCAGGCATGAGTTAGTCTACTAATCTTGGACGTGATGCCTATATAATGATCATTGCCTGGATATCGTCGTAATTATTTGAGGTTCTATCAATTGCCCAACAGTAATTTGTTTACCCGTCGTTTGATATTTTTCTCGAGAGAAGCCACTAGTGAAACCTACGGCCCCCCGGTCTTCTTGCTAGTTTTCTCTTGCATTTATTTTCAGATATTTGCCTTTGAGTTTCTTTGATATCTTCCCATTGCAAGACAAATAGATCAAGTTGGCCAAAAAAAACCCAAATACCGGAGAAGAAATACAAGGCTATAAGCAATCATGCATATCAGATATCAAAGAAACTCAAATAACTTTCATGTATATAAAAAGATAGATCTGATCATAAACTCAAAGTTCATCGATCCCAACAAACACACTTCAAAAGAGTTACATCATATGGATCTCCAAGAGACCATTGTATTGAGAATAAAGAGAGAGAGAGAGAGAGAGAGAGAGAGAGAGATGAAGCCATCTAGCTACTAACTACGGACCCGAAGGTCTACAAAGAACTACTCACGCATCATCGGAGAGGCACCAATGGAGGTGGCGAACCCCATCCAAGATGGTGTCTAGATTGGATATGGTTGTTTTGGACTCTGCGGCGGCTGGATGAATATTTCGTTGACTCCCCTAGGGTTCTGGGTTTTTTTGGGGGTATTTATAGAGCAAAGAGGCGGTCCGGGGGGCACCTGAGGTGGGCACAACCCACTAGGGCGCGCCTGGGCCTCCTGGCGAGCCCTGGTGGGTTGTCCCCTCCTCGGGACTCCCCCCAGGTATAACCAGGGCCCAACATGTTCCTTCTGGTCCATAAAAAATCTCCGTAAAGTTTTGTGGCATTTGGACTCTGTCTCATATTGATTTTCTGCGATGTAAAAACACGGAAAAAACAGGAACTGGCACTTGGCACTATGTCAATAGGTTAGTACCAATAAATGATATAAAATGATTATAAAACATCCAAGATTGATAATATAATAGCATGGAACAATCAAAAATTATAGATACGTTGGAGACGTATCAGTCACTCACAATTGTATACCAGCAATCGTTTGCTCACAACACATATGGCTTGTTAACAGGAATCATATGTGTTGTTATAGGTTTTCCCACATGTTTCCAATTACATACATGTTTGTCGTGTATCACACACATCTTGTTATATTGAACCGTTTCTGTTCTCTTGGCTCAAAGCAATCAGTTCACCCGAGTGAACTGCATGTCGTATATCGCACACACCTTGATCTGGCTGGCCGTTTCTTTTGTGTTGCCTAATCACGAATAGTTCATCTGAGTGAACCATATGCTGTATATCGCACACACACCTTCATCTAGCTGCCCATTTGTTTTGTTCCTCCTCATCGCAAACAGTTAATTGAACTGAACTGTATGACATGCATCGCACACGGAACTAAAATCTGAACTGTGTTTGATGCATCTGCCATCGCAAATGTTTTGCACCTTTTTGACGGTTTTTTACACCAACGTTTGCGATTATTGCATCGCACACAGTTTTGTCGAAGGGTCTCTAATCGTAGTATCGCGTTAGCAGCATCCTGCAGTAGTGCCTTTATCGCGTTGGGTGCAAGTTGTTGTTTGTTTGTGCAGGTATTCGGTGACTTGTGTGTTTCTCCTAGTGGATTGATACCTTGGTTCTCAAAACTGATGGAAATAGTTACTCTACTTTGCTACATCACCCTTTCCTCTTCAAGGGAAAAACTAACACAAGCTCAAGAAGTAGGAGGAAGAATTTCTGGCGTCGTTTCCAGGGAGATCTACGCCAAGTCAAGACATACCAAGTACCCATCATAGACTCTTATCTCTTGCATTACATTATTTGCCATTCGCCTCTCGTTTTCCTCTCCCCTACTTCTAAAACGATTTTGAAAAGATTTGCCTTTTCTTCGCCCTTCTTCCGTTTGATCTTTTGTCTGCTTGTGTTACCATGTGCCTTCTTTTTGCTTGCATCTTCGCTTGCTAAAAGTTTATGGATCCTCATCCACTTGCTAATCTTTTTATGAGATCCAATTATGATGAACCAATTGCTAGTGAGTTTTTTGCACTAGATTATCTTTATGAAGTTTTGCTTGAAATTCGTGAATCTAAAAATTGTGAACAAGAAATTTATGAAGTGATTCACGATAGCTCCTTGAATAAAAAGCATGATTGCAATGGTTTTAATATAAATTCTATTAATGTCAATTATGTTAATGATATGTGAAACCCTAAGCTTGGGGATGCTAATTTTTCTATGTCTACTACTTGTTGCAATGATCATGATTGGGGTGATTCTTCTTATGATCTTCCAAATCTATTTAAGCCCCATAATGAATATGTGATTGATAATATTGTTTGCACTAATATTGAAAGTGGGTTTGGAAGAGTGTCAACTTTAGATCCCACATATTTGGATAGTGTTCAATCTTATGAATTTTTTGGTAAAAGTGGGTTTAGAGAGGTCATGACTTTATTTTATGATAATCCCACTATTTTGGAAGAGTGTCAACTTTGCATGCATGTAGACCATGAAGTGAAAATTTTATGTGATAGTTATATTTTTGAATTTGATTATGATCCTACATGTAATTATTATGAGAGAGGTAAATATGGTTGTAGAAATTTACATGTTGCTAAATCACCTCTCGTTATGTTGAGATTGCTATTGTTTCTTTCCACTTCCTTGCATATTCTAGTTTTTGCTTGTCTTGATAATTTGTTTGCTTATAAAATCCCTATACATAGGAAGCATGTTAGACTTAAACTTGTTTGTCACATGTTTTATGATGCTCTCTTTGTGTTTCAATTTCTATCTTTCACGTGAACATCATTAAAATTATCAATGCCTAGCTAAAAGGCTTTAAAGGAAAGTGCTTGTTGGGAGGCAACCCATTTTTTTGGTTTTACTTATTTTCTATTTCGTAATAAATATTTCATCTAGCCTCTGGTTAGATGTGGTTTTGTGTTTTAATTAAGATTTGTGCCAAGTAAGACCTTTGGGATAGCTTACGGTGATAGTTGATGTGATCTTGCTGAAAAACAGGAACTTTTGCGCTCAGGAAAACAATTCTAATTTTTAGCAGAAACGTGAAAAATATTGATTCTATTTGAACAAGATTAATATACAAATTTCTTAGGTTGCCCTAATTTTTTAGAAGTTTTGGCGTTACAGAAGTATTCGAATTATCCAGATTTCTACAAACTGTTTTGTTTTTGATAGATTCTGCTTTCTATGTGTTGTTTGCTTATTTTGATGAATCTATGGCTAGTATCGGGGACTATGAACCATGGAAAAGTTGGAATACAGTAGACATTACACAAATATAAAGAAATAATGGGTTCACAATAGTACCAAAAGTGTTGATTTATTTTCTTATACTAATGGAGCTTATGAGATTTTCTGTTGAGTTTTGTGTTGTGAAGTTTTCAAGTTTTGGGTAAGGATTTGATGGAATATGGAATAAGGACTGGAAAGAGCCTAAGCTTGGGGATACCCAAGGCACCCCAAGGTAATATTCAAGGACAACCAAGAGCCTAAGCTTGGGGATGCCCCGGAAGGCATCCCTGTTGGGGAACGCAGTATTTCTAAAAAATTCCTACGATCATGCGAGATCTATCTAGGAGATGCATAGCAACGAGAGGGGAGAGTGTGTCTATGTACCCTCGTAGACCGAAAGCGGAAGCGTTCAGTAACGCGATTGATGTAGTCGAACGTCTTCGTGATCCAACCGATCAAGTACCGAAGGCACGGCACCACCGCGATCTGCACATGTTCAGCTCGGTGATGTCCCTTGTACTCTTGATCCAGCTGAGGCAGAGGGTGAGTTCCATCAGCACGACGGCGTGTTGACGGTGATGATGAAGTTACCGACGCAGGGCTTCGCCTAAGCACTACAACAATATGACCGAGGTGGAAAACTGTGGAGGGGGCACCACACACGGCTAAAGATCAACTTGTGTCTCTATGGGGTGCCCCCTCCCTCGTATATAAAGGAGGGGAAGAGGAGTCCGGCCGGCCACAAGGGGCGCGCCCAAGGGGGGAATCCTACTCCAAGTAGGAATCGGTCCCCCCTTTTCCTAGTCCAAGTAGGAGAAGGAAGGAGAGGGAGAGGGAGAGGGAAAGAGGGGCCGTGCCCCTCCCCTAGTCCTATTCGGACTCCCCTTGGGGGGTGCGCGCCACCTCCTGGCTGCTTCCCTCTCTCTCCCCTAAGGCCCACAAAGGCCCATTACTTCCTCGGGGGGTTCCGGTAACCCCTCCGGCACTCCGGTTTTATCCGAAACCATCCGGAACACTTCTAGTGTTCGAATAACATGGTCCAATATATCAATCTTTATGTCTCGACCATTTTGAGACTCCTCGTCATGTCCGTGATCTCATCCGGGACTCTGAACAACCTTCGGTACATCAAATCACACAACGCATAATACAAATCGTCATCGAACATTAAGCTTGCAGACCCTACATGTTCGAGAACTATGTAGACATGACCAAGACACATCTCCGGTCAATAACCAATAGCGGAACCTGGATGCTCATATTGGCTCCTACATATTCAATGAAGATCTTTATCGGTTAAACCGCATAACAACATACGTTGTTCTCTTTGTCATCGGTATGTTACTTGCCCGAGATTCGATCATCGGTATCATCATACCTAGTTCAATCTCGTCATCGGCAAGTCTCTTTACTCGTTCTGTAATGCATCATCCCGCAACTAACTCTTCAATCACATTGCTTGCAAGGCTTATAGTGATGTGCATTACCGAGAGGGCCCAAAGATACCTCTCCGACAATCAGAGTGACAAATCCTAATCTCGACCTATGTTAGCTCAACAAACACCATCGAAGACACCTGTAGAGCATCTTTATAATCACCCAGTTACGTTGTGACATTTGATAGCACACTAAGTGTTCCTCCGGTATTCAGGAGTTTCATAATCTCATAGTCATAGTAACATGTATAAGTCATGAAGAAAGCAATAGCAAAAAATTAAACGATCATAGTGCTAAGCTAACGGATTGGTCTAGTCCATCACATCATTCTATAATGATGTGATCCCATTCATCAAATGACAACACATGTCCACGGCTAGGAAACTTAACCATCTTTGATTAATGAGCTAGTCAAGTAGAGGCATACTAGGGACACTTTATTTATTTATGTATTCACACATGTACTAAGTTTCTGGTGAATACAATTGTGGCATGAATAATAAAAATTTATTGTGATATAAGGAAATATAAATAACAACTTTATTATTGCCTCTAGGGCATATTTCCTTTAGTCTCCCACTTGCACTAGAGTCAATAATCTAGATTACACAGTAATGATTCTAACATCCATTGAGTCTTGGTGCTGATCATGTGTTGCTCGTGAGAGAGGCTTAGTCAACGGGTCTGCAACATTAAGATCCGTATGTATCTCGCAAATCTCTATGTCTCCCACCTTGACTTGATCGCGGATGGAATTGAAGCGTCTCTTGATGTGTGTGATTCTCTTGTGAAATCTGGATTCCTTTGCCAAGGCAATTGCACCAGTATTGTCACAAAATATTTTCATTGGACCTAATGCACTAGGTACTACACCTAGATCGGATATGAACTCCTTCATCTAGAGTCCTTCATTTGCTGCTTCCGAAGCAGTTATGTATTCCGCTTCACACGTAGATCCCGCCACGACGCTTTGCTTAGAACTGCACCAACTGACAGC
This sequence comes from Triticum aestivum, assembly GCF_018294505.1. NCBI lineage: Eukaryota > Viridiplantae > Streptophyta > Magnoliopsida > Poales > Poaceae > Triticum > Triticum aestivum. Next base: position 44,385,104 of record NC_057803.1, read on the forward strand.
TCCACCATTCAATAAAAATATGTATCAAGTTTGTGGCTTAGAGTCATCCGGATCAGTGTCAAAGCTTGCATCGACGTAACCGTTTATGACAAGCTCTTTGTCACCTCCATAAACTATAAACATATCCTTAGTCCTTTTTAGGTATTTCAGCATGCTCTTGACCGTTGTCTAGTGATCCACTCCTGGATTACTTTGGTACCTCCCTACTAAACTAATAGCAAGGCACACATCAGGTCTGGTACACAGCATTGCATACATGATAGAACCTATGGCTGAGGCATAGGGAATGACTTACATTTTCTCTATATCTTCTGCAGTGGTCGGGCATTGAGTCTGACTCAACTTCACACCTTGTAACATAGGCAAGAACCCTTTCTTTGCTTGATCCATTTTAAACTTTTTTCAAAACTTTATCAAGGTATGTGCTTTGTGAAAGTCCAATTAAGCGTCTTGATATATCTCTATAGATCTTGATGCCCAATATATAAGCAGCTTCATCGAGGTCTTTTATTGAAAAATTCTTATTCAAGTATACTTTTATGCTATTCAGAAATTCAGTATCATTTCCGATCAACAATATGTCATCCACATATAATATCAGAAATGCTACAGAGCTCCCACTCACTTTCTTGTAAATACAGGCTTCTCCAAAAGTCTGTATAAAACCATATGCTTCGATCACACTATCAAAGCATATATTCCAACTCCGAGATGCTTGCACCAGTCCATAAATGGATCGCTGGAGCTTGCACACTTTGTTAGCACCTTTTGGATCGACAAAACCTTCCGGTTGCATCATATACAACTCTTCTTTAAGATATCCATTAAGGAATGCAGTTTTGACATCCATTTGCCAAATTTCATAATCATAAAATGGGGCAATTGCTAACATGATTCGGACGGACTTAAGCTTCGCTACGGGTGAGAAGGTCTCATCGTAGTCATCTCCTTGAACTTGTCAAAAACCTTTCGCAACAAGTCGAGCTTTGTAGACAGTAACATTACCATCAGCTTCAGTCTTCTTCTTGAAGATCCATTTATTCTCTATGGCTTGCCGATTGAGGGAGTCCTAGATTAGGGGGTCTCCGGACAGCCGGACTATCCCCAGACAAGCAAGTCAACTCCCACAAGGTGAACTCTCGTTGTTGGCACGGGAGTATCTGGCGGATGAGCATAACCTGGACTATGTTGACAAGCTTGAGCTTCTTGTCCACCATGTTTTGAATACATGTTTGGAGTCCGGTCAACTCTTTCGAACTACCCCAGGACAGGCCCTTCTCTTTCCAAGAGGTGAGCCTCATGGGGATGCCAGATCGGAACTCGGGGGCCGCTACCCATGCGGGGTCGCGCGGCTCGGTGATATAGAACCACCCCGATTGCCACCCCTTTATGGTTTCCACAAAGGAGCCCACGAGCCATGTTATGTTGGGCATCTTTCCCACCATGGCGCCCCCGCACTTCGCCTGGCGGCCGCCCACCACCTTCGGCTTGACGTTGAAGGTCTTCAGCCATAAGCCGAAGTAGGGCTTGATGCGGAGGAAGGCCTCGCACACGACGATAAACGCCGAGATGTTAAGGATGAAGTTTGGGGCCAGATCGTGGAAATCCAGGCCGTAATAAAACATGAGCCCCCGGACAAAGGGATGGAGAGGGAATCCCAGTCCGCGGAGGAAATGGGTGAGGAATACCACCCTCTCATCGGGCCTGGGGGTGGGGATGAGCTGCCCTCATCTGGGAGCCGGTGCGCGATGTCGTCGGGCAGGTATCCCGCTCTCCTCAGTTTCTTGAAGTCTCCCTCCATGACGGAGGAGACCATCCACTTGCCTCCTGCTCCGGACATGGTTGGAGAAGGTTGAGATGGAAGTGAGGACTTGGGCGCTAGAGCTCGAGTGTGCGGGAGCGGATGAGCAAAGGAGGAAGAAGGCGTGGATAGAAAGGTGAATCCTTATCCCTTTATATGGGCGGACGAAACTAAGCGTCCCCACTTGCCTGGTAAAACTCGCTTATCCCCCAAGCGCCGCAATTGATGGTGCGGTTGGGTTACCCACGCCTGTATTGATGAGAATCCCATAATAAGGGGACACGATCTCTGCTTTGACAAGACATGTCAAAAAACTGTCTCGCATTATGTGCGGGGCTGGTTAAAATAAATGGTTCAAATAATCACCGGGCCATGACATAACGTCATTAGATCTAAGAAAATATTATTCTCTCTACGGTGGAATGTGGAACTTATTTTGTAGGGTCGGACACTATCCTCGTATTCAAATTCTTCTGTGATGTATTCGGAGAAGGAACCCGCCTTGCAATGCCGAAGACAATACTGCGCGCCAGACTCATCGTCATTGAAGCCTGGTTCAGGGGCTACTGAGGGAGTCCTGGATTAGGGGGTCTCCGGACAGCTAGACTATCTCCATTGTCCGGACTGTTAGACTATGAAGATACAAGATTGAAGACTTCATCTCGTATCCGTATGGGACTCTACTTGGCGTGGAAGGCAAGCTAGGTGATACGTATATGGATATTTCCTCCTTTGTAACCGACCTTGTGTAACCCTAACCCTCTCCGGTGTCTATATAAACCAAAGGGTTTTAGTCTGTAGGACAACAATCACAACACACAATCATACCGTAGGCTAGCTTCTAGGGTTTAGCCTTTCTGATCTCGTGGTAGATCTACTCTTGTACTACCCATACCATCAATATTAATCAAGAAGGACGTAGGATTTTACCTCCATCAAGAGGGCCCGAACCTGGGTAAAACTTCGTGTCCCCTGCCTCCTATTACCATCCAGCCTAGACGCACAGTTCGGGACCCCCTACCTGAGATCCGCCGGTTTTGACACCGACACCGATCATCGGGCAAGTCAACCAAAGTCCATACTTCGTTCTCGTATACGGATCCCATCTCAGATTTCATGGCCGCAAGCCATTTTGCGAAATCTGGGCTCATCATCGCTTCCTCATAGTTCGTAGGTTCGTCATGGTCAAGTAGTATGACTTCCAGAACAGGATTACCGTACCACTCTGGTGCGGATCTTTCTCTGGCTGACCTACGAGGTTTGGTAGTAACTTGATCAGAAGTTTGAAGATCATCGTCATTAACTTCCTTACTAATTGGTGTAGGAATCACTGGAACTGATTTCTGTGATGAACTACTTTCCAATAAGGGAGACGGTACAGTTACCTCATCAAGTTCTACTTTCCTCCCACTCACTTCTTTCGAGAGAAACTCCTTCTCTAGAAAGGATCCATTCTTAGCAACGAATATGTTTCCTTCAGATCTGTGATAGAAGGTGTACTCAACAGTTTCCTTTCGGTATCCTATGAAGACACATTTCTCCGATTTGGGTTCGAGCTTATCAAGTTGAAGCTTTTTCACATAAGCATCACAACCCCAAACTTTAAGAAACGACAACTTGGTTTCTTCCAAACCACAGTTCATATGGTGTCATCTCAACGGATTTTGATGGTGCCCTATTTAACATGAATGCAGCCGTCTCTAAAGCATAACCCCAAAACGATAGTGGTAAATTAGTAAGAGACATCATAGATTGCACCATATCTAATAAAGTGCGGTTACGATGTTCGGACACACCATTACGCTGTGGTGTTCCAGGTGGCGTGAGTTGCGAAACTATTCCACATTGTTTCAAATGAAGACCAAACTCATAACTCAAATATTCACCTCCACGATCAGATCGTAGAAACTTAATTTTCTAGTTACGATGATTTTCCACTTCACTCTGAAATTCTTTGAACTTTTCAAATGTTCCAGACTTATGTTTCATCAAGTAGATATACCCATATCTGCTGAAATCATCTGTGAAGGTCAGAAAATAATGATACCCGCCACGAGCATCAACACTCATGGGACCGCATACATCAGTATGTATTATTTTCAGTAAGTCTGTTGCTCATTCCATTGTTCTGAAGAACGGAGTCTTACTCATCTTTCCCATGAGGCATGGTTCGCAAGCATCAAGTGATTCATAATCAAGTGATTCCAAAAACCCATCAGAATGGATTTTCTTCATGCGCTTTACACCAATATGACCTAAATGGTAGTGCCACAAATAAGTTGCACTATCATTATTAAACTTATATCTTTTGGCTTCAATACTATGAATATGTGTATCACTATGGAATAAAAGATTGTGGGGTTGTGCCTTGCAGTAGTTAGTCAAAAAATATGTGTATCACTAGCATCGAGATTCAATAAAAATAGAGCACTCATCAAGGGTGCATGACCATAAAAGATATTACTCATATAAATAGAACGGCCATTATTCTCTAATTTAAATGAATAACTGTCTCGCATCAAACAAGATCCGGATATAATGTTCATGCTTAACGCTGGCACCAAATAACAATTATTTAGGTCTAATACTAATCCCGAAGGGAGATGTAGAGGTAGCGTGTCGAGCGCGATCACATCGACTTTGGAACCATTTCCCACGTGCATCGTAACCTCATTCTTAGCCAATCTTCGCTTAATCCGTAGCCCATGTTTCGAGTTGCAAATATGAGCAACAGAACCAGTATCAAATACCCAGGTGCTACTGCGAGCATTAGTAAGGTACACATCAATAACATGTATATCAAATATACCTTTCACTTTGACATCCTTCTTATCCGCCAAATACTTGGGGCCGTTCTGCTTCTAGTTACCAGTCCCTTTGTAGTAGAAGCACCCAGTTTCAGGCTTAGGTCCAGACTTGGGCTTCTTCACTTGAGCAGAAACTTGTTTGCAGTTCTTATTGAAGTTCCCCTTCTTCCCTTTGCCCTTCTTCTTGAAACTAGTGGTCTTGTTGACCATCAACACTTGATGTTCCTTCTTGATTTCTACCTCCGCAGCTTTTAGCATTGCGAAGAGCTCATGAATTGTCTTATCCATCCCTTGCATATTATAGTTCATCACGAAGCTTTTGTAGCTTGGTGGCAGTGATTGAAGAACTCTGTCAATGACACTATCATTAGGAGGATTAACCCCCAGTTGAGTCGAGTGGTCGTGGTATCCAGATATTCTGAGTATATGTTCACTGACAGAACTATTCTCCTCCATCTTGCAGCTATAAAACGGAGAAATATTGCCTTAAAAACTGTTTTGGAGTCGGTTTACTTACCGTACCACATACCTATTTCTTTTCGGAGACTGAAACGTTCCGGAAAGTGTCCCTTATGTATTCCTCCGGGGTTACGGTTTCAATAATATTGGTTTCAACATTTATGGGATTACCTAAGATATAATGTTTGATTCTTTCGTCGTTCACCACCTTCGGATTTGTGCCTTCAAAGTTGTTGATTTTTATGGCACCGAAACGATAGACCTCCTCGATAACGTAAGGGCCCTCCCATTTAGAGAGAAGTTTTCCTGCAAAAATCTTAAACGAGTGTTGTATAGCAATACATAATTACCTAAATTAAACTCACGCTTTTGTATCCTTTTGTCATGCCATCTTTTAACTTTTTCTTTAAACAACTTGGCATTTTCGTAGGCTTGGGTTCTCCATTCATCAAGTGAGCTAATATCAAATAACCTCTTCTCACCAGCAAGTTTAAAATCATAATTGAGTTCTTTAATAGCCCAATAAGCCTTGTGTTCTAGTTCGAGAGGTAAGTGACATGCTTTTCCATAGACCATTTTATATGGAGACATACCCATAGGATTTTTATATGCAGTTCTATAGGCCCATAATGCATCATCAAGTTTCTTCGACCAATTCTTTCTAGACCTATTGATAGTCTTTTGCAAAATTAATTTGACTTCTCTATTACTCAATTCTATTTGACCACTAGACTGAGGGTGATAAGGGGATGCAATTCTATGGTTAATATCATATTTAGCAAGCATTTTACGGAAAGCACCATGAATAAAATGTGAACCACCATCAGTCATTAAATATCTAGGGACTCCAAATCTTGGAAAAATAACTTCTTTAAGCATTTTAATAGAAGTGTTATGATCAGCACTACTATTTGGAATAGCTTCTACCCACTTAGTAACGTAGTCAACAACAACTTGAATATGTGTTAGAGGAAGGAAAGGGTCACATATAGTCAAAGCCCCAAACATCAAATGGTTCAATAACAAGTGAATAATTCATAGGCATTTCTTCACGTCTACTAATATTACCAATTCTTTGACATTCATCACAAGATAAGACAAACTTACAGGCATCCTTGAAGAGAGTAGGCCAATAAAAACCAGATTGCAATACCTTATGTGCAGTTCTATCTCTAGCATGGTGTCCTCCATAAGCTTCGGAGTGACACTTGCATAGGATCTGTTCCTGTTCATGCTCGGGTACACAAGGTCTAATAACACTATCTACTCCTTCTTTATAAAGATGTGGGTCATCCCAAAAGTAATGCCTCAAGTCATAGAAGAACATTTTCTTTTGCTGGTATGTGAAACTAGGTGGTATAAACTTAGCAACAATGTAATTAGCATAATCAGCATACCATGGAGCAGTATGAGAAGCATTTATGACATTTAATTGCTCATCAGGAAAGCTATCATCAATAGGTAGTGGGTCATCAAGCACATTTTCTAACCTAGACAAGTTGTCTGCAACGGGGTTCTCAGCTCCCTTTCTATCAACAATATGTAAATCAAATTCTTGTAGCAAGAGAACCCATCTAATAAGTCTAGGTTTAGCATCTTTCTTTTCCATGAGATATTTAATAGCAGCATGATCAGTGTGAATTATTACTTTAGAATCAACAATATAAGGTCTGAACTTATCACAAGCAAATACAACTGCTAAGAATTCTTTCTTAGTAGTAGCATAATTTTTCTTTGAGCATTGTCTAGGGTTTTACTAGCATATTGAATAACATTTAATTTCTTATGAACTCTTTTCCCTAGGACATCACCTACAGCATAATCACTAGCATCACACATAATTTCAAACGGTAAATTCCAATCAGGTGGCTGAACAATAGGTGCAGAGATCAATGCTTTCTTAAGTATTTCAAATGCTTCTACACAATCATCATCAAAGACAAATGGTATATCTTTTTGTAATAAATTAGTCAGGGGCCGGGAGATTTTTGAGAAGTCCTTAATAAACCTCCTATAAAATCCGGCATGACCAAGGAAACTTCTTATACCTTTGATGTCCTTGGGACATGGCATCTTTTCAATAGCATCAACCTTGGCTTTATCAACTTCAATACCTCTTTCAGAAACATTATGCCCCAAGACAATACCTTCACTAACCATCAAGTGGCACTTTTCCCAATTCAAGACAAGATTAGTATCTTCACATCTCTACAAAACTCGATCAAGGTTGCTTAAGCAATCATCAAAAGAAGATCCATAGACGGAAAAGTCATCCATGAAAACCTCACAAATATTTTCACAAAAGTCAGAGAAGATAGCCATCATGCATCTTTGAAAGGTAGCAGGTGCATTACATAAACCAAAAGGCATACATCTATAAGCAAAAGTAACAAAAGGGCATGTAAAAGTAGTCTTTGATTGATCTTTGGCTGACATAGGTATTTGAGAGAAACCAGAATAACCATCTAGAAAGCAAAAATGTGTATGTTTGGATAATCTTTCTAGCATTTGATCGATAAAAGGTAAGGGGTAATGATCCTTTTTAGTAGCCTTATTTAATTTGCGGAAATCAATTACCATCCTATAACATGTAATAATTCTTTGAGGGATCAATTCATCTTTATCATTAGGAACAACAGTAATTCCTCCCTTCTTAGGGACACAATGGACAGGGCTTACCCACTGACTATCAGCAACGGGATAAATTATACTTGCCTCAAGGAGCTTTAGTATTTCCTTTCTTACCACTTCTTTCATTTTAGGATTCAGCCGGCGTTGATGATCATGAACTGGTTTAGCATCTTCTTCCAAATTAATTTTATGTTGACATAGAGTGGGACTAATGGCCTTGAGATCATTAAGAGTATACCCAATAGCAGCACGGTGCTTCTTCAGAGTTTTCAATAATCTCTCTTCCTCATGCTCTGAAAGGTTAGCACTAATAATAACAGGATATATTTTTTTCTCATCAAGATAATCATATTTAAGAGTATCAGGTAATGGTTCAAGCTCAAACACGGGATCACCCTTGGGTGGAGGAGGATCCCCTAGGATTTCAACAGGTAAATTGTTTTTCAGAATAGGTTCCTGTTTAAAGAATACTTCATCTAATTCCCTTCTTTCATTCATAAACATGTCATTTTCATGGTCTAACAAGTATTGTTCTAAAGGATCACTAGGAGGTACGGCAATAGAAGCAAGACCAATAATTTCATCCTTACTAGGTAATTCTTCTTCTTGGTGTTGTCTACTAAATTTAGAGAAATTAAATTCATGAGTCATATCATCTAAACCGATAGTAACAACATCCCTTTTGCAATCTATGGTAGCATCAACAGTGTTCAGGAAGGGTCTACCAAATATAATGGGATAAAAGCTATCTTGTGGGGAACCAAGAACAAGAAAATTAGCAGGATATTTAGTTTTCCCACACAAGACTTCAACATCTCTAACAACCCCCATTGGTGAAATAGTATCTCTATTGGCAAGTTTAATTGTGACATCAATATCTTCCATCTCAGCAGGTGCAATATCATGCATAACTTCTTTGTATAATGAATAAGGTATTGCACTTGCACTAGCACCCATATCACATAAGCCATGATAAAAATGATGTCCTATTTTAACAGAAATAACAGGCATGCCTACCACAGGTCTAGGTTTATCTTTAGCATAGGGTTTAGCAATTCTAGCAGTTTCATCATAGAAATAAATAACATGCCCATCAATATTATCAGACAAGAGATCTTTAACAATAGCAATATTAGCTTCAACTTTAACTTGCTCAGGAGGTGTATATGTTTTAATATTGCTTTTACGAACTACAGTTGAAGCTTTAGCATGATCCTTTATCCTAACAGGGAAAGGTGGTTTCTCAACATAAGAAGTAGGAACAATAGGATCATTATAAGTGACAATCTTTTCTTCAACTTTAATAGGTGCAGCTACTTTTACTTCTATGGGAGGATGATATTTAAACCACTTCTCCTTGGGGAGATCAACATAAGTAGCAAAAGATTCATAGAAAGAAGCTATTATCTCAGAGTCAAGTCCATATTTAGTGCTAAATTTACGAAAAATATCGGTATCCATAAAAGATTTAACACAATCAAAACTAGGTGTTATACCTGACTCCTTACCTTTGTCGAGGTCCCAATCTTCAGAGTTGTGTTTAATTATTTCCAATAAATCCCTTTTGAATTCAATAGTCTTCATCATAAAAGAGCCAGCACAAGAAGTATCAAGCATGGTGCGATTGTTATCAGAAAGCCGAGCATAGAAATTTTGAATAATCATTTTTCTTGAGAGCTCATGATTGGGGCACGAATATAACATTGATTTAAGCCTCCCCCAAGCTTGCGCGATGCTTTCTCCTTCGCGAGGCCAAAAATTATATATGTAATTGCGATCATGATGAACAAGATGCATAGGATAAAACTTCTGATGAAATTCCAATTTCAATCGTTTGTAATTCCAATACCCCATATCATCGCATAGCCTATACCATGTCGATGTGTCTCCCTTCAGAGCTAAAGGGAAGACCTTCTTCTTAACAACATCTCTGGGTACACCTGCAAGCTTAAATAATCCACAAAGTTCATCCACATATATTAGATGCTCATTAGGATGTTTTGTTCCATCTCCTAAAAAAGGATTAGCTAGCAGTTTTTCTATCATACCCAAAGGAATTTCAAAGCAGACAGTCTCATTTTCATTTTCATTTTCATTTTCAGTAGGTTGAGCAGGTTGAGGAACAACTCTTTGCTCTATTGGTCGGGGTGAAGATACCCCAAACAAGCCCCTCAGAGGATTACTTTCCATAGTAACAAGTGACAGTAAATTTCAGCACACTATATAAATTTTTCCTTACCAAATTCCACCTACCAAAGGCGCTTCACTCCTCGGCAACGGCGCCAGAAAAGAGTCTTGATGACCCACAAGTATAGGGGATATATCGTAGTCCTTTTGATAAGTAAGAGTGTCGAACCCAACGAGGAGCAGAAGGAAATGATAAGCGGTTTCCAGCAAGGTATTCTCTGCAAGTACTGAAATAAGTGGTAACAGATAGTTTTGTGATAGGATAATTTGTAATGAGCAACAAGTAACAAAAGTAAATAAAGTGTAGCAAGGTGGCCCAATCCTTTTTGTAGCAAAGGACAAGCCTGGACAAACTCTTATATAGAGAAAAGCGCTCCCAAGGACACATGGGAATATCGTCAAGCTAGTTTTCATCACGTTCATATGATTCGTGTCAGTACTTTGATAATTTGGTATGTGGGTGGACTGGTGCTTGGGTGCTGCCCTTACTTGGACAAGCATCCCACTTATGATTGACCTCTATTGCAAGCATCCACAACTACAACAAAAGTATTAAGGTAAACCTAATCATAGCATGAAACATATGGATCCAAATCAGCCCCTTACGAAGCAACGCATAAACTAGGGTTTAAGCTTCTGTCACTCTAGCAACCCATCATCTACTTACTACTTCCCAATGCCTTCCTCTAGGCACAAATAATGGTGAAGTGTCATGTAGTCGACGTTCACATAACACCACTAGAGGAGAGACAACATACATCTCATCAAAATATCGAATGAATACCAAATTCACATGACTACTAATAGCAAGACTTCTCCCATGTCCTCAGGAACAAACGTAACTACTCACAAAGCATAAACATGTTCATAATCAGAGGGGTATTAATGTGCATATAGGATCTGAACATATGATCTTCCACCAATTAAACCAACTAGCATCAACTACAAGGAGTAATTAACACTACTAGCACCAATCCCGAACTTAGAGACAAGAATTGGATACAAGAGATGAACTAGTGTTTTGAGAGGAGATGGTGTTGATGAAGATGTTGTGGAGATTGCCCTCTCCCGATGAGAGGAGCATTGGTGATGACGATGGCGATGATTTCCCCCTCTGGGAGGGAAGTTTCCCCGGCAGAACAGCTCCGCTAGAGCCCTAGATTGGTTCCGCCAAGGTTCCGCCTCATGGCGGCGGAGTTTCGTCTGAGAAGATGGCTTCTTATTTTTTTTTCAATCGAAATACTTCATATAGCAGAAGATGGTCACCGGAGGGCCACCAGGGGGCCCATGAGGTAGGGGGGCGCACCCAGGGGGTAGGGCGCGCCCCCCACCCTTGTGGGTAGGGTGTGGCCTCCCTGGTGAGGTTCTTGCTCTCAGTATTTTTTATATATTTCGAAAACGTCTTCCGTGAAGTTTCAGGACTTTTGGAGCTGTGCAGAATAGGTCTCTAATATTTGCTCCTTTTCCAGCCCAGAATCCCAGCTGCCGGCATTCTCCCTCTTTATGTAAACCTTGTAAAATAAGAGAGAATAGGCATAAGTATTGTGACATAATGTGTAATAACAGCCCATAATGCAACAAATATCGATGTAAAAGCATGATGCAAAATGGATGTATCAGTACACAATAGCGTCGTCCGTCCAGCTTAGTGCGGTGAGATGGTTTCTCGAAGAAGATGATGGAGAAGCGGAGTCAGCGAAGAGTGAAATGATGGTTGCTTCGTCCGTGCTTTGTGATTTGACGCCTCACTGCTTTGTGATTTGTAATAGAAGGGACAGGGGAGTAGACTCTAGGCTCTATAGTGTACATGCGTCCAAGCACGGGAGAAAGAGGAGAGAGGTTGCATTTTTCTATTCCTTCAATCAATCGGTTCCATCCTTTTGGCTTTGGCAACACCGTCCACAATGGTTTCCGCGATGCCAAAAGCTATTTTCACATTTGGATACACATTGTGGATGCCCTTAACCGTACCACTTGGTTTTGCTCCTGTGCTATCTATACAAATCTCAATTATATTGATCTAAAAAATTATATAATCAAGATTAGTAAAAAAAGGAGGTGATTTTGCCGCGCGGATGGCGGGGAAGGTTTCTTATTTTTAGAGGACATTGTCTTGGTGGTTTGCGAACATGCGGTCCCATGATTTAGTGCTTTACCAAGCCGATCTGCGTCCCACATGAGGCAGAACAACGGCAGAAGCAACACGTGGTTAACTTGAAAAAGATGAGGGAGAAGCGGATTCAACAACGAGTGAAATGATGGTTGCTTCGTCCCTCCAACTTCTTTTTTAGCATTATTACTTCGTCCCTCCAACTTACTGCGGGAAAGGTGCAGCTTTGTGATTTGACACCTCATTGCTCATTACTACGCTGGCGCCATGACTGGGTGCTTCACCCCGGCTGCTCTACACTCTATTCCGGTATGGCACGTGGACCCGGTAGCTTGATGTCCCACATGTCGGCGAAAAGGACTAGAAGATTTATGAAAGCGAGCACTCCGCTCTTACGACAGAGGAGTACACGACATGACGGCCTAGTGAACTGTCACTTGTACTGTATAGTACTATAGTTTTGCTGTTTCGCACAATCCATCGATACAAACCCGATTAAACATGAAAGGGCGGGATTTTTCCCGCGTGGTATATGATACTGGCCATACATTTCAAAGGCAATTTTAATGTATGCAAACTGAATAATTAAGTAACAATATGATATCTATTAAAACTAAAAACACATATGATTTATTGTGTTGGAGTGTAGTAGTAGTGTTGTATTGCATAGTTGTTACATGTAGCATGCGAGAACGTGTAGAGATGTTGTTTTGGAGGGCCTGCAAAGAGAAAAGCGTAATACGTTCACCGAACTTCGGAATAAGCTGATTATGGTCACTATATACGTTTTGCAGTGATTATACGGTCACTTGCTCACGGTTCAGCATCGGATTGCGCTCTGTTGACCGGCCAAATAGTCTGCGTGGCACCATGTTGACTAGTTAAATTGAACATGTTCCTTGTGGGTCCCACCTATCAGTTCGCATAGGGAAAAGGTCTGATAAACACAAATTTACGCAGGGCGACAAGACTCCAACCTGTGCGCGGGAATCACCTGGTTGTATATGTGTCTGTCAGGGCCTGATGTGTGCGCATGCACGTGTAGGTTGAGCACTTGAGCGTGAGAGTGTGTGTTGGTCGTGTGGTGTACTGGTGTGTGCATGCATGTGTGCGTGTGTGTACGTGTGAGTGTTGCGTGCGTGCGTGGCTGCATGTGTATGTGTGAGTGTTGCATGCATGAGTGGGTGCATGTGTTCGTGCGGGTGTTGCGTGCATGCAGTTCGTGTGCATGGAGGCGTGTGTATAATCACCACACCAGCTCCTGTGTGTTAAAACATATGGCTCAGCATACCAATACAAGGCTACCTTGTTCGTTGTGCCCGCGGTCATGACTTCGAACCACCGTCCAATATTTTTTTGTCGTTTGTTTTCATTCTTACTAGCAAGATGCCCGTGCGTTGCACGTAACATCAAGATGCATTTGTATGACTAGTTTATCTTGTGAGAGAAAATGATGAACGAGGGAATGCCTTATTTGCAAATGTGGAGAGGTGTGTGGGTACCTTTTTGCAAAATTGCCATAGTTTCTTTCCTATCCGTCAGATATAAATCGGGCGGCCTATATTGCAGGATGGTAGGCACACCATCATCACCAACTATGTTTTTTATAAAAGTGTATTTTATAAGAGTGTAGATGTAGAGTAGATACACGCCGACAGGTGGGCCCGATGGTAGTGAGATAATGTGATGCAACACTAGAGGTGCCACGTGGAGCGTTTAACTGGTCAACTACTCGTGTCTAGAGCAAATACAGAGTTGTACGGTGAGCCCGTGACCGTATAATAACCACAAAATGTAAATGGTGACCGTAATGAGTGGATTCTGAAGTCCAATGTACGTATCATGCTTTCGCTTCAAATATAATGATCGTCACTCTATATATCGCGAGAGAAAGATGAAACGTGCGTGAATGTGTTGGGGGGCTTACTTTTAGAGGACCTAGAGATAGTTTGTGTGCGTACGTGAAAGGGGCGTAGAGGGGGGGTTATGCAATGGAGAGAGAGATGCTCTTCGTTTCTCTTTATTATGACTAACTTTATATATAGTATAAAAATATACAAATTCACAGTGCGGAATAAATATCATTGTGGGCACCATGCAATGCAAATTAGCGTTCATACTCCCCCATATAACTTTGTAATGTTGTATATATGTAGAAATTCTAAAATAATTTTTTGGCCACACTTTATTCAAAAGGAATGTTGTATGCGAAGTAAACGTGAAGAGAGGGATTTTTAGATCAATGGGGTACGTGATGTAACATGTGTGAATGTGTAGTTGATGCATTTGGCAGGGCCTAGAGAGGTATGCGTGTGTATTACATATTCGAGAGAGGCATGGATAGAGGGGCCGGCGGGGGGGGGGGGGGGGGGCATGGGTGAGATAGCACGAGAAATGAGAGTGGTCTAGAGAGACGAATATGACGTCACGGTGAGAGATTCCCTTGAGTGTGTATATGCAAGGGGGGAGTGGATAGAGCCACCAGGAGAATTTTTTTTGTGTGTGTGGTGTCTGTGTTGGTATGTGTGGGTGTGAGAAGATAACAAGACGTGGGGCAGAGGGTGGGTCACCGTGTGAGGTTCGGTGGGTCGAGGTGAGGCCCTTCGTTAGGTTCCGTCCTGCGCCACATTGGTCGGCCCGTGACGCATATAGGGAGACCCATGGATGACTGGTCGTACAAGACAAAAATAACATAATTGTGAAGGACTCTGTGTCCACTGACAAAGCCGGCTAGGATTTGTAACCCTGGGTTCTCGGACTAAGGTAACCCCTTTATCTCTGATATTACAATTCATCCAACATAACTTTAAGGGGAATCCTATAGAATGCTCTGCTAGAATCATACTCGTCGATTAGGAAGAGAGGTGTGAGACAATGCGTGAGAGACATGCCTAAAGATAATGTGCGTACAGAAGACACGTAGGCAGGTCTACGTATATAGAAAGGGTCGATGGGGATTGTGCATGTGTATGCTTGCGAGAGGAAGAGTGCTTGTGATAAAGGTTAGTGAAAACAGTCATAAATGGTTACAAGAGGGAGGGAGGGTTATATCGAGAGCATGTGTGAGAGAAAGACACCTCGGGAGAGAGTGTGTGAGCATGTGTGAGAGACCACCGATGGAGAGTGAAACTACACGTAAAAGACTGTTGTACACATTGATTATAAAGATATAAATTGTATCCAAATATTAGGATGGGATCATGAAATTTGCAGTTCGCGTAAGGAACGGTCATTGATCCATCAGACATCTAGATTCTATCGAATTTGAGCATGTCTATGTTATTATTCGACACAATTGATCCACATAGTTAGTATTTTGAACTCCATACAATGCATCGCTTTAGCGATCGAATATAAACGTGAGTATAGTTCATGTTGTGTGTGTAAAGCACATTATACATACGAAAGATACACAATGAACATTATAAATAGCTACCTATGAACTAGCATACATTTGAATTCAACTTAAGGTGGTTTAAAAAAATCGAATCCAACATGAAGTCCATTCAATTATTCAAATTTGATATCATGGCATTTGTAAATCATACCTAAATTATAGGGGCACCAATCTTTGCTCTGATTTTGTACATAATAGCATATGTAGTTGTGTACAAAATAGATTCAAATTTAGCTCCTCCATTCCAAAATAATTGTAGTTATAGGATTTTCAAGTGTCAAAATTTCAAAAAGAAGCAGATAATTTAATGAGGTTTTCAAACATACAAGGTCAAATTTAACGTTGTCTATTTAGGCCAATCCTCAAAGTTCAAGTGTACTCTAAACGTAAATGCTTGTGTTTCAAAATTTTGAACGAAGCGCCAAAAGAGCCTCTACTCGCCCAAAACCGCGTGAGACCAATGTTTGGTAGTACAAGGAAATTACTTTCCTAATAACTCCGACCCGTGAAACCTACTGGCTCGACGTCCAAAGGTCTAAACCGGGGTAGGTTTGTTGCTTCATCTAGACGCCACGCAACCGCCTCCGAAAAACGTTGATACACAATGGCCACCTAAGCACACATGCACGCGGCCGAAGTTGCTCCCGCCGACTATTTGGGACACCTGGGATTACCATCCTACCCCTGATCCGTAGTTGGTCCGAAATTTAAGAGGGGGGCAAAGTTTGTAATTTCCCCAAATTTCAAACATGTGCGGCCCATCTTCTGTTCAAAAAAGCCAAAAACAAGTGCGTCCCAGACCGAAACATGGTTCTCCCCCCTCCCCCCGCCCACCCGTCTGATTCCCCATTCGTACTCCGTGGGCGCAAAAACTACCTCTCCACTAGCCACGAAACCCCGGCGTCCTCCGTCCGCCACCCCATCCCACCCATCAACCTGTCAGGACCCCGATTCCAAGTCACATCGATCTAGCCGGTAACACCTCATATCACATTGCGGCCTCACGCACGGTATCCCCACGGGTGTCGTCTTACCATGGCCCGGGACCGTTTGCGCCTTTTGGCTCACGTATATGATAGTGTCGCTAGCATCCGTATGACAGAGAACCCGGGCCGACATTGCTAGTCGTGAACCCAAAACGGCACAGACCTATGGAGACAAGCATACATGAATCACATCGAGCATGTCGGTCAACAGCGTGTGAATCCGGGCTGTAGCACTGGGCTAACAGGACTCCGGGTAACCCAGGCTGTAGCAGGCTAGGCAGGACTCCGGAAGTCACCGCGTGACATTTTCCCGAAGGGACAGACATAGGAACGAAGTGAAACACATGTCGTCCAGTCAAGTGTCCTGAGCAGTAGTGCTGGGCTAGCAGGACTCCGGTGAACCAGGCTGTAGCGGACTACTATGGCTCAAGGAGCACTAGACTACATTTCCCCATAAGAGAGGCTGCCAAGGATAAACAACTAGATTGTCGGATCCCACACATACCAAGCATTTCAATCATACACACAATATGCTCGATATGTGCAAATACAACATGGCATCACAACAAAACTCTACAACTCAAGTAGTATTCATTAGGCTCCGAAGAGCCAGATATTACAAACATGGGTCTCATGACCCAACATTCATAGCATACCAGATAAAGCACAGGCGGAAGCTTAATATGTCTGAATACAGACATCTACAAAAGAAAAAGCCTGAGAATCCTGACTATCTACCAGATCCTGCCGAGGGCACAAGATCATAGCTGAGGTATCAAGCTAAATGTCGAAGTCCACACGGAACTACTAGCGAGACTGACGTCTCTCTGCAAAAACATAGAATAGGCAAACATGAGTACAAATGTACCCAGCAAGACTTACATCAGAACTAACTACATATGCATCGGTATCAACAAAGGGGTAGTGGAGTTCAACTGCAGCAAGCCAGCTTTGACTCAGTGGCTAACCTGAACTACGACTGCAAGCAAATCTTTTGAGGTGGCGCACATGAGTCCACATATTCACCATGTCAATACACCACTATGGATCCGCTTCCGTCTCCCTACGAGAACGCCATCCATAGCACTCACACTTATCTTGCGAGTTTTAGAGTATCCACTTTCACTTGTCTATGAACTGTTATAGGCAACCCAGAAGTCCATTACCACGGACACGGCTATTCGAATAGATGATGTTAACCCTGCAGGTGTGTACTTCTTCACACACGCTCTCACCACTTACCGCCGTTTACACGACATGTACTCGGCAACCTTCAAGCGGAAGCCCAACGAGGGTGTCGGCCACGGCCTACCTAAACACTCAAGTCTCTAGTCCAGGTTTATCGCCTATCCAGGTTCCATCCGTAGGGAGTCCGGCCGAGGTTTCCACATACGGCCCCGGACGATGTGTACAGGGTTCCGAGACACCAAACGGGCGCCCGGCATGCCTGGCCACGGTGTATCTACCGCATCATAGCCCACCCCTAGGGTCAGCGCTACGCACGGCCACCAACACATATCCTATAAACACCAGAAACTAGTTGCAACTGCTGGATAGAGGACAAGGGTGATCAAGAAGCCGAGAGGGTCCATTGGTTTCGGGCCCAATGCGTGGTAGTAACTGTTTCATGGATCACAAACACATAACTCAGTTCCTAAGAACGGTTTCAATGAGACAACCCACCATGTACTCCTACATGGCCTCTCACCGCTACCTTTACCAAATCGTGTTAACACACTTAGCTCACACACAGTAGGGCATGTTCACAACTTTCCAATTCATTCCCGATGAATCAGACCTGACTCAACTCTAAGCAATAGCAGGCATGACAAACAAGCATGAATGAGTAGGCACATCAGGGCTCAAACAATTCCTACTTATGCTAGTGGGTTTCATCTATTTACTGTGGCAATGACAGGTCATGCACGGGAAAGGGGTTCAACTACCGCAGCATGTAACAGTTGAATCGTTGTTGTCCTAATGCAGTAAAAGAGAGCAGGAGCGAGAGAGTGGGATTGTATCGGAATGAACAAGGGGTTTTTGCTTGCCTGGCACTTCTGAAGATGATATAACTCTTCATCGGTGTCATCAAACTCATCGTCGGAACGAACGTCTACCGAGAGGGAACAACCACCGGAAACACAAAAGGAACCGCAATCAATGCAATGCACATACATATGAATGATATGTCATATTAAGGTACTGAATTGACCTAGTGCAACAGTTAGTCATATTCATTGAAGTGGAATTCAAACCTATAGCAAATTCCAACTCCAAAACCAATTACAATTTATTCCATAATCATGAATTGTCCTATTC
This sequence comes from Triticum aestivum, assembly GCF_018294505.1. Taxonomy (NCBI): domain Eukaryota; kingdom Viridiplantae; phylum Streptophyta; class Magnoliopsida; order Poales; family Poaceae; genus Triticum; species Triticum aestivum. The sequence continues at coordinate 44,403,801 of NC_057803.1, forward strand.
AGTGAGGTTAACTTGTTCAAACATGCATGAAAATACCATATTCAAATTCTTTGGATTTTTCTGATAATTTTTCATATATAAATTATTTCATTTGGAGTTACGGTTGATTTTATATGATTTTTAGAAGTTTAAAACATTTTCTGGAATTTCCTGGATTAAATTAAACCCAGAAAATAGATTATTGCGTCAGCACTGTGTCATGCTGACCTCAGCAGGTCAATAGAACTGCCCTGGGTCAAACCTGACGTGTGGGGTCCATACGTCAGTGACACTGGGCTGGTTTGTGTGGATGGCAGGTGGGACCGGTCAACGTTGACTTGACCAAAGTCAAAGCTGACACGTGGGGTCCACACATATTAGTACTAATCTTAACAGAAAATTAGACTAACTTAATTAGTCACAGGGTCCCACACGTCAGTGGCTCTAGAGGGGTCATTAGTGGGCTCATTAGCAACTAATGATGTCACCACGTCGGCCTCGCCGGAATCTGGCCGGCGGCAACCATTCCGCATGGCGGAGGTGTCAGGTTTTGCCAAACGGCGACCATTGGGCTCGCGGTTTGGCCCTACGGGTTGCTGGACGTGCACCGCATCCAACGGAGCAGGCTGCTGGGCGAGGAGAGATCGGGAACTATGGCGGCGACCACTTGGGCGGCGGCCGGAGCTACGGGCGTGCTCGGGTTGGAGCTTGGGGGCACATGGGGAGGAGCTGGTGGGCGCTACGGGCTCCTGGAGCCGTGCTGAGCACAACGGTGTGCCCGGCTTGGAGCTACGTTTGCTCTAGCCACGGTGGCGACGAAGCGCAACGACGGCGAGCTTCGGTGACGGCGGGGAACGGCGCTATGGCAAGGAAACGACGCGGGGAAGAGTGGGTAACGACGGTGGAGCTCACAGGGAGTCAGACGGCGGTCTCACCGGGCTCGGGGATGGCCGGATGGTGACGAATCAAGCGGTGGGGATCGCCGGCACCGAGGTTGAAGAAGACGTCCGGGACGGTGATGCGGTGCTCCCCCGGTTGTTTGGCTCGGCGTGGATGAGGAGGGCGAAGATACGGAGCTCGGGCTCGCGGAGAGGGAGAAAGGGAGTGGTTGTGGCCGCGGCGAACGGCATCGGTGTGCTCCGGCTTGTTCGGTCGGCCATGGGAGAGAGAGCAGAGGGGAGGGAAGAGGTTGCGGGCGAGGGAGAGAGAGGTCAGGGGTCTCTGGGTGTCTCCAGGCGCGAGGGAGAGGCAGGAGGTGGCAAGCAGGAGCTGGAGCCTGCGGCCTGCGCGGGCGCTCTCTCGCGGCGACAGCAGCAGCTTTGGGGCAAGGGGAGGAAGACGACAGGAGGAGCCCCTGGTGGGCTGGGCTGGCTTTGCCCAGTGTTGTGCCGGTTGGTGGGCAGCACAGGTGAGGCTAGGTACGATTCCTTTTCTCTCTTTTATTTCAGTTTTCTATTTCTTTTATTCTGTTTTGAATTAGTAAAAATACTAATCCACTTTGTAAAATCCTAAAAATAATTGTGGGTAGTGTTTGGATTATTTCCAACAACCCAAAACTAGTTTCAGAGTTATTAGAGCATTTAAAGATATTTATAGGATTTAAATGCTCCAATTCAAATACGATATGAGTTAATTCAAAGATCGAGAATGTCCTGGAAATATATTCATCATTTTTGGCAGAGGTTTTCACCTTTATCAAAAATCATGAACATTTTCAAAGGATATTTTGGGATCTCTGAAAATATTTTTACTGAGCCTAGTTAAATTCATTTGGTGCTAGGGTTTCAACAATCCCCATTTCAAGTTTCATGAAATTTAAACATGATGCATGGATGCAATGCCACTAGTTACAAGCAAACTCTAGGGCTGTGACAACTCACCCCCACTAAACAAGAATCTCGTCCCGAGATTCAAGACGCGAGGTAAGAAGATAGAGGGGACACAAATCTAACATGATCTTCACGATCCAACTGTCCTTCTCAAAGATGTTGATTCATTGCTTCAATTTGATCTTGACGTCTTTGCTTTCGAGATCTCCATCCAACACGATGCTGGCAGAAAGAAACTCTATAGGAATCCATCTCCTCGAAGATCGAGTACTCATGATCAACTTAGGGAGTGAGACGTTGAAACATCCCTTAAGCTGAGAGACAAAACACACATCAGGGGTGATGGAAAGAAGTGGATGACAAGGGTTCAAATTGGTAGACAATAATTCCACACCTAAGAGGGTGGTGAACAGTGTCAACGTAGCGAGGAGTTAGGTTGCCAAGATACCACAATGAGACACCTTAAGGAAGGTGACTCGCAGAAATATTCCCTTAAGTGGCAAAAAGAATTACTTTTGAATGGATGATGTGGACTACCTTGTTGAAGAAAACGCGATGGATGATTTGCTTATCATTGGAAATGGATGGAACCCGTGGTAGGACCACTTTGAAGATGATCCTGATCAGTAATTACTGAGAAGGGTATTCCGTAGTAGGATGACACAATGGCGGTGCAAGCTGGGAACAAAATGCAAATGCTGGGAATGATTCTAGTAACTGGGGAGAAACCCAACAGTAGAGAGAGATTCCACTGTTTGAAAGGTTATGGCATAATTGAAGAAACTGAGAACGGATCCCAGTTAATGCCGACGATAAATCCTAGTGCTTACGCGTGCTCTCAAGAACTTGAGCATTTCCGTATTCATCAAGGTTTTACCAATATCCGTGTCAAGGATCCTGGCAACACAACATGCTACCATGATGAATAATGGTGGAAGATGCAGATGCAAAGAAAGATAACACTTTCTCAGATTTTACCTTAGCGAGGCCAAGGGATCAAAATCTGGATGATCGACCGAGAGACATTTAGCGCTCCGCTTCTAATGTTCTCCTTGATGTGCTAGCCTAACCCATTCATTGAAATGGTTTGGTATCTCGAACATCAAGTAGCAGGTCAGACTCCGGGAGCTTAGGAATCCATAGGGAATAACTACTGGAGTAAATCCTACGTAATCCTTATGGGGAGGTGGCCAACTTACTCAATCAAGATAGTACAATAATAGGTCTTCCGGCTGGGTGTGTTGGCCACGACATCCACTTTACCGGGTTACAGAGAGACCAATATCATAGCTCTTGGGAAAATGTCCCAACCATCACATCTACCTGAGATTCAGATCTGGTTGGTGTCAGGATATTACAGACTCATCGAATCTAGAAAGAAATGAAAGTTTGCAACACAAATCGACGAGATGACATTACGAGATTCTCAGGAAATGGACTATGGTAGTAAGCTCCAAAACATGAGCTGGTTCTTCTAAACACATGTGAACACGCTGTCCCAGACAAGCATGACCACATGGTGGTCTTACAATGAAACACTACCGAGTCCTGGTTGGGAACCATCATCAAGGATATCAAAGTCCTTGCATAAGTCATATGATTAGCTCTTATGGAGAACTTCTTCTCCCTGAACAAGTCAATCAGTGGCTTGGTGTGCTAGGGACACGTATGGAATGAAGATGATCAGTCTATCAGACCATAGAATACTCCGCACGTGCATGACGGACTTGGGATGATTCCAAAGGAAGCAAAACAAACTTTCCCGAATTCACGGCGGCAACTTACATCAAATGCACGTGAATCAAAGGAAGTCATTTCTTTCATCCAAACATATACTTCATGAACAGGGCGTGAAGAAAATGCTTACACAATTTTCCAACACTAGCTGGATGTTCAACACAAATCATGGAGGAGACAAAATGCCGCTGATGGGCTCAACAGCAACTCATCGGAATTTCCATATCACTGTACTTCCACCACTATGTGAACAATGTGATAGTATTGGTCATGCCAAAGATGTAATGGTGTATGCTCGAGGAGTCAACCACGAGTAAGACAACATTACGAACATCGTTGGTTCTGGTTTGATTTGAGGATAGCCCACACTCAAAACAAAGTTTGGACAAGACAATAGATCCAACAATTGATCACGAGGATCAATCGATGAAGATATCATCTTTCTTCAACACACACACAAAAGATATCCCTTAACACGAACTAAGTCAGACAAGCTTTTATCTTCCAACTCTCCAAGTTGTTGTTTAGCTTAACCAACTAGCTCAAGGGTATCCAACACAGATTCTTGGAGAATGGGTGGTTTGGAGTAAAACCAGCATGATCATGAACTCAACATAGTGGTCAGGTGTCAACCTGGTAATACTTCCGATAAGATATTCGGAACATCACGAACCACCGATATGTTACTATGCTCGAGAACAATCATGCTTTCGAGGCAAGATGACATGATCAGAAGGGTAAGGGATTCAATTCTAATTCAAAGATCGAAGAGTGCACCAGAAATAAGGACAAGATAACACGAGCGATCCTAGAATAGTGATTTCATAACCAACACACAAAGAATGATATTAATGTCCATTAACTACCAAGCAACACGGTTGCTAGGAGTATTGATTTCACACATCACAATTCACTTGTCGGCATTCTGGTTACAACAACACGAGGACCGAGAAATGAATGATGATGGTGCCAAGTATCACTGCATCAAGAGTTCATAAGAGATGGTGCAATTCTCAGGATATTCTTGACATAAAGTGGGTAATACTTCAGGTAGAACAGAGCAAAAGCTGGATTAGCATTTGATCTACAGAACACAACTACTTTGATCCAATCCTGGATATGGATGAGGTACTAGAGTTTGTTTCTCCTAGTCATTCTGAAATAGGATGGCCTAATGGACCACAAGAATGATAGCATCGATAACACGGATGCACAATTACTCCTAACTATCAATTGATAGACGATGGTCGGAATACAAATGAAGAGGGACAACTCAAGAGGACATATATCTTTCTAAGTTGTGGATGCATAGATTAATATGTCGAACCAAGTTCAACAAGTTTCTTCTAGATAACCCATGCAGAAAGGTATAACTGGCAGAATCACAATTATGAATGGAGAACTCCTCAAGAGTACTCTAATTGTGATATTTTGGTTCAAAGAACTTATGCCTTAATGGTTCATGGTATTTGGAAGAAGGAAATACCACAGACCTCGAGGACTGTCGCAAGGTTACTAATATCTTAAAGGAACGAGCAAACACTATCAACAAGAGGTGACTGGAGTGAATCTCGGGTTCAAACCTAGGAATAAAATACCTACTAACTAAATGGCATCACGGGATGCTTTCGAGAATGATGGCCAGAATCATCACACTGGGAACACAAGACATGGCTAGATTACTAGGTGATCCTCTAAAACACCTAGGGTCATCATACTAGCTCCAACCTATATGTCGAGGCAACAGAGTGCCTCAACTCACCGATTAGTGTGGTTAATCTGGCCCAAAAGGATATCAGAAACGGGAAGAAAGGATTTGCAAATGCACCAGACTATTTAGAAACCTGGGATGACTCGGACAGCATAACGGCTGTAAATGCTCAAAAGATTTGAGACATCCTGCAAAAATGGTGGCATAACCACTCAACAACACAATATCAAGGTTCTGAGATCAACTGTCAACATATGGAAGTAGTAGGAATGGAACTGAGGCTTGAACTATCAATTCTATAAGTCTAAGGATTAGTAGCACGTCATCCTGATAGATAGATGAGAAGGCATAATTCTTAATCCCCGTAGAAAAGAAGAGTTTGACTCAGATCAGAAGGGCATAGGGTAAAGGAGTAAAAAGAGCCCTACGTTCCCTTCTACAATCAATTCCCTTACATAACTAAAGCATTTCTAGACTCGATTTCAACCAGTTTGGCTTGGTAATCCTACAGGCAGTCAGGCCCTGATACCAAAGCTGTCAGGACCCCGATTCCAAGTCACATCGATCTAGCCGGTAACACCTCATATCACATTACGGCCTCACGCATGGTATCCCCACGGGTGTCGTCTTACCATGGCCCGGGACCGTTTGTGCCTTTTGGCTCACGTATATGATAGTGTCGCTAGCATCCGTATGACAGAGAACCCGGGCCGACATGGCTAGTCGTGAACCCAAAGCGGCACAGACCTATGGAAACAGGCATACATGAATCACATCGAGCATGTCGGTCAACAGCGTGTGAATCCGGTCTGTAGCACTGGGCTAACAGGACTCCGCGTAACTCGGGCTATAGCAGGCTACGCAGGACTCCGGAAGTCACCGCGTGACATTTTCCCGAAGGGACAGACATAGGAACGAAGTGAAACACATGCCGGCCAGTCAAGTGTCCTGAGCAGTAGTGCTGGGCTAGCAGGACTCCGGTGAACCGGGCTATAGCGGACTACTATGGCTCAAGGAGCACTAGACTACATTTCCCCATAAGAGAGGCTGCCAAGGATAAACAAGTAGATTGTCGGATCCCACACATACCAAGCATTTCAATCATACACACAATATGCTCGATATGTGCAAATACAACATGGCATCACAACAAAACTCTACAACTCAAGTAGTATTCATTAGGCTCCGAAGAGCCAGATATTACAAACATGGGTCTCATGACCCAACATTCAGAGCATACCAGATAAAGCACAGGCAAAAGCTTAATATGTCTGAGTACAGACATCTACAAAAGAAAAAGCCTGAGAAGCCTGACTATCTACCAGATCCTGCCGAGGGCACAAGATCGTAGCTGAGGTATCAAGCTAAACGTCGAAGTCCACACGGAACTACTAGCGAGACTGACGTCTCTCTGCAAAAACATAGAATAGGCAAACTTGAGTACAAATGTACCCAGCAAGACTTACATCAGAACTAACTACATATGCATCGGTATCAAGAAAGGGGTAGTGGAGTTTAACTGCAGCAAGCCAGCTTTGACTCAGTGGCTAACCTGAACTACGACTGCAAGCAACTCTTTTGAGGTGGCGCACACGAGTCCACATATTCACCATATCAATACACCACTATGGATCCGCTTCCGTCTCCCTACGAGAACGCCATCCATAGCACTCACACTTATCTTGCGAGTTTTAGAGTATCCACTTTCACTTGTCTATGAACTGTTATAGGCAACCCAGAAGTCCATTACCGCTGACATGGCTATTCGAATAGATGATGTTAACCCTGCAGGGGTGTACTTCTTCACACACGCTCTCACCACTTACCACCGTTTACAAGACATGTACTCGGCAACCTTCAAGCGAAAGCCCAACGAGGGTGTCGGCCACGGCCTACCTAAACACTCAAGTCTCTAGTCCAGGTTTATCGCCTATCCAGGTTCCATCCATAGGGAGTCTGGCCGAGGTTTCCACATACGGCCCCGGACGATGTGTACAGGGTTCCGAGACACCAAACGGGTGCCCAGCATGCCCGGCCACGGTGTATTTACCGCATCATAGCGCACCCCTAGAGTCAGCGCTATGCACGGCCGCCAACACATCGTCGAAACGAACATCTACCGAGAGGGAACAACCACCGGAAACACAAAAGGAACTGCAATCAATGCAATGCACATACATATGAATTATATGTCATATTAAGGTACTGAATTGACCTAGTGAAACAGTTAGTCATATTCATTGAAGTGGAATTCAAACCTATAGTGATTACCGGTCTTGTTAACGATTGCCTAGGACAATTCTGCACACCGATCCACCATTATTCCACACTCGCTATTTATAATATTTAGTAATATATTCTAACTTTATGATAACAGCCCCTACTTTTATATTTTATCTCTCTGATATCTTGTAAAGTTATCCTCTTCATACCCACAACGTAGTTTTACTTCATGTTTCTAGTTGGAAGCAAACGTTCGATGTACGTAGAGTCGTATCAGTGGCAGATAGGGATTGAGAGAATATTGATCTTACCTTTAGCTCCTTGTGGGTTTGACACTCCATACTTATCACTTCCACCTTTGGAAATTGCTATGATGGTTCCCTACACTTGGGGATTATCAACCTCCTAGTACGCCAGGGAAGCGGTGCCTCGGTGTTTATCTTAGAGGCGTGTGGGGCCTAGAGCTACTAGCACCCGATCTGGAGGTCGGCCTAGATTAAAGGGATGGCCTAGGGGCGCTGCCAACCACGGCGGTGGTGTGAGGTCGAGGGGAGGGCGGGGTGGCGGAGGCAGGGGTTTAGGCCGGTGGTCACTGGCAGTTCGAGAAAGATTGTCAACAGTGACCGACGGGAGGTAGACGAAGGCCATCTGCCCGTTCCTTGTAGATCGGACGGTTCATTAAAAAAATTGACTGACCTATTTATTTTCAGTCGACTGTTATCTTGATATGACCACATGTGGTGGTGTGCTGGAGGAGTACCTACATTTCCTGTGCTCATATATTACAAAATCATACGGAGTAGAATCTAATTTTGTTTGCCATGCAATGTTGTAGAGCTATCATATGTCTCCTGTCATTTATTTTTCAGCCACCTGCTATCTGCTACTTTTACAGTGCACTAGTTCTGCACACACTTCACCCATACTCTCACTATTGTGTTTTTATGCAAGGTTATTTCAAAGTCTGCCTCGAGAGAAGCAGAAAAGAAAAGAGAGAAGTTGCTCCAGCTTTCTATGCGGGTAAGCACGACACGTTACAGCGCTATGAAGGGTGTAGTGTCAGAAGATGGAGACGGTAAACGTAGCTCTGGAGTTGATGACCTCGCTCGCAATGAACCACCATCCCAGGTGCTTGCTTTAACTCCGTGGTGTCATATGTGGTTGCATGTTCCATATGGTGTCTAGCTTGTATTCGAAAGGTCATAGTCGGTCTTTATTAAGATAAGGAAAGATATTTTTTACATGAACCACCATCCCGTGAGCACCAGAAGACAAATAGCTAGTCAGGGCACTGGCCGAGCCAGTGACAAGCCCAGCAAAGACATGCATCACCTGGAAGCCAACTAAAAAGCCGTGATGGTGGCGAAGCAGCCCGCCTCCCACCAGGCTCTCGGGTCCTAGATGATCATGCTCACCACTCCAGCCGGATCTAGCTTGTATTGCTTCCAATTTAGTTAAATTACATTTGCTTAGCTTACACATTATACCTTTGAATATGACATGTATTTTTGTTTTTGGTACATACTAGTACATCTTTGTATTAACCATGTTCTTACATAAAACTAATTTTCTTGTGTATCCCTCATCAATCACTTATGATGAGGCAGTCAGGCAAGTGGACTACTCATTTAAAGAATGCAGCGTCAGCCTCCCGACATGATTCTCAAGAAACAGCAAGGCTAGATGAAGATAGTGAACGTAGCTCTGTAGTTGATTACCGCATTTCCCCTACACTAGCATCGCAGGTGCTTGCTCTAACTTGGCAGCGTGATATGTGGTTGCATGTTGCATATGGTGTCTAGATTGTTATTCTTCCAATCTGGTTCAAGTGCATGTGCTATTCTGCTGAGCTTATACATTATACCTGTTAATGTGACACGCGTTCCTGTATTAAGTACATTGTACATCTATCTATTAAGCATGTCCTTACATAAAACTATTGTTTTTTTGTATCTCGCATCAATCAATATGACGAGACACCTTTAGTATATGCAGTGCGATATTAGTTGCATCTTTCATATGATTTATAGCATGCGCTGCTTCTAATTTGTTGAAATTCCATTTATGATGGGACGCTTTTAACTTGGCAGAGTCATATTGGTTGCATCTTTCATGTGGTGTCACTAGCTTGCATTGCTTCTTATTTGTTGGAATGGTTTCTGCTTACTTTACACAAACGGTTGTGAACATGCCATGTCATCCTGTTTTTCATACATATTCCATCCTGGTATCATGTGTTTGCCTTACATCAAAGTAGTGATTGTCAGTATCATGCATGAATGAGTTCTGAAGAGAGAATTTTATTGTTTTTTCTTGTCGGTTTTACTTGACAATTCAAAATCAATAAAGCGGAAGGAAGTTAGCAAGGCAGCGGATAAAGGTGCTCCTTCCAAATGGAGGGCCTCTACAGTTTCTACTCCTCCATCCCCCCAAGATGATTTCCAAGACAACACATGCATAGACACTCAACGTAGCTGTGTTTATGATGAGCACGTCTCCCCTAGTGCACCATCACCGGTGCTCCCTCTAACTTGGCACTGTTATATGTGGTTGCATGTTATGTGTGATGTCTAGCTTGTATTGCTTCTAATTTTGTTGAATTCCATCTGCTTACTTTACACATTATACTTGAATAAGACACGTGTTCCTGTTTCTAGAACATACAATATCTGTCTATCACACCATGTTCTTACATCAAATTACTATTGTTGTGTAACCTGCAACAATCACTTATCATAAGACACGTTTGACTTTGGAGTGTGATATAGGTTACATCTCGCATTCTTTTCTAGCTTGTACTACTAATTTGTTGAAATGGCACTTATGACGAGACAATTTTAACTTGGTAGAGTGATATTCGTTGCATCTTTCATATGGTGTCTAGCTTTCATTGCTTCTAATTTGTTGAAATGCCTTCTCCTTAGTTTACACATCATAAGCTGTGAATATGCAATGGCACTAATGACGAGAGACCTCTAACTTGGTAGTGTGATGTTGTTTGCATGTTGCATATGATTTATTTCTTGTACTGCTTCACATTTGTTTAAATGCCATTTATGATGAGACACTGTTAACTTGGCAGAGCGATATTTGTAGCATCTTTCATATGGTGTCTACCTTCCATTGCATTGCTTCTAATTTAGTGAAATGTCTTCTGCTTAGTTTACACATCATAGTTCTGGTTATCTCTTCCGTCCTGTTTTTCGTACATATTACATCCTCCTATCATGTGGTTGTCTAACATCAAAGTTCAGTTTGTCTGTATCACACATCAATTTGTTCTGAAGAACTAAATTGTTATTCGTTTTTCTTGTCGGCTTGACTTAACATGGCACAGAGAAAGAGGAAGAAACACAGAATGGCAGGGAACGGGAACCGGAAGAATCCTGCAGATTCTGCTGGTACTGATGGTGCAATAGAAGGTCAAAGTCCAGCGGAAAATTCTACAAACAGGGTATCCCATGCTACACGAGCTGCAGAAAAAGCCAAACAGAAACAAATAGCTGCCACCAAACAAGCAGAGACATCCCTAGTTCTTGCAACACCTTCCACAGTACTACCAGCTGCACGAGTTACTCGTGCGTCAACTGAGCTAGCAGCACGTTCCCAAGCTCCCTTGCCACCTGACACTACTTCCCAAGCACTCTTGACACAAGACGAGTTGGCAAGATCAGATGAACATTGTGAGCTTCAACAGCAAGAAGTAGTTGCTGGAGTCAAGTTACAGTTGCATGCTTCTTTATATGTAGTCTCACAGTTTGATGTACACTAACACTTCCTATGTTCGTTGTTGGACTAGCACCTAGGCGCAAGAGGAAACAAACATCAGGGATAATGCTCGATAGGTTAACTAAATCTAGAGGAGGAAGAATGGAGATCCGTTTTGAGGCAGGTTTAAAAAGGCCACGTGATGCTACAGAGTCAGCCAAGTTAGTATCAGAGGCAGCGGTTGCCGTTAGGTGTCATGTACGTATCCTCCCAACATGGATTCAGTACAGGAATGACAAAGACGAAACCCAGTTCAACACCTTCCTCGACCATTTATCTGTAAGTATGGTTATGTATGGAAACTAGTAATATCGTCTTGCTCTGTCCCATACTTTCTAGGTTGCTGATAATGAGACTCCCATAATTTTCAACAGATGAGGTTCAAGTTGGATAGCCAAGATGATGCAACCAGACAAGTTTGCACCCATGTTTTCAAGTCTGCTTTACGACAGTATTGGTATAACTTGAGGAAAACTCACATTGAAGGCAAGGCTAGTAGTGAACTTTCCCAAACATCTCCAGTGGAAAATATATCAGATGAAGACTGGTGGGGCCTCGTTAAACACTGGTCTGATCCGAAGTATTAGGTACATTATATATATGTGATCAGATCACATGTTGAAGTCCTATTTACGCATGTGCCACACAAATCTATCTTCTTGTAGGTGAACTGTTCAAAGAACAAGGCCAACCGTACGAAAGTGAAATTCCAACAGACGATAGGATCTCGTAGCTATATTGCACACTACGAGGCTCTTGTAATTAGCTGTTGTTTCACTCTTTTCGCTGTACCATATTATCAGATCTATATTGACTTGTTCCAAATGCAGAGGAAAGCCCACAAGGACCAAAAAGTACCTGAACCAAATGATGTGGAAATCTTCAACGACTGTCACACCAGCAAGAAGAAGGGCATGACTACACCAGTCAAAGCCGCTATTGTAAGTCCTTAATCCTCATGCCTTTTAACTACTACTTACTCTGACTTGTGCCTTGAACTGCATGGTTTGCAGCCAATGTCTATTACTCTTTTCAATTTTATACACAATTGTCTTAGCGTATCATTGAACCTTACAAGGTTTAAAAGAGAGGAGTGGTGTTCCTTTGATCTTGACCTGTAATCTAGTTCCATGCTGGACTTGCCCACACAACGTTACAATTGCATGTTTGTCTGTTCTTAGTTGTTTTGTGATATGAATGATGTCATACTATGCTTACTGTATTATAAACTTCATCTCTTTATCCTTAGCCCTCAATACAATGTGAAGAAATAGACAATACATTAGCGATGGTACATGGTCATATGTTTGGAACTGGTTTTATTATGTACTTTGCAATAAAATACAACTAATATTTTACATGGGTTCACCAGAATAAGTTCTGTATATAGACCCAAGCTATTTTGTTTGGTTTTGCTGCCTCCTTAATATCTTATGTTCTGGTACTACTAATGTAAAACCTCAACTTTTCAGCGAGCTATGGAAAAAATGGTGGAACCGCCACCTTCTGAAGGTGGCGAGGCAACTATAACCGCAATGTCAGCTCTTGCTGCAGTGGGTCAGTACATGTCCACTAACAGTGCCAAAAGCATGTTCCTGCATAATACTAGGTTGGTTGTTAAGGCAAACTCGTCCAAACAGCCTCATGATCAAGATATGCAAGCTCAAAATAATGTTGTATCTGCGCTCCAGACACAAGTCCATTCCCTAACAGAGACCCTTTGTGAAACAAGGAGAGACATTGTTCGATGTTGTCAAGATATGCATGGTTTTGAAACCAGACTATCAGACATTTGCTATGTTGTTCAGGAGCCTAGGAGAACTGAAGGCGAAGGTTATGGTGCTCCATCGGACAATACATCATGAAAACGTAACAGTCAGGTCAAATGAACTGAGCTTCTGAACTTCTGGTGGTGCATTTATCTGCTAGACTGTTAACTTTTATGCCAACCTTCCTTTTGTTTTATATAGTTGTAATTTGTTTTGGTGCGATACAAAATTTGTTCTTAACATGCAGCCACCGGCTGAAGAAAACAACAAGCCATTTTTGTATAGTGTAGGGTGTTCCCTATATTTGCACTGGTGGCAAACTTTGATGCCCATCGACTGTAGTTAACATGGGCCTCCTACGGGCCGTATAAACAATGGGCCTTCTACGGGCCTTAGAAGGCCGTAGAAACAATGTGCCTTCTACGTGGGGTAGAAACAATGGGCCTTATACGGGCCGTAGACACAATGGGCCTTCTACGGGGCGTATCATCAATGGGCCTTCTACGGGTCGTATCATCAATGGGCCTTCTATGGGCCATATGATGGGTTGGCCAAACATGGGCCAATAACAGACCACATTATGGCCGTAAATGGGCTAGAGTTGAAATCTTCCGTTCATGGGCCGACCATAACGGGCTGTCGTTAATCAGCCGTATTTGATGACTCTATGAAAACGGCCCAACGTATTAACGGGCCACAAACGGGCCGACTGTAACCACGGGCTGAATTTGGCCCATAAGCAAAAAATGACAGTAACGGGCCGTAAGTAAACGAATGCTAGAAATGAGCCCAATAATAAATGGCCCCTGAGAAGGCCGAAAGATAACATGGGCTGGAAACGGCCCAACGGAATAATGGGTCGTTAATGGGTATAAAGTGATACACTGTTCATTACGGGCCAGATTTACCATGGGCCGTTAATGGGCCGGGAGTAATAAGGGTCTCATATGGGCCGAAAGACATCATGGGCCATACATGGGCCGGAAGTTAAAACGGGTTGGAATTATATTGGACGTCCCAGATGATGCTACTGGGCCTAATTCGGATAGGCCGTAAACGGGCCCTGGGTTAGCAGGCTGTAAATGGGCTATATGCGAACAGGTCGTTAACAGGCTTGCCATGGGCCGGCCCACCACCTTTTGACCCAGTCAAACGGGCCGGACTTTTCATAGGAATGGGCCTCTGTTGGGTCATGCCACGTGTCGACGTATCATAGGCGCTTTGGATCCAATGAGTGGATGACATCTGTCCCAACGGTGAGCCGACATGTGTTTCCTCCAGCCAATGATGATTTTACACGTGGAAAATCCCCATTAATCGGGGCTGTTAACGGGTTATCGGATCCAAAATCGGACCCGATAGCTTAACAACGTTCCGTTACGGTGGATGCCACGTGTCGGTCACCCTTGACGAAAGCACTTCTGTGATGCGCGATTTATCGTCATGGAAGTGGACACTTCCGTGATGATATTTTTGGTAATGTCATGGAACACTTCTACATCAGCACATGTATGACTATCTTGATTCTGTCATAAAATCGTCATGGATGTACATGCATGACAGAAAACATGACCTACTGTGACAAACACGTATCATCACGGAAGTGTATTTTCTTGTACTGGGAGTAGAGGGTTTGTTCTTCTTCCTCAGCTAACGCTTGAGGATGGAATTTTCCTCCTTCAATTCACCGATCTCCTGAACATGCTCCAGTACCTTTTTTTGCATAAATCTTACTTATTTACCTGCAAAAGGTAGAAGGGTATAAACTGAACCTTAGGCCTCTTTGCTTTGCTAGGGAGGCTTGACTTCTTGAATTCGACATGCATGTCCCCAGGTTGAGGCAATGGGGTTTCGTCCTCATCTGAGCTCGTCTCCTCCTTCTCCCTAGGATAGTAGTCTTCCTCTTCCTCCATGGTCCAGCTATAATGCTCCACATCCCCATAGGACTTGGGGTTTGCGACAAAATCAGCAACATAGCTCTCACCCTCAGAGTCTTGGGATGATACATTTTCAGATCTATTAGGAAAACAACAAGAGAGGAAAACAGAAGATTTCTGCGTGATACGGTGGTCAATAGGTTCGGGGGGGTATATAAAGATTTTTTATCTTGGGAAACAAGCCAGTGATGTCTACTACACAACCTTCCTCTTGTAGACGTTGTTGGGCCTCCAAGTGCAGAGGTTTGTAGGACAGTAGCAAATTTCCCTCAAGTGGATGACCTAAGGTTTATCAATCCGTGGGAGGCGTAGGATGAAGATGGTCTCTCTCAAGAAACCCTGCAACCAAATAACAAAGAGTCTCTTGTGTCCCCAACACACCCAATACAATGGTAAATTGTACAGGTGCACTAGTTCGGCGAAGAGATAGTGATACAAGTGGTATATGGATAGTAGATAATGGTTTTTGTAATCTAAAAATATAAAAACAGCAAGGTAACTAATGATAAAAGTGAGCGTAAACGGTATTTCAATGCTAGAAAACAAGGCCTAGGGTTCATACTTTCACTAGTGCAAGTTCTCTCAACAATAATAACATAATTGGATCACATAACAATCCCTCAACATGCAACAAAGAGTCACTCCAAAGTCACTAATAGCAGAGAAAAGATGAAAAGAGATTATGGTAGGGTACGAAACCACCTCAAAGTTATCCTTTCTGATCGATCTATTCAAGAGTCTGTAGTGAAATAACATGAAGCTATTCTTTCCGTTCAATCTATCATAGAGTTCGTACTAGAATAACACCTTAAGACACAAATCAACCAAAACCATAATGTCACCTAGATACTCCAATGTCACCTCAAGTATCCGTGGGTATGATTATACGATATGCATCACACAATCTTAGATTCATCTATTCAACCAACACAAAGAACTTCAAAGAGTGCCCCAAAGTTTCTACCGAAGAGTCAAGATGAAAACGTGTGCCAACCCCTATGCATAGGTTCATGGGCGGAACCCGCAAGTTGATCACCAAAACATACATCAAGTGGATCAATAGAATACCCCATTGTCACCACGGGTATCCCATGCAAGACATACATCAAGTGTTCTCAAATCCTTCAAGACTCAATCTGATAAGATAACTACAAAGGGAAAACTCAATCCATTACAAGAGAGTAGAGGGGGGGAAACATCATAAGATCCAACTATAATAGCAAAGCTCGCGATACATCAATATCGTGCCACCTCAAGAACACGAGAGAGAGAGAGAGATCAAACACATAGCTACTGGTACATACCCTCAGCATCGAGGGAGAACTACTCCCTCCTCGGCATGGAGAGCACCGAGATGATGAAGATGGCCACCGGAGAGGGGTTCCCCCTCCGGCAGGGTGCCGGAACGGGTCTAGATTGGTTTTCGGTGGCTACGGAGGCTTCTGGCGGTGGAACTCCCGATCTATTCTGATTCCCGAAGTTTTTAGGGTATATGGATATATATAGGAGGAAGAAGTACATCGGTGGATCTCCGGGCTGTCCACGAGGCTGGGGGGCGCGCCCCCACCCTCGTGGGTAGCCCGGGACTTGCTACGTCTTGAGCTTGCATTGGTTTTCCCTGAAGAGGAAGGGATGATGCAGCAGATGAAGGAAATATGCCCTAGAGGCAATAATAAAGTTATTATTTATTTCCTTATTTCATGATAAATGTTTATTATTCATGCTAGAATTTTATTAACCGGAAACATAATACATGTGTGAATACATAGACAAACAGAGTGTCACTAGTATGCCTCTACTTGACTAGCTCGTTAATCAAAGATGGTTATGTTTCCTAACCATAGACAAAGAGTTGTTATTTGATTAACGGGATCACGTCATTAGGAGAATGATGTGATTGACTTGACCCATTCCGTTAGCATAGCACTCGATCGTTTAGTATGTTGCTATTGCTTTCTTCATGACTTATACATGTTCCTATGACTATGAGATTATGCAACTCCCGTTTACCGGAGGAACACTTTGTGTGCTACCAAACGTCACAACGTAACTAGGTGATTATAAAGGAGCTCTACAGGTGTCTTCAAAGATACATGTTGGGTTGGCGTATTTCGAGATTAGGATTAGTCACTCCGATTGTCGGAGAGGTATCTCTGGGCCCTCTCAGTAATGCACATCACCTAAGCCTTGCAAGCATTGCAACTAATGAGTTAGTTGCAAGATGATGTATTATGGAACGAGTAAAGAGAATTGCCGGTAACGAGATTGAACTAGGTATTGAGATACCGACGATCGAATCTCGGGCAAGTAACATACCGATGACAAAGGGAACAACGTATGTTGTTATGCGGTCTGACCGATAAAGATCTTCGTAGAATATGTAGGAGACAATATGAGCATCCAGGTTCCGCTATTGTTTATTGACCAGAGACGTGTCTCGGTCATGTCTACATTGTTCTTGAACCCGTAGGGTCCGCACGCTTAAGGTTTCGATGACAGTTATAATATGAGTTTATGTATTTTGATGTACCTAAGTTTGCTCGGAGTCCCGGATGTGATCACAGACATGACGAGGAGTCTCGAAATGGTCGAGACATAAAGATTGATATATTGGAAGCCTATATTTGGATATCGGAAGTGTTTTGGATGAAATCGGGATTTTACCGGAGTACCGGGAGGTTACCGGAACCCCCCGGGAGGTATATGGGCCTTAGTGGGCTTTAGTGGAAGAGAGGAGAGGTGTCCTGGGCTGGGCCGCGCGCCCCTCCCCCCCCTAGTCCGAATAGGACGAGGAGAGGGGGGCGGCACCCCTAGACACAAGTTGATCCACGTGATCATATTCTTAGCCATGTGTGGTGCCCCCTTCCACCATAATCCTCGATAATATTGTAGCGGTGCTTAGGCGAAGCCCTGCGACGGTAGTACATCAAGATCGTCACCACGCCATCGTGCTGACGGAACTCTTCCCTGACACTTTGCTGGATCGGAGTCCGGGGATCGTCATCGAGCTGAACGTGTGCTAAAACTCGGAGGTGTTGTAGTTTCGGTGCTTGATCGGTCGGGCCGTGAAGACGTACGACTACATCAACCGCGTTGTGCTAACGCTTCCGCTGTCGGTCTACAAGAGTACATAGATCACACTCTCCCCTCTCGTTGCTATGCATCACCATGATCTTACATGTGCGTAGGAATTTTTTTGAAATTACTATGTTCCCCAACAGTGTCATCAGAGCCTAGGTTTTATGTGTTGATGTTATATGCACGAGTAGAACACAAGTGAGTTGTGGGCGATATAAGTCATACTGCTTACCAGCATGTCATACTTTGGTTCATCGGTATTGTTGGACGAAGCGGCCCATACCGACATTACGCGTACGCTTACGCGAGACCGGTTCTCCCGACGTGCTTTGCACAAAGGTGGCTAGCGGGTGACAGTTTCTCCAACTATAGTTGAACCGAGTGTGGCTACGCCCGGTCCTTGCGAAGGTTAAAACAGCACCAACTTGACAAACTATCGTTGTTGTTTTGATGCGTAGGTAAGATTGGTTCTTGCTTCAACCCGTAGCAGCCACGTAAAACTTGCAACAACAAAGTAGAGGACGTCTAACTTGTTTTTGCAGGGTATGTTGTGATGTGATATGGTCAAGACATGATGCTAAATTTTATTGTATGAGATGATCATGTTTTGTAACCAAGTTATCGGCAACTGGCAGGAGCCATATGGTTGTCGCTTTTATTGTATGCAATGCAATCGCGCAGTAATGCTTTACTTTATCACTAAGCGGTAGTGATAGTCGTGGAAGCATAAGATTGGCGAGACGACGACGATGCTACGATGGTGATCAAGGTGTCGCGCCGGTGATGATGGTGATCATGACGGTGCTTCGAAGATGGAGATCACAAGCACAAGATGATGATGGCCATATCATATCACTTATATTGATTGCATGTGATGTTTATCTTTTATGCATCTTATCTTGCTTTGATTGACGGTAGCATTGTAAGATGATCTCTCACTAATTATCAAGAAGTGTTCTCCCTGAGTATGCACCGTTGCGAAAGTTCTTCGTGCTGAGACACCACGTGATGACCAGGTGTGATAGGCTCTACGTTCAAATACAACGGGTGCAAAACAGTTGCACACGCGGAATACTCAGGTTATACTTGACGAGCCAAGCATATACAGATATGGCCTCGGAACACGGTGACCAAAAGGTCGAGCGTGAATCATATAGTAGATATGATCAACATAGTGATGTTCACCAATGAAACTACTCCATCTCACGTGATGATCGGACATGGTTTAGTTGATTTGGATCACGTGATCACTTAGAGGATTAAAGGGATGTCTATCTAAGTGGGAGTTCTTAAGTAATATGATTAATTGAACTTAAATTTATCATGAACTTAGTCCTGGTAGTATTTTGCAAATCATGTTGTAGATCAATAGCTCGCATTGTTGTTTCCCTTTGTTTATTTTGATATGTTCCTAGAGAAAATTGTGTTGAAAGATGCTAGTAGCAATGATGCGGATTGGATCCATGATCTGAGGTTTATCCTCATTGCTGCACAGAAGAATTATGTCCTTGATGCACCGCTAGGTGACAGACCTATTGCAGGAGCAGATGCAGACGTTATGAACGTTTGGCTAGCTCAATATGATGACTACTTAATAGTTTAGTGCACCATGCTTAACGGCTTAGAATCGGGACTTCAAAAGACGTTTTGAACATCATGGAGCATATGAGATGTTCGAGGAGTTGAAGTTAATATTTCAAGCAAATACCCAAGTTGAGAGATATGAAGTCTCCAACAAGTTCTATAGCTAAAAGATGGAGGAGAATCGCTCAACTAGTGAGCATGTGCTCAGATTGTCTGAGTACTACAATCTCTTGAATCAAGTGGGAGTTAATCTTCCAGATAAGATAGTGATTGACAAAATTCTCTAGTCACCATCACCAAGTTAGTAGAACTTCGTGATGAACTATGATATGCAATGGATAACGGAAACGATTCCCAAGCTCTTCGTAATGCGGAAATTGACGAAGGTAGAAATCGAGAAAAACATCAAGTGTTGATGGTAGACAAGACCACTAGTTTCAAGAAAAGGGCAGAGGGAAGAAGGGGAACTTCAAGAAGAACAGCAAGCAAGTTGCTGCTCAAGTGAAGAAGCCCAAGTCTGGTCCTAAGCCTGAGACTAAGTGTTTCTACTGCAAAGGGACTGATCACTGGAAGCAGAACTACCCCAAGTGATTGGCAGATAAGAAGGATGGCAAAGTGAACATAAGTATATTTGATATACATGTTATTGATGTGTACTTTACTAGTGTTTATAGCAACCCCTCAGTATTTGATACTGGTTCAGTTGCTAACATTAGTAACTCGAAACGGGAGTTGCAGAATAAACAGAGACTAGTTAAGGGTGAAGTGATGATGTGTGTTGGAAGTGGTTCCAAGATTGATATGATCATCATCGCACACTCCCTATACTTTCGGGATTAGTGTTGAACCTGAATAAGTGTTATTTGGTGTTTGCGTTGAGCATGAATATGATTTGATCATGTTTATTGTAATACGGTTATTCATTTAAGTAAGAGAATAAATTGTTGTTCTGTTTACATGAATAAAACCTTATATGGTTACACACCCAATGAAAATAGTTCGTTGGATCTCGATCATAGTGATACACATAATCATAATATTGAAACCAAAAGATGCAAAGTTAATAATGATAGTGCAACTTATTTGTGGCACTGCCGTTTAGGTCATATTGGTGTAAAGTGCATGAAGAAACTCCATGCTAATGGGTTTTTGGAATCACTTGATTATGAATCAGTTGATGCTTGCGAACCATGCCTCATGGGCAAGATGACTAAAACGCCGTTCTCCGGAACTATGGAGCGAGCAACTGACTTATTGGAAATAATACATACTGATGTATGAGATCTGATGAGTGTTAAGGATCGTGGCGGGTATCATTATTTTCTGACCTTCACAAATGATTTGAGCAGATATGGGTATATCTACTTAATGAAACACAAGTCTGAAATATTTGAAAAGTTCAAAGAATTTTAGAGTGAAGTGGAGAATCATCGTAACAAGAAAATAAAAGTTTCTACGATATGATCGCAGAGGTAAAATATTTGAGTTACGAGTCTGGCCTTCAGTTAAAACAATGTGAAATAGTTTCACTACTCATGCCACCTGGAACACCACAGCATAATGGTGTGTCCGAACATCATAACCGTACTTTATTAGATATGGTGCGATCTATGATGTCTCTTACCGATCTAACACTATCGTTTTGGGGTTATGCATTAAAGACAGTTGCATTCACGTTTAAAAGGGCACCATCTAAGTCCGTTGAGACGACACAATCTAAACTGTGGTTTGGCAAGAAACCAAAGTTGTCGTTTCTTAAAGTTTGGGATTGTGATGCTTATATGAAAAAGTTTCAACCTGATAAGCTCGAACCCAAATCGGAGAAATGTGTCTTCATAGGATATCCAAAGGAAACTATTGGATACACCTTCTATCACAGATCCGAAGGCAAGACTTTTGTTGCTAAATTCGGAAACTTTCTAGAGAAGGAGTTTCTCTCGAAAGAAGTGAGTAGGAGGAAAGTAGAACTTGACGAGGTAACTATACCTTCTCCCTTATTGGAAAGTAGTTCGTCACAGAAATCTGTTCTTGTGACTACTACACCAATTAGTGAGGAAGCTAATGATGATGATCATGTAACTTCAGATCAAGTTACTATCGAATCTCGTAGGTAAACCAGAGTGAGATCCGCACTAGAGTGGTACGGTAATCCTGTTCTGGAAGTCATGTTACTAGACCAGGACGAACTTGCGAACTATGAGGAATCGATGATGAGCCCAGATTCCACGAAATGGTTTGAGGCCATGAAATCTGAGATATGATCCATGTATTAGAACATGTATGAGAACAAAGTATGGACTTTCATGGATTTTCCCGATGATCGGCAAGCCATAGAAAATAAATGGATCTTCAAGAGGAAGACGGATGCTGATAGTAGTATTACTATCTACAAAGCTAGACTTGTCGAAAAAAGGTTTTTGACAAAGTTCAAGGTGTTGACTACGATGAAATTTTCTAACTCGTAGCGATGCTTAAGTCTGTCCAAATCATGTTAGCAATTGCCACATTTTTATGAAATCTGGCAAATGGATAAACAAAACTACATTCCATGATGGATTTAAAGAAGAGTTGTATATGATGCAATCAGAAGGTTTTGTCAATCCTAAAGGTGCTAACAAAATATGCAAGCTCCAGCGATCCATCTATGGACTGGTGCAAGCATCTCGGAGTTGGAATATATGTTTTGATAAGTTGATCAAAGCATATAGTTTTATACAGACTTGCGGTGAAGCCTGTATTTACAAGAAAGTGAGTGGGAGCACTACAGCATTTCTGATAAGTATATGTGAATGACATATTGTTGATCAGAAATAATGTAGAATTATTCTGCAAAGCATAAAGGAGTGTTTTGAAAGAATTTTTTCAAAGAAAGACCTCGGTGAAGCTGCTTACATATTGAGCATCAAGATCTATAGAGATAGATCAAGACGCTTGATAAGTTTTTTCAATGAGTACATACCTTGACAAGATTTTGAAGTAGTTCAAAATGGAATAGTCAAAGAAAGAATTCTTGCCTGTGTTACAAGGTGTGAAGTTGAGTAAGACTCAAAGCCCGACCACGGCAAAAAATAGAATGGGAATGAAAATCATTCCCTATGCCTTGGCTATAGGTTCTATAAAGTATGCCATGCTGTGTACCAGACCTATTGTATACCCTACACTAATTTTGGCAAGGGAGTACAATAGTGATCTAGGAGTAGATCACTGGACAGCGATCAAAATTATCCTTGGTGGAATAAGGATATGTTTCTCGATTATGGAGGTTACAAAAGGTTCGTCGTAAAAGGGTTACGTCGATACAAGTTTTGGCACTGATCCGGATGACTCTTAGTCTTCATCTGGATACATATTGAAAGTGGGAGCAATTAGCTAAAGTAGCTCCGTGCAGAGCATTGTAGACATGGAAAATTGCAAAATACTTACAGATCTGAATATGGCAGACCCGTTGACTAAACTTCTCTCACAGGCAAAACATGATCACACCTTAGTACTCTTTGGGTGTTAATCACATAGCAATGTGAACTAGATTACTGACTCTAGTAAACCCTTTGGGTGTTGGTCACATATCGATGTGAAGTATGGGTGTTAACCACATAAAGATGTGAACTATTGATGTTAGATCACATGGCGATGTGAACTAGATTATTGACTCTAGCGCAAGTGGGAGACTGAAGGAAATATGCCCTAGAGGCAATTATAAAGTTATTATTTATTTCCTTATTTCATGATAAATGTTTATTATTCATGCTAGAATTGTATTAACCGGAAACATAATACATGTGTGAATACATAGACAAACAGAGTGTCACTAGTATGCCTCTACTTGACTAGCTCGTTAATCAAAGATGGTTATGTTTCCTAACCATAGACAAAGATGGTTATGTTTCCTAACCATAGACATCGAATAGATCTCCACAAGAGAGGGGGAGAACTTTGTATTGAGATCGAAAAAGAGAGAAGAAGCCATCTAGCTACTAACTATGGACCCGAAGGTCTGTGGTAAACTACTCACACTTCATCGGAGGGGCTAGGATGATGTAGAAGCCCTCCATGATGACGGCTGAGGGAGTCCTGGATAAGGGGGTGTCCGGATGGCCGGACTATACCTTCAGCCGGACTCCTGGACTATGAAGATACAAGATTGAATACTTCGTCCCGTGTCCGGGAGGGACTTTCCTTGGCGTGGAAGGCAAGCTTGGCGATACGGATATGTGGATCTCCTACCATTGTAACCGACTTTGTGTAACCCTAACCCTCTCTGGTGTCTATATAAACCGAAGGGTTTTAGTCCGTAGGACAACATACACAACAATCATACCATAGGCTAGCTTTTAGGGTTTAGCCTCTCCGATATCGTGGTAGATCTACTCTTGTACTACCCATATCATCAATATTAATCAAGCAGAACGTAGCGTTTTACCTCCATCAAGAGGGCCCGAACCTGGGTAAAACTTCGTGTCCCTTGCCTCCTGTTACCATCCGGCCTAGACGCACAGTTCGGGACCCCCTACCCGAGATCCGCCGGTTTTGACACCGACATTGGTGCTTTCATTGAGAGTTCCTCTGTGTCGTCACCGTCAGGCTTGATGGCTCCTACTATCATCGATAGTGATGCGGTCCAGGGTGAAACTTATCTCCCCGGACAGATCTCTGTCTTCGGCGGCTTTGCACTGCGGGCTAATTTGCTTGGCCATCTGGAGCAGATCGAAAGCTACGCCCCTGGCCGTCAGGTCAGGTTTGGAAGTTTAAACTACACGGCTGACATCCGCGGGGACTTGATCTTCGACGGAGTCGAGCCACTGCCGAGCACGCCGCACTGTCACGACGGGCATGATCTAGCTCTGCCGCCGAACAGTGCCCTGGAGGCCGCACCCGCATCATCTTCGACCCTTAATTTGGAGTCAACTGCGTCGATCGAGGATGGGTGGTTGGACGCCGCCTCGGGAGCTACAATCCCAACGACGATCGAGCCGAACACCAGCCCCGCACTCTGCGAGACTCGTGACTCCAAGGAGCCGGACTCCTCCCCGGACTCTGAACCTTCCGCGCCCCTGCCGATCGAATCCAATTGGGCCCCGATCATGGAGTTTACCGCTGCGGACATCTTTCAGCACTAGCCCTTCGGCGATATTCTGAAGACACTAAAGTCTCTCTCTTTATCAGGAGAGCCCTGGCCGGACTATGGTCAGCAAGGTTGGGATATGGACGATGAAGAAATTCAAAGCCCACCCACCACCCACATTGTAGCCACTGTCGACGATTTAACCGACATGCTCGACTTCGACTCCGAAGACATCGACGATATGGACGCCGATGCAGGAGACGATGAAGAACCAGCACCTATTGGGCCCTGGAAAGCCACCTCGTCATATGACATATACATGGTGGACACCCCAAAAGAAGGAGATGGCGATGGAATAGCGAAGGATGACCCCTCCAAGAAACAGCCTAAGCGCCGGCGTCAGCGGCGCCGCTCAAAATCCCGCCAAAGCAAATACGGTGATTCCAGCACGGGAGATAATAATACTCCGGAGAGTGCCGAAGAAAACCCCCTCCAACAAGATTCAGCACAGGAGGATGGAGAAGCCAGCCCTCATGAGAGAGCGGCAGACAGAGAGGTCGAGGACGATAATTATATGCCTCCCTCTGAAGACGAGGCAAGCCTCGATGACGACGAATTCTTCGTGCCAGAGGATCCCGTCGAGCAAGAGCGTTTTCAACGCAGGCTTATGGCCACGGCAAGAAGCCTCAAGAAAAAACAGCAACAGCTTAGAGCTGATCAAGATTTGCTAGTCGACAGATGGACTAAAGTCCTTGCGGCCGAAGAGCATAAACTCGAACGCCCCTCCAAGAGCTACCCAAAGCGCAGGTTGCTACCCCGATTAGAGGAGGAAGCACTTAAACCTACATCACCAGCACTTGATACGGCCGACCGGCCACCTCGTGGCCGTGACAGAGAGGCCTCTCGGCCCTCCACTCAAGCCGCACCCTGTACCAAGGCACGGGAAAATGCGCCAGACCTACGAGATATGTTGGAGGACAAGGCAAGGCCAACAAGATCGATCTACGGATCGCGTGGGCGCCTCACGACTCGAGACGATAACCGTCACGGCGGACACAAATCCGGTAGGGCCGAACACAATAGACAAAGCTCATTGGAGCTACGTCGTGATATAGCCCAGTACAGAGGCGCCGCACACCCACTATGCTTCATAGAAGAAGTAATGGATCATCAAATCCCCGAGGGTTTCAAACCCGTAAACATCGAATCATACGATGGCACAACAGATCCTGCGGTATGGATCGTGGATTATCTCCTTCATATCCACATGGCCCGCGGCGATGATCTCCACGCCATCAAATACCTCCAACTCAAGCTTAAAGGACCAGCTCGGCATTGGCTTAACAGCTTGCCAGCAAGATCAATTAGTTGTTGGGAGGACCTGGAAGCCACATTCCTCGACAATTTCCAGGGCACTTATGTGCGACCACCAGACGCCGATGACCTAAGCCACGTAATTCAGCAGCCAGAGGAATCGGCCAGGCAATTCTGGACACGGTTCCTAACAAACAAAAATCAAATAGTCGACTGTCCGAACGCAGAGGCCCTAGCAGCCTTCAAGCACAATATCTGTGATGAGTGGCTTGCCCGACACCTTGGACAGGAAAAGCCGAAATCTATGGCAGCACTCACGACACTCATGACCCGCTTTTGTGCGGGAGAAGACAGCTGGCTTGCTCGTAGCAACAATATGACCAAGAACCCTGGTAATTCGGATACCAGGGACAGTAGTGGCAGGTCGCGTTGCAACAAGCAGAAGCGCCGCATTAACGGCGACAATGCTGAGGATACGGCAGTTAATGTAGGATTCAGAAGCTATAAATGCGGTCAGCGGAAAAAGCCATTCAAAAGAAATCCTAGGGGCCCGTCCAGTTTGGACCGAATACTCGACCGCTTGTGCCAGATACAAGGCACCCCTGAAAAGCCGGCCAATCACACCAACAGGGATTGTTGGGTGTTCAAGCAGGCAGGCAAGTTAAATGACGAAAATAAAGACAAGGAGCTGCATGGCGATGATGACGAAGAGCCCCGGCCGCCGAACAACATTGGACAGAAGGGTTTTCCCCCACAAGTGCGGACGGTAAACATGATATACGCAACCCACATCCCCAAGAGGGAGCGGAAGCGCGCGTTAAGGGACGTATACGCGGTAGAGCCAGTCGCCCCAAAGCACAACCCATGGTCCCCCTGCCCGATCACCTTTGATCGAAGGGACCATCCCACTAGCACCCGTCATGGCGGATTCGCTGCATTGGTTCTAGACCCAATTATTGACGGATTTCATCTCACATGAGTCTTGATGGACGGTCGTAGCAATGTAAACCTAATATATCAGGATACAATCCGCGAGATGGGGTTAGACCCAACAAAAATTCGCCATAGAAATACTACCTTTAAAGGAGTAATGCCAGGCCCAGGGGCTCATTGTACGGGCTCCCTCCTACTACAAGTAATATTCGGCTCACCCGATAACTTCCGTCGCGAGCATTTAACCTTCCACATCGCTCCGTTCAAAAGTGGCTATCAAGCACTGCTCGGACGCAAAGCTTTCGCCCGCTTTAATGCAATACCACACTATGCCTCCCTCACACTCAAGATGCCCGGTCCACGTGGCATCATTTCAGTGAACGGAAATATCAAGCGATCTCTGCGCGCCGAAGAGAGTGTGGTTGCCTTGCCAGCCGCACACTAAAGGCGCCCGAACCAGCGAAAGCATCCAATAGGTCGTCAAGACCTCAGACACAACTAATCAAGTCCGGCGCCGCTATTTATACCGAATAAATGGTCACACCCCTATTTGTCAATACAAGGGGCTCAACACGCGCAGACAAGTGGCAATTTTTTCTCATCTTGAATTATACATGGTTTCTTTAAAAACTATCTTTTTGCACGACAACTTTTTCACCTAAATTCCTCTCTTTTACAGATGATCATCGTGCTACACCCGTCCAAGATACGGCACAACGGAGACACAGGCGCAGACGTGCAGCAGGGACCTGCTCCAAGAATTATTTTTAGATTAAGACCCTGCGTAAACCTTTTTTACTGTCTCTTGTTGATACATATCCACCGTTGAGAAGGATGCTGACGTCTTGGCATGTGGCCACGCCAGAACAATGCACGTACCTGGACACAAGGGGCTTCTTACAAAAGCCATTATTTAGGCCCGGTTTATACCACAAAGACCGAATACCTTAGGGAGTGTTCGTCGTCGCGAGTTTGGCCCTATATGCATCAGCTCCAAATCATTGTCTTTGGTCAAATGTTGGGTTTGCCTGGCTCCTGTGTTTTGGTGCCTTACGTTCCGCTTTACCGGCTAAGGTAGCACCAGGAGAACTACTGCGATTGTGCCCTGGTTCATCCGGACAAGCACCTCAGTAGAGAAAGCCGAAAACTGACTGTCATGATATAGCATGAGACTGGTCAACCACTCGATGACCTGTTGGAATGTTAGAATTCCTCCGCCTTAATGAAGGGCCGTTTTCCGGCCAGGCATGTACGCACCCTAGGATCAGGAGAGTGCGGAGCCACCAGGGGCTATCTAGTAGCCCCACTGTCAAACTCCTATGGCTAAGTGAAAGTGCTAAAGCATTATAGTCTGGTTGCCTCACTCGCTCCGCTATCACCTCCTTAATAGGACCAAGACATTGGGTTAAGTGTGAACGTGTGTTTTTTGCGAGCACCTCTACATTATATGCGTGGGGGTTGAAGCCGATGGCTGCAATCTTTTAGGTTATACACATGTATACATAAATGGCCGCCCAGGAGGCATCATATTACTTTCAGGCAAAAGTATAAAAATAGCCTTATAAAAACTTATAAAAGCATTTCACTTACAATGAGATTACATGTCACTCAAACATAATATTTTTTGAGCACTGGGTCTCTATCAAACGAGCACCCTCAAGAACTTCTTCAAAGTAGTGCTCAGCAGCCATTCGGCCTATGGCCGAATCCCGTGCCGCAACAGTGGTAGCATCCATCTCCGCCCAGTATGCTTTAACACGGGCAAAGGCCATCCGTGAGCCCTCTATGCATGCCGACCTCTTCATCGCATTAATGCGCGGCACCACGTCAAGGAACTGCTGCACCAAGCTGAAATAGCTGTTCGGTTTTGGCCTTTCCGGCCATAGCTGATCCACAACAGACCTCATGGCGAGTCCGGACAACCTATTTAGTTCGGCCCACTCGGCTAATTGGTTAGTCAATGAAAACATACACTCAGGAGAATGGAATTGTGTCCAAAACAGTTGGTCCACTTCACGGTCCGTCTGACCCTGGAAGTACTTGGCCGCATCGGCAGCGCTTGCTGCCAAATCCATATACACATCCTCCGAACTACACAGCCGATCCAGAGGGGCATACCATGGATCTCCGAACTTCCTCCGCAACATAAAGGATTTCCCAGCTACAATATCCCCGGCTTCCCGCAGCTCCTCCTTCTTCGCCCTCATAGCAGAGCGGATGTCTTTTCTCGTCGCAGCAGCCTTCTCAAGGCCCGGTGCCTTCGCTAGGTCTTCCTTTTCAAGAACCCGGCAACGGTCGGCGGCGGCTTTTAATTCTATGGCCATCTTGGCCATCTTATCTCGGCTCTCGCCATGCGTGGCCTTCTCGGCTTTCAACTCTTCGGCCGCCTTCAAAGCAGCCACATTACCAAACCTTGCTTGTTCTTGGCTCGGGCAAGTTCTCCCACAAGGCTTCAACAGTGGCAGCTCCATCTGCAGTCACAACATATTAAAGATACTGGCATCATGCTGCTCTTACTATGTGGCGTTTACCAGATAATGACACTTACCCTATGCCTCATCAAGCCTTTTGTTAACAAGCTCGATGTCGGCGTCTACCGCATCCAACTACCGTTTTAAATGGGCAAACTCGCTAGTCCGGCTAGCCACCGGAGCTTCCATCACCTGCACATAGAGGCAGTATGGTTATTACCTGGGAATATGATCCTCTGTTCGTCGTCGTTTCCGACGACAACCAGAGTCTCAGGGGCTACTATCTATGCAGGGCACACCTAGCATGTGCAGGACTATCATACATTATTTTACGTACCTCAAAGCCTGTCAGTAGACTCATAAAAGCTTCATGCAATCCGCTTTTGGCGGACGAGATTCTCTCCATCATCGTATTCATCAGCATACGGTGTTCATCTGAGATGGCCGCTCGCCCCACCAACTCCCTCAGAACATCTGATAGCACACCAGACGGTGCCGGACTCTTTTGTCTGCTCTCATCGGGAGCCGGACACTAGGAGCTTCAGGGGTCAATGGGATTATCTTCTGGCCTCACCGGACTCGCAGAGGCCCTCCATGACGACACTTCGGGATCGCCCGCTTTCGGAGCGGAGGAATCCGGAGGAGGCGTTTCGCTCTCCATCATCTCTGGAAGAAGATCCCCCGAAGACGAGCTCATTTGAGAGGGGCTAAGGCCCGAACTGCAAAGATATATGCGGTGGTTATTTTCTCAGAAGAAAAAGATGGCATACCTGTACTATTAAAGTATTTCGGGTCACTTACGACTCACTGGAGAATTGATCCCCCTGCGGACTTTGTGTGGCAAAAGCACCCCCCAAGGTAGGACCCTCTGTGGGAGACTTCTTCACCCATTTGGAAGCTTCGGCTTCCGAATCCCCGGGCGCAGTCCTGTTCCTCCTCCGGTCGTATTCCTTCATGGAGACGCTCGCTCCCTCGATTAGAATGGGCAGCGTTGGGGGCCCGCGTCCGCCCGTATTATCCTCCCCAGTGTCTTCCTTCAAGGGCTCCGGGCAAGGTGCGACCTGGAGCATCTTTTCCAATACCGGATTGTCCAAACCCTCAGGGAGGGGGGCCAAACACCGAATCAACTTCGCCTTTGTTAGCCAGTCCTGGTCAAAAAGCAAACTCTCAGAAATAACTTCGTAACAAATGAGAGATTGTATGTTCGGACGGAAGATTCCTTACCTGTTCGGCGGCGCGGTTACTGCTCAGGCCCACGTCCTCGGTGATTTCCGGACACTCTACCCGAGGTCCGAATAATGACTTGTACATCTCCTCGTGCGTCAGGCCGAGGAAATTTTGAATGACATGCGGTCCCACGGGATTGAACTCCCACAAGCGAAGGGGCCGGCGTTTGCAAGGCTGGACTTGACGAACCAGCATAACTTGTATTACCGTAACCAAACTAAAATCTCCATTGAAGAGATCTCGAATGTGGCTTTGCAGTATAGGCACGTCCTTGGCTGGACCCCAGCTCAGACCTCTGCTGATCCATGACATCAGTTGTGGTGGAGGGCCCGAGCGGAAAATAGGGGCGGCCGCCCACTTGGCACTTCTAGGAGCCGTGATGTAGAACCACTCCTGTTGCCATAATTCAGACACCTCTGGAATGGAACCTTTGGGCCATGGAGCTCCCGTCATCTTGCATATTGAGGCACCTCTGCACGCTACATGTCGCCCCTCGATCATCTTCGGCTTCACTTCAAAAGGTCTTGAGCCACAGGCCAAAGTGAGGGGTAACCCGGAGGAAGGCCTCACACACGACAATAAATGTCGTGATATGAAGAAAGTAGTCCGGAGCTAGATCATGGAAATCTAGCCCGTAAAAAAACATCAAACCCCTGACGAAAGGATCCAGAGCAAGGCCTAGACCTCAGAGGAAGTGGGAGATGAACACGACGTTCTCGTTGGGTTCGGGGGAGGGGACGGCCTGCCCTCGGGCAGGCAGCCGATGCGAAACCTCGGCGGTAAGATATCTGGCCTCCCTCAACTTTTTGATGTCTTCTTCCATGACGGAGGAAGGAATCCATCGGCCTTGAAGGCTAGATCCGGACATGATTGAAGGTTCGGAGCACCTGACCTGAACTTTGGGTGTTTGAGCTTGAGGTGGGGGAAGGATTCGATTGAGCACGGAAGGGAAAAAATAAAAGCCTTGTCCCTTTATAAAGAGGGTGAATATCAAGCGTCCCCTCCGTGGCCGTTTGGACTTGCCTATAGTCTAGGAGTCCTAGAAGCGGTTGGGTTACCCACGCCCGTATCAATGAGAATCCCGGAATAAGGGGACACGATCTCTGCTTTAACAAGACGTGCCAAGGAAACCGCCTCGCATGACATGCTGAGGTGGGATGATAAAATGATTCGAATAAAGACTTGGCCATGGTGTAGTCATGCTACGGAATACGTCAGCAGATTAGATTGGTGTGAACATTATTCTCTCTATGGCAATATGTGGAAATTTATTTTGCAGAGCCGGACACTATCTTTGTGTTCAAAATCTTCTATGAAGTACTTGGAGGAGGAACCTGCCTTGCAATGCCGAAGACAATCTGCGCGCCGGACTCGTCGTCATTGAAGCCTAGTTCAGGGGCTACTGAGGGAGTCCTGGATTAGGGGGTGTCCGGATGGCCGGACTATACCTTCAGCCGGACTCCTGGACTATGAAGATACAAGATTGAAGACTTCGTCCCGTGTCCGGGAGGGACTTTCCTTGGCGTGGAAGGCAAGCTCGGCGATACGGATATGTGGATCTCCTACCATTCTAACCGACTTTGTGTAACCCTAACCCTCTCCGGTGTCTATATAAACCGGAGGGTTTTAGTCCGTAGGACAACATACACAACAATCATACCATAGGCTAGCTTCTAGGGTTTAGCCTCTCCGATCTCATGGTAGATCTACTCTTGTACTACCCATATCATCAATATTAATCAAGCAGGACGTAGGGTTTTACCTCCATCAAGAGGGCCCGAACCTGGGTAAAACTTCGTCTCCCTTACCTCCTGTTACCATCCGGCCTAGACGCACAGTTCGGGACCCCCTACCCGAGATCCGCCGGTTTTGACACCGACAACGGCCCTCTCCGGCGGAGCTCCGGAATAGGCCCCAAGATGGGATCTCGTGGATACAGAAAGTTGCAGCGGTGGAATTAGGTTTTTGGCTCCTGTTCTGATCGTTTGGGGGTACGTAGGTATATATAGGAGGAAGGAGTACGTCGGTGGAGCACCGAGGGGCCCACAAGGCAGGGGGGCGCGCCCCCACCCTCGTGACCTCCTCTTTGACTCCTTGGAGTAGGGTCCAAGTCTCCTGGATCATGTTCGGTAAGAAAATCACGTTTCCGAAGGTTTTATTCCGTTTGGACTCCGTTTGATATTCTGTTTCTCCGAAACACTGAAATAGGCAAAAAACAGCAATTCTGGGATGGGCCTCGGGTTAATAGGTTAGTCCCAAAAATAATATAAAAGTGGAAAGTAAATCCCAATATAGTCCAAAACAGTAGATAATATAGCATGGAGCAATCAAAAATTATAGATACGTTGGAGACGTATCAGGCATCCCCAAGCTTAATTCCTGCTCGTCCTCGAGTAGGTAAATGATAAAAAGAGAATTTTTGATGCGGAGTGCTACTTGGCATAATTTCAATGCAAATCTTCTTAAGTGTGATATGAATATTCAGATTAGAAAGATTCAAGACAAAAGTTTATATTGACATAAAAATAATAATACTTCAAGCATACTAACAAAGCAATTATGTCTTCTCAAAATAACATGGCCAAAGAAAGTTATCCCTACAAAATCATATAGTCTGGCTATGCTCCATCTTCACCACACAAAGTATTTAAATCATGCACAACCCCGATGACAAGCCAAGCAATTGTTTCATACTCTAACTTTTTCAAAACTTTTTCAATCTTCACGCAATACATGAGCATGAGCCATGGATATAGCACTATAGGTGGAATAGAATGGTGGTTGTGGAGAAGACAAAAAGGAGGGGAAGATAGTCTCACATCAACTAGGCACATCAACGGGCTATGGAGATGCCCATCAATAGATATCAATGTGAGTGAGTAGGGATTGTCATGCAATGGATGCATTAGAGCTATAAATGCATGAAAGCTCAAAAAGAAACAAAGTGGGTGTGCATCCAACTTTCTTGATCATGAAGACCTAGGGCAATTTGAGGAAGCCCATCATTGGAATATACAAGCCAAGTTCTATAATGTAAAATTCCCACTAGTATATGAAAGTGATAACATGAGAGACTCTCTACTATGAAGATCATGGTGCTACTTTGAAGCACAAGTGTGGTAAAAGGATAGTAGCATTGCCCCTTTTTTCTTTGGCCTTTATTTTATTTTATTTTATTTTATTGGGACAATGCTCTATTAAATGATGATCATCACACTTTTATTTATTTACAACTCAATGATTACAACTCGATTCTAAAACAAAGTATGACTCTATATGGATGCCTCCGGCGGTGTACCGGGATATGCAATGAATCAAGAGTGACAAGTATGAAAAAATTATGAACGGTGGCTTTGCCACAAATACTATGTCAACTACATAATCATGCTAAGCAATATGCCAATGATGAGTGTGTCATGATGAACTAGATGGTGGAAAGTTGCATGGCAATATATCTCGGAATGGCTATGGAAATGCCATAATAGGTAGGTATGGTGGCTGTTTTGAGGAAGGTATATGGTAGGTGTATGATACCTGCGAAAGGTGCGCGGTATTAGAGAGGCTAGCAAAGGTGTAAGGGTGAGAGTGCGTATAATCCATGGACTCAACATTAGTCATAAAGAACTCATATACTTATTGCAAAAATCTAGAAGTTATCAAAGCAAAGTATTACGCGCATGCTCCTAGGGGGATAGATTGGTAGGAAAAGACCATCGCTCGTCCCTGACCGCCACTCATAAGGAAGACAATCAATAAATAAATCATGCTCCGACTTCATCACATAACGGTTCACCATACGTGCATGCTACGGGAATCACAAACTTTAACACAAGCATTCTTTAAATTCACAACTACTCAATTAGCATGACTTTAATATTATCACCTCCATATCTCAAAACAATTATCATGCTTCAATCTTTTCTTAGTATTCAACACACTCAAAATAAAGTTTCACAAATCTTGAATACCAAGCATATTATTATTAAGCAAATTACCATGCTATTAAGACTCTCAAAATAATTTAAGTGAAGCATGAGAGATCAATAGTTTCTTCAAAACAAATCCACCACCGTGCTCTAAAAGATCTAAGTGAAGCACATAGAGCAAAACTACTTAGCTCAAAAGATATAAGTGAAGCACATAGAGAAAAACTACTTAGCTCAAAAGATATAAGTGAAGCACATAGAGCAAAACTACTTAGCTCAAAAGATATAAGTGAAGCACATAGAGCAAAACTACTTAGCTCAAAAGATATAAGTGAAGCACATAGAGCAAAACTTACTTAGCTCAAAAGATATAAGTGAAGCACATAGAGTATTCTATCAAATTATAATTCATTTATGGTTCTCTCAAAAGGAGTGTACAGAAAGGATGATTGTGGCATACTAAGACACAAAGACACAAATAATACAAGACGCTCCAAGCAAAACACATATCATGTTGGTGAATAAAAATATAGCTCCAAGTAAATTACTGATGAATGTGGACGAAAGAGGGGATGCCTTCCGGGGCATCCCCAAGATTTGACTTTTTGGTGTCCTTGTATTATCTTGTGGGTGCCATGGGAATCCCCAAGCTTAGGCTCTTGCCACTCCTTGTTCCATAATCCATCAAAAGAATTCACCCAAACTTGAAAACTTCACAACACAAAACTTAAAGTAGAAAACTCGTGAGCTCCGTTAGCGAAAGAAAACAAAAGACCACTTCAAGGTACTGTAATGAACTCATTCTTTATTTATATTCGTGTTAAACCTATTGTATGCCAACTTCTCTATGGATTATAAACTATTTTATTAACCATAGATTAATCAAAATAAGCAAACAACACACGAAAAACAGAATCTGTCAAAAACAGAACAGTCTGTAGTAATCTGTAGCTAGAGCAAGATCTGGAACACCAAAAATTCTAAAATAAATTTCTGGACGTGAGGAATTTATCTATTAATCATCTGAAAAAAGAATTAACTAAATATCACTCTTCAAATAAAAATGACAGCAGTTCTCGTGAGCGCTAAAGTTTCTGTTTTTTACAGCAAGTTCAACAAGACTTTCCCCAAGTCTTCCCAACGGTTCTACTTGGCACAAACACTAATTAAACACAAAAAACACAACCAAAACAGAGGCTAAATAATTTATTTATTACTAAACAGGATAAAAAGGCAAGGAATAAAAATAAAATTGGGTTGCCTCCCAATAAGCGCTATCGTTTAACGCCCCTAGCTAGGCATAAAAGCGAGGATATATCTATGTATTGCCATCTTTGGTAGGCAATCCATAAGTGGCTCTCATGATAGTTTCATATGGCAATTTTATTTTATTTCTTGGAAAGTGTTCCATGCCTTTTTTTAATGGAAATTGAAATATAATATTCCCTTCCTTCATATCAATAATCGCACCAACCGTTCTAAGGAATGGTCTACCAAGAATAATATGGCAAGAAGGATTGCAATCTATATCAAGAATAATGAAATCTACGGGCACATAATTCCTATTTGCAACAATAAGAACATCATTAATACTTCCCATAGTTTTCTTAATAGTGGAATCCGCAAGATGCAAGTTTAGAGAGCAATCATCAAAATTATGGAAATCTAGCAAATCACACAAAGTCTTGGGAATAGTAGAGACACTAGCACCCAAATCACACAAAGCATAAAACTCATGATCTTTAATTTTAATTTTCGACATCTTTTTTCTTTTGCATATCACATAAATCAACGAAGCTATTCAGATGAGTAGCGGCATCTTCACTAGGAAGGCTGACGAATTGATCTTTCATAACAAGATTCAACAAAGCAGCATTGATTTCACAAGATTCAGTATTAGCAAGAGGAGCAATCGGAGTGCTAAGGAAATCATTATTATTGGTATTGGTGAAGTCACACAATTTGGTAGTATCTTGAGCCATCGCGACAAAGAAGCAATCTAACACACGAGCAAACAAAAAGCAAGCAGGCAAAAGAGGCAAATAGAGAGGGAGGATAGAGAGAGAGGGCGAATAAAACGGCAAGGGTGAAGTGGGCGAGAGGAAAACAAGAGGCAAATGGCAAATAATGTAATGCGAGAGATAGGGATTGTGATGGGTACTTGGTATATTGACTTTTTGCGTAGACTCCCCGGCAACGGCGCCAGAAATCCTTCTTGCTACGCCTTGAGCTTGCGTTGGTTTTCCCCGAAGAGGAAGGGATGATGCAGCAGAGTAGCGTAAGTATTTCCCTCAGTTTTTGAGAACCAAGGTATCAATCCAGTAGGACGCCACGCTCAAGTCCCTCGTACCTACACAAAACGATAGCTACTCACAACCAACGCGGTTAGGGGTTGTCAATCCCTTCACGGTCACTCACGAGAGTGAGATCTGATAGATATAATATTTTTGGTATAAATATGCAAAGTAAAAAGTAAAGGCAGTAAAAAGCAAAGAAAGATAAAAGTGATGGAGATTGATATGATGAGAATAGACCCGGGGGACATAGGTTTCACTAGTGGCTTCTCTCAAGAGCATAAGTATTCTATGGTGGGTGAACAAATTACTGTTGAGCAATTGACAGAATTGAGCATAGTTATGAGAATATCTAGGCATGATCATGTATATAGGCATCACGTTCGTGACAAGTAGACCGAAACGATTCTGCATCTACTACTATGTCACATCCCTAGTTCTGGCCTGTCCTAGGCTTGCTTCCATCTGTGCATCATGTTTAAATTTTTGAAACTTGAACTGAGGAAAATTGTAAGCCTCAAAATCCTAAATAAAAGAAGGGCAAAAACCCTAAAATCTCATTCATTGTTCCAAAATGTTCTTCTTAAATGTTTGAGAATTTTTGGCAAGGGTTCTGGTCCCAACCAAAATATTGAACATTTTTAAGGATTTATTTTTGGGACTTTGAATTTAAATCATTAGCTATTTGAATTTGACTTATATTCATATAATTAGAATATAATTTCAAATACCCCTGAAATATTTTATGAGCTTTTGGAAAAGTCCATCTAGCAAAATAAAAATATTCAGAGGAGTTTTTGGCATTGTTTGAATTTGTTTAAATTCAAAACAATGGCAAAAGATATTAAATAAAATAAAACAGAAGAAAAAAATAAAACAGAGCAGAGAAAGCCTACCTGGCACTCACCTGGTAGCCAAACCGGCCCAGCCCACCACCGCCGCTTCTCCCCCTGTCGTCTTCCTCCCCCTCTCCCCGAAGCTGCTCGGTGGCGCACGCAGGCCACGCGCCTCGGCCACCTCCTCCCTCCCAGCCTGCCTGGCTCCTCCTCGACGCCCCGGTGACGCCACGCGCCTCCTCGACCCCCTCTCACTTCTCCCTCGCTCTCTGGACCTCCCTCCCCCTCGCTCCTCTGCTTCCCCCCCCCATGACCGAGAGCCGCCGCCGCCGTCGCTCGCAACCACCGTGGCCACCGGCCACCCCTCGCCCTGTCGATAAGCCCAGAAGAACCGCCATCGTCTCCTGCATCGTCTACGCCAGCCCGTTCGGCTGCGGGAGCCCTGCATCGCCGCCCACGCCGTCTCCCTCATCCCCGGTGCCCGGAGATCGCCGCCGTAAATTCGCCGTCGCAGAAGCTTCCCCGAGCTCGCCGACCCCTCCGTTCGATCCACTGTGAGCCCCTCTTCCTCTTCCCCCTTCTCTCAAGCTCGCGCTCATCCCCTAGCTTCTTTCTCCACCGCGGCCGAGAGCTTCTCGCCGCCGGCCATGGCGTGGCCGTGGCCACAGCCACTGCAGCTCGTTTCCGAGCCCACCGTCGTGCTCACCGCGACCTCAGGAGTCCGTAGCACGCCCCAGCTCCTCCTGCCGTGCTCCCTAACACCGACCCCGAGCTCGCCCGAGCTCCGGCTGCCGCCGAGGTCGACGCCGTGCTCAACTCCGGCCACCTCCGCTCCAGCCGCCTCCACCACTGGAAGCGCCACTCCGCCAGCTCCCCATAGATGCTCCCCGCGCCCCAAACCATGGCCTGTAGCGCAATCCCGACGCGGACGCCGCCGCGATCTGTGGTCGTCGCCGGCTAATCTCCGGCCAGCTGACGTGGCTGGCTTAATTAGCCACTAACCACCGCATCGTGTCACAGACAGCCGGGCCCCACCGCCTAACTAACCGGCTAACTAAAATTGATTAGGTTTAATCTAATTGCAGTGGCCCCACGCGTCAGCTTTGACCGCGCTGACGTGGCCTTTGACCCGGCCCCACCTGTCATTGACACTAACTAGCCCTGTGTCACTGACGTGTGGCCCCCACACGTCAGGTTTGACCTGGACCCGCCCTGTTGACCTGATGACGTCAGGGTGAGGTCATGCTGACGCAATATTCCTTTTCTGGAATTTAGTTTATTTTATAATAAATTAGGAAATGATTTATAAATTCCAAAAAATTGTATAAACTTCTAAAATTCATAGAAATTCAACCGTAACTCCAAATTAAATAAATTATATATGAAAAATTATCAGAAAAATTCAAGGAATCCATCTGTACCATTTTCATGCATGTTTGAACAATGTTTGTCCTCTGTTTTGGACAAAACAAATTAAGGGCATTTAAATAATCATATATGGAGTTTGAATTTGAATCTTGTATTCAAACCAACTTCATTTAAATCATAGCTAGTTGCATTAGCTCAAATCACATCATATTGCCATGTCACATTCATGCATCATATTGTCGCATTGCATTGATTGTGTTCTTCCTTGTTTGCCGGTAATTGTCCCCTCTCGATAGACGTGTACCGGTGATGTGATCGATGACACCGATGAAGAGCTATATTATCTTCAGAAGTGCCAGGCAAGCAAAACCCCCTTGTTCATTCCGATAAAATCCCACTCTCTCGCTCCTGCTCTCTTTTACTGCATTAGGATAACAGCGACATATTTGTTACTTGCTGCGGTAGCTGAACCCCTTTATCCTTTGCATGACCTGTCATTGCCACAGTAAATAGATGAAACCCACTAGCATGAGTAGGAGTTGTTTGAGCCCTGTTGTGCCTACTCATTCATGCTTGTTTGTCATGCCTGCTACTGCTTAGAGTTGAGTCAGGTCTGATTCATCGGGGATGAATCAGAGGCGTGCAAACATGTCCTACTGTGTGTGAGCTAAGTGTGTGAACACGATTTGGTAAAGGTAGCGGTGAGAGGCCATGTAGGAGTACATGGTGGGTTGTCTCATTGCAGCCGTCCTCAGGAACTGAGTTCTGTGTTTGTGATCCATGACCAGTTACTACCACACATTGGGTTCCGGTAACTCGACCCCTCTCGACTTATTAATCAACATGATCTCTGTCCAGGAGTTGCAACTAGTTTCTGGTGTTTGTAGGTAGTGTTAGTAGTCTACCAAGTGGCACCCGGTACAGGTGGGCTTGGGACAGACTAGGCACAGTGGCCCGGTGTACCAAGTAGCACCCGGATGGTGGGCTTGGGAACCCTGCACACATCGTTTGGGGCCGTGAGCGACACCCCGGCCGGATCTCCTTGCGGATGGAACCCGAATATGCGATAAACCTGGACTAGAGACTTGTTCGGTTAGTCAGGTCGTGGCCGACTCCCTCGCCCGGCTTCCGCTTGAAGGTTGCCGAGGTACATGACGTGTACAGGGCGATAAGTGGCGAGAGCGTGTGTGAAGAAGTACACCCCTGCAGGGTTAACATCATCTATTCGAATAGCCGGATTCCTCGGATATGGAAACTTGGACCCCTTGCATAGTTCATAGACAAGTGAAAGTGGATACTCTAAAATACGCAAGATAAGCGTGAGTGCTATGGATGGCGTTCTCGTAGGGAGACGGGAGCGGATCCATAGTGGTGTATTGATATGGTGAATATGTGGACTCGTGTGCGCCACCTCAAAAGAGTTACTTGCAGTCGTAGTTCAGGTTAGCCACCGAGTCAAAGCTGGCTTGCTGCAGTTAAACTCCACCACCCCCTTTGTTGATAATGATGCATATGTAGATAGATCTGATGTAAGTCTTGCTGGGTACATTTGTACTCACGTTGCTTAATTTATGTTTTTGCAGAGAGACTTCAGTCTCACTAGTAGTTCCACGTGGACTTCGACGTTTAGCTTGTTACCTCAGCTACGATCTTGTGCCCTCGGCAGGATCTGGTAGATAGTCAGGCTTCTCAGCCTTTTTCATTTATAGATGTCTGTACTCAGACATGTTAAGCTTCCGCATGTGCTTTGACTTGTATGCTCTGATTGTTGGGTCATGAGACCCATGATTGTAATATCTCGCTCCTCGGAGCCTATTGAATAACTACTTGAGTCGTAGAGTCATTTTGTGATGCCATGTTGTATTGCACATATCGAGCATATTGTGTGTATGTTATTGAAATGCTTGGTATGTGTGGGATCTGACTATCTAGTTGTTTATCCTTAGTAGCCTCTCTTACCGGGAAATGTCTCCTAGTGTTTCCACTGAGCCATGGTAGCTTGCTACTGCTCCGGAACACTTAGGCTGGCCGGCATGTGTCCTTCTTCGTTCCTGTGTCTGTCCCTTCGGGGAAATGTCACGCGATGAATACCGGAGTCCTGTTAGCCCGCTACAGCCCGGTTCACCGGAGTCCTGCTAGCCCAGTGCTACAGCCTGGATTCACTCGCTGATGACCGACACGTTCGATGCTGGGTCATGGATGCCTGTCCCTGTAAGTTTGTGCCACTTTGGGTTTACGACTAGCCATGTCAGCCCGGGCTCCTTATCATATGGATGCTAGCGACACTATCATATACGTGTGCCAAAAGGCGCAAACGGTCCCGGGCAAAGGTAAGGCGACACCCGTGGGAATACCGTGCGTGAGGCCGCAAAGTGATATGAGGCGTTACATGCTAGATCGATGTGGCATTGAGTCGGGGTCCTGACAGCGTTGGTATCAGAGCTTGACTGCCTATAGGATTACCAAGCCAAACTGGTCGAAGTCGAGTCTAGAAATGTTTTAGTTATGTAAGGGAATTGATTGTGGGATGGGAACGTAAGGCTCTTTTTACTCCTTATACCTTATGCCCTTCTGATCTGAGTCATCTTATCTTTCCTACGGGGTTAAGAACTAGGCTTTCTCTTCTTTCTATTAGGATCACGTGTTACTAATCCGTAGACTTACAAGATTGTTGGATCTAAGCTTGAGTTCAGCTCCTGCTATCTTCTGTATGTTCATAGTTGGTCTCGAAACCTTGATATTGTGCTTCTGAGTGGTTATGCCACCATTTTTGTGAATGTCTCAAATCTTTTGAGCATTTACAGTCGTTATGCTGTCCGAGTCATCTCAGGTCTCTAAACAGTCTGATGCACTTGCAAATTCCTTCCCCCCATTTCAATGTTCCTTTGGGCCAGATTAACCACACTAATCAGTGAGTTGAGGTACTCTGTTACCTTGACATATATGTTGTAGATATTATTATGACCCTAGGTGTCTTAGGGGATCATCTAGTAATTTAGCCATGATTTGTGTTCCCAGTGTGATGATTCTGGCCATCATTCTCGAAAGCATCCTGTGATGCTACTTAGTAATAGGTATTCTGTTCCTGGGTTCTTGAACCCGAGATTCACTCTACCTACTTCATGTTGATAGTAATTGCTAGTGCCTTTAGGATATTAGTAACCTTTGCGATAGTCCTTGAAGTCTGTGGTATCTTCCTCTTCCAAATACCATGAACTACTTATGGCAGAAGTTCCTCGTTGAACTGAAATATCACAACAGGAGTGCTCTCGATGGGTTCTCCATTCTATATTGTGGCTCTGCCAGTTCTACCTTTCTGCATGGGTTATCCGGAAGAAATATGTTGAGTTTCGTTCGACATGCTAATCCATGCATCCACAACTCAGAAAATCTTATGTTCTTTTGAGTTGTCCCTCTTTAGCTGTATTCCAACCCCCGTCTATCAATTGGTAGTCAAGAGTATGCGTGCGTTCGTTTATCGATGCCTATTACTCTTGTGGTCCGTCAAGCCATTCTATTCCAGAATGACTAGGAGAAACGAACTCCAGTACCTCATCCATATCTAGGATTGGGTCAAGGTAGTCATGCTCCGCAGATCAAAATGCCAGCCCAGCTTTTGATTCTGTTCTACCGTGAAGTATTACCGTCTTTATGTCAGGATTTTCATGAGGATTGCACCGGCTCTTGTGAATTCTTGATGTAGTGATACTTCTCGCCATCATTATTCATCCCTCGGTTCCGTGTTGTCGCAACCGGAATGCCGACAAGTGAATCGTGATGTGTGAATTCAATACTCCTAGCAACCTTGTTGCTTGGAAGTTAATGGACAATAACCTCATTCTTAGCATGTTGATTTTTGAATCATCGCCCTAAGGTTGATTGTGCTACCTAGTCCTTATTTCCTGGTGCACTCTTTGATTGATGAGTTAGGATTTTGTCAAGTCCTCGCTCATTTGATCATATCATCTTGCCCTGAAAAGAAAGATTGCTCTCGAGCTTAGTAACATACCGGTGGTTCGTGATTTTCCGAATATCTTCTCGGAAGTATTACCAGGTTGTCACCTGACCGCTATGTTGAGCTCGTGATCAAGTTGGTTTCTTGTAAACCACCCCCTTCCCCAAAAATCAGTGTTAGATATCCCTGAGCTAGTTGGTTAAGCTAGACAACAACTTGGAGAGTTGGAAGATAAAAGCTTGCCTAACTTAGCTCGTTCCAAAGGGATATTCTTGTGTAGTGTGTGTTGAAGAAAGATGATATCTTCATCGATTGGTCCCTATGATCAGTTGTTGGACCTATTGTCTTATCAATCCTTTGATTTGAGTGTGGGCTATCGTCAAATCAAATCAGAACCAACGATATTCATA
The DNA here is from genome assembly GCF_018294505.1 of Triticum aestivum. NCBI lineage: Eukaryota > Viridiplantae > Streptophyta > Magnoliopsida > Poales > Poaceae > Triticum > Triticum aestivum. The sequence goes on from NC_057803.1 coordinate 44,447,212, forward strand.
ATGTTGTCTTACTCGTGGTTTTCCTCGAGCATACACCATTATATTCTTTGGTCTGACCAATACTACCACCGTGTTCACATGATGGCGGAAGTCCAGTGATATGGAAATTCCGATGAGTTACTGTTGAGCCCACCAGCAGCATTTTGTCTCCCCCATGATTCATGTTGAACATCAACCTAGTGTTGGAAACTTTGTAAGCAATGCCTTCGTGTTCCGTTCATGAAGCATATGTTTGGATGAAAGAAGTGACTTCCTTTGATTCACGTGCATTTGATGTAAGTTGCCGTCGTGAATTCGAGAAAGTTTGTTTTTGCTCCTCTAGAATCATCCCAAGTCAGTCATGCACGTGCGAAGTATTCTGTGGTTTGATAGACTGATCATCTTCATTCCATATGTGTATCCTAGCACACCAAGCCACTGACTGATTTGTTCAAGGAGAAGGAGTATCTTCATAAGAGCTAATCCGGACTTATGAAAGAACTTCGATATCCTCGTTGATGGTTCCCAACCAGAACTCGGTAGTGTTTTATTGTAAGACTATCATGTGATCATGTTTGTCTGAGGCAGCGTGTTCACACATGTGTAGCAGAACCAGCTCATGTTTTGGAGCTCGCTATCGTAGTTCATTTCCCGAGAATCTCGCAACGTCATCTCGTCGATTTGTGTTGCAAACTTTCATTTTCCTTCCTAGACTCGATGAGTCTGGAATATCCTGACACCAACCAGATCTGAATCTCAGGCAGACTTGATGGTTGGAATGTTTCCCAAGAACTACAATATTGGTCCCTCGATAACCGGTAAAGTGGATGTCATGGCCAAAACACCCAGCCGGAAGACCTATTATTGTAGTATCTTGATTGAGAAAGTTGGCCACCTCCCCATAAGGACTTCGTAGGATTTACCCCCTAGTTGCCCCTATGGATTTTTGTGTTCCCGAAGTCCGACCTTTTACTTGATGTTCTAGATACCAGACCATTTCTATGAATGGGTTACACTAGCACATCAAGGAGAACATTAGAAGCGGAGTGATAAATGTCTCTCGATCGATCGTCCAGATTTTGTCTCCTTGGCCTCGCTAGGGTGAAATCTGAGTGAGTGTTATCTTCCTATGCATCTGCATCGTCCATCGTTGTTCATCATGGTGGTATGTTGTGTTGCCAGGATCCTTGACACGGATGTTGGTAAAACCTTGATGATTATGGAAATGCTCAAGTTCTTGAGAGCACGCACAAGCGCTATGTGTTATCATCGGCACTAACTGGGATTCCTCTCAGTTTCCTCGGCAATGCTATGACCTTTTCAAACAGTGAATCCAGTCTCTATTATTGGGTTCTTTCCCCAGTTACCAGAATCATTCCCAGCATTTGCATTCTGTTCCTAGCTTGCACCGCCATTGTGCCATTCTACCATGGGTCTCTTCCATTTCCGGTGGTAAGCAAAATCATCCATTATGTTGTCTTCAACAAGGTAATCCACATCATCCAAGTCCGAGTATGCTATTCTACCGACCCCCGCCAATCGATTGCTGTGATTTGCCTTAGGCTGATATAGAGAATCTCAATGATCTCTATATCAAAGGTAATTCTTTTTGCCACTTAAGGTAATAATCTACGAATCACCCTCCTCCAGGATGTTTCATCGTGGTATCATGGCAACTCAACTCCTCGCTACGTTGACAATCGTTTACCACCTTCTTAGGTGTGGAATTGTTGTCTACCTAGTGAACCCTCGTCATCTGTTCCACTCCATTTCCTCAGATGTATGCTTCGTGTCTCAGCTCGAGAAATGTGACAATGTCTCATCCCATGAGTTCATCCTGAGTTGTTTGATCTTCGAGAAGATCGATTCTTCCGGAGTTGTCCTTTTCCTCCTGCTGTCATGTTGGTTGGAGTTCTCAGAGCAAGACGACAAGACAATGATGGTGATCGAATCAACGTTCATCCGAAGTGCAACCTGGATCGTGAAGATTATACTAGTTTGTGTTTCCCCTTCATCTTACCCTACGCTTGAATCTCAAGACGAGATTCTTGTTTAGTGGGGGTGAGTTGTCACATCCCTAGTTCTGGCCTGTCCTAGGCTTGCTTCCATCTGTGCATCATGTTTAAATTTTTGAAACTTGAACTGAGGAAAATTGGAAGCCTCAAAATCCTAAAAAAAAGAAGGGCAAAAACCCTAAAATCTCATTCATTGTTCCAAAATGTTCTTCTTAAATGTTTGAGAATTTTTGGCAAGGGTTCTGGTCCCAACCAAAATATTGAACATTTTTAAGGATTTATTTTGGGACTTTGAATTTAAATCATTAGCTATTTGAATTTGAATTATATTCATATAATTAGAATATAATTTCAAATACCCTGAAATATTTTATGAGCTTTGGAAAAGTCCATCTAGCAAAATAAAAATATTCAAAGGAGTTTTTGGCATTGTTTGAATTTGTTTAAATTCAAAACAATGGCAAAAGATATTAAATAAAATAAAACAGAAGAAAAAAATAAAACAGAGCAGAGAAAGCCTACGTGGCACTCACCTGGTAGCCAAACCGGCCCAGCCCACCACCGCCGCTTCTCCCCCTGTCGTCTTCCTCCCCCTCGCCCCGAAGCTGCTCGGTGGCGCGCGCAGGCCACGCGCTCCGGCCACCTCCTCCCTCCCAGCCTGCCTGGCACCTCCTCGACGCCCCGGTGACGCCACGCGCCTCCCCGACCCCCTCTCACTTCTCCCTCGCTCTCTGGACCTCCCTCCCCCTCGCTCCTCTGCTTCCCCCCCATGACCGAGAGCCGCCGCCGACGTCGCTCGCAACCACCGTGGCCACCGGCCACCCCTCGCCCTGTCGATAAGCCCAGAAGAACCGCCATCGTCTCCTGCATCGTCTACGCCAGTCCGTTCGGCTGCGGGAGCCCTGCATTGCCGCCCACGCCGTCTCCCTCATCCCCGGTGCCCGGAGATCGCCGCCGTAAATTCGCCGTCGCAGAAGCTTCCCCGAGCTCGCCGACCCCTCCGTTCGATCCACTGTGAGCCCCTCTTCCTCTTCCCCCTTCTCTCAAGCTCGCGCTCATCCCCGAGCTTCTTTCTCCACCGCGGCCGAGAGCTTCTCGGAGCCGGCCATGGCGTGGCCGTGGCCACAGCCACCCAGCTCGTTTGCGAGCCCACCGTCGTGCTCACCGCGACCTCAGGAGTCCGTAGCACGCCCCAGCTCCTCCTGCCGTGCTCCCTAACACCGACCCCGAGCTCACCCGAGCTCCGGCCGCCGCCGAGGTCGACGCCGTGCTCAACTCCGGCCACCTCCGCTCCAGCCGCCTCCACCACTGGAAGCGCCACTCCGCCAGCTCCCCGTAGATGCTCCCCGCGCCCCAAACCATGGCCTGTAGCGCAATCCCGACACAGACGCCGCCGCGATCTGTGTTCGTCGCCGGCTAATCTCCGGCCAGCTGGCGTGGCTGGCTTAATTAGCCACTAACCACCGCATCGTGTCACAGACAGCCGGGCCCCACCGCCTAACTAACCGGCTAACTAAAATAGATTAGGTTTAATCTAATTGCAGTGGCCCCACGCGTCAGCTTTGACCGCGCTGACGTGGCCTTTGACCCGGCCCCACCTGTCATTGACACTAACTAGCCCTGTGTCACTGACGTGTGGCCCCCACACGTCAGGTTTGACCTAGACCCGCCCTGTTGACCTGATGACGTCAGGGTGAGGTCATGCTGACGCAATATTCCTTTTCTGGAATTAGTTTATTTATAATAATTAGGAAATGATTATAAATTCCAGAAAATTGTATAAACTTCTAAAATCATAGAAATTCAACCGTAACTCCAAATTAAATAAATTATATATGAAAAATTATCAGAAAAATTCAAGGAATCCATCTGTACCATTTTCATGCATGTTTGAACAATGTTTGTCCTCTGTTTTGGACAAAACAAATTAAAGGGCATTTAAATAATCATATATGGAGTTGGAATTTGAATCTTGTATTCAAACCAACTTCATTTAAATCATAGCTAGTGCATTAGCCCAAAACACATTCATATTGCCATGTCATAGCATGCATCATATTGTCGCATTGCATTGATTGTGTTTCTTCCTTGTTTGCCGGTAATTGTCCCCTCTCGATAGACGTGTACCGCGATGTGATCGATGACACCGATGAAGAGCTATATTATCTTCAGAAGTGCCAGGCAAGCAAAACCCCCTTGTTCATTCCGATAAAATCCCACTCTCTCGCTCCTGCTCTCTTTTACTGCATTAGGACAACAACGACATATTTGTTACTTGCTGCGGTAGTTGAACCCCTTTATCCTTTGCATGACCTGTCATTGCCACAGTAAATAGATGAAACCCACTAGCATGAGTAGGAGTTGTTTGAGCCCTGTTGTGCCTACTCATTCATGCTTGTTTGTCATGCCTGCTACTGCTTAGAGTTGAGTCAGGTCTGATTCATCGGGGATGAATCAGAGGCGTGTGAACATGTCCTACTGTGTGTGAGCTAAGTGTGTGAACACGATTTGGTAAAGGTAGCGGTGAGAGGCCATGTAGGAGTACATGGTGGGTTGTCTCATTGCAGCCGTCCTCAGGAACTGAGTTCTGTGTTTGTGATCCATGACCAGTTACTACCACACATTGGGTTCCGGTAACTCGACCCCTCTCGACTTATTAATCAACATGATCTCTGTCCAGGAGTTGCAACTAGTTTCTGGTGTTTGTAGGTAGTGTTAGTAGTCTACCAAGTGGCACCCGGTACAGGTGGGCTTGGGACAGACTAGGCACAGTGGCCCGGTGTACCAAGTAGCACCCGGATGGTGGGCTTGGGAACCCTGCACACATCGTTTGGGGCCGTGAGCGACACCCCGGCCGGATCTCCTTGCGGATGGAACCCGAATAGGCGATAAACCTGGACTAGAGACTTGTTCGGTTAGTCAGGTCGTGGCCGACTCCCTCGCCCGGCTTCCGCTTGAAGGTTGCCGAGGTACATGACGTGTACAGGGCGATAAGTGGCGAGAGCGTGTGTGAAGAAGTACACCCCTGCAGGGTTAACATCATCTATTCGAATAGCCGGATTCCTCGGATATGGAAACTTGGACCCCTTGCATAGTTCATAGACAAGTGAAAGTGGACACTCTAAAATACGCAAGATAAGCGTGAGTGCTATGGATGGCGTTCTCGTAGGGAGACGGGAGCGGATCCATAGTGGTGTATTGATATGGTGAATATGTGGACTCGTGTGCGCCACCTCAAAAGAGTTACTTGCAGTCGTAGTTCAGGTTAGCCACCGAGTCAAAGCTGGCTTGCTGAAGTTAAACTCCACCACCCCCTTTGTTGATAATGATGCATATGTAGATAGATCTGATGTAAGTCTTGCTGGGTACATTTGTACTCACGTTGCTTAATTTATGTTTTTGCAGAGAGACTTCAGTCTCACTAGTAGTTCCACGTGGACTTCGACGTTTAGCTTGTTACCTCAGCTACGATCTTGTGCCCTCGGCAGGATCTGGTAGATAGTCAGGCTTCTCAGCCTTTTTCATTTATAGATGTCTGTACTCAGACATGTTAAGCTTCCGCATGTGCTTTGACTTGTATGCTCTGATTGTTGGGTCATGAGACCCATGATTGTAATATCTCGCTCCTCGGAGCCTATTGAATAACTACTTGAGTCGTAGAGTCATTTTGTGATGCCATGTTGTATTGCACATATCGAGCATATTGTGTGTATGTTATTGAAATGCTTGGTATGTGTGGGATCTGACAACCTAGTTGTTTATCCTTGGTAGTCTCTCTTACCGGGAAATGTCTCCTAGTGTTTCCACTGAGCCATGGTAGCTTGCTACTGCTCCGGAACACTTAGGCTGGCCGGCATGTGTCCTTCTTCGTTCCTGTGTCTGTCCCTTCGGGGAAATGTCACGCGATGAATACCGGAGTCCTGTTAGCCCGCTACAGCCCGGTTCACCGGAGTCCTGCTAGCCCAGTGCTACAGCCTGGATTCACTCGCTGATGACCGACACGTTCGATGTTGGGTCATGGATGCCTGTCCCTGTAAGTTTGTGCCACTTTGGGTTTACGACTAGCCATGTCAGCCCGGGCTCCTTATCATATGGATGCTAGCGACACTATCATATACGTGTGCCAAAAGACGCAAACAGTCCCGGGCAAAGGTAAGGCGACACCCGTGGGAATACCGTGCGTGAGGCCGCAAAGTGATATGAGGCATTACATGCTAGATCGATGTGGCATTGAGTCGGGGTCCTGACATACTATTACTCCACTCATCGACCGCTATCCAGCATGCATCTAGAGTATTAAGTTAAAAACAGAGTAACGCCTTAAGCAAGATGACATGATGTAGAGAGATAAATTCATGCAATATGAAATAAACCCCATCTTGTTATCCTCGATGGCAACGATACAATACGTGCCTTGCTGCCCCTTCTGTCATTGGGAAAGGACACCGCAAGATCGAACCCAAAGCTAAGCACTTCTCCCATGGCAAGAACTACCAATCTAGTTGGCCAAACAAAACGGATAATTCGAAGAGACTTGCAAAGTTAACCAATCATACATAAAAGAATTCAAAGAATATTCAAATATATTCATAGATAGACTTGATCATAAACCCACAATTCATCGGTCTCAACAAACACATCACAAAAAGAAGATTACATCGAATAGATCTCCACAAGAGAGGGGGAGAACTTTGTATTGAGATCCAAAAAGAGAGAAGAAGCCATCTAGCTACTAACTATGGACCCGAAGGTCTGAGGTAAACTACTCACACTTCATCGGAGGGGCTAGGATGATGTAGAAGCCCTCCATGATGACGGCCCTCTCCGGCGGAGCTCCGGAACAAGCCCCAAGATGGGATCTCGTGGATATAGAAAGTTGCAGCGGTGGCATTAGGTTTTTGGCTCTTGTTCTAATTGTTTGGGGGTACATAGGTATATATAGGAGGAAGGAGTACGCCGGTGGAGCACCGAGGGGCCCACGAGGCAGGGGGCGCGCCCTAGGGGGGGTGCCCCCCACCCTCGTGACCTCCTCTTTGACTCCTTGGAGTAGGGTCCAAGTCTCCTGGATCACGTTCCGTGAGAAAATCACGTTCCCGAAGGTTTTATTTGGTTTGGACTCCGTTTGATATTCTGTTTCTCCGAAACACTGAAATAGGCAAAATACAACAATTCTGGGCTGGGCCTCCGGTTAATAGGTTAGTCCCAAAAATAATATAAAAGTGGAAAATAAAGCCCAATATAGTCCAAAACAGTAGATAATATAGCATGGAGAAATCAAAAATTATAGATACGTTGGAGACGTATCAGGACTCTCCTGGTCCATCTCTGATATTCCGTGGGCTTCTTCTAGTCCAAAAATAAGTTCCGTGAAGTTTCAGGTCAATTGGAGCCCGTTTGATTTTCCTTTTCTGCGATACTCTAAAAACAAGGAAAAAACAAAAACTGGCACTGGGCTCTGGGATAATAGGTTAGTCCCAAGAATAATATAAAAGTGCATAATAAAGCCCATAAACATCCAAAACAGATAATATAGCATGGAACAATCAAAAATTACAAATACGTTGGAGACGTATCAGCCAGCTATAGAAAAACGGAGTCCGGAAGGTACCCGAGGTGGGCACAACCCACCTGGGCACGTCTTGTGCCCACCAGGGTACGCTTCCTGGTAGTTCCTTATTTTCCTAAATTTTGTTATTTTCCAAAACTGACAGCAAATATTTTTGTGGCTTTTTCGGAGTCCGTTTACTTACGGTATCACATACCTCCTCTTTTTCACGATTCTGAATCGTTCCAGAAGATCTCTTTTATGTGTTCTTCCGGTGTCATAGTTTGGATAATATTACTTTCAACATTAATGGGTGTACCTAAGATATAATGTTTTATTCGTTGCCCATTAACAACTTTCGGGTTAGTACCTTCGGCATTATTTATTTTGATAGCTCCAGACCGATAAACCTCCTCAATAACATAGGGTCCTTCCCATTTGGAGAGGAGTTTTCCTGCAAAGAATCCGAAACGAGAGTTGTGCAAAAGAACATATTCTCTGCTACCTCTTGAGCATGCGTTGGTTTTCCCTTGAAGAGGAAAGGGTGATGCAGCAAAGTAGCGTAAGTATTTCCCTCAGTTTTTGAGAACCAAGGTATCAATCCAGTAGGAGACTACACGCAAGTCTCCTAGTACATGCACAAACAAACAAGAACATCGCAACCAACGCGATAAAGGGGTTGTCAATCCCTTCATGGTCACTTACGAAAGTGAGATCTGATAAAGATAATAAGATAAATATTATGGGTATTTTTGTTGTATAGATTGGAAAATAAAGATTGCAAAATAAACGGTAATCCAGAGTTATAGGTCGGAAAGTTATATGATGTGAAGTAGACCCGGGGGGCATAGATTTTACTAGTGACTTCTCTCAAGATAGCATAAATTACGGTGGGTGAACAAATTACTGCCGAGCAATTGATAGAAAAGTGCATAGTTTTGAGAATACCTAGGCATGATCATGAACATAGGCATCACGTCCGTGTCAAGTAGACCGAAACGATTCTGCATCTACTACTATTACTCCACACATCGACCGCTATCCAACATGCATCTAGAATATTAAGTTCATAAGAACAGAGTAACGCATTAGGCAAGCTGACATGATGTAGAGGGATAAATTCAAGCAATATGATATAAACCCCATCTTTTTATCCTCGATGGAAACAATACAATACGTGTCGGTTCCCTTTCTGTCACTAGGATCGAGCACCGCAAGATTGAACCCAAAGCTAAGAACTTCTCCCATTGCAAGAAAGATCAATCTAGTAGGCCAAATCAAACTGATAATTCAAAGAGACTTGCAAAGATATCAAATCATGCATATAAGAAATCAGAGAAGGACCAAATATTGTTCATTGATAATGTTGATCATAAACCCACAATTCATCGGATCTCGACAAACACACCGTAAAAAGAATTACATCAAATAGATCCCCAAGAATACCAAGGAGAACTTTGTATTGATATGCAAAGAGAGAGAAGAAGCCATCTAGATAATAACTATGGACCCGAAGGTCTGTGATAAACTACTCACACATCATCGGAGAGGCTATGGTGTTGATGTAGAAGCCCTCCGTGATCGAATCCCCCTCTGGCAGATCGCCGGAAAAGGTCCCCAGATGGGATCTCACGAGTACAGAAGGTTGCGGCGGTGCAAAAGTGGTTTCGTGGCTCTCGTGGATGTTTTCATGGTATAAGAGTATATATAGGCGAAAGAAGTAGGTCGGTGGAGCTACGAAGGGCCCACGAGGGTGGGGGGTGCGCCTACCCCCTGGGTGCTGCACCCTACCTCATGGCCACCTCGTTGCTTCCTTGACCTCCACTCCAAGTCTCCTGGATTGCGTTTGTTCCAAAAAAGATCCTCGCGAAGGTTTCGTTCCGTTTAAATTCCGTTTGATATTCCTTTTCTGTGAAATACTGAAATAGATAAAAAAACAGCAATTTGCACTGGGCCTTCGGTTAATAGGTTAGTCCCAAAAATAATATAAAAGTGCATAATAAAGCCCATTAAACATTTAAAACAGGTAATATAATAGCATGGAATAATAAAAAAATTATAGACACGTTAGAGACGTATCAAGCATCCCCAAGCTTAATTCCTGCTCGTCCTCGAGTAGGTAAATGATAAAAACGGAATTTTTGATGTGGAATGCTACCTAACATAATTTTCAATGTAATTCTCTTTATTGCGGCATGAATGTTTAGATCCAAAAGATTCTAGAAAAAAGTTTAATATTGACATAAAAATAATAATACTTCAAGCATGCTAACCAAGAAATTATGTCTTATCAAAATAACATAGCCAATGAGAGCTTATCCCTACAAAATCATATAGTTTGGCCATGTTTCATTTTTTTCACACAAAATGCTCCCATCATGCACAACCCCGATGACAAGCCAATAAATTGTTTCATACTTAGCCTTTTCAAACTCTTTCAACTTTCACTCAATATATGAGCGCGGGCCATGGACATAGCACTATGGATGGAATAGAATATGATGATGGAGGTTGTGTGAGAAGACAAAAAAGGAAAAGTCTCACATTGACGCGGCTAATCAACGGGCTATGGAGATGCCCATCAACTGATGTCAATGCAAGGAGTAGGGATTGCCATGCAACGGATGCACTAGAGTTATAAATACATTAAAGCTTAACAAAAAAACTAAGTGGGTATGCATGCAAATTGCTTGCTCACGAAGACCTAGCTCCCTCAACACTTGAGCAGCCGCACCTGAGAGAAGATGCACTCAAGATTACTGATATTATACTTTACTAGCAAAAAAAACCCATGCGTTGCAACGGGAAAGAAAATAACACACGTTCTTAACCCAATAACCATGACTCAAGACCTTAATAGGGCCGCGTCTTTTAGTTTCACATGGCATCACATTTGTATTTCCTCTATACTCACACACTCGCTCGAAAAAAAAGCCCATGCATTGCAACGGGAAAGAAAATAACACACACTCTTAACCCAATAACCATGACTCAAGACATTAATAGGCCCACGTCTTTTAGTTTCACATGGCATCACATTTGTGTTGCCGACAGTGACCTCTGTGCTCACACAATGAAAACACATTTGAATGTGGTTAGTCTTAATGTCTCTCTCTTTTGCGCGCGCGCACGTGCGCACACTCGCTTGTAATAAGATAAAAAGTATGTTGTTTTTTTCCCGCAAGGTTTTTCATAGTTGTGTATGCATGGTTCTCGGTGTTTTTTTCTCTCACTCTGGTTTTAATAGATGTTTATTTGCAATTTGAATCACCGATGGTACAAAAAAAACAGACCATACACTATATATTAATTTTGCACCAAAAATTATATTTTAGCAATATTTAACAGCTAAAAATAACTTCATATTTAGATTCTACATATTTTTCTAATCAAGTTTCATATATAACATGTTAAAATTTAAGTTACGGTTTAAAAGATATGAATAATCTTATTTTACATAAACTGTAGATTGATTAACTGAAACGTCAAGGGGTTTTCTGTTAAAACTAAAAAAAACGTTTCGGCTGACTTAAATATGGACGGCGGGTTGATTGTCTAAAACGTCAGGGGGTTTTCTGAGAAAATGAGAAAAACGGTTCGGTTATAACTTAAACGTGTACTGCGGGTTGATTTACAGAAAACTGAGGGGTTTATTTGTGAAATGGCATGACGGACGACCAGAAACAATTTGTGCTTTATTAGTAAGGAAGATAAGATAAGATTTTTAGACATATATTAGGAAATAGTCGTGTTTTTGCTCTCTATGCAGTGCTAAGCTATAGCAATATTTTAATATGTTTCATGTCACGCTTACTAGTAATCTCTAAAAAAAGTTGACTTTTTTTAATGCTCTGCTGGGAGCGAACCACCACCTCCTGCTTATGGGCCGCGGCCCATGGGGCACCATAACCGCCTCCATCCAAGTCGGGGAGCACAGCCCGGCCCGATCCCGACGCGAAGGCCTGCCGCAAGAAGGAAGGGGGAGACCGACGCGAAGAGGAGGGGAGAAAAAAGATCTCAATTGATCGCCTCCGCCACTACACATCCACGCCGTCGAGAAGCACTTCGGCACCGCCGCGGCCGGTAGCAAAGACTTCAGCGGCCTCCTCTCCGCCGATACCGACGACCTGATCGCCCTCGAGTTCCCAACCTGTCCGCCCTAGAGAACCGGCGCCGCCGCGGCCGGCAGCGACGACTTCGGCGGCCTCTTCTCCACCGACACCGCCGACCAACTCGCCTTCGAGTTCCCCACCTGCAACCACGTGCGTGAGCCATCCCCTCCCTCAATCCCCTTCTCTCTCCGCCGGCCTCTGATCCGTTTGCGCCCCGTTTTCGTTTCCCAGTGGCAGTTCGATGGGTTCCAGAAGGTGACCAAGGAGATGGTGAGCAACTACAATGGGACGAACACGCTCTCCTTCATCTTCGACAAGGCGTCATCGTCGCTGCCGACTCCTGGGCCAGCATGGGCGGGTACACATGTGAGTCCCCTGTCCCTTGGCCTCGCATTCGTGCTAGGGTTTGGTGCTGCGGGGATTCGATTTGCTGGCGTGGACGTGTGATTTAGGGTCGGGATGTTTATAGATGTCCTAGCGAAATCTGGCTCCTTTGTCCGTTGATTATCTCTGGGAGGACAATTTGGTGGTCAGGGGTGTGTTTCTTTACTCTTGCGTACCAGGGCTGTACATTTTCATATATAGTAATTCAGGGTAGTGATTCATACATCTATGAAATCTCAAACCAACTTGATTTGGTTGTGAAGAACTTCTGCTTAGGTTCTAGTGTACAAAAGAGAAAAACATATCGCAACCTCACAATAGCTGAGCCACCAATTGCAGTGTCATAACCTCACACCAGTTGTGGTGACCGTGCTTGGATGTGGCGGTTCATTTGGATTACGCGGTGAATACAAAGATACTTATTGAGTTTGGATGCTAATTATCTGTAGGAACTGAGAAGGGAGGTAATCTGTAGTGGGATTGTTAATGATAGAGAGTTGTGAATTGATGTGATACTGATATCACACACACAAAAAAGATAGTTTTGCTAATACTTACTATTGAATTCAAGTCTGCTTATCTGTAGGTCCAACATTTGTGCATATTGATTTGTGTCTTTGTGGTTTGGAGTAAGCCAATAGAAAGCTGCTGTTATTGTATAAAATGTCTATTTTTCCACAAGTGCTGATCCTTCTGTAAAATTTCCCTTGCATGTTTGTTAGTCGTTGTAGAAGGCTTTTGCTTGATGCATGTTTGTGGTTTGTAGAAGGCTTCTGTAAAATTCCCGCGTTGCTATCTGAACTGTGTGCTACCACAAGTGAAATCCACCTCGAATTACCTATTTTTGGATCGCATTGATGCACAATGGCTATAGACACAATCCAGTCTTCTACTGGTGAAATATCGAAACAATGTTAGTAACTCTGTTAATGTTAAATACGCATAAGCAAAATATCTATCAAAACTTCAATGACAACATGCCTGTAACATTCTTGAATTTGCATTACTAAGTACTCCCTCCATCCCAAAATAAGTGTCACTAACTTTGTACTAAATCAGCGGCACTTACTTTGGGACGAAGGGAGTATATACAGAACTGAAGTTTAACCAAGAACATTACATCATTGCATTTCTTTACAGAATTAGCCCACAGTTGTGATTACAATGCTAATTTTTAGTGTTAGATTCATCCGTATCTAGATAAATTTAAGACAAACTTTTTGGGATGGACGTAATAGAACTAAAGGTGCCGACACTAAATTTCTCCCAAGATTTCTGAAGAAAGCAAAAATAAGAAAATATTTGCCCTAAGATTTCTCCAAGAAATGCATACCAGGAGCAAAATTAATATATTGATGTAGATGACATTAATCTTCATGTAAGGTGGGTCAACTGCCATACAGGAGGGTCCAGGTACATGCTCATAAAGTTGGTTGATGTTGCCGTGGCTAATCTAGCCTTATTTCTTGCCGCTGGTTTCTATGAACAAGAAACCAACAAAACTAAAGTTTACTTTAATATAAAGTTTTAGCCGCAGCTAGAAAAGAGCCGTCAAGCTCTTGTACATTTAGTCGATGGACTTTAAAGAAAAATCATGGATAAATGAAGAAGCTAGATCTGGCCATATAGTGCAAGAAACAATTAGTGAGCGAGACAAATGCTTAGTGATGAGAAAAGAATACGTTAACACCTGGAAGCCTTAACAAATCTACTCTTACACCCTTTGGGCGGCCGTGCACCATGAGAACTCCAAGAACCTCTCTTGAACCCATGGCTCAATACAACTAGAGTAGCTGCTGCACTCGGAGACCTGCTGCGGTGCCACTATTTGATTCCGCTAGGAAGCAGGTATAAATGAAGGTCGTACATGACATAGAAGATGGTGAGCTACATCTTGCATGTACAAATGAGGGCGATCTAGGCTTGTGTTCGACAAATGTTATGCGAGGCGGCGATGACTGAACGCGATAGTAACCCTAGCTGGTCACGCTCACTCTTCATGAGAGAGGAAGAATAAATCAGATTGGGTCGAGCAAGTCGATGAGGCAGGGAAGAGAGCGGGCGGGTCCACTCGTCGGCGATAATTTGGTTGAGAGCGGAGGAAGCGACACACGAACATGCGAATCAATGTACCACGACCTACCAGCACAACCGCACTCTCCTTTGATAGTAAAAGACAGTTAGCATAACAATAGTTTCTTCCTTTAGAGATTTGATGGAACTGTGAGTGGCCCTTTGACATATTTTAGTGTCGTTAAGCTGTACTTAGGTCTATGCTTAACAATACTGCTCTTTTTCTAGGGTTCGGTCTTGGTACTATGTTGATAAGCGAGGGTGCAAGGCTCAAGGGAAGCCGGTTCTCTAACTCTCTGTATGCTTATTGTATGCTCATGGTATCTTGGATGAGGGGTATGTTCTTTTATACCTCTATATGTTGCTTTGCTCACTGTTCATATTATCTTGAAGTTGAATCCCTTATGTTTGTGTTTTACATTTCAGTTACAAATTCAACATGTCAGTTGCAGTTGAGGAAGTTGAGGAAGCTGCTGAGTTAGCATGGCGGGCGCGGGCTTTTATCACGCAACCTTTCGTGATGGAGCTAGTGGTTGTATTTATATTGGTATGCATTCTATTTCCTAGTATCTATCCTAATATTTGTTTTGTTCACTCGATAAGCATGATACAACATGCATGCATATTTGTTAAACACCTTATCATTATATCTTCCTTTTGAAATTGCAAACATACTTGTTTATTGAGTTGAAAGTACTTCCGTAAGTTTTTGACAAAGTTCAAAAAATTATTGTATTCTCCATCATGTAATGCACACCCCTAGGTTGGGAACTAGAGATTACCGTCTAGACGATGGTTATAAATTAAACCAAACCCTTCTATTTACAAATGTACAATGTTGGTCTAGACATCTAGTGAGACCTACCTAGGATTTCTGAAACAATATAATATAATGGTTACATGTAAATTACATGCGTAGATTTATTCCTTTTTTCATATGACTTACATGTTAGTAGATTCTAAAAATATGGTGGGATGTATAAAAAATTATGGTCAATGCTATATCTAGTGTTTGCGTCAAATTATTATTTGGAAGTCGGGGTTAAAGTTTATTGAGAAAAGAAGATTATCATTTGGGCTTGATAGAGTATGACTATATCCCATGGGGTCATGTTATGCAAACGTGGCCCACTTTGGAGAAGAATACACAACCATTTTGGTTGTGACCCTAACTCATATCAACAATTCTGTTTGGGCCTCGTTACCCTAATATGCTAGACTATTTCTCTTATTCACTTCACGATTTGAGAGAGGGAATGCCAGCGCCCATGGCACCATTGTCCCCTCGGCCATTCATGCCACTTGAGAGGATGAAGGCTCTTGCGACATCGTGCGAGAGGCATTAGCGCTAGTGAGTTTGCCACCATCTGAGCCACGACAACAATGCCGTAGAGCATATACTGGAGGGTAGAGCTGGATGGTGGCATGCCGAAGTTGCAGGAGGAGGTGCACTTGTACGAGCACTGCAATATGTTTCTTCTTCCAAGCAATAAGAGAACCATTAGAAATGCATGGTAAGCAAAAAGTGAACGACGATCCAAGGGATCACTAGCCCACATAGCATCTCAATATGCCTGGGAGCTGTAATGAACGTGAACAGGGAAAGAATATACAGCGAGGATCGTGTCACGAAGCTATCAAAAACCACGAAGACATAAAAAACACGAAGAAGATGACTATAATGAACCGAGGTGGGGGCAGAGACGAACTGACTCAAAATATGGACATGATAGGAGATATCCTGGCGAGTGATAGCCAGAAGACTCCCAACAAGATGACGATAATGTGTCGGAGCTGACAAAGGGTCACCATCAGTAGCACGAAGGTGAACATTGAGCTACATGGGAGTCAATGGTGTGCTCATCAGTAAGAGCAACACGAGCAAGAAGATCCTGGATTACTTCTCTTGACCAAGAGACCTTAATCCTAAGAAAGTAGCAAATTGGGCTAAGATCAGATATAAGAAAGTGCTCACTAAGACATGCCTTCACAAAGGTAATATACTCGGTGTCTTTGCTAGTGGTGATCATGAGCACTCGCTGAAACCAATGGCAGCAACCGTAGAGGAAAACACTCACACCAGTCTTGAGGGCTTGCTTCAGGCCATGCAGAGCGACTAAGACGATAAAGCATGTCATAAGGAATAAAATACCTAGGTGGTGGCTGCATGTAAACCTCCTCACGTAACTCACCATTAAGAAAGGCGTTCTTAACATCAAGTTGAGGTATAGATAAGTGGCGAATGTGCGAACAGTGGTCATATGGTTCTCATGAGCAAAAAGTCTTATTGTAATCAAGACCATGCTCCTCCTAAAAGCCACGAGCCACAAGACGGGTTTTGTAACGCACAACGGAACCATCAGAGCGAGTCTTAACCTTGTAGACCCCTTACAAGTGACGGGACGAACACAAAGAGGAAGAGAAACAAGATCCCACATGCCGGTATGCTCAAGAGCAGCAATCTCCTCTACCATCATAAACTGCCATTTCAAATAAGCAACAACGTCATGATAAGAGATCAGCTCAAGAAAAGCAGCGCGAGCGCTTGAAAAATCACGATGGTCAATTGGCGGAAACATATGAGAAGGCAAGCCGTAAGTAGGTTGAGACGGGGAAGATGGCACATCAATAGACGCATACACAACACGTGGTCAACGAGTGTGAAAGTGAGTAAAAGATGGAAGGCCATGAGGAATCATCGCGGTAAACTCAGGTGATGGAGACGAGGAAGCCACCGGTGATGGTGTAGAATCCTGTGATAAGCGAGGTTATGACATCATAGGAGATGATGGCATTGGATTTGTTACAATCAGAGAAGTGAATGGATAATGGATCAATAGGAATGATAGGAGTGTTGAGAAAATTGTAGAAAGAGATATCCTTCACTGAAAGGTCGAGGAAGATGAATGCATGTAGAAGGGACGAGACTAATCGAACGTCATATGCTGAGAAATAGGCATCCGTCGATCGGCGTGAAACAACAATATCCCTTGCGCTCATCGCCATATCCTAAGAAGACACTTAACAGACTGAGCAATTAGTTTGGTGCGCTCATGAGGGAAAAGAAGAACATAGCAAACACAACCAAACAATTGAAGCGCTAAATAATCAGAAAAAAATCAAAGTGACGCTCCAAAGGAGCACCACCCTGTAGGGAAATGAATTGCTGAAGGTTGATGAGATAGATGGAAGTGGAAGCAGACTTGATCGAAAAGTGTAGCGGAAGATAGAGCAGTGACCATAAACTAACGAGCCGTCTGAAGAAGGCGACGATGCTTGCGCTGAGCCACACCATTCTGAGCATGAGCATCAGGATAAGAGAACTGAGCAAGAGTACCCTGCTCAGCAAGGACTCAAAGCAACAACTTGGAGATGTATTCTCCACCAGAGTCATCACAGAATACAATACTAGGCATGGAGAACTTAGTGTGAACAATGGCATCAAAACACTTATATAGATAAGATATCACTACGAGAAGAAATAAAGTATATCCAGGTGTGTTGAGAGCACTCATCCATAAAGATCATATACTAGCGATGACCCCAGACATAAAAGAGAACAATGTCGAACGGATGCTGAGACACTGTCTCTCTATGAGCATAAGGTAACTGCACCTCTTTACCAAGTTGACAACCCTGGCGCTTTAGAGCCATCGTTGGAGACGGATCCAAGAAGACCACGTCAAACTAAGGATGAGAGATGAGAGCCACACTAGTGACTCCTGGCGATGATGCCACTGCTGAAAACAGTTGATAGACAAGGCAACAGAGGTGGAGAGACTGGCGGCGATGGCAGCAGAGTTACTTGGTCCAGCATCCCACGTGCCTGTGCACTCTCCGTTACCCGCCGATCTGGCTTGGTGTGCTTCTCCTGTTTGTGGGTTGTGTGGCACGCACTTGATTAAGCACCCCACGTTCTCCTATTGTGCGCCCTTACCCCTGGCTTTAGGTAGCGCCTGTCCTCGTCTTGTCATGCATAATCCAGGTAAGCGCCAACTGTCCAAGCTCCTGCTCACCATTGGTGTTGCTCGAGGGTTATGGTGTCGCTCAGCAAGGGAGCACGGGATGTGGGATTGAGACAGTACACATAGCAGCCCGCAGCAAGGCAAAGCATGCCCATCCGGATTGGCAGGGAGCGGAGGTGGACACAAAGGTGGACGTTGAGTCCCAACAATGCGCTCGTAGTAAGAGCAGCACGAGCAAGAAGTTCCTGGATATACTTCTCTTAAAAAATAAAGAAGCCATCAGAGGTAGAAGAAACCTCATTCTCAAGGAAGTAGTGAAGAGGACCAAGATCATACATAAGAAATTCACTATGACGAGCCTTCACAATGGCAATGTAAGAGTTGTCCCTAGTGATGATCGACATATGGAACAAATGTCAGACCACGAGTTAGTTGGTGGACAGAATGTGCAGGATCATGAGCACTCGCTAAAAACCAGCCACATTCACTGCTGAGATGAAGCGATCAAACCAGGCACGTGAGGGGTTTCTTAAGACCATATAGGGAGCGACGAAGACGAGAAACCATGCCAACCGGAAGAGAATACCTAGGTGGTGGCTACATGTAGGCATTCTTGACATCAAGCTGAGAGAGAGACTAGTGGTGAACCGAAGCCATAACGGAAAGTGTGCGAAGAGTGGTCATCTGGGTAGGATGTAGGCTGATCTAGAGGCCATGTGTTGCCAACAGAAGAAGATATAGTAGTCAAGGAAGATGACTCATTATAAGAATCCACAACACGCGGACAATTATTGTAATAAATTCAAGGAAGATGAGCAAAAGAAGGAAGATGAAAAGACGAAGTGCCAGAGTGAGTCGACTATCAACTAGTAGGGAAGTTCCATTTGACAGTAAAAACATGAATAGGGGAATCTAGATGCGGAATACCCAAGTGGCGGCTGCACGTAAACCTCCTCACACAGCTCACCATTAAGAAATGCATTCTTCACATCAAGACAAGGCGCAGACACATGACGAATAGAGGCCACGACAAGAAATGTGCAAACAGTGTCATATGGCCCCCGGGAGCAAAAAGTCTCATCGTAATCAGGGCCATGCTACCGCTGAAAGCTACGAGCCACAAGATGAGCTTTGTAATGCTCAAGAGAATCATTAGAGCGAGTCTTAACCTTGTAGACCCACCAAGTAATAGGAACAACACGAGGAGGAAGAGAAACAATATCCCATGTGCCGATGCGCTCAACAGTAGCAATATCCTCTATCATGGCAAGGTGACATTTGGTATGAACAACATAAAGATAATAAGTCTGCTCAAGAACAACAACGCCAATGTTTGAAAGACAAAGGCGGTAAGTAGGCGAAAGAGGACGAGGACACATGCCAGAAGTAGGCTGAGACGGGGAAGATGGCACATTAGTAGACGCTTCCACAACACACGAATGACATGTATAAAAATGAGGCGAATATGAAAGAATAGGAGCAAGAATTATCGAGATAAACTCAGGTGATGAAGACAAGGAAGCCACCGGTGATAAATGTGTCAAATCCTGTGATAAGTAGGTGAGGAAATCATAGGAGATGATGGTGTTGAATCTTGAATAATCGGAGAAGCAAGAGCAGTACGAGGAATGAATTAGGGCTCAACAAGAGTGATACGAGTGTCGATGAATTATGGCTCAACAAGAGTGATAGGATTGTCGAGAAAAGTGTGGAAACAAATGTCCTCCATTCAAAAGGTCGGGGAAGATGGATGTAGGTAGAAGGGACGAGACTCGTCGAAAGTCATATCCCGAGAAATAGTCATCCAACGACCAACATGATCCGAACAACGATATACCTTATTCTCATTATTGTATCCTAATAAGCCACACTCAATGGACTGAGCAATAAGTTTGGTGCGTTCTCGAGGGGCAAGGACACAACAAACACAATCAAACAATTGAAGCGCCGAACAATCAGGAAACGATCAAATAGACACTCGAAAGGAGACCACCCTACATAGTAGTGGATTGGATTGCCGAAGGTTGATGAGTTAAATGGAAGTGGAGATAGACTCGGCCCAAAAGTGTGGCAAAAGAGAGGTAGTGTCCATCAATAGATGAGCCTTAAGAAAATGATGATGCTTGCGCTCAGCCACGCCATTCTGAGCATGAGCACCAGGATAAGAGAACTGAGTAAGAGCACCCTGCTCCACAAGGACCTCCACGCAACAGCTTGGAGATATACACTCCATGAGAGTCATCATAGAACACAGGAATAGGGTAGAGAACTGAGTGGAACCAAGGCGGCAAAACACTTGTATAGATATAAGACCTCACTACTAGAAGAAATAAAAGATATCCAGCTGTTCGGAGAAGTCATCTATAAAGATAGTATACTAGCAATGACCTCCTTTTGAGGCAAAGGCAGATGGACCCCAAACATCAGAGAGAACAAGGTTGAAAGGACGCTGAGACACTGTCTCGCTATGAGTATGAGGTAACAGTTTACCAAGCCGACAACCCTGGTGGTTTAGAGACATCGTCGGAGATGAATCCAAGAAGACACGTTGAACTAATGATGAGAGATGAGACCCACACAAGTGTCCCAAGGCAATGATGCCATTGCTGAAAATAACTGGTAGACAAGGCAACAGAGGCGGAGAGACTGGCGGCGGTGGCAACAGAGGAACTTGATTGCATCCCATCTGCTTGTGCACTCTCTTTTCCCGCCGGTCTAGCTTGGTGTGCTTCTCCTGTTTGTCGGTTGTGTGGCACACACTTGATTAAGCACCGCATTTTATCCTACTGTGCACCCTTGGCCCCGGCTTTAGGTAGCGCCGTGTCCTCAGCTTGTCGTGCATAATCCAGGTATGCGCCGATTGTCCATGCTCGTGCTCGCCATTGGTGTTGCTCGAGTGTATGGTCTTGGTGTTGCCCAACAAGGGAACTGCAGTCTGGTTCTTCTTCCAAGCAATCAAAGAACCACTAGAAATGTACAGTAAGTAGAAGTGAATGACAATCCAAGGGATCACTAGCCCACATAGCATCTCAATATGCCTGGGAGCTGTAATGAACGGGAACGGGGAAAGAATATACAGTGAGGAATCGTGACACGAAGATATCAAAAAACATGAAGAAGATAACTATAGTGAACCGAGGTGGAGGAAGAGACGAACTAACTCAAAATATGGACATGATAGGAGATATCCAGGCGAGTGACAGCTAGAAGACTCCCAACAAGTTGACGATAACGTGTCGGAGCTGACAAAGGGTCACCATCAGTAGCACGGAGGTGAAAATTGAACTACATGAGAGTCAACGGTGCGCTCATCCGTAAGAGCAACACAAGCAAGATCCTGGATTACTTTTCTTGACCAAGAAGAGACCTTAATCCTAAGAAAGTAGCAAAGTGGGCCAAGATCAGACATAAAAAAGTGCTCACTAAGATGTGCCTTCACAAAGATAAACTCTTGTGTCTTTGCCAGTGGTGAACATATCATCAACTTATAGAAGAAGAGTTCGACCAAAGAGCAGAAAGGTGGACAAACAACACAGGATAATGAGCACTCGTTGAAACCAGCGGCAGCCACAGTAGAGGCAAAACGTTCAAACCAGTCTCGAGGGCTTGCTTCAGGCCATGGAGAGCGATGAAGACGACAAAGCATGTCGTAAGTTAAAAAATAGCTTGGTGGTCGCTGCATGTAAACCTCCTCGTGTAGCTCACCATTAAGACATTCTTAACATCAAGTTGAGATACAGATAAGTGGCGAATCTGCGATCAGTGGTCATATGGTTCACATGAGCAAATAGTCTTATTGTAATCAATACCATGTTCCTCCTGAAAGCCACGAGCCACAAAAACGAGTTTTGTAACGCTCAACGGAACCATCAGAGCGAGTCTTAACCTTGTAGACCCCTTACAAGTGATTGGACAAACACAAAGAGGAAGAGTAACAAGATCCCACGTGCTGGTGCGCTCAAGAGCAACAATCTCCTCTGACATCGCAAACTGCCATTTCAGATAAGCAACAACATCTATACCAATATAAAAAGACCCAAATGGACAGATCCAAACCATCTCGGGTGTCAAATCATGTTATCTAGCGGTTCAAATCGATCCAATGTTGAACACCAAACACGTTTAACGCTCTAATTACCCACCACTGCCATTGGTTATAAACACGTTTTGACTCAACGATATCCCTTGAAATCTGCCATGTAATTAATATCCTACCATTCCCGCGAAAAAATAATTGATATCTTACCAAATACCAACGTGCAACAGATATATCTTACCTAATATAAACGTGCATTGCACGTACATTATTACTAGTCACGATAAGAAATCGGATCAAGAGTAGCAACACAAGCGCTTGAAAAATTAGGGCGGTCAATTGGCAGAAACAGATGAGAAGGCAAGTCGTAAGTAGGCTGAGACGGGGAAGATGGTACATCAGTAGACGCATGCACAACACGCGGCCAATGAGTAGGAAAAGATGAAAGACCATGAGGAGGAATCATCGGGGTAAACTCAGGTGATGGAGACGAGGAAGCCACCGGTGATGGCATAGAATCCTGTGATAAGCGAGGTCAGGAAATCATAGAACATGGTGACGTTGGATCTGTTATAATCGGAGAAGCAAATGGATAAGGGATCAATAGGAATGATAGGAGGGTCGAGAAAATTGTAGAAAGAGATATCCTTCACTGGAAAGGTCGAGGAAGATGAATGCGTGTAGAAGGTACGAGACTAATTGAAAGTCATATACCGAGAAATAGGCATCATCTTAGCAACGATATGCCTTACGCTCATTGTCATATACTAAGAAGACACTTAGCAAACCAAGCAGTTAGTTTGGTGCCTTCATGAAGGGAAAGAAGAACATAGCAAACACAACCAAACAATTGAAGCGTTAAATAATGAAAAAACAATCAAAGTGACGCTCCGAAGGAGTGCCACCCTGTGGGGAAAAGAATTGCTGAAGGTTGATGAGATAGATGGAAGTGGAGGTAGACTTGACAGAAAAGTGTGGCGGAAGATAGAGTAGTGACCATCAAGTAATGAGCCGTCTCAAGAACGCGACGATGCTTGCGCTCAGCCGTGCCTTTTTGAGCATGAGCACTAGGATAAGAGAACTGAGCAATAGTACCCTGCTCAGCAAGGACTCAAAGCAACAACTTGGAGATGTATTCTCCACCAAAGTCATCACAGAATACAAGACTAGGCATAGGGAACTTAGTTTGAACAATCGCATCAAAACACTTATAGATAAGATATCACTACGAGAAGAAATAAAGTATATCCAGTTGTGTTGAGAGAAGTCATCTATAAAGATCGTATACTAGCGATGACCTCCTTTCGAGGTAAAGGGAGATGGACCCCCAACATAAAAGAGAACAATGTTGAAAGGATGCTGAGACACTGTCTCGCTATGAGCATAAGGTAACTATACCTCTTTACCAAGCTGACAACCCTGGCGGTTTAGTGACACCGTTGGAGACGGATCCAAGAAGACCACGCCAAACTAAGGATGAGAGATGAGAGCCACACAAATGACTCCTAGCGATGATGCCACTTCTAAAAATAGTTGGTAGACAAGGCAACAGTGGTGGAGAGACTGGCGGCGGCGATGGCAGCAGAGTTACTTGGTCCAGCAATCCACATGCCTGCGCACTCTCCGTTACCCGCCGGTCCGGCTTGGTGTCCTTCTCCTGTTTGCGGGTTGTGTGGCACGCACTTGATTAAGCACCCCACGTTCTCCTACTGTGCGCCCTTGGCCCTGGCTTTAGGTAGCGCCTGTTGTCGGTGTACTAGAATAGGGGTACCCTAGTACCCCGAACTTGTGCATGGGCAATTGCAGCACCCCGCGGCAAGGCTTGCCGGGCGAACGCCAAGATCCTCCGTGGTTCCCTTGGAGCCATTCAAGAAAAAAGTATTTAAGCTCAGGAGACAAGGCCCCGGCAAGAGAAGCTTGCCGGGAAGGACAACCAAGGCACTCCAAGGAACTTGCCGCGACGCGCCACGCGCTCCGGCAAGGCAACAAGGCCCCGGCAAGAGGAGCTTGCCGGGAAGACCAACCAAGGTACCTCGAGGCCCGGTGAGTGACAAGCTTCCGGACCCGACAAGATAACAGCAGCGGCAAGGCGCTTGCCGCGGCAGGCGGCCACTCTGTGCCCACGCTCCAGTGCATCCACCAACGTGTCGCTCTGGGGGCCTCTCCAGGCGCGTATGGCGGGAGGCTGTGCAGCCAGCGGTGCGTAGTGGCATGCGAAGCTGACAAGATCGCCATCGTGGCGAACGGTGGCGCCCTTAACGGTCCTTTTCTGCACTGTTTGGGCGACTCAGATGGGCATTTAATGCCCTTGTCCCTTGCCGTCAGGGTTAGGTAGGGTGCACTGTACAAGTAACTGTACCAACCACCTCATTTTTTACATTTGTACCCTTCTCTGTGTTGCCACCTGTCGGTGACCCCTTTAGCGTATAAAAGGAGGCCCATGCGCAACGTAGAGGGGGTTCGGTGGGAGAGGTTGGCGAGGTTCGACTAGTTCGGAACCCAAAAAAACACTACGCTCCCTCTCTGGAGCAAGAACACAAGATAATCAAACAAGCAGCAGTAGGAGTGTTATCTCTCCGAAGAGCTCCAAAGCTGGGTAAATTGCTCGTGTGCTTTGCCTCGATCTGCTCTTCGTGTGATCTCCACCCCCCGCCGAACCGAAAGGGGCTCGGTCCGCCGGTCCCATAGGTGTTCGTGGATCAGTTTCCCCGACATCTTTGGCGCGCCAGGTAGGGGGCGTCGAGATTGTGTGAACCTGATCCGGCATTCACACGAGCTAGATCTTCATTCCCTTCATCAACATGCCACCAAAGAAGAAGACTTCGGCGGCAGCCGCTCCGTCCACGTCACTTCCGCCACCGTTGGAGCAAACGGGAGGTGGAATGGACGCTGGCAGAAGAATGGACGTCGACGAGGAAGCTTATGATGCTGCCAGGTCCAATAACAAGGCTGCACAAACCTCGGCGACTGTACATGTTCCGCGCCACTCTCAGGAGGCGCAAGACCAACAGTGTCCTGGCACTTGCGGTGCCATACGCGTGATAGGCCAAGACCAAGCTGGTGGATCTCGGGGCTCTCAAGACCAGCATGCACGCCAGCGTGCTGGCACGAGCGGGGCACGGTCGCCTGGACGAGATACTGCTCCTTCTAACATAGTTAGAAGTCCGAGCACGTCCTGCTCCTCGCGCCGTCCGCCACTGCCACCCACCACTCCAGCAGAAGCTTTGGCGCGAGCTCAACTACTCCTAGATTACCCTCTGACGTCGGACAAGATCGACGAATGAAGGGCCACCATTCAGAGTCTCATCGGCTACGCCAACGGTGACACTCCATGGCGGCCGAGCGCGTCGCCGCCGCGGCAGGGTTGCCGGGCGCGAGCCGGTGGCGACGAAACGGGTGGAGGTGCAACTACCATGCAATCACCACCCCGAAGGCCAAGATCGCCGACTCGCCGGATCCACCTCAACAGTGACTCCACCGCATCGTCGGATCCATGGGCTCGTCGCGATCAGCGCCAAGTTCTTCATGATCGAAAACAAGAAGACGCTCGAACCCGCATCGAGCGCCGAAGAGAAGCGCGACGTCAATCCGACAAGCGCGCTGGGCCCTCTGTTGACATGCATGCACTAGGGGAACCAGGCGATCTGCCGTACGCGGTAGGTTGCCCTGCGTTCACTCGTGAGCTGCGGCAAGTCCAGTGGCCCAGCACGAAGAACTTCAAGCCAGACGTACCGGAGAAGTACGACGGCAAGACGCATCCATCAGAATTCCTCAGCATCTACACCATTGCGGTGCAGGCTGCCGGGGGACGGGATGACAAGATCCTTGCCAACTACTTCCCACTGGTGCTCAAGCCCAACGTCAGATCCTGGCTCATGCACTTGCCGGACAACTCCATATCCTCTTGGGCTGATCTGTGCCATCAGTTTGTCGGCGCCTTCACAGGCGGACACAAGCCTCATGGCCAGGAGAGTGATCTTCATCTACTCGCCCAGAAGGAAGGAGAGCCCCTGCGCAAGTACATTCAGAGATTTAGCAGTGTGCAGCACAACATCCCAGACGTCCACCCTGCCGCGGTGATCAGCGCGTTCCATCAGAACGTGCGAAACCACAGGATACGGGAGGAAATGGCGATGTGCAAGATCAGGGACGTCAGTGAGTTATATGCACTGGTCGTCAAGTGTGCTCGTGCTGAGGAAGGGAGGAGACTCCCCGGAGAGAATGTAGGAGCGGGAGGATCTGGCAGTGAAGATGCTGCCCCGGCAAGGAAAAACCGGCGGCGGAACAACAGGAAGAGGAAAGGCAAAGAGGTGCTAGTTGTTGAGCAGTCCGGCAACGGTGGTGGCACCAACAAAGCCAAAGCTGGTGACTCTGGCAAGGAGGTTGCCGCGGAGGTGGCGGTCGCCGACAAGCAGGACGGCACCAACAAGTAGTATTGCAAGATCCACCGCACCAAGGGCCATGATCTCCAGAGCTGCAAAAAAGTCGAGCAGCTTGTTGAGCAATCGAAAGCTGAATACGAGCAGCGCGACAAGGAGATGGCCCAGGAAGGTGCTGGGGGATCCGGCAAGAAACGTCCCGGCCGAGGAGGACGCCGCGGCAAGGCCAAGCAGCGGCAAGGAGATAGACCTCCTCGCGGCCGCGACAAGGATGAAGATGACGACGACGATGAAGACATGGATGATGAGGAGACTGATGAGCAGGAGTTCCAGAAAGCCACAGAGGTCCTGTGCGTTGACGGTGGTGCTTCTCTGCATACCTCGCACCGTCAGCTCAAGCAGTGGGTGCGGGAAGTTAATGCAGCAGAACCACCCGTCGAGTCACGGAAGCCTCTGAAATGGTCTAGCACGCCTATCATCTTTGATATTGAGGACCACCCTGATCGCATAACTGCGGTCGGGTGCTTGCCGATGTTGGTGTCACCAACAATCCGCAACCTCAAGGTCACTAAGATGCTAGTTGACGGCGGGGCCAGCTTGAACCTGATCTCCTCCATGGTGCTCCAGAAACTCCAGATCCCTGACAGCGAGCTCGAAGAGACCGGTACATTTCAAGGAATCAACCCGGGAAGGAGCAAGCCGAAGGGAAAGATCACGTTGCCGGTAACATTTGGCAGCGAGCTGAACTTCAGGACTGAGAGGGTCACGTTTGATGTTGCTGACTTTCCATTACCTTACAATGGAATCATTGGCCGTCCGGCACTCGCCAAGTTCATGGCAGCCTCTCACTATGCGTACAACGTACTGAAAATGCCAAGCCCGATAAGTGTCATCTCTGTCCCTGGCGACAAGAAGGATGGTCTTATCTGTGCCGACAAGATCTACCGGGAAGCAGCAGCCGCAGCAGAACGCAAGACACTTGCCGCTGAAGCTCCCGGGGGGAAGAAGAAGACCAAGTCCGGCAAGAGCTCTGATGCCTACTCCGGCAAGCGCACCTCTTCGGAGTGCTGCGCTACCGTCGAGGACGCACCATCGAGCTCCACCGGCAAGTGTAAGAAGGCAATGACAGCTCCACCTGAGACCAAGAAGGTGTCCGCCAAGGAGGACGGCACTGGTGGTACCTTCACCATCAGCGCCACTCTTGACCCCAAATAGGAAAGCGTGCTTGTTGCTTTCCTGCGGGCGAATGTCGACGTGTTTGCGTGGCAACCGTCTGATATCCCCGGTGTTCCCAGGAAAGTAATTGAGCACCACCTTGCCGTCTGTCCTCATGCGCGGCCCATCAAGCAGAAAGTCAGGAAACAGGCAGTGGAGCGCCAAGAATTCATCACAGAAGAAATCAAGAAGTTGGAAGCAGCAGGCCTTGTCAGAGGAGTGCTCCATCCCACGTGGTTGGCCAATCCTGTTGTCGTGCGCAAGGCTAACGGGAAACGGAGGCTTTGTATTGACTTCACTGATGTTAATAAAGCTTGTCCCAAAGACCCATTTCCCTTGCCGCGCATTGACCAGATTGTTGACTCCACAGCTGGATGTGATTTGCTTTCATTTCTTGATGCATACTCAGGATACCATCAGATCTTCATGGCGGAAGAGGATGAAGAGAAAACCGCATTTATCACTCCGTGTGGCACGTACTGCTTCGTACGGATGCCTTTCGGTTTGAAGAATGCTGGTTCAACATTCGCAAGGGTAGTCCACCACGCTTTTGAGCCGCAGATGCACAGAAATGTGGAAGCCTACATGGATGACATAGTGGTCAAGAGCAAGAACAGGGCGACCCTGATTCAAGATTTAGACGAGACATTTGCAAATCTGCGCAAGATCAACCTCAAGCTTAACCCCGAGAAGTGCGTGTTTGGAGTCCCATCCGGCAAGCTTCTCGGGTTCTTCGTGTCTCAGCGGGGAATTGAAGCCAATCCCGACAAGATCAAGGCCATTGAGCAGATCGAAGCACCAAAGCGCGTCAAGGATGTACGAAGACTTGCCGGTTGCGTGGCTGCTCTCAGCAGGTTTATCTCTAGATCTGCTTAGCGCGCCCTGCCGTTTTTCAAAATATTGAAAAAGGCAGGTCCAATGAAATGGACTCCAGAGGCGGAGGCTGCGCTGCAGGACTTGAAGAGATACCTGTCCTCCACTCCAACACTTGTCGCACCTAAGCCACAAGAGAAGTTGCTGCTATATATAGCGGCAACCAATCAAGTGGTTAGTGCTACGTTAGTGGCGGAGAGGGAGGCAGATGATGAGCCAGCAACCACGGCAGATGCATCCAGCGACAAGCAGGGGGCTTCGCCGACAAGCTCTGGTCCCGACAGAGATGGATCTGCGCAGGAGCATGATAAGATGCAGAAGAGAATGGTGCAGCGTCCAGTTTACTTTGTCAGTTCCCTTCTGCAGGGGGCTAGATCAAGGTACTCTGGTGTGCAGAAGTTGCTTTTCGGCCTCCTCATGGCCTCGAGAAAGCTGTGCCATTACTTCCAAGCACATGAGATCACAGTCGTCACTCGCTTTCCGCTGAAGAGGATACTGCAAAGTCCAGAAGCGACAGGCAGGATTGTCGAGTGGGCGCTGGAACTGTCAAGCTTTGGCCTCAAGTTTGAGAGCACTTCAACTATCCAAAGCAGAGCATTGGCAGAGTTCATAGCAGAATGGATGCCAACACCAGATGAAGAAATTCCAGAGACAAGCATCCCCGTCAAAGAGGCAAGCAAAGAGTGGCTAATGTACTTTGATGGTGCCTTCTCACTGCAAGGCGCCGGTGCGGGCGTGCTGCTTGTCGCGCCCACCGGAGAGCACCTCAAGTACGTAGTCCAGATGCACTTTCCCAAGGAGCAAGCAACCAACAATACTGCAGAGTATGAAGGATTGCTTGCCGGTCTTAGAATCGCAGCAGACCTTGGGATCAAGAAGCTCATTGTCAGGGGTGACTCACAGCTTGTCGTCCGCCAAGTGAACAAGAACTACCAGAGTCCATTGATGGAAGCATATGTTGATGAAGTAAGGAAGCTAGAAGAGCACTTTGACGGCCTACAGATGGAGCATATCCCAAGAGCTCAGAATGACATTGCTGATGGCCTGTCAAAGTGCGCCGCACTAAAGTTACATGTGGAACCGGGAATCTTTGTGCTCAAGTTGACTCAACCATCCGTAACACCATCAACCGGACAAAGCAAGAAGAGGAAGTTGGTTTCTGGTGACTACTTTCCGGCAGAGCTCCCCGAAGCCGCCGCCAAGAAAGTCCCCAAGATCAACACCAAGGATGCTGAGGGGCAGTCTGCTCCGGCAAGCCTTATGGCTTGTTCCGTTGAAGCAGACGCTCCCGACAAGTTTTGCTCCGGCAAGCTTGCCGGGGAACATCAAGCTCCGGCAGGGCCGCAAGTCCTTGCCGTAGAAGCGGATGTTCCCGCAGCAGCATATGTGCCTTTAGTCCTTGTTGTCGAGCCACAAGCTCCAGCATGGGCACAGCAGATTGTCCATTTCCTTCAGACAGGAGAACTTCCCGAAGAGCAAGAAGAAGCGGAAAAAGTAGCCCGGCAGTCAAGTATGTACCAGTTTGTCGATAGCATACTGTACAGAAGAAGACTCAACGGTGTGAAATTGAAGTGTATTTGCCGAGAAGATGGACAAAAACTGTTGACAGAGATACATGGAGGCATATGTGGCCACCACATTGGCGCAAGAGCACTTGCCGGCAAAGCTTTCCGGCAAAGTTTCTTTTGGACGACAGCCCTCCAGGATGCAACTGCACAAGTAACCAAGTGTGAAGCGTGCCAGTTCCACTACAAACAGATACACCAGCCAGCTCAAGCTCTCCAGACGATCCCTTTATCCTGGCCATTTTCGGTCTGGGGGCTCGATATCCTCGGCCCTTTCCCCCGAGCTGTCGGGGGCTTTGAGTACTTGTACGTCGCAATCGACAAGTTCACAAAGTGGCCGGAAGTGCAGCCAGTGAGGAAGGTGACAGCACAGTCAGCAGTCAAGTTCTTCAGGTCATTGTTTGCCGTTTCGGGATCCCTAACAGGATCATCACCGACAACGGCACGCAATTCACGAGTCGCACCTTCATGCAGTACGTCCAAGACCTTGGCGCCAAGGTCTGCTTCGCTTCTTTTGCTCATCCGAGAAGCAACGGTCAAGCAGAGAGGGCAAATGCTGAAGTGTTGCGCGGGCTCAAGACCAGAACTTTCGACAGGCTACGCAAGTGCGGAAGGAACTGGATCGAGGCGCTGCCAGTGGTTCTTTGGTTGATTAGAACGACGCCAAATTGAGCCACTGGCCAGACGCCTTTCGCTCTAGTCTATGGAGCAGAGGCAGTTCTCCCCACGAAACTCGTATACGGATCGCCTCGAGTGCTCGCTTATGATGAGCTTGAGCAAGAACAGCTGCGACAAGACGACGCGCTGCTCCTTGAGGAAGATCGTCTTCAGGCTGCTGTACGAGCTGCTCGATACCAGCAAGCTTTGCGCCGCTACCATAGCCGCAAAGTTAAGGCCAGAAGCTTCGAGGAAGGCGACCTTGTTCTTCGGCGCGTTCAGTCCGCCAAGAATTCCAACAAGTTGACGCCGAAGTGGGAAGGCCCTTATCGGGTGAAACGAGTCACAAGGCCCGGCGTTGTCCGCCTTGAGACCGAAGATGGCATTCCGGTGAGCAACTCCTGGAACACAGAACATCTTCGTAAGTTTTTCCCGTAGGGCGCGGTTGCCGGAACCCGTTCCGGCAACCACCTTTTGTACATGTCTTGCCGCTGTTGCATTAATCCTTTGTACAAAGCCGGGCGCAGATCCCGTGCATAAATAAAACCCCATGTGCTCTGCACAACTTGTCCATTTCATGCATTAGTTCCTTTCTTGCATGCGTTATCTGACACTTTGTGCAGCACTTACATCCGGTAAGCAATAACGAGCCGAAGGGCTCCATATCATTATTTTCTCTTCTTTCTTCTTTTCAACAAAGGAAAAGAAGGTTCCATCGCACACAAGTTTGCCGGGGGGGAAGGAGAAGATTGTGGTATGGACCAGGCGTCGTTCAAGCAAAGTTTTGCCTTGCCGGGAAGCAAACGACAGAAAAGCTAAGTTGCCAAAGTTTGAGCAATCAGTTTTTAAATTTTTGAGTTATCTTCCTCGAACGACCCTGCTTTGTATGGAAAACCTGTGCGTGGAGGAACCAACTCGTGGCTAGTTGCGCCCTTACTTTGTTTCGAGTCCGCTCAACAACTTAAGTGTGCTGCATCTAGTCGCGACAAGGTTTCTTGTCGGAAGCAGCGCCGCCAGCAGGCTGCTGACGTTCCGCACTCAGCGCTCGCGGCTCGGGCGCCTGCGCCGACAAGTTCCCTAGAAGAGTAGGGTAAAAACATACAAAGGAAAGAATCTAGTAGAGGAAATAACATAGCAATTGATGACAGAAATAAAGTTATATTACAAGATAACTTGTCGCAGCTCTAACAGACTGTTTTCATAACATGATTAGCAGCGACAAGGGAAAAGAAGAAATGGGCGGCCTAGTCTACGCGGTCGCCCTCAACCCTCTTGATCTCGCTCACCTTGTCCACAATGGGTGCGACAAGGGCCTTGAGTGTGTCCCGATCGGCGTCTGGCGGCAAGGACTTGAGGACGTTGGTGAAGCTGAGGCCTGGATTGCGGAAGGCCACCTTCATCAGCACCTTCTGGAGAACCCCGGCGCAGATTTTGCGCGACTCGTCGGCCAGCTGCTTTGGGATCCTCTCCCGGAGCCGCTGGAGTGCCGTCGCCACGCCCTTGAAGAACAGGCTGAGCTTGGCGCTGGGTTGGAGATTCTCGTCGGAGGGATACCCAAAGTCCTCCATCCCCAGCTGCGCCAGCTCCTCGTTGATGACTGCGGCAATATTCACCAGACCCTCGGTCCAGTGCTCCACAGTATCTCTGAATGAGTTCTGGGTAACTGTGATGCTCTCTAGCAGCGCCGTGTCTGCCTTGACCTTCTCCGACAAGGTCTTCTCCCGCTCCTTGGCGGCCTCCAGCATCTGCGTCAGCGTGGCTAGCTTCAACTCCAGGTCTGCATTGGAATCCTTGGCGGCGCTGAGCTCCTTGCCCCTCTCAGCGACAAGACCCTGCAGCTCACCGTGGGCGGCAGCATCCTTCTCACGCTCATGCTTGAGCGCGGCAAGCTCCTCGCCGCTCTTCCCAATGTTGGCCTCCAGCTGCGCCACCTTCTCTTCCAGCTCTTTCTTGGCGGCCTCTGCGATTGCGGCAGCGTCCTTTGCTTCCTTGAGCGCCCCGCCAAGTGCTTGCTCGCGCTCGGCGAGCTCCTCCTTGTAGCTATCGAGGTTGGCCTTCCGCTGCACCAATTCGCCTTCTCACGCGGACTGCTTCTCGGCGGCCAGCCTTTGTTCCTCCTCACCTTCGGCCATCTCGAGAAGGAAGGCCGTGCACTCCTCAGCAAGTCGCTCCCGCTCCTGTGCCAGGGACCGGAGAGCTTCTTGATTGTGGCCCCGGAGCTCCTCCGCGCGCTTCTCCATATCAACTCCCGCCTTCGCGACAAGCGCTTCCCGGGAAGCCAGCTTGGCTTGCCGCGCGCGGTAGAGGGACAACAGCCTCCGCAGCAGCTGCTCCTCCTCAGGCTCGCCACTTCTGCTGCTGTGCGCGTCAACCAACGACAGTCCAGCGGAGGTGAGCACCTCCTCATCGAAAGTTTCCCCCTCGACCGGCGCCCTGGAGCTCGACGCCCAGGGTAGCTTGATGAAGATATCGTCGCCGGCCTTCAAGTAGACGCCGGGCTGGGGCTCCTCGGAGCCCGGCTCCGCAGCAGCGGCAGAGGGATCGGCGGTCGGCGCAGTGCCTGGCGCTCCTGCGGCCTCAGGGTCGTCAGTGCGATCGCACGACCCCTCGCCGGCTTCTGCGGCGGCAGCCTTGGCGGCCTCCTTGCCGGCGGTCTCATCGGCACCGGCCCCTTCTTCGTTGGCGGCGGCGTCGTCAGTGCTGCCATGCGCGCCTTCCTCGCCGGCGCCCTCTGTCTCCATTGGCTCAGCAGCAGATGGGTCTGAAGAACGAAGAAGGGAGAAAAATCAATCAAAAATCCAAGAGAAGAAAATCAGAAGAAGAAGAACCCAAGGGAAAGTTTTTGGACAAGTGAATTACCTGTGCGAAGATCTGCAGTTGCGGTCTCGGCCGCCCCAGGATCGACGGTGCTGCCCCTTGCCGGAGAGTTCTCCCTTGCCGGAGAGTGCTCCCTTGCCGGGGACTCCTCCCTTGGCGGCATAGTCGAAGAAGATGGCACTTCGGGACCAGCTTCCGGGCGCTCCTGATATGGCTGCTCTGCTCCTACACAAATCAACAAGCAAGATATCAACAAAGGAAAAAGCACTCATGCGCGCCTGACAGCAGAAAGCTAACTATGAACTTACGCTGGGGGCTGCTTTGAGGAGTGGTTGCCGGGTCCGTCAAGGTGGTCTCGGACCCACCCCCCGCTGACACGGTGGGGTCATCTTTGATGACAATCACCGCGGCCTTGGCCCTCTTCGCCACTCTCTGGGCCAGCGTCCTGAAAAGAAAGGAGTCCAGATTGAAGCAAGTCAGATACAAGATAAAAACAGCAATATTGAAGAACTACAAGAGCACCAAAGAAACTTACTCTTCTTCCTCCTCGTCGGAGCTGAGCGTGGAAAGATCGAAGTCCGGCTCCCTTCCGGTGCGGCGAGGCGGAGGAGTAGGATCCCTTGCCCGCTTGGCGGGGGCAGTGGCGGTGGCTCGGGAAGATCCCGCTCCAGTTGCCGCTGCTGCGTGAGGCACTCCTGCGGCAACATTGCTTGCCGCGGTAGAGCATGTCGCACGGCTTGGCGGTTGTTGACCCGGCTGCCGCCCCGCTACGTCCACGGCCCTGCAAAGACACCTTCTTGGAGGGGCCGGGGGCTCCGCCTGCAGCAAACTTTCTGAAGGCTCGGGCTCTTCCTCGCCGGCCTCGCTCGGCTCAGCTTCAGAGCCGGCAGGATCTTCTTCGCCAATGAACTCCGCGCGATCGGCGAGGTTTGCCGCCTCTGCCGCCTCCGCCTCCTCCACAGTGAACCCGAACGCGCCCGCGGCAGCTACGGCCGCAACCTCTTCCGCCCTAGTGGCGATGCGCTGCAGCTCCTCGTCGGTGGTGTCACAGGTGAGGCTCTTCTGCTCGTCAGCATGGACCAGCATTTCTTCCAAGTTGTCGAAGAACGCTTGCACGACG
This sequence comes from Triticum aestivum, assembly GCF_018294505.1. Classification (NCBI taxonomy): domain Eukaryota; kingdom Viridiplantae; phylum Streptophyta; class Magnoliopsida; order Poales; family Poaceae; genus Triticum; species Triticum aestivum. The sequence goes on from NC_057803.1 coordinate 44,481,947, forward strand.
TCATCCGCAGGCTCTTGCCAAGTTGGGACGATTCCGTGTGAATCGCACAACGGCATCATGGCGCAGATCCGATCAAGCGAAGAATTGTTGCACAATGGAACGACGCCCCTCGGCAGCGTGAATGGGAGCTGGGGATCGCGTTTGAACAACTCCAGGAGCATTGCATCCACCTCCAAGACGGTGAAGTTGTAGTTGAGGCCCGGCCGCAGCCTCATGATGTCCGTCGAGTTCTTGAATTCCCAGGCGGGCCTCCCCCTCTCCTGCAGGGGGGCGATGCGGCGGCGGAGGAAATCTACGCCTACAGCGCCTACAGTGAGCCCGGCAAGCCTGAGGCGAAGGATCCTAGTGATGGCGATCTTCAGCCTCTCGTCTTCCGGGGCCACGTTGCTCCAGTCATTGCCGCGCACTATTGGAGCTTGCCGCACGGCGGTGAAGGGCTGCGGATTCTCCTCGACGATCCAGCACCACTCCGCTCTCCACTCCTCCCACTTGCTGCGGAGCTCACCCTCCAAGTACGCCTCCTTATTGCCGACTCTCGAGATCCAGGCGATCCCTCCGGCAAGCGGCTCTCCTCTCTCTACCCGAGGCATGAAGAAGTGGCGGAAAAGGGCAACATTGGGGTGGACTCCGACAAAGTTTTCACACAAATGTGCGAAAACCGCCATGGTCAGAACGGCGTTGGGGGTGAAATCAAGGAGGCGGAGGTCATATGTGTTCATGATATCGCAGAAGAACTCCGAGAAGGGCGGGCAGAGCCTGCAATAGAAGAATAGCGCGAAGAATGGGTACCCGTTTGGAGCCAGTCCCGAAGCAGCGGCCGGGAGTACCCTCGTGCGCGGATGCGCCCGCGTCTCCGTCGCCCAAAAGTGGTAGAAGTACTCCCTCAGCTCCCTCGCGCCGAGCTGGGGGGAGAAGATCGCCCGCTCCTTCCGCAGCGCCGCGAGCCACTGCGCCTCGGCCGACTTCACGCCCTTTCCCTTGTCGTCTTTCGGAGCCATGGCGGAGGTGGTGGGGGAGGTCGACGGTGTTGGTGATGCTGGTGGCAATGGGGGGCGGAGCACTGCTCTCTCGGCTTCGAGAAGAAGAGGGGGGAGCAGCGGAGGTTCATGAAGATGGAGTAGTAGCAACCAGCGAGGGGGAACGAACTGCCCCTGTTTCCTCTGCTTATAAAGAGGGACGGGGCGGACGTTTCGCCCTTCCAAATAAAGAACCACCCACGATCTCTCCCACGACGCCGCATTCGACGCGTGCCGTTAGGGGAGGGCGCGGTGGATACGGAGCGAGACTCGGCGTGGCCCAGTCCGCGTGTGCCCGTGCCCTGTCTTGGGCCTGGCCCAACAGTGCTCGGCACCGTGTCTGGCCCAGGCCCGGGGGCTCCTGTCGGTGTACTAGAATAGGGGTACCCTAGTACCCCGAACTTGTGCACGGGCAGTTGCAGCACCCCGCGGCAAGGCTTGCCGGGCAAACGCCAAGATCCTCCGTGGTTCCCTTGGAGCCATTCAAGAACAAAGTATTTAAGCTCAGGAGACAAGGCCCCGGCAAGAGAAGCTTGCCGGGAAGGACAACCAAGGCACTCCAAGGAACTTGCCGCGACGCGCCACGCGCTCCGGCAAGGCAACAAGGCCCCGGCAAGAGGAGCTTGCCGGGAAGACCATCCAAGGTACCTCGAGGCCCGGTGAGCGACAAGCTTCCGGACCCGACAAGATAACAGCAGCGGCAAGGCGCTTGCCGCCGCAGGCGGCCACTCTATGCCCATGCTCCAGCGCATCCACCAACGTGTCGCTCTGGGGGCCTCTCCAGGCGCGCGTGGCGGGAGGCTGTGCAGCCAGCGGTGTGTAGTGGCATGCGAAGCTGACAAGATCGCCATCGTGGCGAACGGTGGCGCCCTTAACGGTCCTTTTCTGCACTGTTTGGGCGACTCAGACGGGCATTTAATGCCCTTGTCCCCTACCATCAGGGTTAGGTAGGGTGCACTGTACAAGTAACTGTACCAACCACCTCATTTTTTACATTTGTACCCTTCTCTGCGTTGCCACCTGTCGGTGACCCCTTTAGCGTATAAAAGGAGGCCCATGCGCAACGTAGAGGGGGTTCGGTGGGAGAGGTTGGCGAGGTTCGACTAGTTCGGAACCCAGAAAAACACTACGCTCCCTCTCTGGAGCAAGAACACAAGATAATCAAACAAGCAGCAGTAGGAGTGTTATCTCTCCGGAGAGCTCCGAAGCTGGGTAAACTGCTCGTGTGCTTCGCCTCGATCTGCTCTTCGTGTGATCTCCGCCCCCCGCCGAACCGAAAGGGGCTCGGTCCGCCGGTCCCATAGGTGTTCGTGGATCAGTTTCCCCGACACCTGTCCTCGGCTTGTCGTGCATAATCCAGGTACGCGCCAACTGTCCAAGCTCTTTCTCACCATTGGTGTTGCTTGAGGATTATGGTGTCGCTCAGCAAGGGAGCACGGGATGTGGGATTGAGACGGTACACATAGTAGCCCGCAGCAAGGCAAAGCTTGCCCATCCGGACTGGCAGGGAGCAGAGGTGGACACAAAGGTGGACGTTGAGTCTCAACAATGCGCTCGTAGTAAGAGCAGCACGAGCAAGAAGGTCCTAGATATACTTTTCTTAAAAAATAAAGAAGCCATCAGAGGTAGAAGAAACCTCATTCTCAAGGAAGTAGTGAAGAGGACCAAGATCATACATAAGAAATTCACTATGACGAGCCTTCACAAAGGCAATGTAAGAGTTGTCCCTAGTGATGATCGACATATGGAACGAATGTCAGACCACGAGTTAGTTGGTGGACAGAATGTGTAGGATCATGAGCACTCACTAAAAACCTGCCGCCTTCACTACTGAGATGAAGCGCTCAAACCGGGCACGTGAGGGGTTTGCTTAATACCATATAGGGGGCGACGAAGACGAGAAACCATGCCATCCGGAAGAGAATACCCATGTGGTGGCTACATGTAGGCATTCTTGACATCAAGTTGAGAGAGAGACTAGTGGCGAATAGAAGCCACAACGGAAAGTGTGCGAAGAGTGGTCATCTGGGCCATACAGGAGCAAATGTCTAATCGTAGTCTTGACTATGTTCTCACCACTAGAAGAGCTTCGTAAAGCTCAAGAGAAACATCAGAGTCTTACCCTTGTAGGCTCACTTACAAGTGATGTGACGAGCAAGACGAAGGGAAATGAGATTTCACTAGCCGACGCGGGGAAGAGCATTCAATGCCATTACATGCTGCTATTTTGCGTGAACAAAAATGTCACGGTAAGAAGTCTTCTTGGGAAGAGCAGCACAATAACCATAGTAGTTAATAGGTAGAAGCCGACGAGCTCAGTAGCCATTAGTAGGCTGTAGGCTGATCTGGAGGCCATGTGTTGCCAATAGAAGAAGACATGGTAGTCAAGGAAGATGACTCATTAGAAGAATGCACAACACACGGACAATTATTGTAGTAAAGTCAAGGAAGATGAGCAAGAGAAGGAAGATGAAAATATGAAGCGCAAGAGTGACTCGACTATCAACTAGTAGGGAAGTTCCATTTGACAGTAAAAACATGAATAGGGGAATCTAGATGTGGAATACCCAAGTGGCGGCTGCACGTAAACCTCCTCACACAGCTCACCATTAAGAAAGACATTCTTAACATCAAGCTGAGACGCAGACACATGATGAATATGGCCCGCGGGAGCAAAAATTCTCATCGTAATTAGGGCCATGCTACCGCTGAAAGCCACAAGCCACAAGACGAGCTTTGTAATGCTTAAGAGAACCAGTAGAGCGAGTCTTCACCTCGTAGACCCACCAAATAATGGGAAGAACACGAGGAGGAAGAGAAACAATATCCCACATGCCAATGCGCTCAACAGTAGAAATATCCTCTATCATGGCAAGGTGCCATTTGGTATGAAAAACATCAAGATAAGAAGTCTGCTCAAGAACAACAATGCCAATGTTTGAAAGACCAAGGCGGTAAGTAGGCGAAAGAGGACGAGGACGCAGGCCACAAGTAGGCCGAGACGGGGAAGATGGCACATCAGTAGACGCATCCACAACACTCGAACGACGTGTATAAAAGTAAGGCAAATAAGAAAGAATACGAGCAAGAATCATCGAGATAAACTTAGGTGATGAAGACAAGGAAACCACCCGTGATAAATGTGTCAAATCCTGTGATAAGAAGGTGAGAAAATCGTAGGAGATGATGGTGTTGAATCTTGAATAATCGGAGAAGCAAGAGCAGTACGAGGAATGGATCAGGGCTCAACAAGAGTGATAGGAGTGTCGGGGAGAGTGGAAACAGATGCCCTCCACTGAAAAGGTCGGGGAGATGGACGCGGGTAGAAGGGACGAGACTCATCGAAAGTCATATCCTGAGAAATAGTCATCCGACGACCAACATGATCCGAGCAATGATATCCCTTATGCTCATCGTTATATCCTAATAAGCCACACTCAGCGGACCGAGCAATAAGTTTGGTGCCTTCACAAGGGGCAAGAGGGAGACAACAAACACAACCAATCAATTGAAGCGCCGAACAATCAGGAAATGATCAAATAGACACTCGAAAGGAGACCACCCTACATAGCAGTGGATTGGATTGCCGAAGGTTGATGAGTTAGATGGAAGTGGAGATAGACTAGGCCCAAAAGTGTGGTGGAAGAGAGGTAGTGTCCATCAATAGATGAGCCTTAAGAAAGTGATGATGCTTGCGCTCAGCCATGCAATTCTGGGCATGAGCACCAGGATAAGAGAATTGAGTAAGAGCACCCTGCTTAGCAAGGACCTCCACGCAACAGCTTGGAGATATACACTCCATCGGAGTCATCACAGAACACAGGAATAGGTGTAATGAACTGAGTGGAACCAAGGCGGAAAAACACTTATATAGATAAGACCTTACTACTAGAAGAAATAAAAGATATCCAACTGTTCAGAGAAGTCATCTATAAAGATAGTATACTAGCAATGACCTCCTTTTGAGGCAAAGGCAGATGGACCCCAGACATCAAAGAACATTGTCGAAAGGACACTGAGGCACTGTCTCGCTATGAGTATGAGGTAACTGTACCTGTTTACCAAGCCAACAACCCTGGTGGTTTAGAGACATCGTTGGAGATGGATCCAAGAAGACCATGTTGAACTAATGACGAGAGATGAGACCCACACAAGTGTCCAAGGCAATGATGCCACTGCTGAAAATAACTGGTAGACAAGGCAACAGAGGCAGAGAGACTGGCGGCGGCGGCAACAGAGGGACTTGATTGCATCACATCTGCATGTGCACTCTTCGTTCCCGCTGATCTCGCTTGGTGTGCTTCTCCTGTTTACAGGTTGTGTAGCACACACTTGATTAAGCACCGCACGTTCTTCTACTGTGCGCCCTTGGCCTCGGCTTTAGGTATGTTCCGACTGTCCATGCTCGTGCTCGCCATTGGTGTTGCTTGAGTGTCCGGTCTTGGTGTCGCCCAACAAGGAAACAAGGGATGTGGGATTGAGACAGTTCCCATAGCAACTAGCAGCAAGGCGAAGGATGCCCATGTATATTGGTAGGGAGCGAAGGTGGACACAGAGGTGGATGTTGACACCATAGGAGTCTCAACAGTGCGCTCATCAGTAAGAGCAGCACACGCAAGATGATCCTGGATATACTTCTCTTAGGAAATAAAGAAGCCATTAGAGGTAGATGAAACCTCAGTCTCAGGGAAGTAGCAACGAGGACCAAGATCAGACATAAGAAACTCACTATGACGAGCCTTTACAAATGATATACTTTGTCGCCAGTGATGATTGACATCTAGAACAAATGTTCGACCATGAGTTGAATGGTGGATAAGATGTGAAGGATCATGAGCATCCAAAAAACCAGCCACAATCACCACTAAGACGAAGCGCTCAAACCAAACACGAGGATACCATATAGAGAGCAACGAAGACGACAGACCATGCCATCAAAAAGATAATACCCATGCGGTGGCTACATGTAGGCATTATTGACATCAAGCTGAGAGAGACTAGTGGCGAACATAAGCCACATCGAAAAGTGTGTGAAGAGTGGTCATCTGGACCGTATAGGAGCAAATGTCTAATCGTAGTCATGACCATGTTCTCACCACTAGACGAGCTTTGTAATGCTCAAGAGAACCATTAGTCTTATGCTTGTAGACCCACTTACAAGTGATGACACGAGCACGATGAGGAAGGCAAATGAGATTCCACGTGCCGATGTGGGCAAGAACATCATTCCTTGATGCCATCACATGTTGTCACATGGGATAAGAAGTCGTCTCGGAAAGAGCAGTGCAATAACCATAGCGGTCAATAGGTAGAAGTGGGCGAGCTCGGAAGCCATAAGTAGGCTGAGTTGGAGGTGGTGCGTTGCCAACAGAAGAAGACGTAGTTCGCGAACATATTTTGAATTTGACGCGAACATTTTACGAATTCACATATTCTTGTATATGTGAATAGTTTTTTGTATTCATGTGCATTTTTTGAATTCACGAACTTGTTTTGAATGCGTGAAATTTTTGAATATGTGATCATCTTTTGAATACATGAACAATTTTGGAATTCACAGGTTTTTTGGAATCCGTGAATATTTTGGAATTAGTGAACATTTTTTGCATCCACAATCTTTTTTGGAATTGGTGAAGATTTTTCGTATTCGCAAACATATATTTTGAATTTGTGAACATTTATTGAATTTCTAACTATTTTGTCAAATTCGCCTTATATGCTATTAGATTGTAAGTGTTGAAGTGTGTATGTGGATTGCCTAGCCCTTTCCATTAGTTCAGACTTTAGGTTGCGTGAATTGTCTAGCCCTTTCCATTATTTTGGACTTTTGGTTTGCATTGGCTAGTTCATGAAGATTAACACTAAGGATATGGTGTGATGTATAAAGAATTATGTTCAATGATATATTTACTGTTTGGATCAAATTATTTTTTGAAAGCAAGGGTTAAAGTTTGCCAAATAAAAGAAGATTATCATTCGGACTGGATAGAATATGAGTAAATCCCACTCGATCCTGTTTGCATCAAAAGCATGTCCTACTTTGGAGAAGAATGCACCAATGATTTTGGTAGCTATAACTCATCTCAGCAATTATGTTTAGGCCTCATTCCCCTAATGCGCCAGTCATTATCTCATTTCCCATATTTCTTAGTCTCATTCCCAAACACTTCACGATCCGCACGTGTCACATGTGGTAAGCAATTCAAAAAATTCAAAAAAAAAATTCACGATCGTAGAGAGAGAACGCCAGCGGCAATGGCAGCATTATCCCCTCCTTTCATGCCACTTGAGAGGATGAAGGCTCTTGCGACATTGTGCGAGAGGCATCGCCACTAGCAAGGTTGCCACCATCCTGACCACGACGGCAATGCTGCAGAGCATATGGTAGAGGGTGTAGGACGGTGGAGCAACGACGCTTCGGGAGGAGTTGCACCCGAACAAGGGGCAGTGCAGTCTATTTCTTCTTTCGGGCGAGTGGCAGCCAGATTGACAAGACTCCCAACAAGATGACAATAAGGTGTTAGATCCGACAAAGAGTCATCTTCAATAGCAGAGGCGAACATTGAGCTCCATGGGAGTCTCAACAATGCACTCATCAGTAAGAGCGGCACGAGCAAGAAGATCATGGATTATTTTTCTTGAAAGAGGGCCAAGATCAGACATAAGAAACTGCTTACTAAGACGTGCCTTCACAAAGGCAATATACTCGGGGGTCTTTGCCAGTGAATGTCATGACATCAACATATGGCAGAAGAGTCCTACCAAGAGCAAAAAGGTGGACAAACAATGTAGGATCATGAGCACTCGCTCAGCGGTAGCCACCACAAAGGAAGAATACTCAAATCAGGCACGAGGGGCTTGCTTAAAGCCATAGAGAGAGCGATAAAGACGACAAAGCATGTCATCAGGAGTAGAATAACCAGGTCGTGGGTGCATGTAAACCTCCTCACGCAGATCACCATTAAGAAAGGCATTCATAACATCTAGCCGGGACACAGACTAGTGGCAAACAGAGATCATATGGTTTGCAGGAGCAAAATGTCTCATCGTAATCAGCACCATGCTTCTGCTGAAAGCTACGAGTGATAGTACGAGCTTTGTAACCCTCAAGAGAAGCATCAAAGTGAGTCTTAATCTTGTAGACCCACCAGGTGATGGGACAAACACGAGGAGGGATAGAAATAGTATCCCATGTGCCGATGCGCTCAAGCATTCTCCTCCACCATCGCAAGGTTCCATTTCGTATGGGCAACATCACAATGAGAAGCCGGCTCAAGAAAAGTAGTGCCAACGACCAAGGCAGTCAACACGCGGAATCGGACGAGGATGCAAGCCATAAGTAAGCTGAGATGGGGAAGACAACACAACTCATAGATAGTGTGTATCAAAGTGAGGAAAAGATGGAAGAATACGAGTAGAAATCATTGGAATAAACTCAGGTGATGGAACGAGGAAGCCACCGGCGATGAATGTGTAGAATCCTATGATAAGCGAGGTGAGGAAATCATCGGGGATGATGGCGTTGGATCTGCAATAATCGGAGAAGCAGGAGCAGTACGGCGAGTGAATAAGGGCTCAACCGGAGTGATAGGAGTGTTTGGAAAATTGTGGAAATAGATATCCTCCACTGAAAAGATCGAAGTGGACGCGGCTAGAAGGGACGTGGCTCATCAAAAGCCATATCCTGAGAAATAGGCATATGACGACCAACATGATCCCAACAACGATATCCCTTATGCTTATCATTGTATCATGAGAAGACACACTCAACGGACTTAGCAGTCAGTTTGGTGTGTTCACGAGGGGCAAGAAGGACATAGTAACACAACCAAACAATTGAAGCGCCGAATAATCAGGAAACGATCAAAGAGACGCTCGAAAGCAGCGCCACCTGACAAAGTAGTGGATGGAGGTTGATGAGATAGATGGAAGTGGAGACAGACTCGACCCAAAAGTGCGGTGGATGAGAGGCAGAGACCATCAACGCACGAGCCGTCGCTAGAAGCTTATGATGTCTGCGCTTAGCCACGCCATCTGAGCATATGCACCAGGACAAGATAACTGAGAAAGAGTACCCTGCTCAACAAGGACTCCATGCAACAACTTGGAGATATACTCCCCACTAGAGTCGTCACAGAACACACGAATAGGCGTAGAGAAGTGAGCGTGAACTATGGCAGCAAAACACACATATATAGATAAGACCTCACTACGAGAAGAAATAAAGTATATCCAGGTGTGTCGAGAGAAGTCATCTATAAAGATAATATACTGGCAATGACCTCCTTTCGAGGCAAAGGGAGATGGGCCCCACACATCAGAGTGAACAAGGTTAAAAGGACGCCGAGACACTGTCTGAATATGACTATAAGGAAACTAGACCTGTTTACCAAGGTGACAACTCGATGGTTTAAATACGTCGTTGGAGACGTATCCAAGAAGACCATGTCGAACTAATGATGAGAGATGAGAGCCACACAAGTGACCCAAGGTGATGATGTCACTACTGAAAATAACTCATAGACAATGCAACAAAGGTGGAGAGACTGGTGGCGGTGGCAGCAGAGGAACTTGATCCAACATCCCATGTGCGTGTGCACTCTTTGTTCACAGCTGATTCGGCTTGGTGTTCTGCTCCTGTTTGTGAGTTTTATGCCACACACTTAATTAAGCACCCCACATCTACTACTGTGCGCCCTTGGCCCCGACTTTAGGTTGTGTTGTGTCCTCTGCTTCGACTGTCCGAGCTCCTACTTGCCATTGGTGCTGCTCCACAGCAAAGCAAAGGATGCCCATCTAGACTGACAGGGAGTGGAGGTGGACACAATGGTGGACGTTGACTCCATTGGAGTCTCAATAGTGCGCCATTAGTAAGAGCAGCACGAGCAAGATCCTAGATATACTTCTGTTATAGGAAATAAAGAAGCCATTAGAGGTAGAAGTAATCTCAATCTTAAGTAGCAAAGAGAACTAAGATCGTACATAAGAAACTCACTATGACGAGCCTTCACATAGGCAATGTACTTAGTCGTCGCCAGTGATGATCGACATATAGGGTAAGTGTTTGGCCATGAGTTGAATGGTGGATAGAATGTTCAGGATCATGAGCACTCGTCGAAAAACTAGCCACAGGCACCACTAAAGCGCTCAAATCAGGCATGAGGGGTTTGCCCCTTAGGAAGAGATCCAGGTGGTGGCTACATGTAGCCATTCTTGACATCAAGCCAAGAGACTGAAAGACTAAGGTGGGCAATAGGCAAAAGCGGACATGGACCCATAAGTAGGATGAGACGGGGAAGATGGCACATCAGTAGACACATCCACAACACATGAATGACGTGTATAAAAGTGAGGCAAATATGGAAGAATACGAGGAAGAATCAACAAGATAAACTCAAGTGATGAAGACAAGGAAGCCACCGGTGATAAAGGTGTAGAATCCTGTGACAGGCGAGGTGAGGAAATCATAGGTGATGATGGTGCTGAATCTGGAATAATAGAGAAGGAGTAGTACGAGGAATGGATTAGGGCTCAACAAGGGTGATAGGAGTGTCGGGAAAAGTGAGGAAACAGATATCCTCCATGGAAAAGGTCAGGGAAGATGGACACGGGTAGAAGGGACGAGACTCATCAAAAGTCATATCCCAAGAAATAGTCATCTGACGACCAACATGATCCTAACAATGATATCCCTTATGCTCATTGTTGTAAGTTTGGTGCGTTCATGAGGGGCAAGAAGGACACAACAAACACAACCAAACAATTGAAGCGTCAAACAATCAGAAAACGATCAAATAGACGTTCGAAAGGAGACCCCCACTCTAGAGTGCAGTGGATTGGATTGCTGAAGGTCAATGAGATAGATGGAACTGGAGACAGACTCGGCCCAAAAGTGTGGTAGAAGAGAGACAGTGACCATCAATGGATGAGCCTTCTCAAGAAGGTGATGATGCTTGCGCTCAACCACGCCATTCTGAGCATGAGCACCAAGATAAGAGAACTGAGCAAGAGTACCCTGCTCGACAAGGACTAAAAGCAACAACGTGGAGATGTATTCTCCACCAGAGTCATCACAAAATACAAGACTAGGCGTAGAGAACTTAGTGTGAACCATGTCATCAAAACACTTATATGGATAAGACACCACTACGAGAAGAAATAAAGTATATCTAGTTGTGCTGAGAGAAGTCATCTATAAAGACAGTATAGTAGCGATGACCTCTTTTCGAGGCAAAGGGAGATGGACCCCAAACTTTAAGAGAACAATGTCTCCAAGAGAATCATAGGAGTCTCAACAGTGTGCTCATCAGTAGGAGCAACACGAGCAAGAAGATCCTAGCTATACTTCTCTTATAGCAAATAAAGAAGCCATTAGAGGTAGAAGAAACCTCAGTCTCAAGGAAGTAGCGAAGAGGACCAATATCGGACATAAGAAACTCACTATGACGAGCCTTCACAAATGCAATGTACTTTGTCGCCAGTGATGATTGGCATATAAAACAAGTGTTGGACCACGAGTTGAATGGTGGATAGAACGTGAAGGATCATGAGCACTGGCCGAAAAACCAGTCATAGTCACTACTGAGAAAAAGTGCTCAAACCAGGCATGAGGGATTTGCTTAAGACCATATAGAGTGACGAAGACGATAGACCATGCCATTAGGATGGGAACACCCAGGTGGTGGCTACATGTATGCATTCTTGACATCAAGCTGAGAGAGAGGGAGGGAGCGAGAGAGAGAGACTAGTGGCAAACAGAAGCCACATCAAAAAGTGTGCGAAGAGTGGTCATCTGGGCTGTATAGGAGCATATATCTCATCATAGTCATGACCATGTTCTCACCACTAGACAAGCTTTGTAATGCTCAATAGAACCGTCAGAGGCTTAACTAACCTTGTAGACCCACTTATAAGTGATGAGACGAGCAGGAGGACGAAGGGAAATGAGATCCCTCGTGCCGATGCACGCAGGAGCATCAATCTCAGCTGTCGTCGCATGCTGCCATTTGGCACGAACAACACTGTCAAGATAAGAAGTCGTCTCAAGAAGTGTGGCCCCAGACTAACCATAAGCATCAATAAGAGGAAGTCGGAGGCAGTGCGTTACCAATAGAAGAAGATAGTAGTCGAGGGAGATGGCTCATCAGATGAACCCAAAATACACGGATGGTCAATGAGGTAACGAAGATGAGGTGGAGTCAATAGGGCGGCCTTAGGGGACGAGCTAGGAGAGGTAGTCTCAGGTAATAAACGGGGTGGGGAAGCCGCAGGTGACGACGGTGTGGGGTCTACAATAGTACTACGGAAAGACACGGTGGGATGGGTGGACGAGAGGAAATACTTGAGTGATAGGTGTATTGGAAAAAGTGAGGAAACAAATATCCTCAATGGGGGAGGCCAAAGGAGAGGATGGACGAGCAAACACAGCTCCTTAAGGTTTTGAGGACGAGGCATTTCGAGTATGGCCTTGATTTTACTCAGGTTGATTTCTATTACCTGATGTCGAATGAGAAACCGTTGGAATGCCTGACGAGACCATGAAGGTGCACTTCAACGGGGTTAACTTGAGTGCATGTTGCCTTAGGTGGTCGAGTACGATTTGGAGATGTTGAAGATGTTCTTCATAGGATACCACCTTTACAATGAGATCATCTACATAACACTCGACAGTCTTATGTATGATCTCATCAAAGATCTTAGCCATGGCGCGTTGGTATGTAGCACCGGCATATAAAGGACGAGACTCATCAAAAGTCACATCCCAAGAAATTGACGACTGACAGAATCCCAACCCGATAGCCCTTGCTCATCACTGTAACCTAAGAAGACACATTCAATGAACTGAGCAGTTAGTTTGCTGCATTCGAGAGGGGGGGCAAAAAAATGTAGCAAATGTAAGCAAACGGAGGAATTATTGAGTTAGGAGAATGACCAAAAAAACGCTCGAGAGGAATGTCACCTTGTAGAGCAGAGGAAGGATGAATGTTGATGACATAGGTGGAGTAGAAACTACGTCAACCCAAAAGTGAGGTGCAAGAGAGGCGACAATCATCAACGCACGAGCCACCTCAAGAAGGTAACCATGACAATCATCAACGCACGAGCCACCTCAAGAAGGTAACCATGCTTGCACTCAGCAACATCATTTTGAGCATGAGCACTAGGACAAGAGAACTAAGGAAGTGTACCCTGCTCAACAAGGAATCTGCCCAACAAATGAGAGATGCACTCAAGGATTCTGAAGCCGCTGAGTTCCACATGGAGCACACCTTGCTCCAGGTAACCATAAATTGCCCATCATTGACTATGTCGGTCCTGCTCTAAAGGAAAGCATGAATGCACTTCTCGATCTCCGCAAGTAACCACAGAGGTAGTTTTATGGCGATGGCTTGATAATCTGGGATGGAGAGCAAATTTGAGGAGCCTCTCATGTTTAGTAGATTCTCAATCCAAGTGGGGAGGAAGTTGAGAACTTTGTCTGGAAGAGGCCACAGGTGGACCGTTTGAATATTGCTTTTAAAAGTGTGAGATCATTTAGTGTAAGAGAAAATTGAGCGTTGTACAAACTTGTGATGGTGAAGAATAAAAGCGAAAGACTGCATAATAAAGGTTGCCATCACAAGGGGCAATATGACGTGACGTTCTTTTACACTAAGGGGTTGAGCATACAAACAAATAAGTGCATGTCAACCTCTGCTTCCCTCTGCGAAGGGCCTATCTTTTACTTTTATGTATTTACTTTTATGCAAAGAGTCCAAGTTTTTGTCTCTATTCCTTTTTATTTTCTCCATTGGCAAGCTTCATGTGGTGAGGAAAGATCTAGGCGCATACGTCCAGCTGAATATGGGTAGCATGAGTTATTATTGTTGACATCACCCTTGAGGTGAATTCGTTGGGAGGCGAACTATAAGCCCCTATCTTTCTATGTGTCCGGTTGAAACATTTTTCTCATGCGTATGTGATGAGTGTTAGCAATCATAGAAGACTAAATGATGTTTGAGTATGTGGACTTGCCTAATGGCTCTGATACGTGACCATTCCTGAAAAGATGATGAATTGTAGTTTCAAAGTTGACTGAGAACATAGTTTGTTTGTCTCTAATAGAGTTTGTGCTTCATACTTCGATAGTGTGATGAATTGTCACTTATTCATGAGAAGTTTGTGATAAAAGTTCTATGATAAAAGTCCCATGTTTAAGTTTGTTGCTATTATAATAATCAACATGATGCTTCTATGTCCGCATTTTGTTTTATCGACACCTCTCTCTCTAAGCATGTGGACATGTGGGACGCCCGGATAATTAAGCTACAGTAATTCCTTGCTAATGACACCTCATCATCATGATTACTGTTGTTAAACTCGCGTTGATTCAAAGTCAGTTTAAATTCAAATTTAAAACAAACTTAAAATTAAAAGTTTTCAAATGTCAAAACTAAAACGCGCAAACTGTGGCAAATAATTCATAAATATTGTTGGTGAAGAAACCACATTTTTATAAAAAGTTTAAACACACAAAATTAATTAAGCAGTGGCTTTAACAATTAATATAATGCCTTTTCTAAATTATAAAATAGCAAACTATTTTATTTGGGAGTCGAACATTTTGGGGCAAAGGGTTAAAGTAAAACACTATTTTAGGTGGGGTCTCATATTTTTATTAAACTAAAATGATGTGAGAACTAAATAAAACAGTAAAAGGTAAATGATAAAAAGTAAATAAACAAAAAAATAAAACTAAGCAAAACAACCGGCCTCCTCCCGGGTTTTGGCCCACTAAGGCAACATGCCGGCCCACCTGCACCCCCCCTTCACCCTCCTGTTCACAGGAGGGGGCGTGGCAGCCATCGACCGTTGCTGCCCGTTGCCATGGCGGCCATCCTGGCGTCGATCCCTCCTACATCTACTCCCGGCGCCCCCTCGTTCCCCTGAACCCTAGCTACGCCAAATAACTTCCCCCCTTTTTCTCCATCTAGATCGAGGAACCCCCCTCGCGCCGGATGCCCTGGCCCGACGCCGTTCGTCATTGTCGTCCCCGAACTCCTCCCCAACGGCCTCGTCAAGCCACCCCGAGTCGTCTCCCTCCTCAGACGCCGACGCCCTCGTCGTCGTCTCCGGCCACCCCAACCCCCCTCGAGCCCGCTGCCACCTGCCAACTGCTCTCGGTGAGCCTGTCCTTCTTTCCTCTTCCTTTCTCCCGCGCCGTAGTCGCCGCCTCGCCAGAGAGCTCTGCTCACCGCACCCACTGTCGCCCCCTGGTCGCGGTCTCGTGCACCACATGCTGCTACTCACGCATGAACGCAGCCCCGCCGCTCCCCGCGCACCGCCGTGCCCAGCGCTGCTCACGCCCGCGCCGACCACCGCTCGTCGGTGCTGCCGCCGACCGTTGCCGGCGCCACCTAGTCCCCTCCTCCCCGCCGCGCCTGCTCCGGTCGGTCGGGGCTGCCGGCCGCGCCGCGCCGGCGCCCCCGCATCCAGAACGGCCATGACCTCGACCGCGCCCGCCCCGTTAGCCCGCTGCACCTGCACGCCCGCTAAACCCCCGGGCCACTTACAAGTAGGGCCCAACCCATTTTTAAAAAAGAAAAGTTAAATCAATTAATTAACTTAATTAATTTAAACATAATTAGTCTAATTACCTAATTAGTTAATTAGTTAGCACTAACATAAATTGACATGTGGGTCCACTGTTCAGTTAACCAGGTCAACGGGGCCCACTGTCAGCCTCTGGTGGCCCTGCTGTGTGCATTCTGCTGGGTGCACATATCATTTCACCTTTTTATTTCAAAATAATAATAATTTTAGAATATTATTAAAATTTGAAAAATCATAAAAAACTGTATCTCGGATGAAGAAGTTTTATACATGAAAGTTGCTCAGATCGACGAGACGAATCCGAATACGTGGTCCATTCATTTGTCACACGTCCCTAGCATAGCGAACATGCAACCTTCCTGCTCCGGTTCGTCTGTCTGAAAATGCCTAAGCCCGGGAATACTTTCCCGAATGTTTCCCCCTCCACCGGTAGCGTGTAGTGCCACGTTAGAACACCCTTAGCACCGCTTATTGTCATGTCATGCATCTTTGTGCTTTGTATTTACCGTTTCTCCCCCCTCTTCTCTCCGGTAGACCCCGAGACCGTTGTTGATGCCACTGTGATCGACTACGTCACCGACAACCCTTCTTTCCTTTCAGCGGAGCTTCCAGGAAAGCCCCTCCTTTGATCATCCTGGTATTGCCCATTCTATTCTCTCATGCTTGTATTAGATTTTGCTACTATAATTGATTGCTCATATTCTGATGCATAGCCTGCTTTTGTAACCTGCTCATTGTACCTTACCTGCTTATCCTAAACTGCTTAGTATAGGTTGGTTAGTGATCTATTAGTGACCCACCTTGTCCTTGTTGCCCCTGCTTCATCATCGATGACTCAATCAACGTGATCGACGACCAGAGCCCGACACCTCACAGCACATCACACTCCCTCTGTTGCTCGACTCTGCCGAGATACTATCGAGTGCTGAGGGTGATACCTCATAACGCACTCCTGATGATAACTTTGTAGTGTAGCTATTCGGTCATGGTTATCAAGGGTGATTCTTCCTTAACCACTTCCGATATGACTCTGTCGTGCAACCCCTCAAGTGTGAACCTCGAGGGTGGTTCCTCCTTGGTTCACCTTGATGATTATATCGAGTGGAATCCACCGAGGGTGATTCCTCGGGTTTTCCCCCTTGATGCTTGGACACATGGTTACCTCGACTTTACTTGAGACCTTTGTGAAGGTTGGGCGGGCCCAGAGAGCACCCGCAAGATAATTATGTGGCACGGCCGGGCATTCTGGGCTCTTGCCATAAGTCCACAAGATGGGGCGATGGGGTCACATCGATCATGAGTCTCTGCTTGTCTCCGCAAGCTAATAATACACTATGGTTTGGGTATTTGTTCTGAGTTGGCCTTTGGCCTTTACACACTAACCACCATGCGAGAATAGTTATGGTCCTCAATGACGTAGTATCAGCTGAAGCTTTGTCATACGTCCAGTTCAGCATTGTGGCACGGCTGGGCCGGCACCATCCATGTAGAGGTGGAGCCTGGACCCGCCTTGCTCGCAATGCCCCGGAGTGCAACGGGCGATGGGCCCAGACCCCAGAGTGCTTAGGATGTAGACCGGCGGGGACCTATCTGCTGAGCCTAGGTAGGGCTATGACATGTTGATCTTTTGAGGTCGGGCATTGACCCAGAAAAGTGTGTCCGGACAGAGTAATCAAGCGTGTTGGAAAATGTGGTGCACCCCTGCAGGGAAGATTATCTATTAATAGCCGTGTCCACGGTAACGGATGTTCAGACTTATATCCTAATCTTTTACAACTAGAAATGGATACTTGAGATATGTGGCTCCGGGATTGCTTTCTCGCAGGGAGTCGAGGAAGGATCTCTGGGCGTTAATGTTACAACATGTTTGTTACATATAAACTGCTATTCTTTACTCTTCTACATGTTGCAAGATGCTTGGAGCTGCTTGAAGATGCTAGTCTGCGATAAGCTAGGCGTTCCCCTCTATTCCGGCATTCTGCAGTTCAGTCCACAGATACATACCTTCCTTTGATACCAATGCATACTTAGTATAAATCTGATGATTGGGGGTACTTTGGATGAGTACTCACGGTTGCTTTGCTACCCCCTTTTCCCCTTCTTCCTTCTTTCCGGTTGTTGCAACCAGTTAGTGGCGCCTACGAGCCAGATGCCACCACCGACGGATACTACTATCCCGGAGGCTGCTTACTGCTACGTGGAGACCGCCGAAGACCAGGAGTAGTTAGGAGGTCCCAGGAAGGAGGCCTTGCCTCTTTGATCGTTGATGTTTGTGCTAGCCTTCTTAAGGCAAAACTTGTTTAACTTATGTCTGTACTCAGATATTGTTGCTTCCGCTGACTCTGGTGTATCGAGCTATGTATTTGATCCCTCGAGGCCCCTGGCTTGTAATATGAAGCTTGTATTATTTGAATTTGTGTCTAGAGTTGTGTTGTGATATCTTCCCGTGAGTCCCTGATCTTGATCGTACACATTTGCGTGTATGATTAGTGTATGTTTGAATCGGGGGCGTCACAAGTTGGTATCAGAGCCGACTACCTGTAGGAACCCCCCCCCCCCTTTCCTACTCCTTGGCCGAAGTTGAGTCTAGTCTTTTAAAAAATGGTTTACTAACATGGTTGTGTGGCTTACGGCCCACGTCGCCATTGGGTGGTATTAGGATCTTTTAATCCTCGTCTATACTCTGGGATTCTGATCTCTCTTCTATTCGGGTTAAATTATTTTGGTAACTCCAACTCTAGGTTCTCATAAATACTTTCTCCCGGAGAGCCCCTTCATTCCAGATGATGGCCCGCTTCACCAGAAGATTTCAAAGATACTCTCTGATGTTTTCCCGAGACCCTTGTGCCCTTCGTCGCTGCGATCCCTACCACTGATAAATCCTTATGAGTGACTACCTACATTTATCGTTCATACCTTCATCCCCAGATGCTCTTGTTATTACAAGATGCCATGAATACTATTTGATCTTTCGAAAATACTCAGTAGCCTATTGCTCTTGTTCCTCCTTACCTGCTTACATTATGGTTACTTCCATATGTCTACCAAAGTTCATTAGCATCCTTTGTCATCAAAATTTTGAGCATTTGATCCGATACATTTGTGAATGCTTGCAATCATCAATCACAATTAGAATTCTTCCCTTCGGCTCAGACGTCACCCCAGACATGAGCTGGTGTTCGACAAATCAGACCTTGATTGATTGTCGATCTATGTCTAATCTACTTAATTGTCGTTGATCAGAGCCTCTTTTTCTAATTCCCCCATTTTGGAAATCATAATTCCCTTTGCATTCGAACTTTGAATTAGTCAGTTGTTTCTATAATATGATATCCTTGCATTCTTTCTTCTTCTGGTTGAGTACCGATGCTCACATCAAATCCCTTGTGAACCACCAGATCCTTTGTTGAGTTTTATCCGACAGCTTCCTTCATATTCACTAACCTTGTGAGCCCTTCCTCGGATACATAATGCCTTTGGTAAATTGTATCCCCGCTCTTGCCAACCATACTCTGCTTCCGGGCTTGAGTTATTTACTCGTGAAGTTTGTGGTATATGTTCCTAAGATGCCCCGATGGGTTGAACCTATGTCTTCCCTAATCCGTGTGTCCTCGAAAGTTATGCGGGTTATAATCTAGTGACTTTCCTTTAGGTGAAATTTCAACTATACAACTTCTTCGAATGTGGGAAGTGAATGAAAAGTTGTGCATTAGAGAAGCTTATCATTGAACCTTTGTGATGTGGAACTTATCATTGAAGCTTCTTGTAAAAATATTAATCCCCTTGTGATAAGTTCATATGGTATCTATATTTGGTCCTTTGCAACCGTGGTTCCGACCATATTGTTCTTCTTTGATCCAATTTCTCGGACAAGTTAAAGTACTCGTCTTCTGCAGATCTTTTCACCTGTCCAACCTCTCTCATGTTCTACCTTCAAGTATTACCGTCTGGTATCTCGAGAATATCACAGAACTACATAACTTATTATGAGTTCTTCATCAACTATTATTTCTCGCCGATTCCAAGTTTCCACGGGTTCTGAGTCGTTAGACACTCGAGAACACCAATAACTTATTCGAATCTACACTTTCCTTTCCATTGTTTTCTTTAACCTTTCTTGTAACCTAACCTATCTGAGTAGTGATAATTCCTTGCTTATGTAAACACCTCGGTGTACAAGCTCTGTCAGTAAGACCTTGTTACTATTGTTGATGACATTCCGGTAGCCACCGATGGATGAGAACCTTGCCTATTGGTCCGCCTTGTCTTAACGAGCAGGAAAATGGTTCTCTTCATCCCTCGCCCTTGGTACCAATGTTGTTGCCGACATAACTGACAGGTTGTCCTCTGATCTGCCTTGCTATCATGACCGTGCAAAATGTTAGCACCCTTCCTGCCTTTAACCCACATGGTGGGCCCATAACCCACAGCTCCACAAGATCGAAACCTGACTCTTCTATACATCCCTGTTTTCAAAGTTATGCCTCGCGCTTGGCTTCATATGTAATTCACGAGCCACCTTCCTTGTGATTTGTTCTGGTATCACACGCAACACTTATTCTCGTTGCTCTGAACCCCTTTCACCTTCTATTTCAGGCAACGAATGATTACCTACCTGGTTGAAGCTTCTTATTGCACCTCCTTACCTTGCTCTCGATGACTTTCTTGAATCACAACTCGAGAGGTGCCTCTATGCCACGTTCACTGAGATGGTACCCACGTACCTATCTTGTGTTGAGCTCCGTCCTTCCCGAGTCTTTTCCCCTTACTCCACACCTTAAATCTCGAGATGAGATTTCTTGTAGAGGAGAATTGTGACGCCCAGATAATTAAGCTATAGTAATTCCCTGCTAATGATGCCACATCATCATGATTACTGTTGTTAAACTCGCGTTGATTCAAAGTCGGTTCAAATTCAAATTTAAAACAAAGTTAAAATTAAAAGTTTTCAAATGTCAAAACTAAAATGTGCAAACTCTGGCAAATAATTCATAAATATTGTTGGTGCCACATTTTTATAAAAGGTTTAAACACACAAAATTAATTAAGCAGTGGCTTTAACAATTAATATAATGCCTTTTCTAAATTATAAAGTAGCAAACTATTTTATTTAGGAGTAGAACTTTTTGTGGCACAGGGTTAAACTAAAACACTATTTTAGGAGGGGTCTCATATTTTTATTAAACTAAAATGATGTGGGAATTAAATAAAACAATAAAAGGTAAATGATAAAAAGTAAATAAAAAAATAAAACTAAACAAAATAACCGGCCTGCCCCCAGGTTTTGGCCCACTAAGGCAACAGGCTAGACCACCTGCACCCCCCTTCATCCTCCTGTTCACACGAGGGGGCGTGGCAGCCATCGACCGTTAGTGCCCGTTGCCGTGCCGGCCATCCCGACGCCGGTCCCTCCTACATCTACTCCCGGCATCCCCCTCGTTCCCCCAAACCCACCCCAAATCACTTCCCCCCTTTTACTTGATCTGGATCGGGGAATCCCCCTCGCGCCCGACGCCGTGGCCTATCGCTGTTCGTCCTCGCCGTGGTTGCCTTGTCGTCCCCGAGCTCCTCCCCAACGGCCTCGTCAAGCCTCCCCGAGCTGTCTCCCTCCACGGACGTCGACGCCCTCGTCGTCATCTCCGGCCACCCCGACCCCCCCTTGAGCCCGCTGCCACCTCCCTACGGCTCTCGGTGAGCCCGTCCTTCTTTCCTCTTCCTTTCTCCCCTGCCGTAGTCACTGCCTCACCGGAGAGCTCTGCTCACTACGCCCGCTATCACGCCCTGGCCGCGGTCTCGTGCACCGCGTGCTGCTGCCCACACGCGAACACAGCCCTGCAAGCAACTGCCGCCGCTGCTTCTGCTAAACTGCTATTGCCACTAGTCTCTGCTCCCCTCGAATCCCCGCGGGACCTGCACCGCTCGCTGACCGCGACCACCACGATCGCACCCACCTTGCGCTCATGCCCGACCCCGGCTGCCTCGTGAATCCCCTGCTCCAGCGCGGTCTCCCTGCTGCTACTGCACCGGCCACCGTGCCATCACGTGCCGGTGGCCGTGCCCACCGGGGCCCCGTGCCTGTTCCGCTTTTGTCCTACGCCGCCTGCACTATGGCGCGCACAGCCGCGCTCCCGCCCGCGCGTAGCCGCCCTTCTACTGCCGCTTGGCTCTGCTGCTGCTCTTGCCAGGTGCTGCTGCTCTGCCGCTGCGCGCGCGAGCTCCGCTCGACCGCATCTACCAAGCCACCGCCCTCCTGCGCCGCTGCCGCCCCACTACTCCCCATGCACCGCCGCGCCCAGCGCTGCTCACGCCCGCGCCGGCCACCACTCGCCGGCCCTGCCGCCGACCGCTGCAGGCGCCGCCTAGTCCCCTCCTCCCCGCTGCGCCTGCTCTGGACGGCCGGGGCCGCCGGCTGCTCCCCCTGGTCGTGCCGCACCGGCGCCCCCGCATCCAGAACGGCCACGACCTCGACCGCCCCTGCCCTATTAGCCCGCTGCACCCGCACGCCCGCTAAACCCCTGGGCCACTTACAAGTGGGGCCCAACCCCTTTAAAAAAAGAAAATTTAAATTAATTAACTTAATTAATTTAAACATAATTAGTCTAATTACATAATTAGTTAATTAGTTAGCACTAACAGAAACTGACATGTGTGTCCACTGTCCAGTTGACCTGGTCAATGGGGCCCACTGTTAGCCTCTGGTGGCCCTACTGTGTGCACTCTGCTGGGTGCATATATCATTTCACCTTTTATTTCGAATTAATAACAATTTTAGAATATTATTAAAATTTGAAAAATCATAAAAAGTAAACCGTAACTCAGATGAAAAGGTTTTATACATGAAAGTTGCTCAGAACGACAAGACGAGTCTGAATACGCGGTCCATTCATCTGTCACACGTCCCTAGCATAGCGAACATGCAACCTTCCCCCTTCGGTTCGTCTGTCCAAAAATGCCTAACTCAGGGAAAACTTTTCTGGATGTTTCCCCCTTCGCCGGTAGCATGTAGTGCTGCGCTAGAACACCCCAAGCACTGCTTATTGTCATGGCATGCATGTGTGTGCTTTGTATTTACTATTTCTGCTCCCTTCTCTCTGGTAGACCCCGAGACCGTTGCTGTTGCCACTGTGATCGACTACGTCACCGACGACCTTTCTTCCCTTTCAGCGAAGCTTCCAGGCAAGCCCCCCCTTTGATCATCCCGATATCGCCCATTCTATTCTCTCATGCTTGGATTAGATTCTGCTACTGTAATTGATAGCTCCTATTCTGATGCATAGCCTGCTTTTGTAACCTGCTCATTGTACCTTAACTGCTTATCCTAAACTTCTTAGTATAGGTTGGTTAGTGATCCACCAGTGACCCCTACCTTGTCCTTGTTGCCCCTGCTTCATCATCGACGACTTGATCAACATGATCGACGACCATAGCCCGACACCTCACAGCACATCACACCCCCTCTGTTGCTCGACTCTGCCGAGATACTATCGAGTGCCGAGGGTGATACCTCATAACACACTCCTGATGATAACTTTGTGCTGTAGCTATTCAGTCATGGTTATCGAGGGTGATTCCTCCTTAACCACTTCTGATACGACTCTATCGTGCAACCCCTCAAGTGTGAACCTCGAGGGTGGTTCCTCCTAGGTTCACCTTGATGATTACAATGAGTGGAATCCATCGAGGGTGATTCCTCGGGTTTCCCCTTGATGTTTGGACACACGGTTACCTCGACTTTACTTGAGACCTTTGTGAAAGTCGGGCGGGCCCGGAGAGCACCCGCAAGATAATTATGTGTCACGACCGGGGATTCTGGGCCCTGGCCGTAAGTCCACGAGACGGATCAACGGGGTCACATAGATCGTGAGTCTCTGCTCGTCTCCGCAAGCTAATAATACACTATGGTTTGGGTATTTGTTCTGAGTTGGCCTTTGGCCTTTACACACTAACCACCATGCGAGAATAGTTATGGGCCTCGACAATGTTGTATCAGCCGAAGCTTTCTTAGACGTCCAGTTTAGCATTGCGGCACGGCTGGGCCGACACCATCCATGTAGAGGTGGAGCCTGGACCCGCCCTGCTCGCAATGACCCAGAGTGCAATGGGCGATGAGCCCAGACCCCGGAGTGCTTAGGATGTGGACTGGTGGGGACCTCTCTGCTGAGCCTAGGTAGGTCTACGACGTGTTGATCTTCTGAGGCCGGGCATTGACCCAGAAAAGTGTGTTCGGCTAGAGTAATCAAGCGTGTTGGAAAACATGGTGCACCCCTGCAGGGAAGATTATCTATTAATAGCCGTGTCCACAGTAAAGGATGTTTAGACTTATATCCTAATCTTTTACAACTAGAAATGGATACTTGAGATATGTGGCTCCGGGATTGCTTTCTTGCAGGAGTCGAGGAAGGATCTCTGGGCGTTAATGTTACAACATGTTTGTTAAATATAAACTGCTATTCTTTACTCTTCTACATGCTACAAGATGCTTGGAGCTGCTTGAAGATGCTAGTCTTTGATAGGCTAGGCCTTCCCCTCTATTCTGGCATTCTGTAGTTCAGTCCATAGATACATACCTTCCTTTGATACCAATGTATACTTAGTATAGATCTGATGCTTGCGAGTACTTTGGATGAGTACTCACGGTTGCTTTGCTACCCCTTTTTCTCCTTCTTCCTTCTTTCCGGTTGTTGCAACCAGTTAGTGGTGCCCAGGAGCCAGATGCCATCGCCGACGGATACTACTACCCCGGAGGGTGCCTACTACTACATGGAGACCACCGAAGACCAGGATTAGTTAGGAGGTCCCATGCAGGAGGCCTTGCCTCTTCGATCGTTGATGTTTGTGCTAGCGTTCTTAAGGAAAAACTTGTTCAACTTATGTTTGTACTGAGGTATTGTTGCTTTCGCCAACTCTTGTGTATCAAGCTATGTATTCTAGCCCTCGAGGCCCATGGCTTGTAATATGAAGCTTGTACTATTTGAATTTGTGTCTAGAGTTGTGTTGTGATATCTTCCCGTGAGTCCCTGATCTTGATCGTACACATTTGCATGTATGATTAGTGTACGATTGAATCGGGGGCGTCACAACATGATTTTCGATTTCGGTTTCGCTTGAGGACAAGCGAGGTCTATTCTTGGGGGAGCTGATAAGTCCATTTTGCATCATGTTTTTTCTACTATTATTTATGATGTTTTTATGCATAATAATGTTTTTTGGAGTAATTCTAATGCCTTTTCTCTCATAATTTGCAAGGTACACACAAAGAGGGAGAATTCCGGCAGCTGGAAATCTGGACCTGGAAAAGCTACATCATGCTAGCTATTCTGCACAACTCCAAACAAGCTGAAACTTTACGGATAATTTTTGTGGAATATATGAAGAATATTGGAGCAAACAAGTACCAGAGAGGGCCCACTAGGTGGGCACAACCCACCTAGGGGCGCTAGGGAGCCCAGGCACGCCCTGGTGGGTTGTGCTCACACAGGCCCACCTCCGGTGCCCATCTTCTGATATATTAGTCATTTTGACCTAGAAAAAAATAAGGAGAGGAATTTCGGGATGGAGCGTCGCCGCCTCAAGGTGGAACTTGGGCAGGAGCACTTTTGCCCTCCGGCGGAGCAATTCCATCAGGGGAACTTCCCTCCCGAAGGGGGAAATCATCGTCATCATCATCACCAACAACTCTACCATCTTGGGGAGGGAAATCTCCATCAACATCTTCAATAACACCATCTCATCTCAAACCCTAGTTCATCTCTTGTGTTCAATCTTGTCACGGGAACTATAGATTGGTGCTTGTGGGTGACTAGTAGTGTTGATTACATCTTGTAGTTGATTACTATATGGTTTATTTGGTGGAAGATTATATGTTTAGATCCATTATGCTATTTAATACCCCTCTGATCTTGAGCATGTTTATCACTTGTGAGTAGTTACTTTTGTTCTTGAGGTCATGGGAGAAATCATGTTGCAAGTAATTATGTGAACTTTATATGTGTTCGATATTTTGATAGTATGTATGTTGAGATTCCCTTAGTGGTGTCATGTGAATGTCGATACTATTGGGGATCGTTGCAGAAATTAAAAAATTTCTACGCATCACCAAGATCAATCTATGGAGTTTACTAGCAACGTGAGGGGAGTGCATATTCATACCTTTAAAGATCGCGATGTGGAAGCGTTGCAAGAACACGGTCGATGGAGTCGTACACGAAGCGATTCAGATCGTGGCCGATTCCGATCTAAGCACCGAACAACGGTGCCTCCGCGTTCAACACATGTGCAGCCCGGTGACGTCTCCCATGCCTTGATACAGCAAGGAGAAAGGGAGAGGTTGGGGAAGACTCTGTCCAGCAGTAGCAAGACGGCATGGTGGTGGTGGAGGAGTGAGGCACTCCAGCAGGGCTTCGCCAAGCACTGCGAGAGACGAGAAGGGAGAGGGGTAGGGTTGCGCCAGGAGAAGGGTTGCGGTTGCCCTCCCACCCCCCACTATTTATAGGGGGAAGGGGAGAGGGGCCCCCCCTAGATCCATCTAGAGGCGGGGGGCAGCGGCCCCCTTAGGGTTTCCAACTAGGGGGGCGCCCGCCCCGTGGGGGGGCAGCGACCCTCTAGGGTTTCCAACCCTAGGAGCCTTGGGACCTTGGGGGGCGCACAAGCCCACTAATGGGATGGTTCCCACCCAACTACATCCCATTAGGTCCTTCGGGGCAGGTGGACCCTCCCGGTGGACTCCCAAAACCCCTTCGGTGGTCCCGGTACAATACCGATAAACCCCGAAACCTTTCCGGGGACTGAAACTAGACTTCCCATATATAAATCTTTACCTCCGGACCATTCCGGAACTCCTCGTGACATCCGGGATCTCATCCGGGACTCCGAACAACATTCGGTAACCACGTACATCTATTCCCTATAACCCTAGCGTCATCGAACCTTAAGTGTGCAGACCCTACGGGTTCAGGAGGCATGCAGACATGACTGAGACATCTCTCCTGCCAATAGCCAACAGCGGGATCTGGATACCCATGTTGGCTCCCACATGCTCCACGATGATCTCATCGGATGAACCACGATGTCAAGGATTCAATCAATCCCTTATACGATTCCCTTTGTCTACCGGTATAGCACTTGCCCAAGATTCGATCGTCGGTATACTGATACCTTGTTCAATCTCGTTACGACAAATCTCTTTACTCGTTCCGTAACACATCATCCCGTGATCAACTCCTTGATCACAATGAGCTCATTATGATGATGTCCTGCCGAGTGGGCCCAGAGATATCTCTCCGTCATATGGAGTGACCAATCCGAGTCTCGATTCATGCCAACCCAACAGATACTTTCGGGGATACCCGCAGTGTACCTTTATAGCCACCCAGTTACGTTGTGACGCTTGGCACACCCAAAGTACTCCTACAGTATCTGGGAGTTGCACAATGTCATGGTCTAAGGAAAAAGATACTTGACATTAGAAATGCTTTAGTAGACGAACTACACGATCTTGTGCTATGCTTAGGATTGGGTCTTGTCCATCACATCATTCTCCTAATGATGTGATCCCGTTACCAATGACATCCAATGTCCATGGTTAGGAAACCGTAACCATCTATTGATCAACGAGCTAGTCAACTAGAGGCTCACTAGGGACATGTTGTGGTCTATGTATTCACACATGTATTACGATTTCCGGATAACACAATTATAGCATGAACAATAGACAATTATCATGAACAAGGAAATATAATAATAACCATTTTATTATTGCCTCTAGGGCATATTTCCAACAGTCTCCCACTTGAACTAGAGTCAATAACCTAGTTACATTGTGATGAATCGAACACTCATAGAGTTCTGGTGTTGATCATGTTTTGCACGTGGAAGAGGTTTAGTCAACGGATCTACGACATTCAGGTCTGTATGCACTTTAGAAATCTCTACGTCTCCATCTTGAACACTTTCACGAATGGAGTTGAAGCGACGCTTGATATGCCTGGTCTTGTTGTGAAACCTGGGCTCCTTGGCAAGGGCAATAGCTCTTGTGTTGTCACAGAAGAGAGTCATCGGGCCCGATGCATTGGGAATAACTCCTAGGTCAGTAATGAACTCCATCATCCAGATTGCTTCATGTGCTACCTCCGAGGCTGCCATGTACCCCGCTTCACATGTAGATCCCGCCACTACACTTTGCTTGCAACTGCACCAGCTGACTGCCCCACCATTCAAAATATACACGTATCTAGTTTGTGACTTGGAGTCATCCAGATCTGTGTCGAAACTAGCATCGACGTAACCCTTTACGACGAGCTCTTCGTCACCTCCATAAACGAGAAACATATCCTTAGTCCTTTTCAGGTACTTCAGGATATTCTTGACTATTGTCCAGTGTTCCATGCCGGGATTACTTTGGTACCTTCCTACCAAACTTACGGCAAGGTTTACATCAGGTCTGGTACACAGCATGGCATACATAATAGACCCTATGGCCGAGGCATAGGGGATGACACTCATCTTTTCTCTATCTTCTGCCGTGGTCGAGCATTGAGCCGTGCTCAATCTCACACCTTGCAATACAGTCAAGAACCCCTTCTTGGACTGATGCATATTGAACTTCTTCAATATCTTGTCAAGGTACGTGCTTTGTGAAAGACCAATGAGGCGTCTCGATCTATCTCTATAGATCTTGATGCCTAATATGTAAGCAACTTCTCCAAGGTTTGATGCCTAATATGTAAGCAACTTCTCCAAGGTCCTTCATTGAAAAACACTTATTCAAGTAGGCCTTTATGCTTTCCAAGAGCTCTATATCATTTCCCATCAATAGTATGTCATCCACATATAATATGAGAAATGCTATAGAGCTCCCACTCACTTTCTTGTAAACACAGGCTTTTCCATAAATCTGCATAAACCCAAATGCTTTGATCATCTCATCAAAACGATTGTTCCAACTCTGAGATGCTTGCACCAGCCCATAGATCGAGCATTGGAGCTTGCATACCTTGTCAGCATTCTTAGGATCGACAAAACCTTCCGGCTGCATCATATACAATTCTTCCTTAAGGAAACAATTAAGGAATGTCGTTTTGACGTCCATTTGCCATATCTCAAAATCATAGAATGCAGCAATTGCTAACATGATTCGGACAGACTTCAGCTTCGCTACGGGTGAGAAGGTCTCATCGTAGTCAACCCCTTGAACTTGTCGATAACCCTTAGAGACAAGTCGAGCCTTATAGATGGTTACATTACCATCCGCATCTGTCTTCTTCTTATAGATCCATTTATTTTCTATGGCTCGCTGATCATCGGGCAAGTCAGTCAAAGTCCATACTTCGTTTTCATACATGGATCCTATCTCGGATTTCATGGCTTCAAGCCATTTGTCGGAATCCGGGCCCGCCATCGCTTCTTCATAGTTCGAAGGTTCACCATTGTCTAACAACATGATTTCCAGGACAGGGTTGCCGTACCACTCTGGTGTGGAACGTGTCCTTGTGGACCTATGAAGTTTAGTAGCAACTTGATCTGAAGTTTCATGATCATCATCATTAACTTCCTCTCTAGTCGGTGCAGGCACCACAAAAACATTTTCTTGAGCTGCGCTACTCTTCGGTTCAAGAGGCAATACTTCATCAAGTTCTACTTTCCTCCCACTTACTTCTTTCGAGAGAAACTCTTTCTCTAGAAAGGATCCATTCTTGGCAACAAAGATCTTGCCTTCAGATCTAAGGTAGAAGGTATACCCAATAGTTTCCTTAGGGTATCCTATGAAGACGCATTTTTCCGATTTGGGTTTGAGCTTTTCAGGTTGAAGTTTCTTGACATAAGCATCGCATCCCCAAACTTTCAGAAATGACAGCTTAGGTTTCTTCCAAAACCATAATTCATACGGTGTCGTCTCAACGGATTTCGACGGAGCCTATTTAAAGTGAATGCGGCAGTCTCTAAAGCATAACCCCAAAATGATAGCGGTAGGTCGGTAAGAGACATCATGGATCACACTATATCCAATAGAGTGCGATTTCGACGTTCGGACACACCATTACGCTGAGGTGTACCAGGCGGCGTGAGTTGTGAAACAATTCCACATTTCCTTAAGTGCATGCCAAATTCGTGACTCAAATATTCTCCCCCACGATCTTATCGTAAGAACTTGATTTTCCTGTCACGTTGATTCTCAACCTCACTCTGAAATTCCTTGAACTTTTCAAAGGTCTCAGACTTGTGTTTCATTAAGTAGACATACCCATATCTACTTAAGTCATCTGTGAGAGTGAGAACATAACGATAACCACCGCGAGCCTCGACGCTCATTGGACCGCACACATCAGTATGTACGATTTCCAATAAGTTGGTTTCTCGCTCCATTGTTCCGGAGAACGGAGTCTTGGTCATTTTGCCCATGAGGCATGGTACGCACGTGTCAAATGATTCATAATAAAGAGACTCCAAAAGTCCATCTGCATGGAGTTTCTTCATGCGTTTGACACCAATGTAACCAAGGCGGCAGTGCCACAAGTATGTGGGACTATCATTATCAACCTTACATCTTTTGGCATTCACACTATGAATATGTGTAGCGTCACGTTCGAGATTCAATAAGAATAAACCATTGACCAGCGGGGCATGACCATAAAACATATCTCTCATATAAATAGAACAACCATTATTCTCAGATTTAAATGAGTAGCCATCTCGCATTAAACAAGATCTAGATACAATGTTCATGCTTAAAGCTGGTACTAAATAACAATTATTGAGGTTTAAAACTAATCCTATAGGTAAATGTAGAGACAGCGTGCCAACGGCGATCACATCGACCTTGGAACCATTCCCGATGCGCATCGTCACCTCGTCCTTCTCCAGTCTCCGCTTATTCCGCAGCTCCTGTTTTGAGTTACAAATATGAGCAACCGCACCGGTATCAAATACCCAGGAGCTACTACGAGCGCTGGTTAGGTACACATCAATAACATGTATATCACATATACCTTTGGTATTACCGGCCTTCTTATCCGCTAAGTACTTGGGGCAGTTCTGTTTCCAGTGACCGTTTCCCTTGCAATAAAAGCACTCAGTCTCAGGCTTGGGTCCATGCTTTGGCTTCTTCCCGGCAACTGGCTTACCGGGCGCGGCAACTCCCTTGCCATCCTTCTTGAAGTTCTTCTTACCCTTGCCTTTCTTGAACTTAGTGGTTTTATTCACCATCAACACTTGAGGTTCCTTTTTGATCTCCACCTCCGCTGATTTCAGCATTGAATATACCTCAGGAATGGTCTTTTCCATCCCCTGCATATTGAAGTTCATCACAAAGCTCTTGTAGCTAGGTGGGAGCGACTGAAGGATTCTGTCAACGACCGCATCATCCGGGAGATTAACTCCCAGTTGAGATAAGCGGTTGTGCAACCCAGACATTTTGAGTATGTGCTCGCTGACAGAACTATTCTCCTCCATCTTACAACTGTAGAACTTGTCGGAGACTTCATATCTCGACCCAGGCATGAGCTTGGAAAACCATTTTCAGCTCTTGGAACATCTCATATGCTCCGTGCTGCTCAAAACGCTTTTGGAGCCCCGGTTCTAAGCTGTAAAGCATGCCGCACTGAACTAGGGAGTAATCATCACTACGCGATTGCCAGGCATTCACAACGTCTTGAGTTGCTGGGAAAACAGGTGCATCACCTAGCGGTGCTTCAAGGACATATGCTTTCTTGGCAGCTATGAGGATAATCCTCATGTTACGGACCTAGTCCGTGTAGTTGCTACCATCGTCTTTCAGCTTGGTTTTCTCTAGGAACGCGTTGAAGTTGAGGGCAACATTAGCGTGGGCCATTTGATCTACAAGACATATTGCAAAGTTTTATACTATGTTCATGATAATTAAGTTCATCTAATCAAATTATTTAATGAACTCCCGCTCAGATAGACATCCCTCTAGTCATCTAAGTGATACATGATCCGAGTCAACTAGGCCGTGTCCGATCATCACGTGAGACGGACTAGTCATCATCTGTGAACATCTTCATATTGATCGTATCTTCTATACGACTCATGTTCGACCTTTCGGTCTTCCGTGTTCCGAGGCCATGTCTGTACATGCTAGGCTCGTCAAGTCAACCTAAGTGTATTGCGTGTGTAAATCTGGCTTACACCCGTTGTATGCGAACGTTAGAACCTATCACACCCGATCATCACGTGGTGCTTCGGAACAAAGGACCTTAGCAACGGTGCACAGTTAGGGGGAACACAATTCTTGATATTTTAATGAGGGATCATCTTATTTATGCTACCGTCATTCTAAGCAAATAAGATGTAAAAACATGATAAACATCACATGCAATCAAATAGTGACATGATATGGCCAATATCATTTTGCTCCTTTTGATCTCCATCTTCGGGGCGTCATCATCATCATCGTCACCGGCATGACACCATGATCTCCATCATCGTGTCTTCATGAAGTTGTCTCGCCAACTATTACTTCTACTACTATAGCTATCAGTTAGCAATAAAGTAAAGTAATTACATGGCGTTTTCATTGACACGCAGGTCATACAATAAATTAAGACAACTCCTATGGCTCCTGCCGGTTGTCATACTCATCGACATGCAAGTCGTGATTCCTATTACAAGAACATGATCAATCTCATACATCACATATATCATTCATCACATCCTTTTGGCCATATCACATCACACAACATATGCTGCAAGAACAAGTTAGACGTCCTCTAATTGTTGTTGCAAATTTTTACGTGGTTGCTATAGGTTTCTAGCAGAACGTTTCTTACCTACGCCAAAACCACAACGTGATATGCCAATTCCTATTTACCATTCATAAGGACCCTTTTCATTGAATCCGATCCGACTAAAGTGGGAGAGACAAACACCTGCTGGCCACCTTATGCAACTAGTGCATGTCAGTCGGTGGAACCTGTCTCACGTAAGCATACGTGTAAGGTCAGTCCGGGCTGCTTCATCCCATGATGCCGCCGAATCAAGATAAGACTAGTAACGGCAAGTAAATTGGCAAAATCGACGCCCACAACAAATTGTGTTCTACTCGTGCATAGAACTACGCATAGACCTAGCTCATGATGCCACTGTTGGGGATCTTGCAGAAATTAAAAAATTTCTACGCATCACCAAGATCAATCTATGGAGTTTACTAGCAACAAGAGGGGAGTGCATCTTCATACCTTTGAAGATCGCGATGCGGAAGCGTTGCAAGAACGCGGTCGGTGGAGTCGTACACGAAGCGATTCAGATCGCGACCGATTCCGACCTAAGCAACGAACAACGGTGCCTCCGCGTTCAACACACGTGCAGCCCGGTGACGTCTCCCACGCCTTGATCCAGCAAGGAGAGAGGGAGAGGTTGGGGAAGACTCCGTCCAGTAGCAGCACGATGGCGTGGTGGTGGTGGAGGACCGTGGCACTCCAGCAGGGCTTCGCCAGGCACTGCGAGAGACAAGGAGGGAGAGGGGTAGGGCTGCGCCAGGAGAATGGGTGCGGTTGCCCTCCCACCCCCCACTATTTATAGGGGGAAGGGGAGAGGGGCTGCCCCCCAGATCCATCTAGAGTGGGGCGGGCGGCGGCCCCTCGGGGGGAGGTGCAGCGGCCCCCTTAGGGTTTCCAACTAGGGGGGCGCCCGCCCCCGCGGGGGGGGGGGGGCAGCGTCCCCCTATGGTTTCCAACCCTAGGCGCCTTGGGCCCTTGGGGGGCACACCAGCCCACTAAGGGGCTGGTTCCCACCCAACTACATCCCATTAGGTCCTTCGGGGTAGGTGGACCCTCCCGGTGGACCCCCGAAACACCTTCGGTGGTCCCGGTACAATACCGATAAACTCTGAAACCTTTCCAGTGAGTGAAACTTGACTTCCCATATATACATCTTTACCTCCGGACCATTCCGAAACTCCTCGTGACATCCGGGATCTCATACGGGACTCCGAACAACATTCGGTAACCACATACATCTATTCCCTATAACCATAGCGTCATCAAACCTTAAGTGTGTAGACCCTATGGGTTCGGGAGGCATGCTGACATGACTGAGACATCTCTCCAGCCAATAGCCAACAGTGGGATCTGGATACCCATGTTGGCTCCCACATGCTCCACGATGATCTCATCGGATGAACCACGATGTCAAGGATTCAATCAATCCCGTATACGATTCCCTTTGTCTACCGGTATAGCACTTGCCCGAGATTCGATCGTCGGTATACCGATACCTTGTTCAATCTTGTTACGGCAAATCTCTTTACTCATTCCATAACACATCATCCCGTGATCAATTCCTTGATCACACTGAGCTCATTATGATGATGTCCTACTGAGTGGGCCCAGAGATACCTCTCCGTCATACGGAGTGACAAATCCCAGTCTCGATTCGTGCCAACCCAATAGATACTTTCGGGGATACCCGCAGTGTACCTTTATAGCCACCCAGTTAAGTTGTGACGTTTGGCACACCCAAAGTTCTCCTATGGTATCCGGGAGTTGCACAATCTCATGGTCTAAGGAAAAATATACTTGACATTAGAAAAGCTTTAGCAGACGAACTACACGATCTTGTGCTATGCTTAGGATTGGGTCGTGTCCATCACATCATTCTCCTAATGATGTGATCCCGTTATCAATGACATCCAATGTCCATGGTTAGGAAACCGTAACCATCTATTGATCAATGAGCTAGTCAACTAGAGGCTCACTAGGCACATATTGTGGTCTATGTATTCACACATGTATTATGATTTCCGGATAACACAATTATAGCATGAACAATAGACAATTATCATGAACAATGAAATATAATAATAACCATTTTATTATTGCCTCTAGGGCATATTTCCAACAGATACATGACACTTCACCATATTTGGGACTAAGGGAATGCATTGTGGAGTAGTTATTAGATGATGGGTTGTGAGAGTGACAGAAGCTTAAACCTTAGTTTAGCTCTATTCCGTAAGGGACCGATTGGATCCAAAAGTTTAATGCTATGGTTAGGATTTATCCTCAATACTTTTCTCGTAGTTGTGGATGCTTGCGAGGGGGCTAATCATAAGTAGGAGGTTTGTTCAAGTAAGAACAACACCTAAGCACCGGTCCACCCACATATCAAATTATCAAAGTAGCGAACACGAATCGAATCAACATGATGAAAGTGGCTAGATGAAATTCCCGTGTACCCTCAAGAATGCTTTTCTTACTACAAGAGACTGTTTTGGCTTGTCCTTTGCCTCAAAAGGATTGGGCTACCTTGCTTCACTTTTGTTACTATTATCATTACTTGCTCGTTACAAAATATCTTGCTGTCAAACTACTCTGTTACTTACAATTTCAGCACTTGCAGACATTACCTTGCTAAAAACCCCTTGTCATTTCCTTCTACTCCTCGTTGGGTTCGACACTCTTACTTACCGGAAAGAGCGACAGTTGATCCCATATACTTGTGGGTCATCAAGGCTCGCGAGGCCCTCTCCTTCTTCCTTCGTGTTGTTGCGCCCGTCGTGGCGCCACCTTCTCGCGTTGTCAACATGGTCAACGAACATGAGGAATCAGGAGATGACTTTAATTGGAGAGGATGATAGTGGATCCCACCAGGGCCATAGTCGCACGTACGCAAGTGCCTCCTTATAAGTATATACAACTATAATTCTTTTTGCTTCCTCATGGTTTCCTGACACCACAGTCCCACACCATTGTCAATAGTCAATAAACGAGAGAATTGCACAAGGAGCGCCCGATAGCTGGGACCCAACAGCTTGAGTAGTAATTGTGGTTTTGAGGTGTGAGCAAAGTTTTTCTTAAGTGATGTTTTTGTTGTTGTTCAGAGGAGCAGGGTATCAACTAGGCAGGCTGTGGCCCGTCTGGCCCAGGCTATTATTTTATGTCGACCAAACATCCAGCCTAGATATTAATTTTTTAATGTGAAATGGCTAGCCCAGTTATTCTTTTTTTTGCGGAATACCCAACCCAGGTCAACTTATTATTCTCCAAGCTGCATTAGACTTGCCAAGAAAATGGGCTTTAAGAAATAATAAATGGATTGTAATTAAAAAAATTGGCTGTAAATATAAAAACGCACCGAACAGGTACATTTTTTAATTTCATTACTTGTTGCGCATGCAAAATTTGTTGGATTTGTACCTAATACAAATTTATTTTGAAATTACATTTAATCTGACTCTAAATTTTGGGTTAATAATATTTCGGATCCCATCAAAATGTTGGAGATTTTGTTAATTTTTTTGAGCGGTTGGCTGAAACCGTTGTCCTGACTAGAAAATGGGCTGTAATTTTAACAAACAGTAAATGGGCTGAGTAAATTCTATTTGAATTTAAAAATGGGTTGTACATTTTAACAAATCACAAATGAGCTATATGTTCTCTACCACCGATGTGATGGTCACTTGTAGGCCTACTAAGTTGACGCGTACGCAAGTCTTTGTCTACTTGTAGTCAACACACGATTCTAATAGCAGTGGCCATTGAATGTCCATCTAACGGCTGTGGAGCTTCTTCAATCTCATATATTCATGCTTCAGCTGCCCAAACCACCGCCGGCGGTACCGCCTCCCGTGGCCGGCTGTGCTACCGCGCAGGCCTCACCGGCCCACCCTACTCCCATCACCGTCCAGGCCATTCCTCTACTTACCAACACATCATGTTATTATCCGGCGACGACAACCTCACACCACAGCCGAACCAGTGAACCCTTGTACTCCCTTCCGCGTGGGCATCCACTGCTGTGTCTTCGCCGGCTCCAGGTCGTTCCCTTCCTAGGCCTCGCCATTGATACGTCTCCAACGTATCTATAATTTTTGATTGTTCCATGCTATTATATTATCTGTTTTGGATGTTTTATATGCATTATTATGGTATTTTATATTATTTTTGGGACTAATCTATTAACCTAGAGCCCAGTGCCAGTTCCTATTTTTTTCTTGTTTTAGAGTTTCACAGAAAAGGAATATCCTTTCGCGATGATTTTTCTTGGACCAGAAGACACCTAGAGGACTTGGAGTACACGTCAGGAAAGCCACGAGGCGACCACAAGGACAGAGGGCGCGCCCAAGGGGTAGGGCGTGACCCCAACCTTGTGGGCCCCTCGTGACTCCACTGACCTACTTATTCCACCTATATATTCTCAAATATTCCCAAACCAACCAGGAGAGCCACAAAAACACTTTTCCACTGCCGCAACCTTCTGTACCCGTGAGATCCCATCTAGGGGCCTTTTTCGGCGTCCTGCCGGAGGGGGATTCGAGCACGGAGGGCTTCTACATCAACAACATTGCCTCTCTGATGAAGCGTGAGTAGTTTACTTCAGACCTACGGGTCCATAGCTAGTAGCTAGATGGCTTCTTCTCTCTCCTTGATTTTCAATGCCATGTTCTCCTCGATGTTCTTGGAGATCTATTCGATGTAATACTTTTTTGCGGTGTATTTGCCAAGATCCGACGAATTATGGATTTATGATTAGCTTATCTATGAATATTATTTGAATCTCCTCTGAATTCTTATATGCATGATTTGATATCTTTGCAAGTCTCTTCGAACTATCGATTTGGTTTGGCCAACTAGATTGGTTTTTCTTGCAATGGGAGAAGTGCTAAGTTTTGGGTTCAATCTTGCGGTGTCCTTTCCCAGTGACAGTAGGTGCAGCAAGGCACATATTGTATTGTTGCCATCAAGGATAACTAGATAGCGTTTTCATCATATTGCTTGAGTTTATCCCGCTACATCATGTCATCTTACTTAAAGTGTTACTCTGTTCTTCATGAACTTAATACTCTAGATGCATGCAGGAATCGGTCGATGTGTGGAGTAATAGTAGTAGATGCAGGCAGGAGTCGGTCGATTTGTGGAGTAATATTAGTAGATGCAGGCAGGAATCGGTCTACTTGATACAGACGTGATGCCTATATTCATGATCATTGCCTTAGATATCGTCATAACTTTGCGCTTTTCTATCAATTGCTCGGCAGTAATTTGTTCACCCACCGTAATATTTTCTATCTTGAGAGAAGCCTCTAGTGACAACTATGGCCCATGGGTCTACTTTCCGTCATAAAAGTTTCCGATCTACAATATTAGTTTCCTATTTACTTCCTTTTCAATCTTTTACTTTCCGTTCCATAAACCAAATACCAAAAGTATTACTTTACCGTTTAATCATCCGTCGCCAAGTGAGTGTGGGCGATAAGGGGTCCTTCCCACATGACCCAGAAACCGTCGGGGATAGGGAGCATATAGTACTCCTACTCATTTGTGCTTGCATTGCCATCGCAGTGGGTATTCTGTGGTGCTACGTTTACGATGCGTGTCCCATCACAAACGGTTCACTATTATAGAACATGTATGATAAGCATACAATCACACACATTCGCTTTTCCAAAACCATATGTGATAACTAATTAAGAAGATTAGCTAATAATCGTACGAGTGTCGGATAGGATTACGAAACGTCCGACCATCGTAACATCGTCGTACACGACAACTATCGCACACGCTATTATGTGGTGCAACATTTACGATGCATACTTCATCAGAAATAGTTCATGGTTGCGAATCGTGTATGATAAGGCAACTAACACAAACGTTCAGTTTGCCTGCACCGTTTGTGATAATGTCTGACATCGCACACGCTTTTGCTAACGACAACTGTGTGCATGCTTGCGAGCGTTTCCTCTTTGTGAACCGTGTCGGATTATGGTGTATATTGCAACGTTTGTGTTTTACCAACCGTGTGTTCCATAACGATCTGGAGGGCATAATTTCACCGTACTTTAATTCCAACTATCTCAAATTGTACCGGATTTGAATTTGAATGTATGTTGTAGCTTTATTCATATCCATCACATTCAAACAACCAATGCATTATTCGATTCATTTGTACATATGTTCAAGAATTACATAAGAACCAAATAAAGAATGATGAACCACAGTTGTATACTTGTACTATTAAAGACGGTAAATAAAGATATGAAATACATTCTGGTTGCTGAAGAAGGTGAAGCGGAATGCCCATATTGTGCCCTCCTCCATGCAGAAGGCACACACGACTCTAGTCCAACCCCTTGTGATGGTCGACCGCCCATCCTTCACGGTCTTCATGAAAACATCTAGATAATCATCGTGTTCTGGTAGAAATACTTTAACCTTTGCATGCCCACCAATCATGTAGTTTGAGAGGTAATCTTGAGTAAACTGCTTTGGCAACCACTGCAAAGGAAAAAGATTCAGACATTGTCATCTAACACACAACTCATTATGGGCAGTAAAAAGAAGGCTGCAGAGTTCTTACTTACCATCCTGCAGTTTGCTGTTGTCTTGGATAAAGTGTAAACAAATAGTTTAATTTCCATCTTTTGACCCATTTTACTAACAATCTTTATGAGCTTCCTCACTTGATGTTGGTTCATCTATATCTCATTGCCCCACACGTATAAAGGGTCGAAGCGCGGATCTTTACCAATGACATATGTACCTAAAAGCACCAAGTTAATATTAGAAGCTAAACAACAATTGCACAATGATGTAGTACAACACTCTTTTATAATATATTATAACATCCAATATAC
Source organism: Triticum aestivum (assembly GCF_018294505.1). NCBI lineage: Eukaryota > Viridiplantae > Streptophyta > Magnoliopsida > Poales > Poaceae > Triticum > Triticum aestivum. The sequence goes on from NC_057803.1 coordinate 44,521,142, forward strand.
TCACATATTAGATGAATTAACATCTTATATTATGGGCCGGAAGGAGTTTATTGCATTCTTACAAATTATCGGTTGATTAACTACTGTATCCATGGGTTAGAGTTAGTTTGAGCCAGTTCGGGCTCAAATAGCCCTAAAGTATATCCAAACATGAGGGCTAGTTTGAGCTAGTTGCATCTAACCCGCCCAACCCAAGAGGTGCTAATTGGAGCTAGTTCTCCTAGTGCATTTATTGCCAAGCTAACCATGTCGTCCAAACACCTCTTTGGATGGAGTTAGTTCAGGGTTAGTCATGAGCTAGAAACTAACTTTAACCTCTAGCTAATATGAGTATCCAAACATGGTTGTGTTGTTGTTGTTATTGTTGTTGCTGCTGCTCTTCTACGTATACCTAGACATCATCAGAACATTAAGGTAACACTCTTCCTTGTTGCTATGTAGCCTAGGATTGCATATTTAGACATTAAGTACAGTGCATGTTGCTATGTAGCCTCAGATATATTACATATGTCCCTAGTTAACCTAACGATAAATGTGTTACAAATATATTTAGTTAAAAGTCTTATTCACCGATTAGTCCCTTATCAGCCCCGGCCTATATGGTACTAGCTACCGATACCCTGAACAGTGAGTATATATAAGCCATGGGATGAACTAACCTTGATGGAAAACATCAGTCGTTCCCAAAATTGTCATGTGTATGTACATCGAGAGGCATGTTAAGCACAATACGCTAAACATCAACCAAAATTATCCATGGCAGACAAAATAATCTCGAAAAGATAGCTTCAGTGTGCAGTTTAAGCACACTAGTAAAGGAAAACAAGTGGAAAGGTGTGTTAACTGCAACTGGCCTAACATTTAACAATAAGCAAACATAGTCATTCAAACTGGTTTTGTGCCCGTCTAAGTACACTTGTTATTGTTAAATAAAAATAGAAAGGCGTGTTAACTACAAGATGCAGCAACCAAATCTAGTCATTCATAGTGGTATTGTTGAAACTGGTACTGATGAAATTAAACCGCACAGTTCATACTTGCACATATAGAACATCACATTGTGAATAACTGGAATAAACAAGGCATGCTACAAACAACCAAAGATAGCATTTGAACTGGACATATGCTAACTACAAACAACCGAACAATCAAAAAACTTTAAAAGAGGCATATGCTAGCTATAACAGGCTTAACATCAAGGAAAAATATGCATTCCTATTGGTATGCTTAAAACTAGATTGATGAAATGTACTACACAGTAAATAATTGCACATAGAGAGCATCACATTGTGAACAACTGAAATAAACAAGACATACTGCAAACAACCAAATATAGCAATTAAAACTGGACATATTCTCACTACACTACAAAAGGGACTCGACAAAACAAATCATGGGTTCACCCCTGTGAAGAGGAATGGCAAAACAAATCATGGGTTTCCTCACTTGTCACAGATGGGCTCGTTCCCGTGGGAAGAGCACGGACCCTGGGTGTGCTCCATGTTGTCGCAGATGGGTTCCTTCCCGCCCTCCCTGATGTCACAGATGAGCTCTTTTCCCTTGGAATAGCAGATGGGCTATTTCCCCCTGGAAGAGCCGGAGAGGGTGTCCTCCTCGTGGTCGCTGTCGATGAGGTCTGACTTGGAAGCTATGGATCCCAAGCCGGCGTCGTAGAACATGTCCTTCAGAAATGACAAAAGGGGCTCGATGGCGATGTAGGATGGAAAACTGTTGACAGCGAGCCAGAGAAGATCAGCGGTGGGGCCATGGGTGAGATCGACGGTGGTTGAACCCGAGGGATTGGGGGTGGGCCACTTAACCTGTGACATAGCCCGCCTTAGGCTGTCGCTGTCGATGACCTTGATATCATAGCCGGCGTCCGCAACATACCCGCATAATCTAGCCCACCGCTTGAGTGCCTGCCGCTAGTAATGGTCGTCAGCTTCCTCGGCGATATCGAATGAAGAGACCGCGATACACCTCTTTTAGGCCAGTCGCTCCTTGAGCTCCACGGGAAGTGTATCTGGGCTTAGGCTGTGATGCTCTGGAGCGTGGGATCGGCATGGGGATGGGAATCTGTGGGGAAGGGGCATTTGGCAGACGTCATTTAAGAAACTCACGGCGGCCTGGGTATGGAGATCGATGGGTAAGCTGCACGGGCAAACCGGCAGATGTTGACAATGGAGGCCTTGCGGCGGCGGGGGGGGGGGGGGGGCTTGCTAGGGTTTCGAGTGAGGGAGGGGGTGTGTGTGTGTGCCCGCCCGAGGAGGTTTTGGTATGTGTGTGTGTGTGTGTGGAGGGGTGGGGGTGTGTTTGAGGAAATGATGCAGGTACTGAAATTTTACTACACGAGAGTCAAACGCAGGAGTGAAATGCCAGGGCTATTGAAAATTTTGATGATGGTGCATCGCACATGTTCCGGAGATAACAACCGTGTGTTATGAAACAGAAAAACCCTCGAGGCGGGCAGATATTTTTGAGGGATGCAAGCGGGATTGAGAACAAGAAACATCAGACACGGTCCGGAGATAACTACCGTGTGTTATGAAACAGAAAAACCCTTGAGGCGGGCAGATATTTTTGAGGGATGCAGGCGAGATTGGGAACAAGAAACATCACACACGGTCGAAACACAATAACCGTGTGTTATCAAATAGAAAAAGCTGCATGCGGGTAGATATTTTTGAGAGGGGAAGCCTCGTGCCCTCGTGGAGCCCAATGTACTGTGCGGATGTGTGTGTGACAGGCGCACTGGCGTGGCCCACGGTTAGTGTGAGTGAACCGTCTCTGTTGCATCATCTGACTTGTCTAGTGTTCATAAATTTGGCGAAAAATGACGCGGGAGAGGTTAGAACACGAACACGCTTGCATGTGGACTAAATTTATGTATGAAAAGGGTGGTTTGATACCAAGTGCAACTTTGATGTGGCACCTATCTCGCAAAGCGCACGATATGGTTTGGGCCCCCCTCATGTCGGCATGAAGGGAATCCTAAGCTACGAATGCACCCCCCCCCCCCCCGCCGAGATTGACCTAGCAAAGTGCGAAGTAGCTAGCAGCCTCCCCTTGTGTCGGCACGAAGGGAATCCTAAGCTATGAATGCATGCCCCTGATACATCTCCAACGTATCTATAATTTTTGATTGTTCCATGCTATTATATTATCTATTTTGGATGTTTTACATGCATTAATATGATATTTTATATGATTTTTGGGACTAACCTATTAACCTAGAGCCCAGTGCCAGTTTCTGCTTTTCCTTGTTTTAGAGTTTCGCAGAAAAGGAATACCAAACGGAGTCCAAATGGAATAAAACTTTCCTGATGAGTTTTCTTGGACCAGAAGACACCCAAGAGACTTGGAGTGCAAGTCAGAAGAGCCACGAGGCAGCCACAAGGGTGGAGGGCATGCCCAGGGGGGTAGGGCGTGCCCCCAACCTTGTGGGCCCCTTGATGCCCCCTTGACCTAGATCTTCCTCCTATATATTCTCATATACCCAGAAAACTTCCAAGGGAGCCACAAAACCACTTTTCCACTGCCGCAACCTTCTATACCCGTGAGATCCATCTAGGGACCTTTTCCGGCATCCTGCCGGAGGGGGATTCGATCACGGAGGGCTTCTACATCAACACCATTGCCTCTCTGATGAAGCATGAGTAGTTTACCACAGACCTATGTGTCCATCATATCTAGTAGCTAGATGGCTTCTTCTCTCTCTCTCTCTCTCTCTCTCTCTCTCTCTCTTTGATTCTCAATACCATGTTCTCCTCGATGTTCTTGGAGATCTATTCGATGTAATATTCTTTTGCTGTGTGTTTGTTGAGATCCAATGAATTATGGATTTATGATTAGCTTATCAATGAATATTATATTAATCTCCTCTAAATTCTTATATGCATGATTTGATATCTTTGCAAGTCTCTTCGAACTATCGATTTGGTTCGGCCAACTAGATTGTTTTTTCTTGCAATGGGAGAAGTGCTTAGCTTTGGGTTCAATCTTGCGGTGTCCTTTCCCAGTGACAGTAGGGGAAGTAAGCCAGATATTGTATTGTTGCCATCGAGGATAACAAGATGGGGTTTTCATCATATTGCTTGAGTTAATTCTGCTACATCATGTCATCTTAATGCATTACTCCGTTCTTATGAACTTAATACTCTAGATGCAGGCAGGAGTCGGTAGATGTGTGGAGTAATAGTAGTAGATGCAGAATCGTTTCGGTCTACTTGACACGAACATGATGCCTATATTCATGATCATTGCCTTAGATATAGTCATAACTTTGCGCTTTTCTATCAATTGCTCGGTAGTAATTTGTTCATCCACCATAATAATTTCTATCTTGAGAGAAGCCTCTAGTGAAACATATGCCCTCAGGTCTATTTTCCATCATATAAGTTTCTGATTTACTTTCTTTGCAATCTTTTACTCTCCGTTCAATAAACCAAAAATACCAAAAATATTACTTTACCGTTTATCCATCTATATCAGATCTCACTTTGCAAATAACCGTGAAGGGATTGACAACCCCTTATCGTGTTGGGTGCAAGTTGATGTTTGTTTGTGAAGGTATTCGGTGGCTTGTTGCGTTGTTTCCTACTAGATTGATACCTTGGTTCTCAAAACTGAGGGAAATACTTAATCTACTTTGCTGCATCACCCTTTTCTCTTCAAGGGGAAAACCAAAGCAAGCTCAAGAGGTAGCAGCCCCCCTCGTGCCGGCATGAAGGAATCCTAAGCTATGAATGCATGCCCCCTCGTGTTGGCACAAAGAGAATCCTAAGATATGAATGCATGCTCCCCCCTTGTGTCAGCACGAAGGGAATCTGAGGGAGTCCCTGATTAGGGGGTGTTTAGGTACCCGGACTATACCTTCAGCCGGACTCCAAGACTATGAAGATACAAGATTGAAGACTTCGTCCCGTGTCCGGATGGGACTTTCCTTGGTGTGGAAGGCAAGCTTGGCGATGCGGATATTCAAGATCTCCTACCATTGTAACCGACTTTGTGTAACCCTAACCCTCTCCGGTGTCTATATAAACCAGAGGGTTTTAGTCCGTAGGACAACTTCATCATACAACAATCATACCATAGGCTAGCTTTTAGGGTTTAGCCTCCTTGATCTCGTGGTAGATCTACTCTTGTACTACCCATATCATCAATATTAATCAAGCAGGACGTAGGGTTTTACCTCCATCAAGAGGGCCCGAACCTGGGTAAAACATCGTGTTCCTTGCCTCCTGTTACCATCTGGCCTAGACGCACAGTTCGGGACCCCCTACCCGAGATCCGCCGGTTTTGACACCGACATTGGTGCTTTCATTGAGAGTTCCTCTGTGTCGTCGCTTTTAGGCCCGATGGCTCCTTCGATCATCAACATCGATGCGGTCCAGGGTGAGACTTTTCTCCCCGGACAGATCTTCGTCTTCGGCGGCTTCACACTTCGGGCCAAGTCGCTTGGCCACCTTGAGCAGATCGAAAGCTACGCCCCTGGCCATCAAGTCAGGTTTGGAAGCCTAAACTACACGGCTGACATCCGCGGGGACTTGATCTTCGACGGATTCGAGCCACAGCCAAGCGCGCCGCGCTGTCTCGATGGGCATGATATAGCTCTGCCGCCGGATAGCGCCTTGGAGGCCGCACACGCATCGGTTCCAACCATTGATTCGGAGCCTACTGCGCCGATTGAGGATCAGCTGTTGGACGCTACCTCAGGGGCTGCGATCTCAGAGGCGATCGAGTCGAACTCCAGCCCCGCACTCCGCATGGCCCGTGACTCCGAGGAGTCGGATTCCTTTTCGAACTCCGAGCCCCCCGCGCCCCTGCCGATCGAATCCGATTGGGCGCCGATAATGGAGTTCACCGCCGCAGACATCTTTCGGCATTCGCCCTTCGGCGACATCCTGAATTCGCTAAAGTCTCTCTCTTTATCAGGAGAGCCCTGGCCGGACTACGGTCAGCAAGGATGGGATTCGGATGATGAAGGAATTCAAAACCCACCCACCACCCACTTCGTAGCCACTGTCGACGACTTAACCGACATGCTCGACTTTGACTCCGAAGACATCGACGGTATGGACGACGATGCAGGAGACAACCAAGAACCAACGCCTATAGGGCATTGGACAGCCACCTCATCTCACGATGTGTACATGGTGGATACCCCTAAAGGAAGCAACAACGAGGAAAACAAGGATGGAAAGAGGGATCGATCTCTCGAAAAACAATCAAAGCGTCGGCGTAAACGCCGACCCAAGCCCTGCCTCGATAAAGACCCAGCCATAGAGCAGGATGAGCCGGTAGACGACGAGCATGCCTTAGAGCAACCGTCCTAACAGGACAACCCGGATAGAGAAACCGAACATCCCTCCCCCAGCGAAAATGGCATTCCGGACAACCCTACACCGGACAAGCCCAGGAAGCAGAAGAACCTCCACAAACGGCTCGTTGCAACCGCATGCAGCCTGAAAAAGCAGAAGCGGAAGCTAAAAACTGCGGAAGATGCACTCAGGATCAGATGGAGTAAAGTAATCAATACCGCAGACAAATACGGCGACAGTCGCCACACTAAAAGCTATCCGAAGAGAAAGCTACTGCCTGAATTCGACGAGGAGGCCTTAGAGCCCTCGCATTCCAAAAGTGTGAAAGCCACACGGTCGGATAAATGACCCCATGGCTAGCATAAAGCAGCAAGCAGCACCGCACTTAAGCCGGCATGCGACCCACTTAAGGATTCGCATCATGGCCCAGCCAGGTCCATTTACGGGCCAAGAAAGCAAGCTCTCCTAAGCAATGCAGTAAAGCCATTATCAGAATCCGGCACACCCAAATACAGGGGTGCCGCACACCCCCTATGTTTCACCGATGAGGTCCTGGATTATGAATTTCCAGCGGGATTCAAACCCGTAAACATAGAGGCATATGATGGAGTAACGCCAGGTCCGGACACTCATTGCATGGGTTTTCTCCGGCTCGAGGTTATTTTCGGCTCTGCCGATAACTTCCGTCGCGAAAAGCTGACTTTCCACATCGTCCCATTCTCAAGTCGCTATCAAGCACTACTGGGATGCGAAGCTTTCACCCGCTTTAATGCAATACCGCATTATGCATCTCTTACGCTTAAGATGCCCGGTCCACGCGGCATCATCTCCTTAAAGGGGAAGCAGTGAGAACACCTCCCCCAAGCGAAGGATTATGCGGCCGCTTTAACAGCCCCACAATACAATGGCTTCACCAGCCAAAACATCGGAACGGGTCATTAAGACTACGGACACAGATAGACGTGTCCGGCACAAAAGTATCATTGATAAAGGCTTAGTGGCCATATACCCCTGCACTAGGGGCTTCACACGTATAAAATAAGAGACAATAAAGCTCAATTTTTCATATTTTACTTTACAATTTGTTTATTTCATATAACTTTTGTTCGGCACGCCCCTTTTTCAACTTAGTTGCTCTCTTTTTACAGATGAACGTCGTGCTGCGCCCGTCCAGGATACGGCACAACGGAGACACAGGCGCAGACGTGCAGTAGGGACCCGTTCCAAGGATTCTTTTCAGATTAAGACCCTGCGTAAACCTTTTTTACTGTCTCTTATTGATACACATCCCCTGGTTCTATGACCAAGGAGGAGGCTGGCGTTTTGGCATGTGGCCACGTCAGAATTCTTGCGCGTACCTGGACACTAGGGGCTTATACCTCAGAGCGTTACCTCGCCCGCTCTCATAAAGACCGAATACCTTAGGGAGTGTTCGGCGTCGCGAGTTTGGACTTATATGCATCAGCTCTGAGTCATGATTTTGGTCAAATGTTGGGTTGCCCGGCTCCTGTGTTCGGCCGCCTTACGTTCCGCTCTATCGGCTAAGGCGGCACCAGGAGAACTACTGCGATTGTGCCCTGGTTCGGCCAGGCGAGCACCTCAGTAGAGAAAGCCGAAAACCGACTGTCATGATATGGCATGAGACTGGTCAACCACTCGATGACTCTCCGGAATCTGTAGGATTCCTCCGCATTAACGAAGGGCCGTTTCCCGGCCAGGCACATATGCGCCCCGAATTCGGGCGAGCGCAGTCGCCACCAGGGGCTATCTAAATAGTCCCATTGTCAAGCTCCTATGGCTAAGTGAAAGTGTTAAAGCATTATAGTCCGGTTGCCTAGCTCGTTGCGCTATCACCTCCTTTGTAGGACCAAGACGTTGGATTAAGTGTGAAAATGCGCCTTCTGCGAGCACCCCCGCACTATGTGCGTGGGGGCTGAAGCCAACGACTGCAATCTTTCAGATTTTGTATATATATATCTTAAAACGGCCGCACAGGAGGTGTTCCAAATACTTGAAGGCACAAGTATAAAAGGCTACTACAACTCATCAAAATATTGCTTTATAATTACATATGCTATCAGAACATAGCATCCTTCAAGCACTGCGTCTCTATTACACGAGCGCCTTCAAGGACTTCCTGAAAATAGTGCTCGGAGGGTACTCGGCTTTTGTCCGAATCTCGGGATGCAACAACAGTGGTCTCCATCTCTACCCAGTATGTCTTGACATGGGCAAGAGCCCTCCGTGTGCCCTCTATGCATGCTGACCTCTTCATCGCATTGATACGTGGCACCACGTCAAGGAATTGCTGCACCAAGCTGAAATAACTCTTCGGCTCCGATCTCCCCGGCCACAGATGACCCATGATGTACTTCATGGCGAGTCCGGACAATCTATTCAGTTCGGCCCATTGAGCCAGACGATCGTCCACTGCCAGTGGACGCTCTGGATTTTGGAACTGCGACCAGAAAAGCCTTTCCACTTCGCGACCTTCTTGATCTCGAAAGTATTCGGTCGCATCAGCAGCACTCGCTGCCAAATCCAGATAGGTGTCCTCCGCACTCCACATCCGGTCCAACGGAGCAAACTTCGGATCACAAAACTTCCTCCGCAGCATAAAGGGCTTTCCAACCGCAATCTGTCTGGCCTGACGCAGCTCCTCCTTCTCAGCTCTCATCACAGAGCGAGCGTCCTTGGCATCAGCAACGGCCTTCTTTAAGTCCGTCTATCTCGCCCGGTCTTCTTTCTCAAGAAACTTGCAATGGTCAGCAGCACTTTTTAACTTCACGGCCATCACGGCCATCTCCTTCTTGCTTCGGCAGTGAGCAGCCTGTTCGGCTCTCAGCTCTTCAAGGGCCTTCTCGGCAGCTGCATCACTTTTCCTGGCTTGTTCCTTAGCTCGGGAAAGTTCCTCCCGAAGACTCTCCACGGCGGCCGCACCATCTGCGTCAAGCACACACATTGTAAGATACTGGCATAAAGCTCCTCTTACCAGATGCCGCCCGAGGAATTGCATACCTTGAGCCTCATCAAGCCGCTCGTTGACGAGCATGATGTCGGCATCTGCCACGTTAAGTTATCGCTTTAGTTCGGAAAAATAATCAGTTCGGCTCGATTCCGGACACTTCGCCACCTGTATAAAAAGGCGACATTTTAGACCTGGGATTATGATCCTTTGCGCGCCGTCAATTTTGACAATGCACAGAGTCTCAGGGGCTACTATCTACACAGGGCACATCTCGTTTATGCGCAACTGACAAAGAAGTACATTATCAAACGTACCTCAAAACCCGTCACCAAACTTCTGACGGCCTCATGCAATCTGCTTTCCGCGGATGAAATCCTTCCAATCACCGTACCCATCAATGCACGGTGCTCCTCTGAGATAGAAGCTCGCCCCAGCAGAATCATCAGCTCCTCCGACCGCGCATCGGACGGTGCCGGACTCGTCCTATGACCTCCATCGAAGGCCGGACACGGAGAACCTTGGGGGGACATATGGCTACCTTCCACCCCTGCCGGATTCAAAGAAACCCTCCGCGATGACACCTCAGGGTCGCCCGCCTCGCCAGGCGGTACGGCAGGGGAGGCGTTCCACTCTCCATCATCTCCGGAAGAAGATCCCCCGAAGACGAGCTCTGCTGAGAAGGGCTGAGGTCCGAGCTACAAAGTAAAATTTCGGTTAATCTTTTCAGATAAAAATCAAGGATTTCTCTCATCCCACTAAAGGAAAATCTTTCTCTATTTACGGCTCGTTGGAGGGCTGATCCCTTTGAGGGCGTAGTTCGGCCGAAGATCCCCCCGGCGTCGGACCCTCTGACGAGGACTTTTTCCCCCGCTTTGAGGCCATGGTCTCCGGGTCGTCAGAGGCGGCCCTCTTCTTCCCCTTAGGAGAGGAATTGTCGGTTCTTCCCTTCGGAGCAGCCTCCTTCGAGGAGGCCATAGTTTCCTTGTCCTCCCCCTCACTTCCCTCCAAAGGCACGATCTTCAACATCCTGACTAGCACGGGATCCGGCCTGGTCTCAGGAAGGGGAGCCGGGCACCTGATCAGCTTTGCCTTCGCTATCCACTCCTATTTAAAAGGACAACTCTTTTAGGGGCGAATTTATGACAATTTTACGGATAACGAGTCCGGGCACAAGGTTACTTACTTGAGTATCCGGGCGATTGCAGCTTAAACCTGCGTCCTCGGTCAAATCCGGACACATTGCTTGTGATCCGAAGAACATTTTATACATCTCCACGGGCGTTACGCCCATGAAATGCTGGAGAGCTCATGGTCCCTCCAGATTAAACTCCCACAGACGAAGGGAGCGACGTTTGCCGGGCAGTGTTCGGCGAATCAGCATGACCTGCGTCACCTTGACCAGGTTGAGGTCTCTTTCTAAGAGATCCCTAATGCGGCCCTGCAACAAGGGCATGTCTTTGGATAACCCCCAATCTAATCCTTTGTTGACCCATGACGCTAGCCGTGGTGGGGGACCCGAGCAAAAGGCAGGAGGCGCCACACACTTGGCGCTCCTGGGAGCGGTGATATAGAACCACTCTCGTTGCCACAAGCCGAGCTCCTCTTGAAAGGAGCCCTCGGGCCATGGAGCATCAGCATTCTTACTTATGACAGCGCCTCCGCACTCTGCGTGCCGTCCCTCGATCATCTTCGGCTCCACTCCAAAAGTCTTGAGCCATAATCCGAAGTGAGGAGTAACACGGAGGAACGCTTCGCACACAACGATGAACGAGGAAATGTGGAGGATGGACTCCGGAGCTAAGTCATGAAATTCCAGCCCATAATAGAACATCAGCCCCCTCACAAAGGGATCCATCGGGAAGCCTAACCCCCGAAGGAAGTGAGACATGAACACTACGCTCTCACCGGGCTGGGGACTGGGAATAGCCTGCCTTTGAGCAGGCAACCTATGCAAAATTTCGGCGGTCAAGAACTTAGCCTCTCTCAACTTTAGCACGTCCTCCTCCGTGACGGAGGAGGGCATCCATCGGCCTTGAAGGTCAGAACCGGACATTGTCGAAGGTCCGAAGCGCCTGGAATCTGGAGCCTAGGGTGTTGGAACTCGAGGCGACGGGCGAACTTGTTTTGAGATTGGAGAAAAGGAGTAAGGCCTTGGTCTCTTTATAAGAGGTTGAATACCAGGAGCCCTCCCCGTTACCGTTTGGGACTCGCCTTTAATCGAGAAGACATGCTAACGGGCACGATTGGGTTACCCACGTCCGTATTGACGAGAATCCCGTAAATAAAGGGGACACGATCTCTGCTTTGACAAGACGTGCCAAGGAAACCGCCTCACAAAACACGCTGAGGTGGAAAAGTGAAAACGATTCGAATAAAGGCTTGGCCGTAGTGTGATGTCACGCTGCGGAATACGTCAGCAGATTAGATTTGTGTTAATATTATTCTCTCTGTGGCAATACGTGGAAACTTATTTTGCAGAGCCGGACACTACTCTTGGTGTTTACAAACTTTTGTGAAGAATTTGGAGGAGGAACCCGCCTTGCAATGCCGATGACAATCTACGCGCCGGACTCGTCGTCATTGAAGCCTGGTTCAGGGGCTACTGAGGGAGTCCCGGATTAGGGGGTGTTCGGGTAGCCGGACTATACCTTCAGCCGGACTCCAAGACTATGAAGATACAAGATTGAAGACTTCGTCCCGTGTCTGGATGGGACTTTCCTTGGCGTGGAAGGCAAGCTTGGCGATGCGGATATTCAAGATCTCCTACCATTGTAACCGACTTTGTGTAACCCTAACCCTCTCCGGTGTCTATATAAACCGGAGGGTTTTAGTCCGTAGGACAACTTCATCATACAACAATCATACCATAGGCTTGCTTTTAGGGTTTAGCCTCCTTGATCTCGTGGTAGATCTACTCTTGTACTACCCATATCATCAATATTAATCAAGCAGGACGTAGGGTTTTACCTCCATCAAGAGGGCCCGAACCTGGGTAAAACATCATGTTCCTTGCCTCATGTTACCATCCGGCCTAGACGCACAGTTCGGGACCCCCTACCCGAGATCCGCCGGTTTGGACACCGACAGAATGCTAAGCTATGAATGCATGCCCCCCAACCGAGGTTCACCTAGCAAAGTGTGAAGTAGCTAGAAGCTCCCCCCTCGTGTCGGCACGAAGGGAATCTTAAGCTATGAATGCATGCTCCCAACCGAGGTTCACCTAGCAAAGTGTGAAGTAGCACCCCCCCCCCCCCCACACAGTTTCAGTCGGCGGGCCAGAGAGGCATCTCGCCAAGATGGATCATAAAATGGACCAAGAATAATCAACCTTGGTAGTACAACCTCTCTCTTGTTGTTGGTCAAAGTGATGTCCGTCCATGCGACCCCGAAGATGGGCTAGCTCGCCAATAATCATGCAAGTAGCCAGTCCCCGAAGACAACCACTACATGCATTTATGGAGAGGTGTGTTTTTAAATACACAATGGAACAACTTTGATGTGGCATCGTGATTTTGAACTAGAAATCCCCACACTGAGTGTGGGTTATTAGGTTGACGATGCATATGTATGTTACACCACACTTCAAGCCGACGATGGGGATTCTTGTATGCATGCGTGCATAGCATATGCGCTCAAACTTAATTAGGTCTGAATCTCACCATGACCTATACTACGATAACACGAACCAAAGGAAGAATTCGCCATGGTAACCAATCTTGTTGTCGGTCAAGGTGATCATGGATGTCCACGCAGGCCCACGAATATATATAAGCTTGTCACCGATAACCACGCGAGGGAGTGTACCATTCGAAGACAACCACTACATGCATATGTATGGAGGTGATGCATGCATGCATGTTTGAATACCATTTCACAACATTGCTATGGCGCGTGCATTGAAAATCGTACAGTCCCCACACATAGCGAGATTGGTTCATGACGTGTCGTTGTACTAGCCACTTCGACTCGATGGGAGGGATTCATGTGTACACATGCATGTGTGTGTGCTCAAACTGTATCATGTCATCCTAGAGCATGACCTATATATATACCATATTACAAGCAAAAAAATAATCCCTCCTAAGTCAAATTAACCTCTCTCGTTGTCAGGCAAAAAGTAGTGATGGACCAAGCAGGCCCACAGATGGAAAGCATCAATATCGCTAATAATCTCTTAAGTTGATGCGAGAGGAAAACCACCATCGCTTTGCATGTGGGCTAAACATATGTTGAATACTCAAAATGCACAACTTTGATGTGCCACATGCCTAGAAAACCGTAAACCCCCCACACAGAGCGAGGTTCATGAAGCGTACTACATATGATGGTCCCCTTCCCCTCTTCGATGCATACTATATGCTCCTACCATAATACAACCCAAAAAGAATCCTCCTCGATGGTGAAATTAATTAACCTCTATTGATGTAGGTCAAAGTGATGCATGCATCGATGATGGCCTTGTGGGCCCATAGATGGAAGCATCACACGTGAGTGTCCTAGCTAGGATAACTACCGCCTGCATGCATGTGGGCCAAAGAGGTGTTGTGTGATGTTTGAATAGCCATTTTCACAACTTTGATGTGGCCCGTGCCTCGAAAACCGAAAAGTCCCGACACTGAGTGAGGTGTACTTGTTCATGGACCTGTACATATAGTATATATGCTAGTCCCCTCCCACCTCTTCGACGCGTACTATATACCACCATAACACAAACAAAAAAGATTCTACATTGCTGGTCAAATTAACCTCACTGTCGGCTGTTCATCAAAGTGATGGACGATGACCTCGTTGGCCCATAGAAAGCGTCACGCGCGAGTATCGAGTGTCATGTAGGACAACCATCGACTGCATGTGGCCAAAACATGTATGTATGAAAGGGTTGTGTAATGTTTTAAATAATGAATTCACGACTCTGATGTGGCACCTGCCTAACAAAACACCCAACCCACACGGTGGCTCACAACTCGTAGTATACTATGGGCCACTCGCCACCCCCCAGATGCACACACCCACACACACACCGCGAATCCACCGCAACTATGATGCATGTTACCAAAGGAAGGACGTTTTAATTTAAAAAAACAGCGATCATTAAGACATTTTAGTACATTAATTGATCGATTTTCTACGGGTATAATGTGCAAAAATCAAATTTGAGCTACATGCACACGTGACAATGCACCTAAATGGATTGCAAAAACACATGTGTCTCACTGGGTGCATGTTTTACTCCCCGTGCAAGAAATTTCAAACATTGAGAATCTTGAATTTTAAATTCTAGTACATCCAAAACTTATTTGAAGTTCATGAAACTTATCGTGTTGTCATATGGACACCAATACAAAGTGGCATTGTACTTTATTTTTGTCAAATTTGAGACCAGTTTTGATGTAATCTTTATCTAATTACAAACGGGAGATTATTAATAATTAGGAACCAATATCCCAAACGGATTATTTATTTGAACTGTGAGCGTTAGACCAACAATGGATATGTGCCATGCTTCGGTTAAGTAATAAAGCGGAAACATTAATCATTCAAATAGAAAAACAATATACGTCCCGCCACGCGACCCGTGTGCCGTGCGAGCAGGCGTGAGTTGACGGGGCGCATGTTGGCAGTCCATCGCGTAGGCAGACAGGGAGGCGTGCGTGCAGGTGTTTGAATTGACGGAGGCGTGCTCGCTGCGCAGTGTCATCAGGAGGCATGCGAGTAGTTGTGTGAAATGACGGTAGGCATGCGAGCATCCGGTGCGCAGGCTCACCGGGAGGCGAGCCAGTGATTTGATTGCCGCCCGCCTCTCTCCCACTACTCTATATTAATGGTGTGCCCAAGCGGCCGCCCCCCATCCTCGCCGCACACACAATCCTCTCTCCGCTTGCATCCTCGACGCCGCTCTCAGTCCTCAAAGCCGTCAGTGTATGAGGATGCCGCCGAAGCACCCCATCGGAGGGAGTGGCGATGCCGAGGCTTCTGAAGCACTGGAGCATGGCGTGGAGATGGAGACAGAGGTTGCCTTCACCGGCGTTGAGTTATCGCTGCACCCTGACGTCATTGACGGCGTCGAGCTTCCACAACCGGAGGCGGAGTTCCACACCGACTCTGGTGACAACTCGAGCGATAACCCCAGCGACGATTCCAAAGACCACTACGGCGACGACTCTGACGACGACGGACAACTGGTTAGTCATCTATACCCATTTATGTGTCAAATAGATCCTAGGGTTTCTCTGGTTACTCTTGCCTCCCCCTTTATTTTCATTTGTACAAATGGTTTCTTCTAGTAATCCGACTAGGGTTAATGTTCGTTCTAATAATTCCTAGCCAGCACTTGACAATTGATTTTGGATGACCTACATATGTTTGTGCCATTATTTTCTTCAAGATTTGTCTGTACATAGACGACTGTGCTTAAAAATCGAACCATAATCTCTTGTTATTGATACGTCTCCAACATATCTATAATTTTTTATTGTTCCATGTTGTTATATTATCAATCTTGGATGTTTTATAATCATTTTACAGTCATTTTATATCATTTTTTGGTACTAACCTATTGACATAGTGCCAAGTGCCAGTTGCTTTTTTTTTCCATGTTTTTTACATTGTAGAAAATCAATATCGAACGGAGTCCAAATGCCATGAAACTTTACGAAGAATTTTATGGGCCAAAAGGAACACAACGGGCCCTGGTTATGCATGGGGGTGCCCCGAGGGAGGCACAACCCACCAGGGGGCGCCAGGAGGCCCAGGCGCGCCCTGGTGGGTTGTGCCCACCTCGGGTGCCCCCCGGACCGCCTCTTTGCTCTATAAATATCCCAATATTCCAAAAACCCTAGGGGAGTCAACGAGATATTGATCCAGCCGCCGTAGAGTCCAGGACCACCAGATCCAATCTAGACACCATCTCGGATGGGGTTCACCACCTCCATTGGTGCCTCTCCGATGATACGTGAGTAGTTCTTTGTAGACCTTCGGGTTCATAGTTAGTAGCTAGATGGCTTCATCTCTCTCCCTCTCTCTCTCTCTCTATCTCTCTCTCTCTCTCTTGATTCTCAATACAATGGTCTCTTGGAGATCCATATGATGTAACTCTTTTGCAGTGTGTTTGTTGGGATCCGATGAACTTTGAGTTTATGATCAGATCTATCTTTTTATATCCATGAAAGTATTTGAGTTTCTTTGATATCTTTTATGCATGATCTCTTATAGCCTCGTATTTCTTCTCCAATATTTGGGTTTTGTTTAGCCAACTTGATCTATTTATCTTGCAATGGGAAGAGGTGCTTTGTAGTGGGTTCGACTTACGGCTTGATCCAGTGACAGAAGGGGAACCGACACGTATGTATCATTGCTACTGAGGATAAAATGATGGGGTCTATCTCTACATAGATAGATCTTGTCTACATCATGTCATCGTTCTTATTGCATTACTTCGTTTCTTCATGAACTTAATACACTAGATGCATGCTAGATAGCGGTCGATGTGTGGAGTAATAGTAGTAGATGTAGGCAGGAGTCGGTCTACTAATATTGGACGTGGTGCCTATGTAATGATCATTGCCTAGATATCTTCATGAGTACTTTAATTTCTATCAATTGCCCAACAGTAATTTGTTCACCCACCGCTTTGCTATTTTTCTTGAGAGAAGCCAGTAGTGAAATCTACGGCCCCCGGGTCTCTTTCTCATATTATTTGCCTTTGCAATCTACTTTCATTTGCTTTTATTTTCAGATCTATTTATCAAAAAACCCAAAAATACTTTGTTGCACTTTATTTTATTTGCGATCTATTTAATTCAATCTATTATAACTTTCTTCCATCACGATCCAATTTCTGGCACCGTTACCCAAAAGGGATTGACAACCCCTTTAACACGTCGGGTTGCGAGGATGTTATCTGTGTGCAGGGGCTGTTTACGTTGTGTTGCTTGGTTCTCCTACTGGTTCGATAACCTTGGTTTCATATCTGAGGGAAATACCTACCACCGCTATGCTGCATCGTCCCTTCCTCTTTGGGAAATACCGACGTAGCTTCAAGCGACATCAAAAGGAATTTCTGGTGCCGTTGCCGGGGAGGATCTTCAACATATACCAGGTTCCTAATCCCAAATCTCATCACCTCGCAATTTACATTATTTGCCATTTGCTTCTGGTTTTCCTCTCCCCCACTTCACAAAAATTGGCGTTTTATTCGCCCCTCTTTTCCATTCGCCGTTTTCTTGCCGGATCTATTTTTGTGTGCAACCTTGTTTGCCATTATTATCATTATGGATAGTCCTTCCCCTATTTCTTGCACTCCCGAGAACGAAGTTCTTAACTTTAAACAAAGGGGAGGAGAAAATTTAAAAGATGCTTGGTATAGGATTTTCAGTGCTCATAATAGATCTACCCGTAAGCAATCCACCGTTGTTGTTTTTTTGACAGAAAGACTGTAAGGGAACACCCTACAGTATAATTCGCGCAACAAACCCAAATTGCAAGTACCATGCCTTGAACCTGGGTGGGTGGGAAGGCATCAGCCCCTTCCCACCACTAGGCAATCCACCGTTGTTCTTCTTCGTTGTTTTTATGTTGGCATCACCACTTGGTATAGATTCTTCCTTGATACGATTACCGGTGGAAATTTCTTGATGTGTCCTTCTCTTGATGCCTTTAATGCTATGTGAAATTTAGTGGGCTCACCACCCCTCATGATTAATGAAACAACTTTGACTCTTGAGCATGTTATGGAAAGACTAGATGCTATTGAAAAGAAAATGCTCACCGAAGATCATATGGGAATTATAGATAAAAAGATACATAATTTTTCCACCAATATGGGATCAAAAGCGGGGGATATTCTTAAGTTGTTAAGCGAAAATGGTACCACAATTCATGAAAGAATAGAAGAAAGCCCTTCTCGGATTGATAAATTAGAAGAAATTTTTAGTAATCTAAGCACGGCTTTCGCTTCCGCTAGAACTATCAAAAAAACTCCCGTTAAAATTGGTAGAGCCTCCAAGAACAAGGGTGCAACCTCGAGTAATAGTAATAAAGAAGATCTTAAGATGATTGGTATTCACCCGGATTTTGTTGAAGTGATAAGAGATCCTTTATGCAAGAATGAAATATTTGATTTAATTCCTAGAAGTTTTGATATTGAAATTCTTTATGCTAAATCTCTAAAGGATTCTAAGTGTTTGATTGTAGAGTTCGGCAAAGATGACAAAACTTAGATCCTTGCTTTATGCCTAGCTAAGGGCGTAAAACTATAGTGCTTGTTGGGAGGCAACCCAATGAATAAAATTTATTTTTGCTTTTTGCTTCCTATTTTTGAGTGTTAGCACAATTATCCTACTGTTATGATTGTGTTTTTATGTTTTAATTAGTGTTTGTGCC
This sequence comes from Triticum aestivum, assembly GCF_018294505.1. Classification (NCBI taxonomy): domain Eukaryota; kingdom Viridiplantae; phylum Streptophyta; class Magnoliopsida; order Poales; family Poaceae; genus Triticum; species Triticum aestivum. The sequence continues at coordinate 44,539,811 of NC_057803.1, forward strand.
AAGTAAAGCCTTTAGGATCTTCTTGGGTGATAGTTGTTTCATCTTGCTGAAAAATAGAAACTTTTGTGCTCATGAAAATAATTTTCATTTTTTACCAGAGATCAATAAAATACTCATTCCACTTGTGGTAGATCAATACACAAATTTCTCAGGTCTTCCTAATTTTTCAGAATTTTTGGAGTTACAGAAGTATTCGAAATAGTCAGATTGCTACAGACTGTTCTGTTTTGAGAGATTCTGTTTTCTTTGTGTTGTGTGCTTATTTTGATGGCTCTATGGTTTTCTTTGATGAGTTTTTGCCATAGAAAATTTGGAATGCAATAGATATAATGCAAGAACAGAATATGAATGGGTTTGATACATACAGTAGTGATTTATTATTCTTATATACTAACGGATCTCACGAAGATTTTGTTGAGTTTTGTGTGATTGAAGTTTTCAAGTTTTGGGTTATCTTATGATGGATGAAGGAATAAGGAGTAAAAGAGCCTAATCTTGGGGATGCCACGACATCCCAAGATATTATCCAAAAAGGAGCAACCAACTAAGCTTGGGGATGCCCCCAAGTGGCATCCCCTCTTTCTTCTAACGACCATCGGTATTTTACTCAAAACTATATTTTTATTCGTGACATACTATTTGTTTTGCTTGAAGCATCTTGTATGATTTGAGTATTTGCTTGTTTTATTTTGTGTTTTAAGTCTTTATCCCTTGCTGGGCACACCTATTTGAGAGAGCCAAAATTATGCCATGACTTGTTAGAATTGCTCTCTATGCTTCACTTAAATTTTTATGAGCTATGGACTTGCTCTAGTGCTTCACTTAAATTTTTATGAGCTATGGACTTGCTCTAGTGCTTCACTTATATCTTTTTGAGCATGGTGTGCTTAGTATTTTTGAAGAAATGCTATCTTGCTTCACTTAGATTTGTTTGAGAGTTAGTAAATTTTCAAGAAATTCTCTCTTGCTTCACTTTTATTAATTTGAGAGAAAGAAATATTATGCTCATGATCTTCACTTATATTTGTTTGAGCTTGTCAAAAGCAACATATGAAAATTAGTCCCAAAGTGATAGATATCCGAGAAGGATATAATAAAAACTTTCATGAAGATCATTGGACAAAACAAACTTGATTTTTAGTAATAGTTTCGAGATATGATGATGTGATATGTGAGTAATCTTGATGAGTAATTATGCTTTAGTAAGAATATTGGTGTTAAGGTTTGTGATTCCCTATGGAAGCACGAAATTCAATAGTTATGCAATGAAATTATATCCTACTTATGGTGCATTATTCAGTGTTAGTTATCCTTAATGCTTGCTTATGAGATTATTTGTTTCTTGGTTGGTTGCTTCCCAATCTTTTGGTAGCCTTCATTTTGCACTAAGTATGATCACTACTTGTGCATCCAAAAACCTTTAAACCACCACTATATCTACCTATATGCGGTATTCTTTTGCTGTTCTAAGAAAATTTGAATGTGCCATCTCTAATTTTCAAAAATAAACTTCTCTTTTGTGTGTTTGTTTCGCTCGCGGAGCGGTGAGGGGTGGCTAATATTTTCGATGCTAGATGTGTTATTATCAAGATGAGTGTCTATTCACTTGTCATTGCACGAGAGTAAGGCAAAGGTATTAGGGATGCCCAGTCCCGAAATGCAAAAAAAATGAATTTACTTTATGTTGTCAAATAATAAATTCCTTGGGAAGTGTTGGTATGGAGGGCACCCGTGGATACGTTTAGCCATGGAAAGTGAAAGTATGGTGGATAAAGGAATAAACTTTATTTTCTGTTTGGGAACCGCCTATGATATATCTAAGCATGGAAAGTATTGGGAACTCTAAGTCGTTTTCGTTGCTGGGATGGATACACCTCCCAAAATGTTTTTATCTCTAAGTTTTTCGCTTTGAGCTCTGGCACCTCTACAAATCCCTACTTCACTCTGCGAAGGGCCTTTCTTTTATTTTATGCAATTTTTTTGAATTTGAGTCTCCATCTTCTTTTATAAAAGCACCAACTAGGAGGCAATATGATCGTACTTGAGTATTGGACATAGCTAATATGCGAGTGTGTTTAATGAATGGATCAATGGTTGAGCATGATGGGCTAGGGATAGCTTACTTTAGCGTTGATATTTTGAAAGACATGGTTGCTTGTTGATATGCTTGAGGATTTAAATTATCATGTCAAAACTAGACTATTGCTATGAACAATATAACAGTCCAAATGTCCATGCTATAAAGAAAGAAATATGATATGACATGTTAGGCGACATTCCACATCAAAAATTCTGTTTTTATCACTTCCCTACTTGAGGACGAGTAGGAGTTAAGCTTGGGGATGCTGATACATCTCCAACGTATCTATAATTTTTAATTGTTTCATGTTGTTATATTATCAATCTTGGATGTTTTATAATAATTTTATATCATTGTTTGGTACTAACCTATTGACATAGTGCCAAGTGCCAGTTGTTGTTTTTCCATGTTTTTTACACAATATCAAACGGAGTCCAAATGCCACGAAACTTTACGGAGAATTTTTATGGGCCAAAGGAACACAACGGGCCCTGGCTGCGCCTGGGGGGTGCCCCGGGGGAGGCTCATGTAACGCCCCGGATGTAACATTTCATAATTGTAAGTCCAACTCTTGCCATTTCTGGCTATATGATATGTTATTTCCTTCGTGGTTGGGTTTTGTCCTCATTTTTGCATTTTTTTTCATGTCATGCATTTCATCTCATGTCATCATGTGCATCTCATTTGCATTCGTGTTCGTCTCATGCATCCGGTCCTTTTCCCCGTTGTCCGTTTCAGAATCCGACACTCACACATGCACCCGTTGCACCTCTCAAATCTCGTTTCGTGAGCAGGAGAAAAACATTTTCGGAATGGGCCGAGATTTGTCGAGTGGCCTTGGTACATCACCGGTAGGCCGCCTGTCAAATTTCGTTCCATTTGGAGGTCGTTTGATGCCCCAACGGTTAACCGGGTAACCGCAAAACCCCCCTCTCTCATTGCAGCCCAACACCCCTCCAAAAAAGCCCACTAGCCCATCTAAACCCCCTCCATGCTATCCGTCATTGGATCATGGTCGTGTGGGCAAAAAACCGCACCTCATTTGGACTCTTCCAGCTCCCCCTACCTGTATATATGTCTCTCCCCCCGAAATTTGCGTCCAAACCCTAGCTCCACCTCCCCCATCCGTGCCGGACACGTCCGGACGGCGCCGGACGCGTCCGCCGCCACGCCCGGACCAACCCGCGCCCGATACGTGTCCACCCATACTCCACCGCCGCCGCGGCCCGTGGACGCCCCTTGGCCCGCTTCATCCACCGCCGCCTCCCCGCGCTCACTCAGCCGCACCGCCGCCTGGACTTGTTGCTTTGCTGCACCGCCGCCGCTTCGGCCTCGCCGGCCGCCACCCGCCGAGCTCCGGCGCCGCGCTGCCCGCGCCTGCGCCGCCGTTTACCGTGCTGCCCCACGCGCCGCCCGTCGCCGCCGTCCAGCGCCTCCCATCGTCGGCGCCCCTCCTCCCCGACCCTCCTCGTCGCCGGCCAGCCCCTGCTCGCCGGAGCCGGGCAGCCACCGTCGCCGGATCCGATCCACCGCCGCCTCGGGTTCCGTGAAAACCCTAGATCTGAGGCTGACCTCTTGTTTTTCGTCTAAGTCCCAAAATATTCTACTTCATGTGCACCTCTTTGTCATGTCATATCTCCATGCCCGTGGCTCCGATTTGCGCATATGATATATCAAAATGTTCGTCTCGTGATGCTCTTCATGTTAGTTCATTTGCATGCATGTTGCTGTCCATATTGATGCCTTAATCTTCGTTGGAAAAGTGCTATATGATGTTGTCTGCTGGAATTCATCATAACCTATCATTTTCATTGCATTTTGTATGTGCACCCTTTGAGCATCATGTCTACATGTTTTAGGAGCACCTTCATTCCATCTTTACAGAGGTGCAAGCTTGCATTTTTATGAGCTCTGTGGTGACTAGCACAAGTATACAAAGCAGGCCACATGATGTTGTTGATTTCAGACACTTAGTATTTTTGCTAAGTCTTTTCTGTTACATTATGTTGCTGTGTTGACTTATTGCCACAAGTATATCCATGCATGTTTTGATGAACTTCAGTAAGGATGTTTTGAAGATATGGTTATGCTCTATCCATTAATGCCTCTGTTCGTAATTATGGAGTAGTGTAGCTTGTCATTACCATGCTCTACTTTTGCTAAATATTGTTGCTTTCAGTTTGTTAACATGAAGTTCATTTTTTCCATGTGTTTTGCTAGTGATCCATGCACCCTATGAACTTGCTCTTGCCATGTTTATCTTCATAAATGTGTCTTCTTACTGTTGGTTACCTTTGGTTGCCATGAAATGCTTTGTGGTGAGTGGCATGAGCTTGCAAAGTTGCTATCATGAATCTGTTTCTGCCATGCTATGTTTTTCTACTAAGTCTGCAACTGTTCATATCACTTGCCATGTTTGCAGTGAGGCTACCATCTTTTCGAAGCATCTTTGGCTAAAGTTCACTAAGGGAGTTTTGTTCTTTGCCTTTAGTACTAGCATGCCATGCTCTTGTTTGCCATGATATGTTCTTGTAGCATGTTGTTTGCTAGCTCTAAACAGTGCTACCTGATGTTGTTTATGCCGTGTTTAGTATTTCCACCAAGTCTGAAACCTGTTTGTCATTTGCATTTTTGCCATGCTGTTTTAGGCTTGTTCTAGTGAGTTCTAGCAGGAGCTCAGTGTTCATAATTTGTAGAGCTTCACTTGTACTTCACTGCCATGTGCTTTGTTGCTAGGTTGGAGTGTTGTAGCATAGTTTCTTGATGCATTTTAAGTGCTATGATGTTGTTAAACGCAATGTTGCATTGTTCTTGTTTTGCTCGTCATTTGCAAACCGTGCATCCGTTTCCGGTGATCCTTATATCGATTTCGACCAAAATTACCCCCTCTTTCCAGTGGCATGCTTGGTTTGCTAAGTTGATGCCATGATCATCCTTTCCCTTCCGGAGTACCCATATACATTGCTCATCATATCTTGCATTCCATGCCATGTCTTGCATCATGTTGCTTGTGCATTGCACCATGATTGATTATTGTTCTGTTGCTTGTGTTCTTGCTTTGGGTAGAGCCGGGAGACGAGTTCGTGAACGAGGATCCTGTTGAGTATGTTTATGAGGAGCACGCTTTCAACAACTCTGAGAACTTTGCAGGCAAGATGATCATTACCCCCGATATCACTTCTATCTTTGCTTGCTAGTTGTTCGTTCTATCGCTATGTCGTGCTACCTACCACTTGTTTATCATGCCTCCCAAATTGCCATGTCAAGCCTCTAACCCACCTTCCTAGCAAACCGTTGTTTGGCTAAGTTACCGCTTTTGCTCAGCCCCTCTTATAGTGTTGCTAGTTGTAGGTGCCTTGCAGGTTGTTCCATGTTGGAACATGGATATGTTGGGATATCACAATATGTCTTATTTAATTAATGCATCTATATACTTGGTAAAGGGTGGAAGGCTAGGCCTTTTGCTTGGTGTTTTGTTCCACTCTTGTCGCCCTAGTTTCCGTCATACCGGTGTTATGTTCCTTGATTTTTGCGACCCTAACACGATGAGGATTTGTGGGCCCCTCTTGATAGTTTCTGTCATACCGGTGTATGTTCCTTGATTTTTGCGTTCCTAACACGATGAGGGTTTGTGGGCCCCTCTTGATAGTTTGCTTTGAATAAAACTCCTCCAGCAAGGCCCAACCTTGGTTTTACCATTTGCCTAATAACAACTAAAACTTGCATAGGGATTTTCCGGACCCCGTGGACTTAATCAACCCCTCGGGCCAGTGCTCCTCATGAGTGTTGTTCGAAACTAGAGCACCTTGCGAGATCACCCCTTGGCAACTTGGGTTATGTTGGTACTTGTACGCTAAGAACGAGATCGCGCTACTCCTGTCAGGCTAGGTCGGTGCATTAGGAGGTCTTGCTAGACTAGTTTTACCATTGTCGAAATATCTTGTGCACCGGGATTCCGAGTCTGATTGGAGGGTCCCACGATGGAGGATTGTCTCCGCGGATCATGAGCTTGTCATGGGCTAAGTTGGGACACCCCTGCAGGGTTTAAACTTTCGAGAGTTGTTCCTGCGGTTATGTGGCAGATGGGATTTTGTTAATATCCGGTTGTAGAGAACTTGACACTTGACTTAATTAAAAGGCACCAACCGTGTGTATAACCGTGATGGTCTCTTTTCGATGAGGTTCAGGAAGAGAACACGGTGGGGTTATGTTTGAACGTAAGTAGTTTAGGATCACCTCTTGATCACTTCTAGTTTACGACCGTTGCATAGTTTCTCATCTTACTCTTGTACTTGTAAGTTAGCCACCATATTTGCTTAGCGCTTGCTGCAGCTCCACCTCATAACCTCATCCTACCCATAAGCTTAAATATTCTTGATCTCGCAGGTTTTGAGATTGCTGAGTCCTCGTGACTCACAGATACTACCAAAATAGTTGCAGGTTCCGATGGTACCGATGCAGGTGACGCAACCGAGCTCAAGTGGGAGTTCGACGAGGACCTTGGCCGTTACTATGTTTCGTTTCCGGATGAGCAGTAGTGGTGCCTAGTTGGGACGATCGGGATTTAGCATTTGGGGTTGTCTTCTTTTCATTTGGATCCGTTCATAGTCGGACTATGTGTGTACTCTGAATGATGTATGAATTATATGATCTTTGTGTGACGTGGCAATTGTAAGCCAACTATTTATTTATCCTTGTTCTTGTACATGGGATTGTGTGAAGATGACCCTTCTTGTGACAAAACCAAAATGTGGTTATGCCTCTAAGTCATGCCTCGACACGTGGGAGATATAGCCGCATCTTGGGCATTACAGCACAACCCACCAGGGCGCGCCAGGAGGACATACATGCCCTGGTGGGTTGTGCCCACCTCGGGTGCCCCCGGACCGCCTCGTGTCGACGAAATATTGATCCAGCCACCGCAGAGTCCAGAACCACCAGATCCAATCTAGACACCATCTCGGATGGGGTTCACCACCTCCATTGGTGCCTCTCTGATGATGCGTGAGTAGTTCTTTGTAGACCTTCGGGTCTGTAGTTAGTAGCTAGATGGCTTCATCTCTCTCTCTTGATTCTCAATACAATGGTCTCTTGGAGATCCATATGATGTAACTTTTTTGCAGTGTGTTTGTTGGGATCCGATGAACTTTGAGTTTATGATCAGATCTATCTTTTTATATCCATGAAAGTATTTGAGTTTCTTTGATCTCTTTTATTCATGATCTCTTATAGCCTCGTGTTTCTTCTCCGATATTTGTGTTTTGTTTGGCCAACTTGATCTATTTATATTGCAATGCGAAGAGGTGCTTTGTAGTGGGTTCGATCTTATGGTGCTTGATCCCAGTGACAGAAGGGGAACCGACACGTATGCATTGTTGCTACTAAGGATAAAACCATGGGGTCTATCTCTACATAGATAGATCTTGTCTACATCATGTCATCGTTCTTACTGCATTACTCCGTTTCTCCATGAACTTAATACAGTAGATGCATGTCGGATAGTAGTCGATGTGTGGAGTAATAGTAGTAGATGCAGGCAGGAGTCGGTCTACTAATCTTGGATTTGATGCCTATGTAGTGATCATCACCTGGATATCGTCATGAGTATTTGAAGTTCTATCAATTTCCCAACAGTAATTTGTTCACCCACCGCTTTGTTATTTTTCTCGAGAGAAGCCACTAGTGAAATCTACGACCCCTGGGTCTCTTTCTCATATTATTTGCCTTTGCGATCTACTTTCATTTGCTTTTATTTTCAGATCTATTAATCCAAAAACCCAAAAATAATTTGGTGCACTTTATTTTATTTGCGAACTATTTAATTCAATCTATTACAACTTTCTCCCGTCAGGCACCAATTTCTGGCACCGTTACCCGAAAGGGATTGACAACCCCTTTAACACGTTGGGTTGCGAGGATTTGTTATCTGTGTGCAGGGGCTGTTTACGTTGTGTTGCTTGGTTCTCCTACTGGTTTGGTAACCTTGGTTTCACATCTGAGGGAAATACCTACCGCCGTTGTGCTGCATCATCCCTTCCTCTTTGGGGAAATACCGACGTAGCTTCAAGCGACATCAGTTATGTATAAATAAATAGCCAAAAATTCCTAATCCTACTTCACGGCATATAAACATTGATTTGATGCCAAATTTGTTTTACTATTTGTATAGGTGCTGTCTGACGATGTGGACAACGAGGATGAAGATGGCCAGAGGAGGTACAAGAGGCAAATCCTAAGGGAGCTTTATGCGGCAAAGCATAACAGGCGTATTAGGACCTAGTACGGCAGCTATCGATGCCCATTTTCAACCACAAGCTTCATGATGCGTATCTAAGTGTTCTGGTGTGACGCCCGGATAATAAAGCTACAGTAAACCCCTGCTAATGGTGCCACGTCACCTCGGTTACGGTTGATAAACTCGAGTTGGTTCAAGCCGATTCAAATTCAAATTCAGAATCAGGCAAACAATAAAGGTTTTCAAACGTTGGAATTTAAAATGATCATCATGTGGCAAATAATCCGTAACTTATTTTGGGTGTTGGAACCAACCTTTTTCAAAACGTTTAAGTGCCTAAACTAAATAAAAACAGGGGCTAAAACAATTATTAAATACTTTTCAATAATAAACAAATGTAAAACTAATTTATTTAGTGCCAAATTAATTATGACAGTAGCCTAACTAATAATGCTAATTTAGGGGCTGAGTTGATATATTATAAAAAACTGCATATAAAGTAAAACTAAAAGAAATAGGAAAATAGAAAAAAAAGGAAAAGGTCAAAAAATATATATATATATTAATAATGATAAAAATATAATTAAATTAAATTAATTAATTAATTAATTAAATTAATTAACTTAATTAATTATGTTTAATAAACCTAATTAAATAACTAACCTAACTAATCTGTTAATTAATCTAATTAACATGGTTAATTAGTTAACACACAAAGACAGTGGGACCCACATGTCAGTTTGACTAGGTCAACTGACTAGTTGACTGCTGACATCACCCTGACATAATGCTGATGTCATAATTCCATTTTCGGGTTAAATTAAATAATTAATTAAATTCTAGAAATTAATTAAATATTTAAAAAATCATATCTTTTAATCCGTAACTCGGATTAAAATACTTTCTACATGAAAGTTGCTCAGAACGACGAGACGAACCCGGATACGCAGCCCGTTCGTCCACCACACACCTCTAACATACCAAACATGCAACTTTCCCCCTCCGGCTCCTCTGCCGAAAACACGGAACACCGGGAATACTTTCCCGGATGATTTCCCCCTTCGCCAGCATCACCTCATACTGCGTTAGGACACACCTAGCACCGCTCTTTGTCATGTCTTGCGTCGTCTTGCTTATGTTTGCACTGTATTTATTGTTTCTTCCCCCTCTTCTCTTCGGTAGACTACGAGACCGACGCTGCTGCTGACTAGTTCGACTACGGAGTTGACGACCCCTCTCTCTTGCCAGAGCAACCAGGCAAGCCCCCCCCTTGATCACCAGATATCGCCTATTCTACTCTATACTGCTTGCATTAGAGTAGTGTAGCATGTTACTGCTTTCTGTTGATCCTATTCTGATGCATAGCCTGACATTGTTGCTACACCTGTTGATACCTTACCTGCAATCCTAAATGCTTAGTATAGGATGCTAGTTTATCATCATTGGCCCTACATTCTTGTCAGTCTGCCTTGCTATACTATTGGGCCGTGATCACTCGGGAGGTGATCACGGGTATATACTATACATACATACATACTATACAGATGGTGACTAAAGTCGGGTCAGCTCGAAGAGTACCCGCGAGTGATTCACGGATTGGGGGCTGAAAGGACCTTTGTCCCGACGGCCCTCTGTGTGGATCTTTGTGGCGGAGCGACAGGGCAGGTTGAGACCGCCTAGGAGAGAGGTGGGCCTGGCCCTATTCGGCGTTCGCGGACACTTAACACGCTTAACGAGATCTTGGTATTTGATCTGAGTCTGGCTACGAGCCTATACGCACTAACCATCTACGTGGGAGTAGTTATGGGTATCCCGACGTCGTGGTATCAGCCGAAGCACTTCGTGACGTCAGCGACTGAGCGGCGCGCGCCGGGTTGGACTGCGTTAACGCAACTTCCTTTGTAATGGAGGTTGCTAGGTCTGCTCACCGGCCGCGTACGCAACGTGCAGGTGTGCTCAGGGCGATGGGCCCAGACCCCTGCGCGCTTAGGTTTAGACCGGCGTGCTGGCCTCTCTGTTGAGCCTAGGTGGGGCTGCGACGTGTTGATCTTCCGAGGCCGGGCATGACCCAGGAAAGTGTGTCCGGCCAAATGGGATCAAGCGTGTTGGGTTATGTGGTGCACCCCTGCAGGAAGTTTAATCTATTCGAATAGCCGTGATCTTCGGTAACAGGACGACTTGGAGTTGTACCTTGACCTTATGACAACTAGAACCGGATACTTAATAAAACACACCCTTCCAAGTGCCAGATACAACCGGTGGTCGCTCTACCTCAGGGATATGGGGAGGGGATCACCGGGTAGGATTATGCTATGAGATGCTACTTGGAGATTCTACTTGGAGGACTTCAATCTACTCTCTTATACTTGATGCGAGACGGAGGCTGCCAGAAGCGTAGTCTTCGACAGGATTAGCTATCCCCCTCTTATTCTGGCATTCTGCAGTTCAGTCCACTGATATGGCCTCCTTACACATATACCCATGCATATGTAGTGTAGTTCCTTGCTTGCGAGTACTTTGGATGAGTACTCACGGTTGCTTTCTCCCCCCTTTTTCCCCTTTCCTTTCTTCCTGGTTGTCGCAACCAGATGCTGGAGTCCAGGAGCCAGACGCCACCGTCGACGATGACCCCTACTACACCGGAGGTGCCTACTACTACGTGCTGCCCGCTGACGACGACCTGGAGTAGTTAGGAGGATCCCAGGCAGGAGGCCTGCGCCTCTTTCGATCTGTATCCCAGTTTGTGCTAGCCTTCTTAAGGCAAACTTGTTTAACTTATGTCTGTACTCAGATATTGTTGCTTCCGCTGACTCGTCTATGATCGAGCACTTGTATTCGAGCCCTCGAGGCCCCTGGCTTGTATTATGATGCTTGTATGACTTATTTTATTTGTAGAGTTGTGTTGTGATATCTTCCTGTGAGTCCCTGATCTTGATCGTACACATTTGCGTGCATGATTAGTGTACCATTGAATCGGGGGCGTCACAAGTTGGTATCAGAGCCGACTGCCTGTAGGAATCCCCCTTCCACACTCCTTGGCCGAAGTCGAGTCTAGACATTGCAAAAACTTTTACTAACTTGGCTGTGTGCCTTACGGGCCCACGTCGCCATCGGGTGGTATTAGGATCTTTTATTCCTCGTCTATACTCTGGGACTTCTGATCTCTCTACTATTCGGGTTAAATGAATTTGCTAACTCTAAGATTAGGATCTCGTGATCGCATCCACCCGAAGAGCCCCTCATTTCAGATGATCGTCTACTAAACAGAAGATTCCGAAGATACTCTCTGATGTTCTCTCGAGACTTTGTGCCCATCACTTTTGCTATTCCTGACCACCGATAAATCCGTATGGATAACTACTTACACTTGCCATTCATACGATCATCCCCCATTGATCTTGTTATTACAAGATACCCTGAAGTTTTCCTTATTGTTCCGAGAGTACTTTGTGCCTACTGCCTAGCAGTTCTTTGCCACATGAATACCCCTTCAAATAAATCCTCGCACTTATCGAGTATCCGCTCATCCCCCAGCTGTTCATGTATTACACAAAAGTCTTCGAAATACCACCCGATATTCCGAAAATCCTCAGCAACCTATTGCTCTGGAATTTCTTGTTTGCTTTCGTTATGATTAATCCCATAAGTATATAAATCTTATTGACATTCCTTGCCATTATCATTTTGAGTCTGTTGACTCAATATGTTGCGAATACACGCAATCATCATTGATCCTTATAAATTACCTTTCCGGCTGAGCTTCCATTCTTTTAACTGGAATTGGTTCTCGACCAATCCAATTGTCGTTGATTGTACCCTAAGGCTATTCAACTTATCCATCCCTAATCAGAGCATTGCTTTTGCTCCCTTGATTTGGAAATCATATTCCTTTGCATTTGACAATTGAGTTAGTCAGTTGTTTCTATAATCTAATCTCCTTGCATTCTTCTTCCTCTAGTTGAGTACCGATACTCGTATCAGATCCTTTGTGGACCATCAAGTCCTTTGTTGGATTGTTATCCGACAGTGTCCTTCACATTTGATCACCTTGTGAGTTCTTCCCCTGATACATAATGCCTTTGTTAAGTTGTATCCTCTGCTTGGCCAACCATGCTCTGCTTTCGGACTTGTGTTATTTACTCTTGAAACTTGTGGTATATGTTTCTAAGAAGCCCCTATGGGTTGAACATATGCATTCTCTAAACCGTGTGAACCCGAAAGTTTTCACGAGTCATACTCTTCTGGTGCTTCACCAGATAAAATTTCAACACTGCAACTTCATCGAACGTGAGAAGTGAATGAAAGGTTATGCATTGGAGAAGTGGGAGTCGGCCTTGAACTTGTGTTCATGCCCATGGACACGATGTAGATCTTATCATTAAAGCTTCTCTTAAATAAATTATTCCTTTGGTATAAGTTCATCTTATAACTAGGATCTGGCCTTTTTGCAATCGTGGTTCTGACCATGTTCTCCTTTAAATATCATGTCCTGTGCAAGTTTAAGCACTTGTCTTCTATAGAGCAATACCCCAGTTCAACTTCTAGTTTGATCTGTCGTCGAGTATTACCACCTGGTATCTCGAGATTATCTTGGAACTGCATAATTTCTTATGAGTTCTTCATCAAGTACTACATACTCACCGATTACAATTTTTCATGGGCTCGGAGTTATTGAACACTCAAAGACACCGATAACTGAACCGAGTCCGCATTACGGTTCAACAACTCTTACTAATATTCTTTACTTACGAGTTTGTACCCGATCATGTCATTCCTAGCCTGATCGGTTATATCATTACCATGCTAAATTTTAACTGTGCTACCTGGTCCTTAATCCCGGAGCACAACTTTTGACAATGAGCTAAGCTTACGTCGATCTTCCTCGTCATATCAGTTCGCCTTGAACAACAATCTTGATTTCAGGTTTGTGTCGTACCCTTGGTTCCAATAACCTTTCACTTCATCATTACTTGACTTGATGTCGTTACCGATCGATTACATCTTCATGAACTCTCGCGACAAAGGTGTCGTGATCATCAACATTCTGAGCTCATCCAGGATATCAATTGAATTCATGATGAGAAATACCATCCTTGCCCTCGATGAATTGTATTATCATCGACCACTTTATTGCCTTCCCACCAACACAAGCTTGTTCATGTTTGGTGTTATACCTTGAGTTCCTTGCTATCCTGCAATTGTTCTTCTTTACCTTGGAGTATTACCATCCTTTATGTCAAGAATGTTCTGAGATTTGTTCCACCTCTTGAGAATTCTTGACATGGAAATACTTCTCACCATCACCATTCTTTCTTGGTCCCCGTGTTAATTCCAACAAGTGAACGGTGTTGTTTGGATTCTTTCCTTCTAGCAACCCTATTTTTGAAGTTAATGGTCGAAAGTTTATTCTTAGGCTATTGATTATTGAATCACCATTCTGACATTGGTCGTGCAACCCAACCCATATTTCGGGTGCACCCTTCAACCAATGTTTAATTGTGTATGTTTTCCTCGAGCATACTTCCTTATATCATTTGATCTGACAAATGTTATCTCCTTGTTCACTTAATGGTGGAAATCCATTTTTTGGGAATCTTGGTGAATTGCCGTTGAGTTCACCAGACACCTCCTTGTCCTCTCCTTGGGTTAATGATGGACTCTTGTTAACGGAAATCGCTTCATAGTTCATTTCCCCGAGAATCTTACCATGTCATCTCATCAATTTGCGTTGCACCTTTTCTTCTCAGGTATCCTAAGTCTGAGGTATCCTAACACCAACCGGATCTGAATCTCGGTCACATATGATGGTTGGGACAACTTTCCAAGAGTTATGATGTTGGTCCTTTGATGACCCGGTAACATGATGTCATGCCTAGCACCCCCCCCCCTGGGTGGAGGACCTATTATTGTAGTATCCTTTTAGCAAGTTTAGCCATTCTTCCCTGAGGAAATTGTAAGACTTATTCTACAAGTTATTCCTGATGGATCCTTCGTGTTTCCAAAGTCTGATCTTCACCTGAAGACCATGTCAATGCTATCTCGAAGCATGTCAATGGTACTCCGATTTTCAACAGGAACATTTGAAGCACGATGCTAAATTTTATTTATCACTTATCCTAACACCGTTGTATGGGTAATATCATGAGATTCCTTCCCCCTTACCTAAATGGTTTTCTACTTTATATCCTGTCATGGATATCTTGCTCTGCTTGTCCTTGGGAAGGATATACCCTTGAAAAATGTGTTTAAACATATTTTCCTTTCCATTGTTCTGTTTAATCTGATGATCATATTTTCCTTCCATTGGGTTGTTTAAACCTTTTCTATGATCTATATGATATAAGCAGTAATAATCCACTGCTTGTGCAAACACCTCGATGTACAACTCTGTCAGTAAGACCTTGTTACTATTGTTGATGACATTCCGGTAACCACCGATGGATGGGAACCTTGCCTATTGGTCCGCCTCGTTTCAACGAGCAGGAAAATGGTTCTCTTCGTCCCTCGCCCTTGGTACCAACGTTGTTGCCGACATAGCTGACATGGTACTCCCTGACATGCCTTGCTATCATGACCGTGCAAGATGTCACTGCTCCTATTATATATAAAAAAAAGAACCACATGGTGGGCCCATAACCCACAGTTTCACAGGATCGAAACCTGACTCTCCTATACACCCTGTTGCCAAAGTTATTCCTATAGCTTGACTTCGTATGTAATTTGCGAGCCACCTTCCTAGTGATCAATTCTGGTATCGGACACAATACTTATTCCCGTTGCTCTGAACCCCATTCACACTCTGTTTCAGGCAATGAACGATTGCCTATCCGCTTGAAACTTCTTATTGCACCGTCTTACTTTGCTCTCGATGTGTTTCATTTGTTCAACTCGAGAGATACTCATATGTTCATACTTGGGAAACCCCCAGAAGATTTTCCCTTGTAACAGCCTATCGTTGTAGAGCTGCCCCTTACCTATTCGTAAGTAAGATGGAGATCCCGAAGAAAGGATGACAAATTGATCATGGTGACTTGAAGCAGTGAAATGAAGACATCAACGAAAGGGATCAACCTCTTCGAAAGGGAAGCCAAGACCGAGAAGACTCGTTAGGTTTTTTTTCGCTAACAACACCTTCGCCCCTTACTCCACCGCTTAAATCTCGGGACGAGATTTCTTACAGTGGAGGAGAATTGTGACGCCCGGATAATAAAGCTACAGTAAACCCCTGCTAATGGTGCCACGTCACCTCGGTTACGGTTGATAAACTCGAGTTGGTTCAAGCCGATTCAAATTCAAATTCAGAATCAGGCAAACAATAAAGGTTTTCAAACGTTGGAATTTAAAATGATCATCATGTGGCAAATAATCCGTAACTTATTTTGGGTGTTGGAACCAACCTTTTTCAAAACGTTTAAGTGCCTAAACTAAATAAAAACAGGGGCTAAAACAATTATTAAATACTTTTCAATAATAAACAAATGTAAAACTAATTTATTTAGTGCCAAATTAATTATGACAGTAGCCTAACTAATAATGCTAATTTAGGGGCTGAGTTGATATATTATAAAAAAAACTGCATATAAAGTAAAACTAAAAGAAACAGGAAAATAGAAAAAAAAAGGAAAAGGTCAAAAAATATATATATATTAATAATAATAAAAATATAATTAAATTAATTAATTAATTAATTAATTAAATTAATTAATTATGTTTAATAAACCTAATTAAATAACTAACCTAACTAATCTGTTAATTAATCTAATTAACATGGTTAATTAGTTAACACACAATGACAGTGGGACCCACATGTCAGTTTGACTAGGTCAACTGACTAGTTGACTGCTGACATCACCCTGACATAATGCTGATGTCATAATTCCATTTTCGGGTTAAATTAAATAATTAATTAAATTCTAGAAATTAATTAAATATTTAAAAATCATATCTTTTAATCCGTAACTCGGATTAAAATACTTTCTACATGAAAGTTGCTCAGAACGACGAGACAAACCCGGATACGCAGCCCGTTCGTCCACCACACACCTCTAACATACCAAACACGCAACTTTCCCCCTCCGGCTCCTCTGCCCGAAAACACGGAACACCGGGAATACTTTCCCGGATGATTTCCCCCTTCGCCAGCATCACCTCATACTGCGTTAGGACACACCTAGCACCGCTCTTTGTCATGTCTTGCGTCGTCTTGCTTATGTTTGCACTGTATTTATTGTTTCTTCCCCCTCTTCTCTTCGGTAGACTACGAGACCGACGCTGCTGCTGACTAGTTCGACTACGGAGTTGACGACCCCTCTCTCTTGCCAGAGCAACCAGACAAGCCCCCCCCCCCTTGATCACCAGATATCGCCTATTCTACTCTATACTGCTTGCATTAGAGTAGTGTAGCATGTTACTGCTTTCCGTTGATCCTATTCTGATGCATAGCCTGACATTGTTGCTACACCTGTTGATACCTTACCTGCAATCCTAAATGCTTAGTATAGGATGCTAGTTTATCATCATTGGCCCTACATTCTTGTCAGTCTGCCTTGCTATACTATTGGGCCGTGATCACTCGGGAGGTGATCACGGGTATATACTATACATACATACATACTATACAGATGGTGACTAAAGTCGGGTCAGCTCGAAGAGTACCCGCGAGTGATTCACGGATTGGGGGCTGAAAGGACCTTTGTCCCAACGGCCCTCTGTGTGGATCTTTGTGGCGGAGCGACAGGGCAGGTTGAGACCGCCTAGGAGAGAGGTGGGCCTGGCCCTGTTCGGCGTTCGCGGACACTTAACACGCTTAACGAGATCTTGGTATTTGATCTGAGTCTGGCTACGAGCCTATACGCACTAACCATCTACGTGGGAGTAGTTATGGGTATCCCGACGTCGTGGTATCAGCCGAAGCACTTCGTGACGTCAGCGACTGAGCGGCGCGCGCCGGGTTGGACTGCGTTAACGCAACTTCCTTTGTAATGGAGGTTGCTAGGTCTGCTCACCGGCCGCGTACGCAACGTGCAGGTGTGCTCAGGGCGATGGGCCCAGACCCCTGCGCGCTTAGGTTTAGACCGGCGTGCTGGCCTCTCTGTTGAGCCTAGGTGGGGCTGCGACGTGTTGATCTTCCGAGGCCGGGCATGACCCAGGAAAGTGTGTCCGGCCAAATGGGATCAAGCGTGTTGGGTTATGTGGTGCACCCCTGCAGGAAGTTTAATCTATTCGAATAGCCGTGATCTTCGGTAACAGGACGACTTGGAGTTGTACCTTGACCTTATGACAACTAGAACCGGATACTTAATAAAACACACCCTTCCAAGTGCCAGATACAACCGGTGGTCGCTCTACCTCAGGGATATGGGGAGGGGATCACCGGGTAGGATTATGCTATGAGATGCTACTTGGAGATTCTACTTGGAGGACTTCAATCTACTCTCTTATACTTGATGCGAGACGGAGGCTGCCAGAAGCGTAGTCTTCGACAGGATTAGCTATCCCCCTCTTATTCTGGCATTCTGCAGTTCAGTCCACTGATATGGCCTCCTTACACATATACCCATGCATATGTAGTGTAGTTCCTTGCTTGCGAGTACTTTGGATGAGTACTCACGGTTGCTTTCTCCCCCCTTTTTCCCCTTTCCTTTCTTCCTGGTTGTCGCAACCAGATGCTGGAGTCCAGGAGCCAGACGCCACCGTCGACGATGACCCCTACTACACCGGAGGTGCCTACTACTACGTGCTGCCCGCTGACGACGACCTGGAGTAGTTAGGAGGATCCCAGGCAGGAGGCCTGCGCCTCTTTCGATCTGTATCCCAGTTTGTGCTAGCCTTCTTAAGGCAAACTTGTTTAACTTATGTCTGTACTCAGATATTGTTGCTTCCGCTGACTCGTCTATGATCGAGCACTTGTATTCGAGCCCTCGAGGCCCCTGGCTTGTATTATGATGCTTGTATGACTTATTTTATTTGTAGAGTTGTGTTGTGATATCTTCCCGTGAGTCCCTGATCTTGATCGTACACATTTGCGTGCATGATTAGTGTACGATTGAATCGGGGGCGTCACATCTGGCGCATGCAAGAGGACAGGCCGTTGGCTCCTTCAAGCAGAAGTATTCTCGCAAGGTGGCACACAACGCGTATGCCGAGTGCCTGTAGAAGCTTCAGGATCATGCCGGCATGTGAGATGAGATGTGGGATCAAACTATGTACGCTTGAGTATGCTTAATGATGGTTGAACTATGTATTTATGGTTGAACTACACTTGTGCACGTGTACACTTATTATCTATGTCTGAGTATGTTTAATCTATGTTTACTTATGTCTAACCGTGGGATATGGATGCAATCAGTTCGGTTGATGGAATTTACCTCCATCTTGGTTTATTGGTCCCCTTTGTAATTTGTGTTAAATTTTGACTAAAGGTTTAACTGACAAAATTTTAGGGCAGGTCAGCAAAAATTATATCGTTGGATGGATATTTGAGCATAGTGTTCAATAATATAATTTTTGGTGACATGCATAAACATTTCTTAGTTAAATATTTGGTCAAAATTTGGTAAAAATTAAAAAGGGGACCAATAAACCAGGATGGAGGTAGTACGTCAATCACACACGGTTCCCAAAATTGGAACCGTGTACGATGACTTTCATTTTGCCTGTTGCGTCAGTCACACGCGGTTGGCTCTAGCAAACCGTCGCCTCCAAAATTCTTTTCGGGACAGAAAACCCTCAGCACCCAATTCAAAAAAGAAAAAAGAAAACCCTCACCACCCCCACGTCACAAAAACTCTCACCCCGCCCACCACCCCCTCCGGTCCCCATTCACACCTGCACAAGCTCCTCCGCGTCTATGCATGGCACCGCCTATCGCGGCGATAACCACTTAGCTCGACGCTTGCCACCGCCAGGCTGCCGGCAAAGCCCACTGCATTTCGCCACTTCCTCTTGCCGCTGCATATCGCCATCGAGTTTCTCGATGCTGCTCGCGCTTGACCCAGCTCCGCTCGGTTGGGGAATCTGCAGTACTGAGGGTTCTTTCTCTTGGTCAACAAGGTAACTAATTTAATGAGATATTATCTCATCTCTTATCCCAGTTCATCTGCCTCCTTTAATCACCCGGCCGAAATCGTCGTGAATTCATTTTTATTCGAGCTGATTTGAGGGTTTTCTTGCGTTCATAAAGTGTACAGTGCACGGACACATCAGGACCTTGCGGCCTCTGCCAGACATTCCATCTCATTGTACCAGATGCCTTGTGGATCCACGCGGTATGTTCAATCTCACCCTAAATCGGTTGGCATGGCCTACTTTCCTGAACATATTCTAAATATTTCTACATTTGGATAAAAGGTTCCACATGCACCATATACGTCAAAGGGGATTTTTTCCCTCTTCTTTCTATATTAGGCAAATTAATTATGTATTGTTCTTTCAATTACTCTCATATTTCCATGACATCAGGTTTACCCTATCTATTTAATTATAGATTTTTGTCCTTCGGTTTCAACTTATGTATAGTTGTTTCAATTTGGGCCCATATTTGCATGTGACCATATTTTCTTTAACAATCCTACCATTTTCTGCAGCGCGTCCCTTTCTATGCAATAGAATCTGTAGTGCACAAGCTTTCCCTTTACATACATCAAGACTGCAGGGAAGTCATTGATACATCTCCAACGTATCTATACTTTTTGATTGTTCCATGCTGTTATATTATGAATCTTGGATGTTTTATAACCATTTTATATCATTTTTTGGTACTAACCTATTGACATACTGCAAAGTGCTAGTTTCTGTTTTTTTCATGTTTTTTACATCCCAGAAAATCAATATCAGACGGAGTCCAAATGCCAGGAAACTTTACGGAGAATTTTTACGGGCCAAAAGGAACACAACGGGCCTTGGCTGCGCCTAGGGGGTGCCCCGAGGGGGGAACAACCCACCAGGGCGCGCCAGGAGGCCCAGGCGCGCCCTGGTGGGTTGTGTCCACCTCGGGTGCCCCCAGACTGCCTCTTTGCTCTATAAATACCCCAAAAACCCAGAACCCTAGGGGAGTCGACAAAATATTCATCCAGCCACCACATAGTCCAGAACCACCTAATCCAATCTAGAAACCATCTTGGATGGGGTTCACCACCTACATTGGTGCCTCTCCGATGATGCGTGAGTAGTTCTTTGTAGACCTTCGGGTCCATAGTTAGTAGCTAGATGGCTTCATCTCTCTCTCTCTCTTGATTCTCAATACAATGGTCTCTTGGAGATCCATATGATGTAACTCTTTTGCGGTGTGTTTGTTGGGATCGATGAACTTTGAGTTTATGATCAGATCTATCTTTTTATATCCATGAAAGTTATTTGAGTTTCTCTGATCTATTTTCATATATTTGCCTCTGAGTTTATTTGATATATTATATGCATGATTGCTTATAGCCTCGTATTTCTTCTCCGATATTTGGGTTTTGTTTAGCCAACTTGATCTATTTATCTTGCAATGGGAAGAGGTGCTTTGTAGTGGATTCGATCTTAAAGTGCTTGATCCCAGTGACACAAAGGGAAATGACACGTATGTATCGTTGCTACTAAGGGTAAAATGATTGGGTCTATCTCTACATACATAGATCTTGTCTACATCATGTCATCGTTCTTATTGCATTACTCCATTTCTCCATGAACTTAATACACTAGATGCATGCTGGATAGCGGTCGATGTGTGGAGTAATAGTAGTAGATGCAGGTAGGAGTCGGTCTACTAATCTTGGACGTGATGCCTATATAATGATCATTGCCTGGATATCATCGTAATTATTTGAGTTCTATCAATTGCCCAACAGTAATTTGTTTACCCACCGTTTGCTATTTTTCTCGAGAGAAGCCACTAGTGAAACCTACGGCCCTCGGGTCTTCTTGCTACTTTTCTCTTGCATTTATTTTCAGATATTTGCCTTTGAGTTTCTTTGATATCTTCCCATTGCAAGATAAATAGATCAAGTTGGCCAAACAAAACACGAATACCGGAGAAGAAATACAAGGCTATAAGCAATCATGCATATAAGATATCAAGGAAACTCAAATAACTTTCATGTATATAAAAAGATAGATCTGATCATAAACTCAAAGTTCATCGATCCCAACAAACACACTGCAAAAGAGTTACATCATATGGATCTCCAAGAGACCATTGTATTGAGAATCAAGAGAGAGAGAGAGATGAAGCCATCTAGCTACTAACTACGGACCCGAAGGTCTACAAAGAACTACTCATGCATCATCGGAGAGGCACCAATGGAGGTGGCGAACCCCATCCAAGATGGTGTCTAGATTGGATCTGGTTGTTTTGGACTCTGCGGCGGCTGGATGAATATTTCGTTGACTCCCCTAGGGTTCTGGTTTTTTTGGGGGTATTTATAGAGTAAAGAGGCGGTCCGGGGGGCACCCGAGGTGGGCACAACCCACTAGGGCGCGCCTGGGCTTCCTGGCGAGCCCTGGTGGGTTGTCCCCTCCTCGGGACCCCCCCCCCCAGGTACAACCAGGGCCCAACATGTTCCTTCTAGTCCATAAAAAATCTCCGTAAAGTTTTGTGGCATTTGGACTCTGTCTCATATTGATTTTCTGCGATGTAAAAACACGGAAAAAACAGGAACTGGCACTTGGCACTATGTCAATAGGTTAGTACCAATAAATGATATAAAATGATTATAAAACATTCAAGATTGATAATATAATAGCATGGAACAATCAAAAATTATAGATACGTTGGAGACGTATCAGTCACTCACAATTGTATACCAGCAATCGTTTGCTCACAACACATATGGCTTGTTAACAGGAATCATCTGTGTTGTTATAGGTTTTCCCACATGTTTCCGATTACATACATGTTTGTCGCATATCACACACATCTTGTTATATTGAACCGTTTCTGTTCTCTTGGCTCAAAGCAAACAGTTCACCCGAGTGAACTGCATGCCGTATATCGCACACACCTTGATCTGGCTGGCCGTTTCTTTTGTGTTGCCTAATCACAAACAGTTCAGCTGAGTGAACCATATGTTGTATATTGCACACACACCTTCATCTAGCTGCCCATTTGCTTTGTTCCTCCTCATCGCAAACAGTTAATTGAACTGAACTGTATGACATGCATCGCACATGCAACTAAAATCTGAACCGTGTTTGATGCATCCGCCATCGCAAATGTTTTGCACCTTTTTGACGGTTTTTAACACCAACGTTTGTGATTATTGCATCGCACACAGTTTCTTCGAAGGGTCTCTAATCGTAGTATCGCGTTAGCAGCATCCTGCAGTAGTGCCTTTATCGCGTTGGGTGCAAGTTGGTGTTTGTTTGTGCAGGTATTCGGTGACTTGTGTGTTTCTCCTAGTGGATTGATACCTTGGTTCTCAAAACTAATGGAAATACTTACTCTACTTTGCTACATCACCCTTTCCTCTTCAAGGGAAAAACTAACACAAGCTCAAGAAGTATGAGGAAGAATTTCTGGCGTCGTTTCTAGGGAGATCTACGCCAAGTAAAGCCATACCAAGTACCCATCATAGACTCTCATCTCTTGCATTACATTATTTGCCATTCGCCTCTCATTTTCCTCTCCCCTACTTCTAAAACGATTTCGAAAAGATTTGCCTTTTCTTCGCCCTTCTTCCGTTTGATCTTTTATTTGCTTGTGTTACCATGTGCCTTCTTTTTGCTTGCATCTTCGCTTGCTAAAATTTTATGGATCCTCATCCACTTGCTAATCTTTTTAAGAGATCCAATTATGATGAACCAATTGCTAGTGAGTTTTTTGCACTAGATTATCTTTATGAAGTTTTGCTTGAAATTCATGAATCTAAAAATTGTGAAGAAGAAATTTATGAAGTGATTCACGATAGCTCCTTGAATAAAAAGCATGATTGCAATGGTTTTAATATAAATTCTATTAATGTCAATTATGTTAATGATATGCGAAACCCTAAGCTTGGGGATGCTAATTTTGCTATGTCTACTACTTGTTGCAATGATCATGATTGGGGTGATTCTTCTTATGATCTTCCAAATCTATTTAAGCCCCATAATGAATATGAGATTGATAATATTGTTTGCACTAATATTGAAAGTGGGTTTGGAAGAGTGTCAACTTTAGATCCCACATATTTGTATAATGTTCAATCTTATGAAGTTTTTGGTAAAAGTGGGTTCAGAGAGGTCATTACTTTATTTTATGATAATCCCACTATTTCGGAAGAGTGTCAACTTTGCATGCATGTAGACCATGAAGTGAAAATTTTATGTGATAGTTATATTTTTGAATTTGATTATGATCCTACATGTAATTATTATGAGAGAGGTAAATATGGTTGTAGAAATTTTCATGTTGCTAAATCACCGCTCGTTATGTTGAGATTGCTATTGTTTCTTTCCACTTCCTTGCATATGCTAGTTTTTGCTTGTCTTGATAATTTGTTTGCTTATAAAATCCCTATACATAGGAAGCATGTTAGACTTAAACTTGTTTGTCACATGTTTTATGATGCTCTCTTTGTGTTTCAATTTCTATCTTTCACGTGAGCATCATTAAAACTATCAATGCCTAGCTAAAAGGCTTTAAAGGAAAGTGCTGGTTGGGAGGCAACCCATTTTTTTTGTTTTTACTTATTTTCTGTTTTGCAATAAATATTTCATCTAGCCTCTGTTAGATGTGGTTTTGTGTTTTAATTAATATTTGTGCCAAGTAAGACCTTTGGGATAGCTTACGGTGATAGTTGATGTGATCTTGCCACTACTAGGAAAAGGCCTACTAATGGCGCACCTAATTTGGCCATTAATGGCGCATTAGTGGTACGCCATTAGTGCCACGCCATTAGTATATTTTACTAATGGCGCACCACTGGTGCGCCATTAGTATCTGGTATACTAATGGCGCACCTCAGATGCGCCATTAGTATATACAACAGTGCGCCATTAGTATGCCTCCCAGGGGACCATGTATACCCAGGTGCTTTGGCATACTAATGGCGCACAACAACAAGATGCGCCATTAGTAACTTCGGCATACTAATGGCGCACTGTTTAATGATGCGCCATTAGTATCCTTTGGCATACTAATGGCGCACTGTGATGTGATGCGCCATTAGTATGAATATTAGGTTTTTTTATTTTTTAATTTTCTGTTTTTTGCACAGGTTACAAAATGTATAATTGGACAAAATATAGACAGCACACATCAACAACAGATTCATCGAATACAATAGAAGATTAGTCTCTGAATACAATTCATCATATTAGTCTCCGAATACAATTCATCATATTAGTCTCCGAATTGAAAAGACCGAACAAAGATAGAACATTATATTACAAGTCTCGAGACCGCGAGTAGCGAGTTTGTCTTCACATTACAAGTCGATATCGATCATCTAAACTACCATCACATAGAAGAGAGCTGCGGTCATCACGATGAGCATCATCACGATGAAACTCGTCTTCATCCGGTTCCTCCAACGCTCCCTCCCCTCTCCCGCTAGATAGCGGGCGTATCTAGATTCGGCCTCGGCCCTAGTGGCATTTCAATATTTCTACTTAACACAACAGAATTACCCCAACCATGTATGTTAAATTAAGAGATGCATTGCAAATGTCTGAAGCAATGTTATGCGCTATATCCATCTCATTATCTCAAGGCAGGCAAACTAAGATTTCACCCGAGCTACAACAGTTGCGTCTACAACCAAACTACAACAGTAGTAGCCACATATGGAGGCAATTGGATCACCTACAGTAGCTGTCCATGAGCAAAGTTGAGGACGCACGGGGCAGGGGCAGCAGGATGCAGCTTGGGGACATGGTCGGGGAAAACAACCAGCAGCAGCAACTTGGGGACTCGGTCGGGGAACACAACCAGCAGCAACAGCAGGTCTATGGAACACAACCTGAAATCACATGGGAAGTTATTTATGCTGTAATTTTACTAACAGGAGATCATACAAACCTACTTCAGTACTGATTTGTGTATATATAAGTCCCAAAGCCGGTCCAGTTTGAGAACTTAAGATCTGAATTTGAACATTCTAAATTTCACAGTTAGTTGAGGCTAACTGTTTTAGATGTAATGTAACAATTGAGACATCAATGGGGCACAACTTAGTTAGCTACTAATGTTCAGGAAATTCAAAGAGTGTATGTTCTAGCTAACAAAAATATAATACCATGCTTAGGAACTCGGAGCGAGAAAAAGTATGTGTCGCTTAAGAGCTACCACAATTGATACTGGTCAAGGATAAAAACAGGTAGATATCATATAATTCTCATCAGGATCATACATTGAATTCATTAAAGTCTATAGATTCATTTCTTAGATATTGAATTGGGAAATCACAAGAAAAGTAGATTAACCAATGTGTCCAGATAACACAAGAAGGCAAGCACTAGTAAATATTGACTCTCGTGCCACTACATGTACATAACAAGTATTTGACACATTCCTGCAAGCATGCAAATATAGGCAGTATTATTTTTCTAATGAAATACATGACATATTCTCCTCGCGTATTCTCCAATCAACCACTTGACGGTGGCCAGAGCGAAACGAACAAAGGGAGAGACAAGTCGTCACCTTGCAACAAGGGGACTCATACCCAGCCAAATCGAAACAAATTGAACCCGTGGCGGCAACTTCTATATAAAACATTTGCTCAAAATGATGCTCAAGAGGAAGACACACTTTCTCAACATTGCATTCAATCATATAGACCAAATTGCAAAAATAAGAACACTGGATAATCATAGTCTAGATCACGCTGCAAAAAAACATCAAAATCATAGAACATATAGGTTGCATCATGATTCTAAGAAACAATGTGCTAGAGAAGTAGGCTTGCAATGCAAACTTTCTGCAAAGGGTTGCAAAACAAACTACCAACAGCCGCAAAAGCATGTGAACTAAATAAATCCTAATAACAAACAGAGGGCACCAAGAAAGAAATACAATAAACGTGTGAAGTAAATCCTACTAGCAACTTCATTTTAGCACCAACAATCAGAAGAATGAGCATGTTAATTAGATTGTACACGCCTACACACACAAAATTCAAAACTATAACTAAGGCGAGAGGGGAAAGATATGGGGCGGTAAGTGTCGACGAAGGACTCGTCCATCTCCCTCCGCTCCTCCTTAGTCTTCCTCATCCATGGCTTATTCTCCTGAACCTGCATGCAGCACCGCCCCATTCCTGCAGACAACCAGACAAGATGTGCACAAACTGCACAAATCAGATGCAGAGATAATAACAAAACAAACAAGAAGAAGGCAAGGGGAGGATGGTTTCAGGCGCTAGGAGAGATGGAGAGAGGCGGCATCCACACAGTTCACTGAATATCTCAGACACTGCATCTTCAGGTCTAACAAGGCAGGGAGTGGGAGGGGGTTACCTGCAGCTGCAGGGTGGGAGTTGGGCGAGGTCCATGGTGACCTTCCTTGCTTCCTCCCTCCCTGCTCGGGTTTTTTCTTCTTCTCCTGCAGCAATGGAAAGGGAGGACCATGGCATCACCAACAGTACAGAACTGAGCAACAAACAAAAGCAGAAGAAAATCGAAATCAAAACGAATCAGGCACCTTGATGATGGAGCTCCATGGATGGCTTGGAGAAGGTCGGAGCAGAGGAGGCGCAGCGAGCACGGGGTCTTCGAGCGCCCCGAGGGAGGAAGGAAGGAGGCGGTAGCGGGGCGACGCAGCCGATCTCCGTCGCTTCGCGTGGGTCCTGGCCGCCGGGTCGATCTGGGACTGGGAGAGAAGGTGCACGCGACGGATGTAGGGGCTCGCCGGTGGGGAGGTCGCCGGGGTGGGGGTGCTGGGCGGCGGCGGCGGCGCCGTGGGATGGGCATGAATCGGGAGGGGAATGGAAGAGACAGAGAGCTGCGCGGGCACGACACGGTCGAAGGGCGAGAAGAAGAAGTCGGCGAGCAGCGGGTTGCTGCTACTATCGGTGTCCGCCATGGCTTCGGGGGCAGCGTTGGATTAGGTGGAGGGGGCGGGGGTGGCGGAAGGGGGGTGGTCGGGGCTGGGGGAGGAAGGGGCGGCGACGGCGGGGGTGACGGAAGCGGCGTGTCGATCTGGATCGGAGGAGGCAACCAGTCCGGCGGTGGCGACCAGTCCACGACGGCCAGTGGAGGGGTGGGCGGAGGCGAGGGGAGGGATCTGAGGTGGGGAGGGGAGAGGTGGGTGGCGGCAGCGAGGATCTGTGGTGGGGAGGGGAGGGGTGGGTGGCGGCGAGGGGAGGGATCTGGATCGGGAGCGCTAGGGTTCGCTGCGCGGGGAGAGAGAGGAGTGAGAGGGTGAGGTGCGGGCCGTTGGATCCAGGAGCTGCCCACTTACTAATGGCGCACCAACCCTAAATGCGCCATTAGTAATCCAGGTTACTAATGGCGCACCTTCTGGTGGTGCGCCATTAGTAGTTTTGCAAAAAAAAACATACTAATGGCGCACTGTTCAACAGCGTGCGCCATTACTAGTTTAAACTAGTAATGGCGCACGGTGGAACAGTGCGCCATTAGTAGTTTTGCAAAAAAAGGAATAAAAATATAATAAAAAAACAACATTAGTGGCGCACTTTCCGACAGGTGCGCCATTACTAGTTACAACTAGTAATGGCGCACTGTGTCTGGATGCGCCATTAGTATGTTTGGACAGGCGCACTAGTTCAAAAAAAATTGATGCTAATGGCGCACCCTGGGCCAGGTGCGCCATTAGTAGTTTCAACTCTAATGGCGTATCAGAAGGTGGTGCGCCATTAGTATATACTAATGGCGCACCGCTTGTCTGGTGCGCCATTAGTGTCAATCCCATCTATAGCCCTTTTTCTAGTAGTGTGCTGAAAAACAGGAACTTTTTCGCTCAGGAAAACAATTCTAATTTTTAGCAGAAACGTGAAAATATTGATTCTATTTGAACAAGATTAATATACAAATTTCTTAGGTCGCCCTAATTTTTTTAGAAGTTTTGGCATTACCGAAGTATTCGAATTATCCAGATTGCTACAGACTGTTTTGTTTTTGATAGATTCTGCTTTCTATGTGTTGTTTGCTTATTTTGATGAATCTATGGCTAGTATCGGGGACTATGAACCATGGAAAAGTTGGAATACAGTAGACATTACACCAATATAAATAAATAATGGGTTCACAACAGTACCAAAAGTGGTGATTTATTTTTCTTATACTAATGGAGCTTATGAGATTTTCTGTTGAGTTTTGTGTTGTGAAGTTTTCAAGTTTTGGGTAAGGATTTGATGGAATATGGAATAAGGACTGGAAAGAGCCTAAGCTTGGGGATGCCCCGGAAGGCATCCCTACTGGGGAACATACTATTTCAAAAAAATTCCTACGATTGCGCGAGATCTATCTAGGAGATGCATAGCAACGAGAGGGGAGAGTGTGTCTATGTACCCTCGTAGACCGAAAGCGGAAGCGTTCAGTAACGCGATTGATTTAGTCGAACGTCTTTGTGATCCAACTGATCAAGTACCGAACGCACGGCACCTCTGCGATCTGCACACGTTCAGCTCGGTGATGTCCCTCGTACTCTTGATCCAGCTGAGGCCGAGGGTGAGTTCCATCAGCACGACGGCGCGTTGACGGTGATGATGAAGTTACCGACGCGGGGCTTCACCTAAGCACTACAACAATATGACCGAGGTGGAAAACTATGGAGGGGGGCACCACACACGGCTAAAGATCAACTTGTGTCTCTATGGGGTGCTCCCCTCCCTCGTATATAAAGGAGGGGAAGAGGAGGCCGTCCGGCCACAAGGGGGCGCCCAAGGGGGGAATCCTACTCCAAGTAGGAATCGGCCCCCCCTTTTCCTAGTCCAAGTAGGAGATGGAAGGAGAGGGAGAGGGAGAGGGAAAGAGGGGTCACGCCCCTCCCCTAGTCCTATTCGGACTCCCCTTGGGGGGTGCGCGCCACCTCCTGGCTGCTTCCCTCTCTCTCCCCTAAGGCCCACAAAGGCCCATTACTTCCTCGGGGGGTTCCGGTAACCCCTCCGGCACTCCGGTTTTATCCGAAACCATCCGGAACACTTCCGGTGTTCGAATAACATGGTCCAATATATCAATCTTTATGTTTCGACCATTTTGAGACTCCTCGTCATGTCCATGATCTCATCCGGGACTCCGAACAACCTTCGGTACATCAAATCACACAACTCATAATACAAATCATCATCGAACATTAAGCATGCGGACCCTATGTGTTCGAGAACTATGTAGACATGACCGAGACACATCTCCGGTCAATAACCAATAGCGGAACCTGGATGCTCATATTGGCTCCTACATATTCAATGAAGATCTTTATCGGTTAAACCGCATAACAACATACGTTGTTCCCTTTGTCATCGGTATGTTACTTGCCCGAGATTCGATCATCGGTATCATCATACCTAGTTCAATCTCGTCATCGGCAAGTCTCTTTACTCGTTCTGTAATGCATCATCCCGCAACTAACTCATTAGTCACATTGCTTGCAAGGCTTATAGTGATGTGCATTACCGAGAGGGCCCAAAGATACCTCTCCGACAATCAGAGTGACAAATCCTAATCTCAACCTATGTCAGCTCAACAAACACCATCGAAGACACCTGTAGAGCATCTTTATAATCACCCAGTTACGTTGTGACATTTGATAGCACACTAAGTGTTCCTCCGGTATTCGGGAGTTTCATAATCTCATAGTCATAGTAACATGTATAAGTCATGAAGAAAGCAATAGAAAAAAATTAAACGATCATAGTGCTAAGCTAACGGATTGGTCCAGTCCATCACATCATTCTCTAATGATGTGATCCCGTTCATCAAATGACAACACATGTCCATGGCTAGGAAACTTAACCATCTTTGATTAACGAGCTAGTCAAGTAGAGGCATACTAGGGACACTTTATTTTTTTATGTATTCACACATGTACTAAGTTTCCGGTGAATACAATTGTAGCATGAATAATAAACATTTATCGTGATATAAGGAAATATAAATAACAACTTTATTATTGCCTCTAGGGCATATTTCCTTCAGTCTCCCACTTGCACTAGAGTCTATAATCTAGATTACACAGTAATGATTCTAACATCCATTGAGTCTTGGTGCTGTTCATGTGTTGCTCGTGAGAGAGGCTTAGTCAATGGGTCTGCAACATTAAGATCCGTATGTATCTCACAAATTATGTCTCCCACCTTGACTTGATCGCGGATGGAATTGAAGCATCTCTTGATGTGTGTGGTTCTCTTGTGAAATCTGGATTCCTTTGCCAAGGCAATTGCACCAGTATTGTCACAAAATATTTTCATTGGACCTGATGCACTAGGTACTACACCTAGATCGGATATGAACTCCTTCATCTAGAGTCCTTCATTTGCTGCTTCCGAAGCAGTTATGTATTCCGCTTCACACGTAGATCCCGCCATGATGCTCAGCTTAGAACTGCACCAACTGACAGCTCCACCATTCAATAAAAATATGTATCAAGTTTGTGGCTTAGAGTCATCCGGATCAGTGTCAAAGCTTGCATCGATGTAACCATTTATGACAAGCTCTTTGTCACCTCCATAAACGAGAAACATATCCTTAGTCCTTTTTAGATATTTCAGGATGCTCTTGACCGTTGTCTAGTGATCCACTCCTGGATTACTTTGGTACCTCCCTACTAAACTAATAGCAAGGCACACATCAGGTCTGGTACACAGCATTGCATACATGATAGAACCTATGGCTGAGGCATAGGGAATGACTTACATTTTCTCTCTATCTTCTGCAGTGGTCGGGCATTGAGTCTGACTCAACTTCACACCTTGTAACATAGGCAAGAACCCTTTCTTTGCTTGATCCATTTTAAACTTTTTCAAAACTTTATCAAGGTATGTGCTTTGTGAAATTCCAATTAAGCGTCTTGATATATCTCTATAGATCTTGATGCCCAATATATAAGCATCTTCACCGAGGTCTTTTATTGAAAAATTCTTATTCAAGTATACTTTTGTGCTATTCCGAAATTCAGTATCATTTCCGATCAACAATATGTCATCCACATATAATATCAGAAATGCTACAAAGCTCCCACTCACTTTCTTGTAAATACAGGCTTCTCCAAAAGTCTGTATAAAACCATATGCTTTGATCACACTATCAAAGCGTATATTCCAACTCCGAGATGCTTGCACCAGTCCATAAATGGATTGCTGGAGCTTGCACACTTTGTTAGCACCTTTTGGATCGACAAAACCTTCCAGTTGCATCATATACAACTCTTCTTTAAGATATTCATTAAGGAATGCAGTTTTAACATCCAGTTGCCGAATTTCATAATCATAAAATGCGGCAATTGCTAACATGATTCGGAAGGACTTAAGCTTCGCTACGGGTGAGAAGGTCTCATCGTAGTCAACTCCTTGAACTTGTCGAAAACCTTTCGCAACAAGTCGAGCTTTGTAGACAGTAACATTACCGTCAGCGTCAGTCTTCTTCTTGAAGATCCATTTATTCTCTATGTCTTGCCGATTGAGGGAGTCCTAGATTAGGGGGTCTCCGGACAGCCAGACTATCTCCATTGGCCGGACTGTTAGACTATGAAGATACAAGATTGAAGACTTCGTCTCGTGTCCGGATGGGACACTACTTGGCGTGGAAGGCAAGCTAGGTGATACGTATATGGATATTTCCTCCTTTGTAACCGACCTTGTGTAACCCTAACCCTCTCTGGTGTCTATATAAACCGAAGGGTTTTAGTCCGTAGGACAACAATCACAACATACAATCATACCGTAGGCTAGCTTCTAGGGTTTAGCCTCTCTGATCTCGTGGTAGATCTACTCTTGTACTACCCATACCATCAATATTAATCAAGCAGGACGTAGGGTTTTACCTCCATCAAGAGGTCCCGAACCTGGGTAAAACTTCGTGTCCCCTGCCTCCTATTACCATCCGGCCTAGACGCACAGTTCGGGACCCCCTACCCGAGATCCGTCGGTTTTGACACCGACATTGGTGCTTTCATTGAGAGTTCCGCTGTGTCGTCGCCGTTAGGCTTGATGGCTCCTACTATCATCGATAGCGACGCCGTCCAGGGTGAGACTTTTCTCCCCGGACAAATCTTCGTATTCGGCGGCTTTGCACTGCGGGCTAATTCGCTTGGCCATCTGGAGCAGATTGAAAGCTACGCCCCTGGCCATCAGGTCAGATTTGGAAGTTTGAACTACACGGCCGACATCCGTAGAGACTTGATCTTCGACGGATTCGAGCCACAGCCGGGCACGCCGCACTGTCGCGATGGGTATGACCTAGCTCTGTCGCCGAACAATACCCCAGCGGCCGCGCCCGCATCAGCTCCGACCCTTAGCTCGGAGCCAACTACGCCAATCAAGGACGGGTGGTTAGACACTACCTCAGGGGCTGCAAGCTCAACGGCGATCAAGCCAAACACCAGCATAATCCTCTGCGCAGCCCGTGACACCAAGGTGCTGGACCCTTTTTCTAACTCCGAACCACCCGTGCCCCTGTCAATCGAATCCGATTGGGCGCCGATTATGGAATTCACCGCCACAGATATCTTTCAGCACTCGCCCTTTGGCGACATTCTGAATTCACTAAGGTCTCTCTCTTTGTTAGGAGAGCCCTGGCCGGATTATGGCCAACAGGATTGGGATGCGGACGACGAAGAAATTCGACGCCCACCCACCACCCACTATGTAGCCACTGACAATCATTTAACCGACATGCTCGACTTCGACTCTGAAGACATCGACGGTATGGACGGCGATGTAGGAGACGAACATGAACCAGCACCTATAGGGCACTGGAAAACCACCTCGTCATATGACATATACATGGTGGATACACCCAATGAAGGCAATGGCGACGAGATATCGGAGGATGACCCCTCCAAGAAGCAACCCAAGCGCCAACGTCAGCGGCGCCGCTCTAAGTCCCGCCAAAGCAAAAGTGGTGATACCGACACAGGAGATAATAATACTCCGGACAGTGCCGAAGACAACAACAATCCCCTCCAGGAAGACTTAGAGCAGGAGGATGAAGGAGCCAGCTCTCCTGAGAGAGCGGCAGATGGAGAGGAGGAGGATGACAATTACATCCCCCCCTCCGAAGACGAGGAAAGCCTCGGCGACGATGAATTCGCCGTCCTAGAGGATCCCGTCGAACAAGAGCGCTTCAAGCACCAGCTTATGGCCACGACAAATAGCCTGAAGAAAAAGCAGGAGCAGCTTCAAGCTGATCAAGATCTGCTAGCTGAAAAATGGACCGAAGTCCTCGTGGCCGAGGAATATAAACTCGAGCGCCCCTCCAAGAGTTACCCAAGGCGCAGGTTACTACCCCGACTGGAGGAAGAAGCGTATGACACGGCTGATCGGCCACCTCATGGCCGCGATAGAGAGGCATTCCAGCCAAAAACTCAGCCTCCCCCCCAACACCATTCAAATAAAAAGAGATGGGGAGATACACTAGACCTGCGAGACATGTTGGAGGACAAGGCAAAGCATTCAAGATCGATCTACAGATCATGAGGGCGCACCACTCTGCGAGACGACAACCGTCACGCTGGATACAGTAAAAGCAAAACTGGCCGGGCCGAACACAGCGGGCAAGACCCATTCGAGCTGCGTCAAGATATAGCCCAATACAGAGGCGCCGCACACCCCTTATGCTTCACAGACGAAGTAATGGAACATCAATTCCCAGAAGGTTTCAACCTGTAAACATTGAATCATACGACGACACAACAGATCCTGCAGTATGGATTGAGGACTTCCTCCTCCACATCCACATGGCCCGCGGTGATGACTTACACGCCATCAAATACCTCCCACAAAATCTCAAAGGACCAGCACGGCATTGGCTTAACAGCTTGCTAGCGGACTCCATTAGCTGTTGGGAAGATCTGGAAGCCGCATTCCTCGACAACTTTCAGGGCACTTATGTGCGACCACTAGACACTGATGATTTGAGCCACATAATTCAGTGGCCAGAAGAGTCGGCCAGGCAATTCTAGACTCGGTTCCTTACAAAGAAAAATCAAATCGTCGACTGTCCGGATGCGGAGGCCTTAGCGGCTTTCAAGCACAACATCTGAGACGAGTGTCTAGCCCGGAACCTTGGTCGGGAAAAGCCGAAATCTATGGCAGCTCTCACGACGCTCATGACCCACTTTTGTGCGGGAGAAGATAGCTGGCTGGCTCGCAGTAATAACCTCTCAAAAAACCATGGTACCTTAGATACCAAGGACGGCAATAGTAGGTCACGTTGCAACAAGCATAAGCACCGCATTAACAGCGAAAATACTGAGGATACGGTAGTCAATGCCGGATTGAAAGGCTCTAAACCCGGTCAGCGGAAAAAGCCATTCAAACAAAGTACGCCGGGTCCGTCCAGCTTGGACCGTATACTCGATCGCTCGTGTCAAATACACGGCACCCCAGACAAGCCAGCCAATCACACCAACAAGGATTGTTGGGTGTTCAAGCAGGCCGGCAAGTTAATTGCCGAAAACAAGGACAAGGGGCCGCATTGCGATGACGAGGAGGAACCCCGGCAGCCGCACACTAGAGGACAGAAGAGGTTTCCCCCGCAAGTGCGGACGGTGAACATGATATACGCAACCCACATCCCCAAGAGGGAGCGGAAGCGTGCGCTCCAGGACGTATATGCGTTGGAGCCAGTCGCCCCAAAGTTCAACCCTTGGTCCTCCTGCCCGATCACCTTCGATCGCAGGGACCACCCCACTAGTATCCGTCATGGAGGATTTGCCGCACTGGTCCTAGACCCAATCATCGACGGACTTCACCTCACTCGAGTTCTTATGGACGGCGGCAGCAGCCTGAACCTGCTTTATCAAGACACAGTGCACAAAATGGGTATAGACCCCTCAAGGATCAAACCCACAAAAACGACCTTTAAGGGCGTTATTCCAGGCGTAGAGGCCCATTGCACAGGCTCAATTACACTGGAAGTGGTCTTCGGATCCCCGGATAACTTCCGAAGCGAAGAGTTAATCTTCGATATAGTCCCGTTCCGTAGTGGTTATCACGCGCTGCTCGGGCGAACCGCATTTGCTAGGTTCCATGTGGTACCGCATTATGCATACCTCAAGCTCAAGATGCCAGGACCCCACGGAGTTATTACAATCAATGGAAACACAGAGCGCTCGCTCTGAACAGAGGAGCACACCGCGGCCCTCGCAGCAGAAGCGCAAAGCAGCCTCTCAAGGCAATCAACCAGTTCGGCGTTTCAAAGCCCGGACACCTTCAAGCGTGCTCGAGGCAATCAGCAAATAGACCGCCTGGCGCGATCTGAGCTCACGTAGCAATACGACGGCCACCCCAATCCCAGCCCAACGGCGATATTCGTACCACGCGTACATAATTACGCATTAAAAATACCATGGGCACATGTGGGAAGGGGGGCACAACTGCGGCACGCCCCAAAACGCGGCCTAAACCGCACTAGGGGCTTCCCGTTTGGTTATTTTTTTCTTTTTTCAGGACCTTAATCTTTGAAAACACTGACCGGCAGCACTATTGCCGAACACATGATGCAGCAACCAAGGAGGCAGACAATTACTTATACAACGGAATTCCCAGGTTGATCTCCGATTTCATATCATCCCTCAGCTCGCCCTTGGAAGGGACTTAGTCCTACTTTTTGCTTATCGCACTATCTGCATCACTCTTCTTTAATGCAGCTTTTTAATAAACAATGCATTACATTACGACCATTATTGCATTATATATATATACGTGTGTTCATTAACAACGCCTTGCAACCGTACACTTTGGTACGACCAATACACCAGGGGCTCACGTACCCCACAATGCGGTGTGAAAAGTCCGAACACTTTCACAAGTGCGGCACCCCGAACTTATAGCATTATATGAATCAGCTCTGAATCATGTCTTTGCTCAAATGTTGGGTTTGCCCGGCTCCTGTGTTTTGGTACCTTACGTTCCGCTCTATTGGCTAAGGTAGCGCTAGGAGAACTACTGCGATTATGCCCCAGTTCTGCCGAGTTGAGCACCTCAGTAGAGAAAGCTAAAACTGACTGTCATGATAAGGTGAGAGACTGGTCACGGTTCAGCGAGGTTTTTTGAGTCCCTAAAGACTTATGCCGCTTAGGGCGAGGGGCCGGCCCTGTCCGGCTTAAAGGCGTGTATCGCGCCCCGAATTCGGCCTTCCGAATACCAGGGGCTTCGCCGAAATTTAAAATTATACAATTCTATGGCTAAGTGAGAGTGATAAAGCAATATTAGTCCGGTTGCCTTGGTCATTGTGCTGAGCACCTCCCTCGAAGGACCCAAATATGGGAACAAGAGTGCTCAGGTTTATCCCGAACACCCCGGCACTAGCGGCATGGGGGCAGAAGCCGAGGACTAGCCATCTCTCAGATTGGATAAACAGCCAAACAGAAGGTAATATTTTAAATTCAAACAAGCGTTGCATGGCGCATATGAAACAAGTTTTCATAAATACAGGATAAAACGAGCAAGTTTACTCAAATATTACATCTTTCGAACACTCATCCGTGATAAGACGGGCACCCGGCAGAACACTCTCGTAATACATCTCGGGGTGGCGGTGCTCCTTGCCCTCCGGCGGCCCCTCCTTGATCAGCTTCACGGCATCTAGCTTGACCCACTGCATTTTTACACGGGCGAAAGCCCGGCGTGCACCTTCAATGCAGACGGATCGCTTCACGACCTCCAGCCATGGGCAGGCATCCACAAGCCGCCTCACCAGGCCGAAGAAGCTGTTCGGAAGGGCGTCGCCAGGCCACAGCCAAACTATAAAGCCCTTCATGGCCTGATCGGCCGCCTTATGTAGCTCAACCATCTGCTTCAGCTGGTCACTCATCGGCACCGGATGTTCGGCCTCAGCATACTGAGAACAGAACAGCTTCTCTGTCGAGCTTCCGTCCTCGGCCTGGTAAAATTGTGCAGCATCAGACACACTGCAGGGCAAATCTGCGAATGCTCCTGAAGAGCTCCGGATCGGGGTAAGTAATCGGTAATTTACTTTTACATGCTTACTTTGCATATAGAAAGCCTTACCCGCCGCTATCTTCTTCATCGCGTCGATCTCCTGGAGGGCCTTCTGGGCCTCGGCCTTGGCACTCTTTGCACTCTCAAGGGCTGCGGCAAGCTCAGACTCTTGCGTCTTCGAGTCAAGCTCCAACGCCTCGTGCTTTGTCACGAGAGCCTGGAGCTCTTGCTGCACCTCACCCAGCCGAGCCTCGTGCTTCTCTCGCTCGGTCCGCTCCTTGGCCGCTGTATCTTCAGCCTTGGTTAGCGCTTGCTTCAGGGTCGCCACCTCGGTCGTGGCCCCTGGCAAACATACAACGATCCTGTCATTTTGCAATTGCGTCCTTTTTATATATACATATCTATAGACGGGGTATTACTTACCCTTGTTCTCCTCGAGCCGCCTCTTGGCAAGGCCGAGCTCTTTCTTGGACCCCTCGAGGTCCTGCTTCAGTACGGCGACCTCCGCAGTTAGTGCGGCGGACGCCAGCAGCGAAGCCTGCATATGCATATTGACATACTTATATTAGACTCCTGGGATATTATTTGATCCTCTGTCCGGCTTTTCTTTGTGAACACCGAACAAAGCATCAGGGGCTACTGTCTATGCGGTAATATTTCTACTACATTTTAAACACACTTACCTCAAAGCCTGTTAGAAGGTTGGCACAGGCTTCAGTCAATCCGCTCTTGGCGGACTGAACCTTCTGGATCACTGAACTCATGATAGTGCGGTGCTCCTCGTCGATGGAAGCGCTGCGAAGCGCTTCCAGCAGATGGTCCGGTGCCTCTGGATGGACAAAGGTCACCGGCACAGGCATTTTGCCCCCCTTAGAAGGAGGCCTCCTGCCCGAGTCCGGAACCGCTGGAGGGTCCGGCATGGTGTTCAGCTGAGGGCCGAACTCGGAGCTCTCGGGGGCCCCGTCCCCGCGGCTCCCGAAGTCCGGAAGGTCGCCTTGAGGCGCCTCCGAGACTATCTCCCCTCGATCCGGTGCCTCTTGAGACAACACCTTGGCGTCATCGGCAGGATGAGGGGAGGTGGCGGTCGGGACTGGATCGCTATCCATGTCCGACGAGCCCAGGGAGCCGTCCGATGATACCTCGATTTTGGCTTGGGGCGGACTGCACAATTGAGTTTGGCGTTAGGAAAAGTAGTGCGACAAAGGAACCCTATGGGTAACTTTGGTATCCGAATACTTACGATCTCCCCTGGGGCTTGGCCCTGGGCAACCACTCATCTTCGCTTCCGTCGGCGGCGATGGAGCTGTCCGAAAGGAGAGTCCTTCCCTTCTTGGACCCTCCGGCCTCCCCAGTTGGGGCGGCCTTCCTTTTCCTGTCTCCCCCAGTCGGTGGGGGAGCATCTTCTTCCTCTTCCTCATCTTCAGGGGAAGAGTGCGCCGCAGAGTCATCGGACGGTGAGTCCGACGACGCCTGGCGTTGGGAACTCTTTTGAGTTCCCTTGGCCTTCTTGGTCTTCTCCGGCACCTTATAAGGGGCCGGAGTCAGCATCTTCGCCAGAAGAGCGTCGGCGTGGCCTTCGGGCAAAGGAACCAGATAATCGATTTGTCTGGCCATCTTCTGCCAGTCTTGTCAAAGGTCCGGGAGTTTAGATCCCGCGTAAAGTCAATCTATATAAAAAATAAGTATCCTGTGAAAGGTAAGGCAGGTTACCGCACTGGCTTGGCGCTTCGCGCTGAATCTGCGATCCTCAGTGATAGGGGGAGGGACCTCGGCACTTTTGAACAGCACCCTCCAGGCATCTTCATGAGTCGTGTCGAAGAGCCTGTTCAGAGTTCGGTGTTGCGCCGGATTGAACTCCCACAAGGTGAACTCCCGTTGTTGGCACGGGAGTATCCGGCGGATGAGCATAACCTGGACTATGTTGACAAGCTTGAGCTTCTTGTCCACCATGTTTTGAATACATGTTTGGAGTCCGGTCAGCTCTTTCGAACTACCCCAGGACAGGCCCTTCTCTTTCCAGGAGGTGAGCCGCATGGGGATGCCAGATCGGAACTCAGGGGCCGCTACCCATGCGGGGTCGCGCGGCTCACTGATATAGAACCACCCCGATTGCTACCCCTTTATGGTTTCCACAAAGGAGCCCTCGAGCCATGTTATGTTGGGCATCTTGCCCACCATGGCGCCCCCGCACTCCGCCTGGCAGCCCCCCACCACCTTCGGCTTGACGTTGAAGGTCTTCATCCATAAGCCAAAGTGGGGCTTGATGCGAAAGAAGGCCTCGCACACGATGATAAACGCCGAGATGTTGAGGATGAAGTTCGGGGCCAGATCATGGAAATCCAGGACGTAATAAAACATGAGCCCCAGACGAAGGGATGGAGAGGGAATCCCAGTCCGTGGAGGAAATGGGTGAGGAATACCACCCTCTCATCGGCCCTGGGGGTGGGGATGAGCTGCCCCTCATCTGGGAGCCAGTGCGCGATGTTGCCGGGCAGGTATCCGGCTCTCCTCAGTTTCTTGATGTCTCCCTCCATGACGGAGGAGACCATCCACTTGCCTCCCGCTCCGGACATGGTTGGAGAAGGTTGAGATGGAAGTGAGGACTTGGGCGCTAGAGCTCGAGTGTGCGGGAGTGGATGAGCAAAGGAGGAAGAAGGCGTGGATAGAAAGGTGAATCATTATCCCTTTATATGGGCGGACGAAACTAAGCGTCCCCACTTGCCTGGTAAAACTTGCTTATCCCCCAAGCGCCGCAATTGATGGCGCGGTTGGGTTACCCATGCCCGTATTGATGAGAATCCTGTAATAAGGGGACACGATCTCTGCTTTGACAAGACGTGTCAAAAAACTGTCTCACGTTATGTGCGGGGCTGGTTAAAAGAAATGGTTCGAATAATCACCGGGCCATGACATAACGTCATTAGATCTGCGAAAATATTATTCTCTCTACGGTGGAATGTGGAACTTATTTTGCAGGGTCGGACACTATCCTCGTATTCAAATTCTTCTGTGATGTATTCGGAGAAGGAACCCGCCTTGCAATGCCGAAGACAATACTGCGCACCGGACTCATCGTCATTGAAGCCTGGTTCAGGGGCTACTGAGGGAGTCCTGGATTAGGGGGTCTCCGGACAGCCGGACTATCTCCATTGGCAGGACTGTTAGACTAAGAAGATACAAGATTGAAGACTTCGTCTCGTGTCCGGATGGGACTCTACTTGGCGTGGAAGGCAAGCTAGGTGATACGTATATGGATATTTCCTCCTTTGTAACCGACCTTGTGTAACCCTAACCCTCTCCGGTGTCTATATAAACCGAAGGGTTTTAGTCCATAGGACAACAATCACAACATACAATCATACCGTAGGCTAGCTTCTAGGGTTTAGCCTCTCTGGTCTCGTGGTAGATCTACTCTTGTACTACCCATACCATCAATATTAATCAAGCATGACGTAGGGTTTTACCTCCATCAAGAGGGCCCGAACCTGGGTAAAACTTCGTGTCCCCTACCTCCTATTACCATCCAGCCTAGACGCACAGTTCGGGACCCCCTACCCGAGATCCGCCGGTTTTGACACCGACACCGATCATCGGGCAAGTCAACCAAAGTCCATACTTTGTTCTCATATATGGATCCCATCTCAGATTTCATGGCAGCAAGCCATTTTGCGGAATCTGGGCTCATCATCGCTTCCTCATAGTTCGTAGGTTCGTCATGGTCAAGTAGTATGACTTCCAGAACATGATTACCGTACCACTCTGGTGCAGATCTTTCTCTGGCTGACCTACGAGGTTTGGTAGTAACTTGATCAGAAGTTTGATGATCATCATCATTAACTTCCTTACTAATTGGTGTAGGAATCACTGGAACTGATTTCTGTGATGAACTACTTTCCAATAAGGGGGACGGTACAGTTACCTCATCAAGTTCTACTTTCCACCCAGTCACTTCTTTCGAGAGAAACTCCTTCTCTAGAAATGATCCATTCTTAGCAACGAATATCTTGCCTTCAGATCTATGATAGAAGGTGTACCCAACAGTTTCCTTTGGGTATCCTATGCAGACACATTTCTCCGATTTGGGTTCGAGCTTATCAAGTTGAAGCTTTTTCACATAAGCATCACAACCCCAAACTTTAAGAAACGACAACTTGGGTTTCTTCCAACCACAGTTCATATGGTGTCATCTCAACGGATTTCGATGATGCCCTATTTAACATGAATGCAGTCGTCTCTAAAGCATAACCCCAAAACAATAGTGGTAAATCAGTAAGAGACATCATAGATCGCACCATATCTAATAAAGTGCGGTTACGATGTTTGGACACACCATTACGCTGTGGTGTTCCAGGTGGCGTGAGTTGCGAAACTATTCCACATTGTTTCAAATGAAGACCAAACTCATAACTCAAATATTCACCTCCATGATCAGATCGTAGAAACTTAATTTTCTTGTTACGATGATTTTCCACTTCACTCTGAAATTCTTTGAACTTTTCAAATGTTTCAGACTTATGTTTCATCAAGTAGATATACCCATATCTGCTGAAATCATCTGTGAAGGCCAGAAAATAACGATACCCGCCACGAGCATCAACACTCATGGGACCACATACATCAGTATGTATTATTTTCAGTAAGTCCGTCGCTCATTCCATTGTTCTGAAGAACGGAGTCTTACTCATCTTTCCCATGAGGCATGGTTCGCAAGCATCAAGTGATTCATAATCAAGTGATTCCAAAAACCCATCAGAATGGATTTTTTCATGCGCTTTACACCAATATGACCTAAATGGTAGTGCCACAAATAAGTTGCACTATCATTATTAAACTTATATATTTTGGCTTCAATACTATGAATATGTGTATCACTATGGAATAAAAGACTGTGGGGCTGTGCCTTGTAGTAGTTAGTCAAAAAAATATGTGTATCACTAGCATCGAGATTTAATAAAAATAGAGCACTCATCAAGGGTGCATGACCATAAAAGATATTACTCATATAAATAGAACGACCATTATTCTCTGATTTAAATGAATAATTGTCTCGCATCAAACAAGATCCAGATATAATGTTCATGCTTAACGCTGGCACCAAATAACAATTACTTAGGTCTAATACTAATCCCGAGGTAGATGTAGAGGTAGCGTGTCGACCGTGATCACATCGACTTTGGAACCATTTCCCACGTGCATCGTAACCTCATTCTTAGCCAATCTTCGCTTAATATGTAGCCCATGTTTCGAGTTGCAAATATGAGCAACAGAACCAGTATCAAATACCCAGGTGCTACTGCGAGCATTAGTAAGGTACACATCAATAACATGTATATCAAATATACCTTTCACTTTGACATCCTTCTTATCCGCCAAATACTTGGGGCCGTTCCGCTTCTCGTTACCAGTCCCTTTGTAGTAGAAGCACTCAGTTTCAGGCTTAGGTCCAGACTTGGGCTTCTTCACTTGAGCAGAAACTTGTTTGCAGTTCTTCTTGAAGTTCCCCTTCTTCCCTTTGCCCTTCATCTTGAAACTAGTGGTCTTGTTGACCATCAACACTTGATGCTCCTTCTTGATTTCTACCTCCGCAGCTTTTAGCATTGCGAAGAGCTCATGAATTGTCTTATCCATCCCTTGCATATTATAGTTCATCACGAAGCTTTTGTAGCTTGGTGGCAGTGATTGAAGAACTCTGTTAATGACACTATCATCAGGAGGATTAACCCCCAATTGTGTCAAGTGGTTGTGGTACCCAGACATTCTGAGTATATGTTCACTGACAGAACTATTCTCCTCCATCTTGCAGCTATAAAACTTATTAGAGACTTCATATCTCTCAATTCGGGCATTTGCTTGAAATATTAACTTCAACTCTGAAAGTGCAACTATCCCTGGTGGTTTTGGTAATTATTAACAACATATAGCTCATTGAGCTAATGCTATTTCAAGGTAAATATTTCAAGGAAGTTCAATGATTGGCATGGCATGGATTAGGATTGTGGACCCCTCAAAAGTCTAAGGACACATATTGGCTCAAGCTCAAGACTCTATAGTTTACTTTTAGTGATCGAAAATCACATTGAGTCCATAGGAAAAGCCAATACTATTAGAAGGGGATGATGTGTTGCTTAATGGCTTGCTTGATCAAAGTGCTTAGTTATATGCTCCAAAAACCCTCAACCACTTTCTCATATCCACATATGTCCCAAACCAAAAGTCAAACTCGGCCCCATCGAAATGTTCTATCCGGTGCCACCGAGTTCACTTGACATAGCCACTGCCACAAACCCTAGTCACTTCGGTCTCACCGATAGGGATCTCGGTCTCACCGAGATGGGATTGCAAACTCTCTGTTTCCCTTCGTAACATTTTGGTCCAACCGGGATGACCGATCGGTCCCACCGAGTTCGCAATGCAAACCCTCTGTTTCCCTTTCGTAATGTTTCGGTCTCACCGAAATGAGCGATTCGGTCCCACCGAGTTTGCCTGACCAACTCTCTATTTAGCTTATTACCAAAATTGGTCCCACCGAGTTTGTGTAATCGGTCTCACCGAGATTAGGTTATGCCCTAACCCTAATGAAATTGGTCCCACCGAGTTGACATGTCGGCCCCACCAAAAAGCCTAACATTCACATTTTGAACTGAATCGGTATGACCGAGTTTTCTGATTCGGTCCCACCG
This sequence comes from Triticum aestivum, assembly GCF_018294505.1. Lineage (NCBI taxonomy): Eukaryota > Viridiplantae > Streptophyta > Magnoliopsida > Poales > Poaceae > Triticum > Triticum aestivum. The sequence continues at coordinate 44,583,830 of NC_057803.1, forward strand.
AGTTTGGTAAATTGTGTGTAACGGTTAGGTTTTGTGTGGAGGCTATATATACCCCTCCACCCTTCCTTCATTAGTAAGGAGAGCCGTCATAATGTGCCTACACTTTAGCATTCATTTTCTGAGAGAGAACCACCTACTCATGTGTTGAGACCAGGATATTCCATTCCAACCATTTGAATCTTGATCTCTAGCCTTCCCCAAGTTTCTTTCCACTCAAATTATCTTTCCACCAAATCCAAATATATGAGAGAGATTTGTTGGGGAGACTATCATTTGAAGCACAAGAGCAAGGAGTTCATCATCAACACACCGTCTATTACCTTTTGGCGAGTGGTGTCTCCTAGATTGGTTAGGTGTCACTTGGGAGCCTCCGTCAAGATTGTGGAGTTGAACCAAGGAGTTTGTACGGGCAAGGAGATCGCCTACTTCGTGAAGATCTACCCTAGTGAGGCAAGTCCTTCATGGGCGATGGCCATGGTGGGATAGACAAGGTTGCTTCTTCGTGGACCCTTCGTGGGTGGAGCCCTCCGTGGACTCGCGCAACCGTTACTCTTCGTGGGTTGAAGTCTCCACCAACATGGATGTATGATAGCACCACCTATCGGAACCACGCCAAAAATCTCCGTGTCTAAATTGCGTTTGCTCCCTCCAAACTCCTCCCTTTACCTTCATGTGCAATGTTTTACATTCCGCTGCTATACTCTTAGACTTGCATGTGTAGGTTGATTGCTTGACTTGTGCTAAGTTGTTAAAATCTGCCAAGACTTAAAATTGGGAAAAGGCTAGATTTTTATTTGGTCAAGTAGTCTAATAACCCCCCCCCCCTCTAGACATACTTTTTATCCTACTAGTGGTATCATAGCTTTGGTCTCCATTTGCCTTGATTTCCATAGCTTTTGGTGATCATAGCCTTGGTTTCACAACCTAGGAGAGTATGGCATCTAGCAAGGGAAATTACCACCGTAGAGGTCCTTACTTTGATGGTACTAATTTTGCTAGTTGGAAGCATAAGATGAAAATGTATATTCTTGGACATAACCCCGCCGTTTGGGCGCTATTGTGTGTATTGGCTTGCAAGGTGAATTCTTTGATGGGAGAGAACCAAACCGTGAAGCTACCGCGGAAGAGTTAAAGATGCTACAATACAATGCTCAAGCTTGTGATATTCTCTTCAACGGATTGTGCCCCGAAGAATTCAAAAAAATCAGCCGTCTTGAGAATGCAAAGGAAATTTGGGATACTTTGATTGATATGCACGAGGGTACCGACTCCGTCAAGGAATCCAAATTGGATGTGCTTCAAAGTCAGCTTGACAAGTTCAAAATGAAGGATGGTGAAGGTGTCGCTGAAATGTACTCTAGGCTCGCTCTCATCACAAATGAGATTGCCGGCTTAGGAAGTGAAGAGATGACTGATAGATTCATCATCAATAAGATCCTAAGAGCCTTGGATGGAAAATATGATACCGTGTGCACATTGATCCAAATGATGCCCAACTACAAAGATCTCAAGCCAACGGAAGTCATTGGAAGAATTGTTGCTCATGAGATGTCACTCAAGGATAAGGAAGAGCTTCACGACAAGTCAAGTGGTGCTTACAAAGCCTCATGTGATGCTCCTACATCATCAAGTGAGAAACAAGCCTTCAATGAAGAATTGAGCCTAATGGTGAAGAACTTCAACAAGTTCTACAAGAGTAGATGCAAGGAAAGGAGTTCCAAGTCAAGGTCCTACAATGACAAAAGATCTTCGAGTCGTGAACATAATTGTTACAATTGTGGAAGACCCGAACACTACTCCAATGAGTGTATGGCTCCCTACAAAAGAAGAGAAGACTCACCCAAAAGGAGAAGTAGAAGAGAAGAATCACCACCTAGAGAGAGAAGAAGTAGAGATGACCATTATGAACGAAGAACATCATGGAGAAGCAAGGATTTGGAAAGGAAGGACAAATCATCAAGGAGTGATACGTCTCCAACGTATCTATAATTTTTGATTGCTCCATGCTATATTATCTACTGTTTTGGACATTATTTGGCTTTATTATCCACTTTTATATTATTTTTGGGACTAACCTATTAACCGGAGGCCCAGCCCAAAATTGTTGTTTTTTTTGCCTGTTTTAGGGTTTCGAAGAAAAGGAATATCAAACGGAGTCCAAACGGAATGAAACCTTCGGGAATGTGATTTTCTCAACGAACAAGACCCAGGAGACTTGGACCCTACGTCAAGACACAAAAGAGGAGGCCATGAGGTAGGGGGAGCGCCTACCCCCCCCCCCCCCAAGCGTGCCCTCCACCCTCGTGGACCCCCTGTTGCTCCACCGACGTACTCCTTCCTCCTATATATACCTACGTACCCCCAAACGATCAGATACGGAGCCAAAACCCTAATTCCACCGCCGTAACTTTCTGTATCCACGAGATCCCATCTTGGGGCCTGTTCCGGAGCTCTGCCGGAGGGGCCATTGATCACGGAGGGCTTCTACATCAACACCACAGCCCCTCCGATGAAGTGTGAGTAGTTCACCTCAGACCTACGGGTCCATAGTTATTAGCTAGATGACATCTTCTCTCTTTTTGGATCTCAATACAATGTTCTCGCCCTCTCTTGTGGAGAACTATTCGATGTAATCTTCTTTTTGCGGTGTATTTGTTGAGACCGGTGAATTGTGGGTTTATGATCAAGTCTATCTAGGAACAATATTTGAATCTTCTCTGAATTCTTTTATGTATGATTGGTTATCTTTGCAAGTCTTTTCGAATTATCAGTTTGGTTTGGCCTACTAGATTGATCTTTCTTGCAATGGGAGAAGTGCTTAGCTTTGGGTTCAATCTTGCGGTGTCCTTTCCCAGTGACAGTAGGGGAAGTAAGGCACGTATTGTATTGTTTCCATCGAGGATAACAAGATGGGGTTTTCATCATATTGCATGAGACTATCCCTCTACATCATGTCATCTTGCTTAAGGCGTTACTCTGTTTTTAACTTAATACTCTAGATGCATGCTGGATAGCGGTCGATGAGTGGAGTAATAGTAGTAGATGCAGGCAGGAGTCGGTCTACTTGTCTCGGACATGATGCCTATATACATGATCATGCCTAGATATTCTCATAACTATGCTCAATTCTGTCAATTGCTCAACAGTAATTTGTTCAGCCACCATAGAATACTTATGCTCTCGAGAGAAGCCACTAGTGAAACCTATGGCCCCCGGTTCTATCTTCATCATATTAATCTCCTACTACTTAGTTATTTCCTTTGCTTTTTACTTTTCTTTTACTTTACTTTGCATCTTTATCATAAAAATACCAAAAATATTATCTTATCATATCTATCAGATCTCACTCTCGTAAGTGGCCCTGTAGGGATTGACAACCCATTATCACATTGGTTGCGAGGATTTATTTGTTTTGTACAGGTGCGAGGGGCTGGCGCGTAGCCTCCTACTCGATTGATACCTTGGTTCTCAAAACTGAGGGAAATACTTACGCTACTTTGCTGCATCATCCCTTCCTCTTTGAGGAAAACCAACACAGTGCTCAAGAGGTAGCAAGAAGGATTTCTGGCGCCGTTGCCGAGGAGGTCTTTGCAAAAGTCAACATACCAAGTACCCATCACATACCCTTATCTCCTACATTACATTATTTGCCATTTGCCTCTCGTTTTCCTCTCCCCCACTTCACCCTTGCCATTTTATTCGCCCTCTCTCTCTCTATCCTCCCTCTCTTTCTCTATTTGCCTCTTTTTGCCTGCTTGCTTTTTGTTTGCTTGTGTGTTAGTTTGCTTGCTTGTCACGATGGCTCTACCTAAATTTGGTGATCTTCACCTTAAAAGATTAGAAGAGATCAAAAGCAATGTCAGGAGCTTTATGGTTTTGCAATTTGAACATAATAGTTTCTTCAGAAACGAGCTTAAGGAACAGAAAAGTTTTATGAGTTTTATGAATAAAGAGCTTGATGATATGTCTAAAGAATTCGATGGTTTGAGATCCCAAATTGCTCGTCTTGAGAAGTTGACCGCTGAAATTTCGGATAAGCAAGCCACCTTAGTTAATAGGATGGCTGCTAAACCGGATTGCTATGAAAATAAAGATGAAGATCTCAAAGTTATTGATGTGTTCCCTATTAAATCTTTGTTTTGCAATATGAATCTTGATAATGATGGGACGGAACATGATCCACCTTTACCTAGAAGGCGTTCCAAGAATTCGGAATTTTTTTAGCTTGATGCTAAAATTGATAAAAGTGGGATGGAAGAAATAAAACCCTAGATGTTGCTAAACCTACTATTATGGATTTCAAGGAATTTAACTATGAAAATTGATCTTTGATTGATTGTATTTCCTTGTTACGATCCGTGCTAAATTCTCCTCACGCTTAGTCAAAATAAAGCACTTACTAAACATATCGTTGATGCCTTGATGCAATCTTATGAAGAAAAACTTGAATTGGAAGTTTCTATCCCTAGAAAACTTTATGATGAGTGGGAACCAACTATTAAAATTAAAATTAAAGATCATGAATGCTATGCTTTATGTGATTTGGGTGCTAGTGTTTCCACGATTCCAAAGACTTTGTGTGATTTGTTAGGTTTCCGTGATTTTGATGATTGCTCTCTAAACTTGCACCTTGCGGATTCCACTATTAAGAAACCTATGGTAAGAATTAATGATGTTCTTATTGTTGCAAATAGGAATTATGTGCCCATAGATTTTATTGTTCTTGACATAGATTGCAATCCTTCATGTCCTATTATTCTTGGTAGACCTTTCCTTAGAACGATTGGTGCAATTATTGATATGAAGGAAGGAAATATTAGATTCCAATTTCCATTAAGGAAAGGCATGGAACACTTTATAGAAAGAAAATTAAATTACCTTATGAATCTATTATGATAGCCACTTATGGATTGCCTACCAAAGATGGCAATACCTAGATCTATCCTTGCTTGTTATGCCTAGCTAGGGGCGTTAAACAATAGCGCTTGTTGGGAGGCAACCCTATTTTATTTTTATTCCTTGCTTTTTTCTCCTGTTTAGTAATAAATAATTTATCTAGCCTCTGTTTTGGTTGTGTTTTTTGTGTTTAATTACTGTTTGTGCCAACTAGAACCGTTGGGAAGACTTGGGGAAAGTCTTGTTACACTTGCTGTAAAAAACAGAAACTTTAGCGCTCACGAGAAATGCTGCCATTTTTATTTGGAAAGTGATATTTAGTTAATTCTTTTTGCAGATGATTAACAGATAAATTCTCACGTCCAGAAATTTATTTTAGAATTTTTAGGGTTCCAGATCTTGCGCTAGCTACAGATTACTACAGACTGTTCCGTTTTTGACAGATTATGTTTTTCATGTCTTGTTTGCTTATTTTGATGAATCTATGGCTAGTAAAATAGTTTATAAACCATAGAGAAGTTGGAATACAGTAGGTTTAACACCAATATAAATAAATAATGAGTTCATTATAGTACCTTGAAGTGGTGTTTTGTTTTCTTTCGCTAACGGAGCTCACGAGATTTTCTACTTTGAGTTTTGTGTTGTGAAGTTTTCAAGTTTTGGGTAAAGATTTGATGGATTATGGAACAAGGAGTGGCAAGATCCTAAGCTCGGGGATGCCCATGGCACCCCAAATATAATCTAAGGACACCTAAAAGCCAAAGCTTGGGGATGCCCCGGAAGGCATCCCCTCTTTCGTCTACTTCTATCGGTAACTTTACTTGGAGCTATATTTTTATTCGCCACATGATATGTGTTTTGCTTGGAGCGTATTGTATGATTTGAGTCTTTACTTTTTAGTTTACCACAATCATCCTTGCTGTACACACATTTTGAGAGAGCCATACATGATTAGAATTTGTTAGAATACTCTATGTGCTTCACTTATATCTTTTGAGTTATATAGTTTTGCTCTAGTACTTCACTTATATCTTTTAAAGCACGGTGGTGGATTTGATGCTCCTTCTTGATTTATACCTCCGCAGCTTTTAGCATTGCGAAGAGCTCATGAATTGTCTTATCCATCCCTTGCTTATTATAGTTCATGAATTGGTCGGCCTGTGACTCATTTAGGGAGACCCATGGATGACTAGTCGTACAAGACAAAAATAACATAATTGTGAAGGACTCCGTGTCCACTGACAAAGCCGGCTAGGATTTGTAACCCTGGGTTCTTGGACTAAGGTAACCCCTTTATCTCTGATATTACAATTCATCCAACATAACTTTAAGGGGAATCCTACAAAATGCTCTGTTAGAATCATACTCGTCGATTAGGAAGAGAGGTGTGAGACAATGCGTGAGAGACATGCCTAAAGATAATGTGCATACAGAAGACACGTAGGCAGGTCTACGTATATAGAAAGGGTCAATGGGGATTGTGCGTGTGTATGCTTGCGAGAGGAAGAGTGCTTGTGACAAAGGTTAGTGAAAACAGTCATAAATGGTTACAAGAGGGAGGGAGGGTTATATCGAGAGCATGTGTGAGAGAAAGACACCTCGGGAGAGAGTGTGTGAGCATGTGTGAGAGACCACCGATGGAGAGTGAAACTACACGTAAAAGACTTTAGTACACATTGATTATAAATATATAAATTGTATCCAAATATTAGGATGGGATCATGAAATTTGCAGTTCACGTAAGGAACGGTCATTGATCCATCAGTCATCTAGATTCTATCGAATTTGAGCATGTCTATGTTATTATTCGACACAATTGATCCACATAGTTAGTATTTTGAACTCCAGACAATGCATCGCTTTAGCAATCGAATATAAACGTGAGTATAGTTCATGTTGTGTGTGTAAAGCACATTATACATACGAAAGATACACAATGAACATTATAAATAGCTACCTATGAACTAGCATACATTTGAATTCAACTTAAGGTGGTTTAAAAAAATCGAATCCAACATGAAGTCCATTCAATTATTCGAATTTGATATCATGGCATTTGTAAATCATACCTAAATTATAGGGGCACCAATCTTTGCTCTGATTTTGTACATAATAGCATATGTAGTCGTGTACAAAATAGATTCAAAATTAGCTCCTCCATTCCAAAATAATTGTAGTTATAGGATTTTCAAGTGTCAAAATTTCAAAAAGAAGCAGATAATTTAATGAGGTTTTCAAACAAACAAGGTCAAATTTAACGTTGTCTATTTAGGCCAATCCTCAAAGTTCAAGAGTACTCTAAACGTGAATGCTTGTGTTTCAAAATTTTGAACGAAGCGTCAAAATAGCCTCTACTCGCCCGAAACCGCGTGAGACCAATGTTTGGTAGTACAAGGAAATTACTTTTCTAATAACTCCGACCCGTGAAACCTACTGGCCCGATGTACAAAGGTCTAAACCGGGGTAGGTTTGTAGCTTCATCTAGACGCCACGCAACCGCCTCCGAAAAACATTCATACACAATGGCCGCCTAAGCACACATGCGTGCGGCCGAAATTGCTCCCGCCCACTATTTGGGACACCTGGGATTACCATCCTACCCCTGACCCGTAGTTGGTCCGAAATTTAAGAGGGGGGCAAAGTGTGTAATTTCCCCAAATTTCAAACAAGTGTGGCCCATCTTCTGTTCAAAAAAGCCAAAAACAAGTGCGTCCCAGACCGAAACATGGTTCTCCCCCCTCCCCCCGCCCACCCGTCCGATTCCCCATTCGTACTCCATGGGCGCAAAAACTACCTCTCCACTAGCCGCGAAACCCCGGCATCCTCCGTCCGCCACCCCATCCCACCCATCAACCTGTCAGGACCCCGATTCCAAGTCACATCGATCTAGCCGGTAACGCCTCATATCACATTGCGGCCTCACGCATGGTATCCCCACGGGTGTCGTCTTACCATGGCCTGGGACCGTTTGCGCCTTTTGGCTCACGTATATGATAGTGTCGCTAGCATTCGTATGACAGAGAACCCGGGCCGACATGGCTAGTCGTGAACCCAAAGCGGCACAGACCTATGGAGACATGCATACATGAATCACATCGAGCATGTCGGTCAACAGCGTGTGAATCCGGGCTGCAGCACTGGGCTAATAGGACTCCGGGTAACCCGGGCTGTAGCAGGCTAGGCAGGACTTCGGAAGTCACCGCGTGACATTTTCCCGAAGGGACAGACATAGGAACGAAATGAAACACATGCCAGCCAGTCAAGTGTCCTGAGCAGTAGTGTTGGGCTAGCAGGACTCCGGTGAACCGGGCTGTAGCGGACTACTATGGCTCAAGGAGCACTAGACTACATTTCCCCATAAGAGAGTTTGCCAAGGATAAACAACTAGATTGTCGGATCCCACACATACCAAGCATTTCAATCATACACACAATATGCTCGATATGTGCAAATACAACATGGCATCACAACAAAACTCTACAACTCAAGTAGTATTCACTAGGCTCCGAAGAGCTAGATATTACAAACATGGGTCTCATGACCCAACATTCAGAGCATACCAGACAAAGCACAGGCGGAAGCTTAATATGTCTGAGTACAGACATCTACAAAAGAAAAAGGCTGAGAAGCCTGACTATCTACCAGATCCTGCCGAGGGCACAAGATCGTAGCTGAGGTATCAAGCTAAACGTCGAAGTCCACACGGAACTACTAGCGAGACTGACGTCTCTCTGCAAAAACATAGAATAGGCAAACGTGAGTACAAATGTACCCAGCAAGACTTACATCAGAACTAACTACATATGCATCGGTATCAACAAAGGGGTAGTGGAGTTTAACTACAGCAAGCCAACTTTGACTCAGTGGCTAACCTGAACTACGACTGCAAGCAACTCTTTTGAGGTGGCGCACACGAGTCCACATATTCACCATATCAATACACCACTATGGATCCGCTTCCGTCTCCCTACGAGAACGCCATCCATAGCACTCACACTTATCTTGCGAGTTTTAGAGTATCCACTTTCACTTGTCAATGAACTGTTATAGGCAACCCAGAAGTCCATTACCGCGGACACGGCTATTCGAATTGATGATGTTAACCCTGCAGGGGTGTACTTCTTCACACAAGCTCTCACCACTTACCGCCGTTTACACGACATGTACTCGGCAACCTTCAAGCGGAAGCCCAACGAGGGTGTCGGCCACGGCCTACCTAAACACTCAAGTCTCTAGTCCAGGTTTATCGCCTATCCAGGTTCCATCCGCAGGGAGTCCAACCGAGGTTTCCACATACGGCCTCGGATGATGTGTACAGGGTTCCGAGACACCAAACGGGCGCCCTGCATGCCCGGCCATGGTGTATCTACCGCATCATAGCCCACCCCTAGGGTCAGCGCTACGCACGGCCGCCAACACATATCTTATAAACACCAGAAACTAGTTGCAACTCCTGGACAGAGGACAAGGGTGATCAAGAAGCCGAGAGGGTCCATTGGTTTTGGGCCCAATACGTGGTAGTAACTGTTTCATGGATCACAAACACAGAACTCAGTTCCTAAGAATGGTTTCAATGAGACAACCCACCATGTACTCCTACATGGCCTCTCACCGCTACATTTACCAAATCGTGTTCACACACTTAGCTCACACACAATAGGGCATGTTCACAACTTTCCAATTCATTCCCGATGAATCAGACCTGACTCAACTCTAAGCAATAGCAGGCATGACAAACAAGCATGAACGAGTAGGCACATCAGGGCTCAAACAATTCCTACTCATGCTAGTGGGTTTCATCTATTTACTGTGGCAATGACAGGTCATGCAGGGGAAAGGGGTTCAACTACCGCACCATGTAACTATTGAATCGTTGCTGTCCTACTGTAGTAAAAGAGAGCAGGAGCGAGAGAGTGGGATTGTATCGGAAGAACAAGGGGGTTTTGCTTGCCTGGCACTTCTGAAGATGATATAACTCTTCATCGGTGTCACTGAACTCATCGTCGGAACGAACGTCTACCGAGAGGGAACAACCACCGACAAACACAAAAGGAACCGCAATCAATGCAATGCACATACATATGAATGATATGTCATATTAAGGTACTGAATTGACCTAGTGCAACAGTTAGTCATATTCATTGAAGTGGAATTCAAACCTATAGCAAATTCCAACTCCAAAACCAATTACCATTTATTCCATAATCATGAATTGTCCTATTCAGTGAGGTTAACTTGTTCAAACATGCATGAAAATGCCATATTCAGATTCTTTGGATTTTTCTGATAATTTTTCATATATAAATTATTTCATTTGGAGTTATGGTTGATTTTATATGATTTTTAGAAGTTTAAAACATTTTCTGGAATTTCCTGGATTAAATTAAACCCAGAAAATAGATTATTGCGTCAGCACTTCGTCATGCTGACCTCAGCAGGTCAACAGAACTGCCCCGGGTCAAACCTGACGTGTGGGGTCCATACGTCAATGACACTGGGCTGGTTTGTGTGGATGACAGGTGGGACCGGTCAATGTTGACTTGACCAAAGTCAAAGCTGACATGTGGGGTCCACACATATTAGTACTAATCTTAACAGAAAATTAGACTAACTTAATTAGTCACAGGGTCCCACACATCAGTGGCTCTAGAGGGGTCATTAGTGGGCTCATTAGCAACTAATGATGTCGCCACGTCGGCCTCGTCGGAATCTGGCCGGCGGCAACCATTCCGCACGGTGGAGGCATCGGGTTTTGCCATCCGGCGACCATTGGGCTCGCGGTTTGGCCCTATGGGTTGCTGTACATGCACCACATCCAACGGAGCAGGCCGCTGGGTGAGGAGAAATCGGGAACTACGGCGGCGACCACTTGGGCGGCGGCCGGAGCTACGGGCGTGCTCGAGTTGGAGCTAGGGGGCACGTGGGGAGGAGCTGGTGGGCGCTACGGGCCCCTGGAGCCGCGTTGAGCACAGCGGTGTGCTCGGCTTCGAGCTACGTTTGCTCTAGCCACGGTGGCGACGAAGCGCAACGGCGGCGAGCTTCGGTGACGGCGGGGAACGGCGCTACGGCAAGGCAACGACGTGGGGAAGAGTGGGTAACGACGGCGGAGCTCACAGCGAGTCGGACGGCGGTCTCAGTGGGCTCGGGGACGGCCTGATGGTGATGAATCAAGCGGCGGGGATCGCCGGCATCGAGGTTGAAGAAGACGTCCGGGACGGCGATGCGGTGCTCCCCCGCTTGTTTGGCTCGGCGTGGACGAGGAGGGCGAAGATGCGAAGCTCGGGGTCGCGGAGAGGGAGCAAGGGAGTGGTTGTGGCCGCGGCGAACAGCGTCGATGCGCTCCGGCTTGTTCGGTCGGCCATGGGAGAGAGAGCAGAGGGGAGGGGAGAGGTTGCGGGCGAGGGAGAGAGAGGTCAGGGGTCTCTGGGCGTCTCCAGGCACGAGGGAGAGGCAGGAGGTGGCAAGCAGGAGCTGGATCCTGCGGCCTGCGCGCGCTCTCTCGCGGCGACAGTAGGAGCTTTGGGGCAAGGGGAGGAAGACGACAGGAGGAGCCCCTGGTGGGCTGGGCTGGCTTTGCCAAGTGTTGGGCCGGTTGGTGGGCTGCACAGGTGAGGCCAGGTACGATTCCTTTTCTATCTTTTATTTCAGTTTTCTATTTCTTTTATTCTGTTTTGAATTAGTAAAAATACTAATCCACTTTGTAAAATCCTGAAAATAATTGTGGGTAGTGTTTGGATTATTTCCAACAACCCAAAACTAGTTTCAGAGTTATTAGAGCATTTAAAAATATTTATAGGATTTAAATGCTCCAATTCAAATACGATATGAGTTAATTCAAAGATCCAGAATGTCCTGGAAATATATTCATCATTTTTGGCAGAGGTTTTCACATTTATCAAAAATCATGAACATTTTCAAAGGATATTTTGGGATATCTAAAAATATTTTACTCAGCCTAGTTAAATTCATTTGGTGCTAGGGTTTCAACAATCCCCATTTCAAGTTTCATGAAATTTAAACATGATGCATGGATGCAATGCCACTAGTTACAAGCAAACTCTAGGGCTGTGACACAACTGCCGCCCTCCTCCATCACGCCGGAGCCGATACCCCGACGTTGTCGTCCACCGCAACCTCAACCGCAACGCCCTCCACGGCTAGTAGTTGAAGCCAAGGCTGAGCCGTCCGTACCCGAGCCAGTTCAACCACGCCGTCCTGCGCCTCACCGCTGCCGCTCCAACTTCACCACCCTCCACCGCACCGGATCTGTTCCTGCTACGCCGTCCTTCACCGCCTTGGATCTGCTTCGCCTCCACTGATATACGGCCACGGCAGCACAGTCAACAATTTGGCCATGGGCTTGTCCAAGGATCGACAGTTCTCCAAAACATCGGTTCCCTTGGGAGAAAAAAGAAGATCGCCGCAACATATGGAGGAGACCACGCTGGAAACCGATAAGGGTACTCCTCTTCCCTTATTCGTGCAAATCTTATGTGTCTGCTTGCACGGTATTCATCCCACAGAAGACACTAGTTGACCGCTTCTTCTTGATACTAGATGTTCCTAGTAACTCACGATGCACAAGGTTTCTCCTCATATACTATTTCACCTTAGCTAGAGGCAAGGTTGGAAAAAGCGGTAGGCGTAAGCGAGGCGGTTGTCCTTCGCCTAGTGCCTAGGCGGTGCTTAAACGCCCTAGGCGTAGCCTAGGCGATTATATGTGTATTCTATTAATTTAGGGCATATAAGTACGTTAACGATCAGCTACTACGATTGGAATATGGCCCTTTTGGTATATCAGTGCAATATGGCATGATTTCTCGTTTGGGTAGACAATTTCTTACTTGCTCTGCCTAGACTTCTGCTTATGCCCTAGGCGAGGCGTTGGGCCATTGCCTAGTGCCTAGGCGTGCCTAAGCGCCTCCTAGGCACTGCCTTTTCCAATTGAGGCTAGAGGTCCGTCGCCCCCCTGAATTTCAATTCCTGGTCAGTTGATTCCCAGTTAACGGAAGCATTCCCCGGCGTAACAGGCGCTAGTCCGCTGATACGTCTCCAATGTATCTATAATTTATGAAGTATTCATGCTATTATATTATCAACCTTGGATGTTTTATATGCATTTATATGCTATTTTATATGATTTTTGGGACTAACCTATTAACCTAGTGCCCAGTGCCAGTTTCTGTTTTTCCTTGTTTTTGAGTTATACAGAAAAGGAATAGCAAATGGAGTCCAATTGACATGCCAATTTTTGATGATTTTTTATGGACCAAAAGAAGACCCCGGAGTAAAAGAGTTGTTCCAGGAGAGTCTCGGGGCGTCCACAAGGGTGCCCCCCCAGGCGCGTGGGCCTGCCTCGTGGACGCCTCGGGCACCTCCTTGACGTGAGACCGACGCCAAAAATTCCTATAAATACAGAAACCTCGGAAAATTAACCTAGATCGGGAGTTCCGCCGCAAGAAGCCTTTGTAGCCACCGAAAACCAATCTAGGCCCTCTCTGGCACCCTGCCGGAGGGGGCCATCATCACCGGAGGGCATGGAGGAGGATCCCGGAGAGGCCATCATCACCATGAAGGCCAATGACCAGAGGGAGAACTTCTCCCCATCTAGGGGGGAGGCCATGGAGGAGGAAGCACAAGGGGGAGAACCTCTCCTCCTCTCTCTTGGTGGCACCGGAGTGCCATCGAGAGGGGAATCATCGCCGTGGTGATCTTCTTCATCAACATCACCATCATCATCACCATCCTCATCTCTTTTACGCGGTCCACTCTCCCGCACCCCGCTGTAATCCCTACTTAAACATGGTGCTTTATGCCACATATTATGATCCAATGATGTGTTGCCATCCTATGATGTTTTGAGTAGATATCTTTTGTCTTTGGGTTGATTGATGATATAGATTGGTATGAGTTGTATGTTTTACTTTGATGTTGTCCTATGGTGCCCTCCGTGTCGCGCAAGCGTGTGGGGTTCTCGCTGTAGGGTGTTGCAATACATTCATGATTCGCTTATAGTGGGTTGGTGAGTGACTGAAACACAAACCCGAGTAAGGGGGTTGTTGCGTATGGGAATAAAGAGGACTTTATGCTTTAATGCCATGGTTGGGTTTTACCTTAATGATCTTTAGTAGTTGCGGATGCTTGCTAGAGTTCCAATCATAAGTGCATATGATCCAAGTAGAGAAAGTATGTTAGCTTATGCCTCTCCCTCATATGAAACTGCAATAGTGATTACCAGTCTTGTTAACGATTGCCTAGGACAATTCCGCACACCGATCCACCATTATTCCACACTCGCTATTTATAATATTTGGTAATATATTCTAACTTTATGATAACAGCCCCTACTTTTATATTTTATCTCTCTGATATCATGCAAAGTTATCCTCTCCATACCCACAACGTAGTTTTATTTCTCGTTTCTAGTTGGAAGCAAATGTTCGGTGTACGTAGAGTCGTATCAGTGGTGGATAGGGCTTGAGAGAATATTGATCTTACCTTTAGCTCCTTATGGGTTCGATACTCCATACTTATCACTTCCACCTTTGGAAATTGCTACGATGATTCCTTGCACTTGGGGATTATCAAGCTCTTTTCTGGCACCATTGCCGGAGAGCAATAGCGTGGGGTTCATATTCTCGTGTGTGCTTGTTTGCTTTCTTCACTAAGTAGATTCTGTTTTTCCTTTTTTGTTTCTGTTTAGTTGTGGGTGAAACATACAATTTTTTTTAAAGAATGAAAATACAAAAAAAATTACTTGCTTTTCATGCCTAAAAAGTTTTTCAAAAAGAGAAGTGATTGGAAAGTTATGCATTGAAGAAGTGAGGGTTGACCTTGAGCACTCGTGTTCATGCTCACGGAAACAATGTAGATTTTTCATGGAAGTTTCTCTGTAAATAATTATCCCCTTATATATATCCATTATATTATAAAAATAATGTGCCGAGCTTTGGTTTTAGGATGATTAGATTGCTTGTTTACTATGTGCAGAACAAAAACAGAAACTCTGGCTGTAGCGCGTGATTTTACATTTTTTAATGGAAAGTAAACTGGGTCTAAAACTTTTTGCACTTTACTTATGTACAAAATTTTCAAATTTTCAAATTTATTTCATAATTTTGGAGTTACAAAAGTTTACTAAACCTTCATATTACTACAGACTGTCCTGTTTTAGACAGATTCTGTTTTCGTGTGTTGTTTGCTTATTTTGATGAATCTATGGGTAGTATCGGGGGGTATGAACCATGGTGAAGTTGGAATACAGTAGATATAGTTCTAATATGAAATTGGAATGAGTTTGCAACAGTACCTAAAGTTAGTGATTTGCTTTATTATACTAACGGATCTCACAAAGTTTTTATTAAAGTTTTTTTGTGGATGAAGTGTTCGAAGAACGAGGAGTTACTGATGTGATAAGAATAAAGAGAGGCAAGAGCTCAAGCTTGGGTATGCC
Organism: Triticum aestivum; assembly: GCF_018294505.1. Classification (NCBI taxonomy): domain Eukaryota; kingdom Viridiplantae; phylum Streptophyta; class Magnoliopsida; order Poales; family Poaceae; genus Triticum; species Triticum aestivum. The sequence goes on from NC_057803.1 coordinate 44,599,179, forward strand.
CAAGGCACCCCAAGTAAATATTCTAAGGATACTCAAGCATCTAAGCTTGGGGATGCCCCGGTTGGCATCCCATCTTTCTTCTTCAACAATTATCATTATACCTCGGTTTTTGTTTCGTTCACATGATTTGTGTCCTTTGTTTTTTTGTTCTTCCTTTATGAACCATGCTAGTATGAGATAGCCCTTCATTGATTTATAGAATGCTTCATGTGCTTCACTTATATCTTTTAAGTATGATCTTATAGAATTGCTCTTTGTGCTTCACTTAAATCTTTTGAGTATGGTTTTATAGAATGCTTCGTGTGCTTCACTTATACATTTTGAGCTTGGACATTGGTTAGTTGATATTAAATGTAGAATGCTCCATGAACTTCACTTATATCTTTTGGAGTATGAATAATAATATCATCCAAAGCAGGTTTGGAAGAGTGTCAACTCTAGGAACTAGTGATCCCGCTATTCCGAATGAGAAGAATTTTGCTTATGTGGAGAGTAGAAAATTTTCTATGCTTGTAGATCATGAAAAGAATGCTTTATGTGATGGTTATGTTGTTGGATTCATTCATGATGCTACTGAAAATTATTATGAAGGAGGAATATATGCTTGTAGGAGTTGCAATAATATCAAGTTTCCTCTCTATGTGCTTAAAGTTTTGAAGTTATCATTGTTTTCCTTCCTATGCTAGTTGATTCTTGTTCCCATAAGTTGTGTACTCACAAAATCCCTAGGAATAGGAAGTGGGTTAGGTTTAAATTTGCTAGTAATATTCTTCATGATGCTCTCTTTATGTTTCAATTCTTATCTTTTATATGAGCATCATTGAAATCATCATGCCTAGCTAAAAGACATTAAAGAAAAGCGCTTGTTGGGAGACAACCCAATATTTACCCTTATTGTTTTTGTGTGTTTACATGATTAAGATACTATATTAATCATGTTTTATAGCTTTTGTTTCAATAAAGTGCCAAGTAAGACCTTTGGGAAGACTTGGGTGAAAGTTAATGTGATCTTGCTGTAAAAAAAACAGAAACTTTGCGCTCACGAGATTAGCTGCCATTTTTTACAGAAGAGTGCTTTGGTCCTGATTCTTTTTGCAGAAGATTAATAGACAAATTCCTCACGTCCACCAATTTATTTCATAATTCTTTGAGTAGCATAAGTATGGTTGGTGTTCAGATTATTACAGACTGTTCTGTTTTTGACAGATTCTGTTTTCATTGCATAGTTTGCTTGTTTTCAAGTTTCTATGGCTTATATTTATCAATATAAATTGTAGAAATGATATGGTACAGTAGGAATTGTGTGGGAACAATTATGATCCTTGTCTTTGACAGTGCCAAAGTGAATGGTTTACTCTTTATCATACTAACCTATCTCACGAAGTTCCGTTAAGTTTTGTGTGATTGAAGTTTTCAAGCTTTGGGTGAGATATCGATATGAAGAGAATAAAGAGTGGAAAGACCCTAAGCTTGGGGATGCCCAAGGCACCCCAAGGTAATACTCAAGGAAGACTGAAGTGCCCAAGCTTGGGGATGCCCCGGAAGGCATCCCCTCTTTCATCTTCAAAACTATCGGTATACCTTACTCGGAGCTATATTTTTATTCGTCACATGATATGTGTTTTGCTTGGAGCGTATTTTCAATTTTACTTTCTCTTTGAATAAAATCATTGGATATGAATTATTAAATAAAAAAGAATCCTCCCATGGCTAGTTAATTATTTGACCAGTGTCCTTCACTATTATCTTTTGGAGTAGTTTGTCATTTACTCACGTGCTTCATGTATATCCTATGAGTAAATGGTTGAATAATTGAATATCATAAATCTGAATTTATATATGTTTCACATGCTTATACCATGGGAAGTAATGACTTCACATAGAATAAGTATAGGTAGTAAACTTATTGAAAGTTAGCAAACGTAGAATTGGTCATTTGAACAATTCATGAAAGAATATTGAAGGAAGAGAGATTTCACATATAAATATACTATCTTGGACATCTTTTGTAATTGTGAAAACTCATTAAAATATGACATGCTAAAAGGTTGATGTCGGACAAGGAAGACAACATAATGGGTTATGTTTTCTTATATCCGAAATAAAGTATATTGTCTTGGATCATCCAACATGTTGAGCTTGATTTTCCCCCTCATGCTAGCCAAATTCTTTGCACCAAGTAGAGATACTACTTGTGCTTCAAACATTCTTTAAACCAGTTTTGCCATGAGAGTCCACCCTACCTACCTATGGATTGAGCAAGATCCTTCAAGTAAGTTGTCATCGGTGCATGCAATAAAAATTGCCCTCTAAATATGTATGATCTATTAATGTGGAGAAAATAAGCTTTATACGATCTTGTGATGTGGAGGAAATAAAAGTGACGGACTGCGTAATAAAGGTTCATATCACAAGTGGCAATATAAAGTGACGTTCTTTTGTGTTAAGATTTCGTGCATCCAACCATAAAAGCGCATGACAACCTCTGCTTCCCTCTGCGAAGGGCCTATCTTTTACTTTTATCTTCTACCTTATGCAAGAGTCATGGTGATCTTCACCTTTCCTTTTTACATTTTATCCTTTGGCAAGCACATTGTGGTGGAAGGATCATGATATATATATTTATATATATATATATATATATATATATATATATATATATATATCCAATTGGATGTAAGTTATCATAAACTATTATTGTTGACATTACCCTTGAGGTAAAAGGTTGGGAGGCGAATCTATAAGCCCTTATCTTTCTTTGTGTCCGATTAAAACTTTGAACCCATAAATATCACGTGAGTGTTAGCAATTGTGAAATATTAAATGATAGTTGAGTATGTGGAGTTTGCTAAATCAAAGCTCTGACATAGACCCTTCCTAAAAATAAAATGAATTGCAATTGTTTGATGACTGAGAATATAGTTTGTTAGTTTCAAGAAAGTTTGTGATCTATACTTTATTATGTGAATAGCTTGTTAATTGATCATGAAAACTTTTGTGAAGATGAGCTACTGTTATGATATATAATGATGCTAGAAAAAGTGATTGGAAGTATCATTGATGAAACTTATGCACTTGTTAACATTCACACTTCATAAATTATTTCTTTTATCATTTACCTACTCGAGGACGAGCACGAATTAAGCATGGGGATGCTGATACGTCTCCAACATATCTATAATTTATGAGGTATTCATGCTATTATATTATCAACCTTGGATGTTTTATATGCATTTATATGCTATTTTATATGATTTTTGGGACTAACCTATTAACATAGTGCCCAGTGCTAGTTTCTGTTTTTCCTTCTTTTTGAGTTATACGGAAAAGGAATATCAAACAGAGTCCAATTGACGTGCCAATTTTTGATGATTTTTTATGGACCAAAAGAAGACCCCGGAGTAAAAGATTTGGGCCAGGAGAGTCCCGGGGCGTCCACGAGGGTGCCCCCCCAGGCGCGTGGTCCTGCCTCGTGGACGCCTCGGGTACCTCATTGACGTGAGGCCGATGCCAAAAATTCCTATAAATACAGAAACCTCGGAAAATTAACCTAGATCGGGAGTTCCACCACCAGAAGCCTCCGTAGCCACCGAAAACCAATCTAGGCCCTCTCTGGCACCCTGCCGGAGGGGGCCATCATCACTGGAGGGCATGGAGGAGGATCCCGAAGGGGCCATCATCACCATGAAGGCCAAGGACCAGAGGGAGAACTTCTCCCCATCTAGGGGGGAGGCCATGGAGGAGGAAGCACAAGGGGGAGAACCTCTCCTCCTCTCTCTTGGTGGCACCGAAGTGCCATCGGGAGGGGAATCATCGCCGTGGTGATCTTCTTCATCAACATCACCATCATCATCACTATCCTCATGTCTTTTACGCGGTCCACTCTCCCGCACCCTACTGTAATCCCTACTGAAGCATGAGGCTTTATGCCACATATTATGATCCAATGATGTGTTGCCATCCTATGATGTTCTGAGTAGATATCTTTTGTCTTTGGGTTGATTGATGATCTAGATTGGTATGAGTTGTATGTTTTACTTTGATGTTGTCCTATGGTGCCCTCCATGTCGCGCAAGCGTGTGGGGTTCCCGCTGTAGGGTGTTGCAATACATTCATGATTCGCTTATAGTGGGTTGGTGAGTGACTGAAACACAAACCCGAGTAAGGGGGTTGTTGCGTATGGGAATAAAGAGGACTTGATGCTTTAATGCCATGGTTGGGTTTTACCTTAATGATCTTTAGTAGTTGTGGATGCTTGCTAGAGTTCCAATCATAAGTGCATATGATCCAAGTAGAGAAAGTATGTTAGCTTATGCCTCTCCCTCATATGAAACTGCAATAGTGATTACCGGTCTTGTTAACGATTGCCTAGGACAATTCTGCACACCGATCCACCATTATTCCACACTCGCTATTTATAATATTTGGTAATATATTCTAACTTTATGATAACAGCCCCTACTTTTATATTTTATCTCTCTGATATCTTGCGAAGTTATCCTCTTCATACCCACAATGTAGTTTTATTTCTCGTTTCTAGTTGGAAGCAAACGTTCGGTGTACATAGAGTCATATCAGTGGCAAATAGGGCTTGAGAGAATATTGATCTTACCTTTAGCTCCTTGTGGGTTTGACACTCCATACTTATCACTTCCACCTTTGGAAATTGCTACGATGGTTCCCTACACTTGGGGATTATCATCCTCCTAGTACGCCAGGGAAGCGGTGCCTCGGTGTTTATCTTAGAGGCGTGTGGGGCCTAGAGCTACTAGCGCCCGACCTGGAGGTCGGCCTGGATTAAAGGGATGGCCTAGGGGCGCTGCCAAGCACGGCGGTGGTGTGAGGTCGAGCGGAGGGCGGGGTGGCGGAGGCAGGGGTTTAGGCCGGTGGTCGCTGGCAGTTCGAGAAAGATCGTCAATAGTGACCGACGGGAGGTAGACGAAGGCCATCTGCCCGTTCCTTATAGATCAGACGGTTCATTAAAAAAATTGACTGACCTATTTATTTTCAGTCGACTGTTATCTTGATATGACCACATGTGGTGGTGTGCTGGAGGAGTACCTGCATTTCCTGTGCTCATATATTACAAAATCATACGGAGTAGAATCTAATTTTGTTTGCCATGCAATGTTGTAGAGCTATCATATGTCTCCTGTCATTTATTTTTCAGCCACCTGCTATCTGCTACTTTTACAGTGCACTAGTTCTGCACACACTTCACTCATACTCTCACTATTGTGTTTTTATGCAAGGTTATTTCAGAGTCTGCCTCGAGAGAAGCAGCAAAGAAAAGAGAGAAGTTGCTCCAGCTTTCTACGCGGGTAAGCACGACACGTTACAGCGCTGTGACGCCCAGATAATTAAGCTACAGTAACTCCACGCTAAAGATGCCAAGTCAGCATGCTTACTAAGCTAATTGCCCTTTGATTGAAAACGAATTCAAATTCAAAATTAAATTGCAAGTCAAAATTATACTTTTCAAAAAATGCAAACAAAATAGTTCATGTTTTGGCAAATAATCCCTAAGTATTTATCATGTAGAAACCAACCTCTTTTGACTTCCCTTCCCCCCCCCCCTAGAAAATCAAACAGTGGACCAATAACGCTTAAGTGGCCCATTTAAATTCAAACTGAAATTAAGGCCTTTCGAAAATAATCTAAAACCCTGTGGATAGTTCCACAATATTACAAAGTATTTATGAGACAAGTTTCTTATGTGACACATTTATTTGGATCTAAAACAAATCAAAACAGAAAGTTTAAAAGAAAAGAAAATGAAGAAAATGCTAGACACTTAGGCCTACTACTACAGGAGGAGGCCCAACCCACGTCCACGTCTCCTGCTACCTCTCGCTACAGTGGGAGCAGGGGGATCGGGCGGCCATCCACGCCTCCCTAGCCGCCGTGTCGAGCATCCAGTACCTCCATGAGGAGGATAAGGTCACCCCGACCCAGTAGACGAAAACCCTAGCCCCAAATCCCTCTGCCTCTCTCTCTCTCTCTTTCGATTCGGAAGTTCACCCGAGAGCTACTCGTCATGGACATCGTCGTCGTCACGGCCACCGACTCCCCTGGCGCCTGAAAAGTTGTCCAGGAGTTGCACCATGGACGTCTCCTTCGGCTACTTCTACCGATTCGAGTGGGGAAGCACTGGATCGCCGGGATCGACGCGTCTTCCTCGCCTACAGGCGCCGCTGCCCCGCGCCCGATCTACCTCACCGAAGCTCCTCTGCCCTGCCGGATGCGTCCTCGGCCTTCCCCTGTGAGCTCCACCCCCATTCCCCTCGATCCCCCCTCTGTTCGTTGCTCTATTGCGCCGCCCAAGTTTCGGCCGATGGACACGGTCACCGCGACCATGTTACGCTCACCGCACCCGCGCCCTGCATCCTGGCCGCCTAGTGCGCGTCCTGGCCGTGCCGACACGCCCTCTGTCCGCAGCACAGGCCACTCGGCCCGCGCCCTGACCGGCGCCCGACCGTGCTCGCGCGTGGCCGCGCCCATCCGCTGCCGCGCTGCTGCTTCCGGCCGCCGCTGCCGCTGCTTTGTTTTAGCTGTTGTCGCTGCCTTGTTCTGTTACTTGCAGCGGGGCTGCTCTGCTTGCCACTGCGTGCACTCCTGCTTGCTGCGGCCTACTGCGTTGCTGCTTGCCTCGCGCCCATGGCTGCTACTGCCGCAGGCTGCTGTTGTTGGAGCTGGCCATGGCGCTCTGTGTGTGGCCGTGAGATGTGCGTGTGTGTGCTATGTGTGTGTGCGTGAGTGTGTGTTATGTGTGTGTGGCCGTGAGATATGCGTGTGTGTGTGCTATGTGTGTGTGCGTGAGTGTGTGTTCTGTGTGTGTGGCCGGCTCAAATAGTAGACTAGTTTAGGGACTGATTTAGTTAGTTAGTCTAATTAGTAGTACTAGTTGATTAGTCCATTAGTAGATGACATGTGGACCCCCTGATACTTTACAGAAAAACAAATTTTAAGAGAAGCCTAAGTCAATGACATGTGGCCCCTACACTGTTCATATGTTGACTTGTCAATATTTGACTGGGTCAACCCAACCACACTGACCCCACTGGCATACACTATGGCTAGAATAGCACTAGGTGACAAAAGTATTTTGCTGTTTTATTTTCAAATTAAAAGAATTCTGTAAACTCGGAAAATCAATGAAAACTTTGCAAATTAATATAAAATAAACCGTACCTCGAATGAAAATACTCTATACATGAAAGTTTCTCAGAACAACGAGACGATCTCGAATACGCAGTCCGTTCATCCGTCACACGTCCCTAGCATAGCGTACACGCGACTTTCCCCCTCCGAATCATCTGTCCGAAAACGCGAAACACCGGGGATATTTTCCCGGATGTTTCCCCCCTTCACCAGTATCACCTCATACCGCGTTAGGTCACCTCTAGCACCGCATATTGCCATGTTATGCTCTGTGATGCTTTGATTGCTCTGTTATTTATTGTGTTCCCCTCCATTACTTCTTTCAGGTAGACCCCGAGACCGTTGTTAGTACCCCTGTGATCGACTACATCGACGACGAACCCTTCTTGCCAGAGCAACCAGGCAAGCCCCCCTTGATCACCAGATATCGCCTACTCTACTCTCTATACTGCTTGGATTAGAGTAGTGTAGCATGTTACTGCTTCCAGTTAATCCTATCCTGATGCATAGCCTTTCCTTGCTACTACTGTTGTTACCTTTACCTGCAATCCTAATGCTTAGTATAGGATGCTAGTTTACCATCAGTGGCCCTACATTCTTGTCTGTCTACCATGCTATACTATCGGGCCGTGATCACTTGGGAGGTGGTCACGGGTATATACTTATACATAATATATGATACTTGTGGTGATTAAAGTCGGGTCGGCTCGTAGGAGTACCCGCGAGTGATTCCGATGTTGGGGGCTGAAGGGGCAGGTGGCTCCATCCCGGTAGAGGTGGGCCTGAGTTCCCGCAGGCCCCCGACTATTACTTTGTGGTGGAGCGACAGGGCAGGTTGAGACCACCTAGGAGACAGGTGGGCCTGGCCCTGGTTGGCGTACGTGGTTATTTCCGAATAACACGCTTAACGAGATCTTGGTATTTGATCTGAGTCTGGCTACTGGCCTATAAGCACTAACCATCTATGCGGGGACAGTTATGGTCACTCGACGTCGTGGTATTAGCCAAAGCCTTCGTGACGTCAACGACTGAGCGGCGCGCGCCGGGTTGGACCGCGTATTGCAACTTCCTTTGTAATGGAGGTTGCTAGGTCTGCTCACCGGCCGCGTACACAACGTGCAGGTGTGCAATGGGCGATGGGCCCAGACCCCTGTGCCATAGAATTTAGACCGGCGTGCTGACCTCTCTGTTGTGCCTAGGTAGGGTTGCGACGTGTTGATCTTCCGAGGCCGGGCATGACCCAAGAAAGTGTGTCCGGCCAAATGGGATCGAGCGTGTTGGGTTATGTGGTGCACCCCTGCAGGGAAGTTAATCTATTCGAATAGCCGTGATCTTCGATAACACGACAACTTGGAGTTGTACCTTGACCTTATGACAACTAGAACTGGAAACTTAATAAAACACACCCTTCCAAGTGCCAGATACAACCGGTGATCGCTCTCTCACAGGGCGACAAGGGGAGAATCATCGGTTAGGATTATGCTACACGATGCTACTTGGTGAACTTACCACTACTCTCTTCTTCTGCTGCAAGATGGAGGTTACCAGAAGCGTAGTCTTCGAAAGGACCAGCTATCCCCCTTTTATTCCGACATTCTGCAGTTCAATGCACATATGATACCCTTATTCCATTTGATACCAATGCATACATATGTAGTGTAGCTCCTTGCTTGCGAGTACTTTGGATGAGTACTCATGGTTGCGTTGCTCTCTCTTTTCCCCCTTCCTACACCCGATTGTTGCGACCAGATGTTAGAGCCCAGGAGCCAGACGCCACCGTCGACGACGACTACTACTAATCAGGAGGTGCCTACTACTACGTGCAGCCTGGGGACGACGACCAGGAGTAGTTTAGGAGGATCCCAGGCAGGAGGCCTGCGCCTCTTTCGACCTGCATCCCAGTTTGTGCTAGCCTTCTTAAGGCAAACTTGTTTAACTTATGTCTATACACAGATATTGTTGCTTCCACTGACTCGTCTATGATCGAGCTCTTGTATTCGAGCCTTCGAGGCCCTTGGCTTGTAATATGATGCTTGTATGACTATTTATTGTAGAGTTGTGTTGTGATAACTTCCCGTGAGTCCCTGATCTTGATCGTACACGTTTGCGTGTATGATTAGTGTACGATCGAATCGGGGGCGTCACAAGTTGGTATCAGAGTCAACTTCCTGTAGGAATCCCCCTTCCACACTCCTTGGCCGAAGTCGAGTCTCGACATTGCAAAACTTTTTACTAACATGGATGTGTGCCTTACGGGCCCACGTCGCCATTTGGGTGGTATTAGGATCTTTTACTCCTCGATCCTTACTCTGGGACTCTGATCTCTGTTCTATTCGGTTTAAATGATCTTACAAATTATAACTCTAGGTTCTCGTCACCACTTTCTCTCAGAGAGCCCCTTCCATCCAGATGATCGCTGGCTGCACCAGATGATTTCGAAGTTACTCTCCGATGTTCCCCCGAGATTTGGTGCATGTTGCTTTTGCAATTCCCTATCATCGCTACCACTATGGATAACCACGTACACTTGCCATTCATACAATCATTCCCCGTTGATCTTGTTATTACAATATACCCCAAAATTTTCTCTATTATTCCGAGTATACTTTGTGCCTACTGCCTTGCAGTCCCTTGCCACATAAATACCCCTATGGATAATTCCTCGCACTTGCCGAGTATCCGGTCATCCCTAGTTGTTCATGTGTTTCACAAAAGTCCTCGAAATACCATTCGATTTTCTGGAAAACCTCAATAGCCCATTGCTCTTGAATTCCTTTCCTTCCTGCATTATGGTTAATTCCATACTTCTAGTAATCTCCGTTGACATCCTCTGTCACTATCATTTCGAGTCACTTGATTCGATATGTTGCGAATTCTCGCAATCCTCAATCGGATCCTAGGATTCATCCTTCCAGCTCAAACGTCATTTTGAACATGAGCTGGTCCTCGACCAATCAAGTTGTCGTCGAATGTACCCCTAAGTCTATTCAACTTATCCATCCCTAATCAGAGCATTGCTTATGATCCCTTGTTTTGGAATTCATACTTCCTTTGCAATTGAGCTATGAATTAAGTCAGGTGTTTCTATCATCTGATCTCCTTGCATTCTTTCTTCTTCTGGTTGAGTACCAATTCTTGCATCAGATCCCTTATGGACCACCAGATCCTTTGTTGGATTTTATCCGACAACGTCCATTATATTCAATAACCTTGTGAGCCTTTCCTCGGATACATAATGCCTTTGGTAAATTGTATCCTCTGCTTTCTCAACCATGCTCTGCCTTCGAGCTTGAGTTATTTACTCCTGAAGTTTCAGGTTTACGTTCCAAAGAGTCCCCGATGGGTTGAACCTATGCCTTTTCTAATATGTGTGAACCCGAAAGTTTTCACGAGACATACTCTTCTGGTGCTTCGCCATATAAAATTTCAACACTACAACTTCTTCGTAAACGAGAAGTGAATGAAAGGTTATGCATTATAGAAGTGGGAGTCGACCTTGAACTTTGTGTTCATGCCCATGGACCCGATGTGGAACTTATCATGGAAGCTTCTCGCAAAATATTTAATCATTTGGGTAATTCTTTTGGTGTCATTAAATTGGATCCCTTGCAGCTATGGTTCCGAACATATTGTTCTTCCTTGATCCCATTTCTCGGCCAAGTTTAAGCATTTGTCTTCTGCGGATCAATGCCCCAATCCAACCTTTATTTCGATCTACCTTCGAGTATACCCCCCTGGTATCTCGAGGATATCAATCGATTGCACTATATCTTATGCATTCCTGATGAAGTAGCGCCTTTCCCCGTCATAGTCACTCCATGGGTTCTGGGTTGTCATCAACCGAGAACACCAATTAGTGAATCGAATCACCCCTGTGATTCAGTACTCCTAGTACTTTGTGGTTGAGAAGTTTAATACTCCATCACGTCATTCCTAGTCTGATCGACTATATCATTTTGTTCTAAATTTTAATTGTGCTACCTGGTCCTTCTTCCCGGAGCACAATTTTCGATGATGAGATAACCTTATGCCGATCTTCCTCGTCGTATCATTTCACCTTGAACAGCAAGATCGATTTCGAGTTTGGGTCGTACCTTTGGTTCCAATAACCTTTTGCTTCATCATTCCTTTGACTTGATGTCATCGCCGATCGATTACATCTTCATGAAACCTTTCGAAAAATGTGTCATGATCATAATCAACATTCTGAGTGTTTCCAGGATATCAGTTGAATTCATGATGAGAGATATCATCCCTGCCCCCACGATGATTGTGTTAACATCGACAACATTCTTGCATTTCCGCAACACAAAACTGGTTCACGGTTTGTGTTGTACCTTGAGTTCCTTGCTATCCAACTTATGTTATGTTCTACCTTGGAGTATTACCATCTTTTATGTCAATAATGTTGTGAGAATTTCACCACCTCTTAAGAATTCTTGATATAGTAATACTTCTCGTCATCTCCGTTCATATCTTGGTCCCCGTGTTGTTTCTAACCAGGATACGAGCCATTTAACTTTGATGTGTAATTTCAAAACTTCTATCAACCATATTGCTTGAAGTTAATGGTTGATAGCTTGATTCTTAGTCTATTGGTTATTGAATCACCATTCTAACATTGATTTTGCTACCTAACCCATATTTCGGGTGCACCCTTCAACCAATGTTAATTGTGTTTGTTTTCCTCGAGCATACATCATTATATCATTTGATCTGGCAAATGTTATGTCCTTGTTCATATAATTGTGGAAATCCATCTTTTTGGGAATCTCAATGAATTGGCGCTGAGTCCATCAACCACCTCCTCACCCTCTCCTTGATTTAATGATGAACTCTTGTTTCGGAACTCGCGTCCATAGTTCATTTACCGAGGATATTACAATATCATCTCATCAATTTGTGTTGCACTTTTCTTCTCATGCATCTTGAGTCTGAGATATCCTGACACCAATCAGATCTGAATCTCGGTCAGATATGATGGTTGGAACATATTTCCAGGAGTTATAACACCTTTACATGACTGAGTAAGGTGATGTCATGCCTAGCACACCTGGATGGAGCACCTAGTGTTATGGTTTCCTTTTCTGCAAGGTTATCCATTCATCCATGAGGAAATTCTAAGACTTATTCTACAAGTTGTTCCTGATGGATCCTTCGTGTATCCAAAGTCTGACCTTTGCTTGAAGACCATGTTAACGCTATCTCGAAGCATGTCTGTGGTACTCCGATTTTCGATAAAAACATTTGAAGCACAATGCTAAAATTTCCTGCTCAATTATCCAAACACTGTTGTATGGGTAATGTCATAAAAAATTTCTCCCCTACCTAAAGAGTTTTCTACATTATATCCTGTCATGGATATCATGCTCTGCTTATCCTTGGAAAGAATATACCCTTGAAATATGTGTTTAAACACATTTTCCTTTCCACTATTCTGTTTAATCTGATAATCACATTTTCCTTTCCATTGTTTTGTTCAACCTTCTTGTGGTTTATATGATCTAAGCAGTAATAAGTCACTGCTTTTGTAAGCACCTCGATGTGCAACTCTGTCGGTAAGAACCTGTTACTATTGTTGATGACATCCCGGTATCCACCGATGGACGAGAACTTTGCCTATTGGTCCGCCTCGTTCAATGAGCAGGAAAATGGTTCTCTTTATCCCTCACCCTTGGTACCGACGTTGTTGCTGACATAACTGACAGGCTACCCTCTGACATGCCTTGCCATCATGACCGTGCAAGATGTCACTGCACTTCCTACTTTTAACCCACATGGTGGGCCCATAACCCATAGTTCCACAGGTTCGAAACCTGACTCCTGTACACCCCTATTCCCAAGGTTGTTCCTCGCACGTGGCCTCGTATGTAATTTATGAGCCACCTTTCAAGGGATCATCAATTATGGTATCCAACACAATACTTATCCCCGTTGCTTTAAACCCCTTTCACGCCCTGTTTCAGGCATCGAATGATTGCCTACTCGCTTCAAACTTTTTATGGTACCTTTCTTACTTAGCTCTCGGTGTTTTCATAAGTTTCAGTTCAAGAGTTACTTTCTGCCACCTTCCCGATGTAATCGACCAGATAGTCAACATTGCAGAGGTCCGTTCTTCTGAAGTTACCCCTAGTCCTTTCATAAGTACGATGAAATTTTCGAAGAAAGGATGATGACATGAAGCAGAGAAAAGAAGACATCAATGCTATGGATCGACCTCCTCGAGAAGGGAAACCTAGGCCGAGAAGACTCCTTAGAATTTCGTAACCAAATCTTTTCCCCATTAGTCCCCCTCTTAAATCTCGGGACGAGATTTCTTGTAGTGGAGGAGAATCGTGATGCCCAGATAATTAAGCTATAGTAACTCCACGCTAAAGATGCCAAGTCAGCATGCTTACTAAGCTAATTGCCCTTTGATTGAAAACGAATTTAAATTCAAAATTAAATTGCAAGTCAAAATTATACTTTTCAAAAATGCAAACAAAATAGTTCATGTTTTGGCAAATAATCCCTAAGTGTTTATCATGTAGAAACCAACCTCTTTTGACTTCCCTTTCCCCCCTAGAAAATCAAACAGTGGACCAATAACGCTTAAGTGGCCCATTTAAATTCAAACTGAAATTAAGGCCTTTTGAAAATAATCTAAAACCCTGTGGATAGTTCCACAATATTACAAAGTATTTATCAGACAAGTTTCTTATGTGACAAATTTATTTGGATCTAAAACAAATCAAAACAGAAAGTTTAAAAGAAAAGAAAATGAAGAAAATGCTAGACACTTAGGCCTACTACTACTACAGGAGGAGGCCCAACTCACGTCCACGTCTCCTGCTACCTCTCGCTATAGTGGGAGCAGGGGGGTCGGGCGGCCATGCACGCCTCCCTGGCCGCCGTGTCGAGCATCCAGTACCTCCACGAGGAGGATAAGGTCACCTCGACCCAGTAGACGAAAACCCTAGCCCCAAATCCCTCTACCTCTCTCTCTCTTTCGATTCGGAAGTTCGCCCGAGAGCTACTCGTCATGGACATCGTCATCGTCGTGGCCACCGACTCCCCTGGCGCCTGAAAAGTTGTCCAGGAGTTGCACCATGGACGTCTCCTTCAGCTACTTCTACCGGTTCGAGCGAGGAAGCACTGCATCGCCGGGATCGACGCATCTTCCTCGCCTACACGCGTCGCTGCCCCGCGGCCGATCTACCTCACCGAAGCACTTCCGCCCTGCCGGATGCGTCCTCGGCCTTCCCCTGTGAGCTCCACCCCCATTCCCCTCAATCCCCCTCTATTCATTGCTCTATTGCGCCGCCCAAGTTCCGGCCGATGGCCACGGTCACCGCGACCACGTTACGCTCACCGCGACCGCGCCCTGCATCCTGGCCGCCTAGTGCGCGCCCTGGCCGTGCCGACACGCCCTTTGTCCGCAGCACAGGCCACTCGGCCTGCGCCCTGACCGGCGCCCGACCGTGCTCGCGCGTGGCTGCGCCCGTCCGCATCCGCGCTACTGCTTCCGGCCGCCGCTGCCGCTGCTTTGTTTTAGCTGCTGTCGCTGCCTTGTTCTGTTACTTGCAGCGGGGCTGCTCTGCTTGCCACTGCGTGCATTCCTGCTTGCTGTGGCCTACTGTGTTGCTGCTTGCCTCGCGCCCATGGCTGCTACTGCCGCCGGCTGCTATTGTTGGAGCTGGCCATGGCGCTGTGTGTGTGGCCGTGAGATGTGCGTGTGTGTGCTATGTGTGTGTGCGTGAGTGTGTGTTATGTGTGTGTGGCCGTGAGATGTGCGTGTGTGTGTGCTATGTGTGTGTGCGTGAGTGTGTGTTCTGTGTGTGTGTGGCCGGCTCAAATAGTAGACTAGTTTAGGGACTAATTTAGTTAGTTAGTCTAATTAGTAGTACTAGTTGATTAGTCCATTAGTAGATGACATGTGGACCCCCTGATAGTTTACAGAAAAACAAATTTTAAGAAAAGCCTAAGTCAATGACATGTGGCCCCTACACGGTTCATATGTTGACTTGTCAATATTTGACTCGGTCAACCCAACCCCACTGACCCCACTGGCATACACTATGGCTAGAATAGCACTAGGTGACAAAAGTATTTTGCTGTTTTATTTTCAAATTAAAAGAATTCTGTAAACTCGGAAAATCAATGAAAACTTTTCAAATTAATATAAAATAAACCGTACCTCGGATGAAAATACTTTATACATGAAAGTTGCTCAGAACGACGAGACGATCTCGAATACGCAGTCCGTTCGTCCGTCACACGTCCCTAGCATAGCGTACACGCGACTTTCCCCCTCCGAATCATCTGTTCGAAAACGCGAAACACCGGGGATATTTTCCCGGATGTTTCCCCCCTTCACCAGTATCACCTCATACCGCGTTAGGTCACCTCTAGCACCACGTATTGCCATGTTATGCTCTATGATGCTTTGATTGCTCTATTATTTATTGTGTTCCCCTCCGTTACTTCTTTCTGGTAGACCCCGAGACCGCTGTCAGTACCCCTGTGATCGACTACATCGACGACGAACCCTTCTTGCCAGAGCAACCAGGCAAGCCCACCCCCTTGATCACCAGATATCGCCTACTCTACTCTCTATACTGCTTGCATCAGAGTAGTGTAGAATGTTACTGCTTCCAGTTAATCCTATCCTGATGCATAGCCTGTCCTTGCTACTACTGTTGTTACCTTTACCTGCAATCCTAATGCTTAGTATAGGATGCTAGTTTACCATCGGTGGCCCTACATTCTTGTCTGTCTGCCATGCTATACTATCGGGCCGTGATCACTTGGGAGGTGGTCACGGGTATATACTTATACATAATATATGATACTTGTGGTGATTAAAGTCGGGTCGGCTCGTAGGAGTACCCGCGAGTGATTCCGATGTTAGGGGCTGAAGGGGCAGGTGGCTCCATCCCGGTAGAGGTGGGCCTGAGTTCCTGCAGGCCCCTGACTGTTACTTTGTGGCGGAGCGACATGGCAGGTTGAGACCACCTAGGAGAGAGGTGGGCCTGGCCCTGGTCGGCGTCCGTGGTTATTTCAGAATAACACGCTTAACGAGATCTTGGTATTTGATCTGAGTCTGGCTACTGGCCTATACGCACTAACCATCTACGCGGGGACAGTTACGGTCACTCGACGTCGTGGTATTAGCCGAAGCCTTCATGATGTTAGCGATGAGCGACGCGCGCCAGGTTGGACCACGTAACGCAACTTCCTTTGTAATGGAGGTTGCTAGGTCTGCTCACCGGCTGCGTACGCAACATGCAGGTGTGCAATGGGCGATGGGCCCAGACCCCTGCGCCATAGGATTTAGACCGGCGTGCTGACCTCTCTGTTGTGCCTAGGTAGGGCTGCGACGTGTTGATCTTCCGAGGCCGGGCATGACCTAGGAAAGTGTGTCCGGCCAAATGGGATCGAGCGTGTTGGGTTATGTGGTGCACCCCTGTAGGGAAGTTAATCTATTCGAATAGCCGTGATCTTCGGTAACAGGACGACTTGGAGTTGTACCTTGACCTTATGACAACTAGAACTGGATACTTAATAAAACACACCCTTCCAAGTGCCAGATACAACCTGTGATCGCTCTCTCACAGGGCGACAAGGGGAGAATCATCAGTTAGGATTATGCTACACGATGCTACTTGATGAACTTACCATCTACTCTCTTCTTCTGCTGCAAGATGGAGGTTACCAGAAGCGCAGTCTTCGAAAGGACCGGCTATCCCCCTTTTATTCCGACATTCTGCAGTTTAGTCCACATATGATACCCTTATTCCATTTGATACCAATGCATACATATGTAGTGTAGCTCCTTACTTGCGAGTCCTTTGGATGAGTACTCACGGTTGCTTTGCTCTCTCTTTTCCCCCTTCCTACACCCGATTGTTGCGACCAGACGTTGGAGCCCAGGAGCCAGACGCCACCGTCGATGACGACTACTACTACTCGGGAGGTGCCTACTACTACATGCAGCCCGCTGACGACGACCAGGAGTAGTTTAGGAGGATCCCAGGCAGGAGGCCTGCGCCTCTTTCGACCTGCATCCCAGTTTGTGCTAGCCTTCTTAAGGCAAACTTGTTTAACTTATGTCTATAGTCAGATATTGTTGCTTCCGCTGACTCGTCTATGATCGAGCTCTTGTATTCGAGCCTTCGAGGCCCCTGGCTTGTAATATGATGCTTGTATGACTATTTATTGCAGAGTTGTGTTGTGATAACTTCTCGTGAGTCCCTGATCTTGATCGTACACGTTTGCGTGTATGATTAGTGTACGATCGAATCGGGTGCGTCACGAGCGCTATAAAGGGTGTAGTGTCAGCAGATGGAGACAATAAACGTAGCTCTGGAGTTGATGACCTCGCTCGCAATGAACCACCATCCCAGGTGCTTGCTTTAACTCCATGGTGTCATATGTGGTTGCATGTTCCATATGGTGTCTAGCTTGTATTCAAAAGGCCGTAGTCAGTCTTTATTAAGATAAGGAAAGATATTTTTTACATGAACCACCATCCTGTGAGCACCAGAAGACAAATAGCTAGTCAGGGCACTGGCCGAGCCAGTGACAAGCCCAGCAAAGACAGGCATCACCTGGAAGCCAACTAAAAAGCCGCGATGGTGGCGAAGCAGCCCGCCTCCCACCAGGCTCTCAGGTCC
The DNA here is from genome assembly GCF_018294505.1 of Triticum aestivum. Taxonomy (NCBI): domain Eukaryota; kingdom Viridiplantae; phylum Streptophyta; class Magnoliopsida; order Poales; family Poaceae; genus Triticum; species Triticum aestivum. The sequence goes on from NC_057803.1 coordinate 44,616,995, forward strand.
TAGATGATCATGCTCACCACTCCAGCCGGATGTCTAGCTTGTATTGCTTCCAATTTGGTTAAATTGCATTTGCTTAGCTTACACATTATACCTTTGAATATGACATGTCTTTCTGGTTTTGATACATACTAGTACATCTTTGTATTAACCATGTTCTTACATAAAACTAATTTTTCTTGTGTATCCCTCATCAATCACTTATGATGAGGCAGTCGGGCAAGTGGACTACTCATTTAAAGAATGCAGCGTAAGCCTCCCGACATGATTCTCAAGAAACAGCAAGGCTAGATGAAGATAGTGAACGTAGCTCTGTAGTTGATTACCGCATTTCCCCTACACTAGCATCGCAGGTGCTTGCTCTAACTTGGCAGCGTGATATGTGGTTGCATGTTGCATATGGTGTCTAGATTGTAAATCTTCCAATCTGGTTAAACTGCATATGGCATTCTGCTTTACTTATACATTATACCTGTTAATGTGACATGCCTTCTTGTATTTAGTATATAGTACATTTGTCTATTAAGCATGTCCTTACATAAAACTATTATTTTTTTGTATCCCGCATCAATCAATATGACGAGACACCTTTAGTATATGCAGTGCGATATTAGTTGCATCTTTCATATGATTTATAGCATGCGCTGCTTCTAATTTGTTGAAATTCCATTTATGATGGGACGCTTTTAACTTGGCAGAGTCATATTGGTTGCATCTTTCATGTGGTGTCTAGCTTGCATTGCTTCTTATTTGTTGGAATGGTTTCTGCTTAGTTTACACAAACAGTTGTGAACATGCCATGCCATCCTGTTTTTCGTACATATTCCATCCTGGTATCATGTGTTTGCCTTACATCAAAGTAGTGATTGTCAGTATCATGCATGAATGAGTTCTGAAGAGAGAATTTTATTGTTTTTTCTTGTCGGTCTTACCTGACAATTCAAAATCAATAAAGCGGAAGGAAGTTAGCAAGGCAACGGATAAAGGTGCTCCTTCCAAATGGAGGGCCTCTACAGTTTCTACTCCTCCATCCCCCCAAGATGATTTCCAAGACAACACATGCATAGACACTCAACGTAGTTGTGTTTACGATGAGCACGTCTCCCCTAGTGCACCATCACCGGTGCTCCCTCTAACTTCGCACTGTTATATGTGGTTGCATGTTATGTGTGATTTCTAGCTTGTATTGCTTCTAATTTTGTTGAATTCCATCTGCTTACTTTACACATTATACTTGAATAAGACACGTGTTCCTGTTTCTAGAACATTCAATATCGTCTATCACACCATGTTCTTACATCAAATTACTATTGTTGCGTAACCTGTAACAATCACTTATCATAAGACACATTTGACTTTGGAGTGTGATATAGGTTACATTTCGCATTCTTTTCTAGCTTGTACTACTAATTTGTTGAAATGGCACTTATGACGAGGCAATTTTAACTTGGTAGAGTGATATTCGTTGCATCTTTCATATGGTGTCTAGCTTTCATTGCTTCTAATTTGTTGAAATGCCTTCTCCTTAGTTTACACATCATAAGCTGTGAATATGCAATGGCACTAATGACGAGAGACCTCTAACTTGGTAGTGTGATGTTGTTTGCATCTTGCATATGATTTATTTCTTATACTGCTTCACATTTGTTTAAATGCCATTTATGATGAGACACTGTTAACTTGGCAGAGTGATATTTGCAGCATCTTTCATATGGTGTCTAGCTTCCATTGCATTGCTTCTAATTTAGTGAAATGTCTTCTGCTTAGTTTACACATCATAGTTCTGGTTATCTCTTCCGTCCTATTTTTCGTACATATTACATCCTCCTATCATGTGGTTGTCTAACATCAAAGTTCAGTTTGTCTGTATCACACATCAATTTGTTCTGAAGAACTAAATTGTTATTTGTTTTTCTTCTCGGCTTGACTTAACATGGCACAGAGAAAGAGGAAGAAACACAAAATGGCAGGGAACGGGAATCGGAAGAATCCTGCAGATTCTGCTGGTACTGATGGTGCAATAGAACGTCAAAGTCCAGCAGAAAATTCTACAAACAGGGTATCCCATGCTACACGAGCTGCAGAAAAAGCCAAACAGAAACAAATAGCTGCCACCAAACAAGCAGAGACATCCCTAGTTCTTGCAACACCTTCCACAGTACTACCAGTTGCACGAGTTACTCGTGCGTCAACTGAGCTAGCAGCACGTTCCCAAGCTCCCTTGCCACCGGACACTACTTCCCAAGCACTCTTGACACAAGACGAGTTGGCAAGATCAGATGAACCTTATGAGCTTCAACAGCAAGAAGAGTTACTGGAGTCAAGTTACAGTTGCATGCTTCTTTATATGTAGTCTCACAGTTTGATGTACACTAACACTTCCTATGTTCGTTGTTGGACTAGCACCTAAGCGCAAGAGGAAACAAACATCAGGGATAATGCTCGATAGGTTAACTAAATCTAGAGGAGGAAGAATGGAGATCCGTTTTGAGGCAGGTTTAAAAAGGCCACGTGATGCTACAGAGTGAGCCAAGTTAGTATCAGAGGCAGCGGTTGCCGTTAGGTGTCATGTACGTATCCTCCCAACATGGATTCAATACAGGAATGAAAAAGACGAAACCCAGTTCAACACCTTCCTCGACCATTTATCTGTAAGTATGGTTATGTATGGAAACTAGTAATATCATCTTGCTCTGTCCCATACTTTCTAGGTTGCTGATAATGAGACTCCCATAATTTTCAACAGATGAGGTTCAAGTTGGATAGCCAAGATGATGCAACTAGACAAGCTTGCACCCATGTTTTCAAGTCTGCTTTACGACAGTATCGGTATAACTTGAGGAAAACTCACATTGAAGGCAAGGCTAACAGTGAACTTTCCCAAACATCTCCAGTGGAAAATATATCAGATGAAGACTGGTGGGGCCTCATTAAACATTGGTCTGATCCGAAGTATTAGGTACATTATATATATATATGTGATCAGATCACATGTTGAAGTCCTATTTACGCATGTGCCACACAAATCTATCTTCTTGTAGGTGAACTATTCAAAGAACAAGGCCAACCGTACGAAAGTGAAATTCCAACAGACGATGGGATCTCGTAGCTATATTGCACACTACGAGGCTCTTGTAATTAGCTGTTGTTTCACTCTTTTCGCTGTACCATATTATCATATCTATATTGACTTGTTCCAAATGCAGAGGAAAGCCTGCAAGGACCAAAAAGTACCTGAACCAAATGATGTGGAAATCTTCAACGACTGTCACACTAGCAAGAAGAAGGGCATGACTACACCAGTCAAAGCCGCTATTGTAAGTCCTTAATCCTCATGCCTTTTAACTACTACTTACTCTGACTTGTGCCTTGAACTGCATGGATTTCAGCCAATGTCTATTACTCTTTTCAATTTTATACACAATTGTCTTAGTGTATCATTGCACCTTACAAGGTTTAAAAGAGAGGAGTGGTGTTCCTTTGATCTTGACCTGTAATCTAGTTCCGTGCTGTACTTGCCCACACAACGTTACAATTGCCTGTTTGTCTGTTCTTAGTTGTTTTGTGATATGAATGATGTCATACTATGCTTACTGTATTATAAACTTCGTCTCTTTATCCTTAGCCCTCAATACAATGTGAAGAAATAGACAATACATTAGCAATGGTACATGGTCATATGTTTGGAACCTGGTTTATTATGTACTTTGCAATAAAATACAACTAATATTTTACATGGGTTCACCAGAATAAGTTCTGTATATAGACCCAAGCTATTTTGTTTGGTTTTGCTGCCTCCTTAATATCTTATGTTCTGGTACTACTAATGTAAAACCTCAACTTTTCAGCGAGCTATGGAAAAAATGGTGGAACCGCCACCTTCTGAAGGTGGCGAGGCAACTATAACCGCAATGTCAGCTCTTGCTGCAGTGGGTTATTACCTATCCACTAACAGTGCCAAAAGCATGTTCCTGCATAATGGTGGGTTGGTTGTTAAGGCAAACTCGTCCAAACTGCCTCATGATCAAGATATGCAAGCTCAAAATAATGTTGTATCTGCGCTCCAGACACAAGTCCATTCCCTAACAGAGACCCTTTGTGAAACAAGGAGAGACATTGTTCGATGTTGTCAAGATATGCATGGTTTTGAAACCAGACTATCAGACATTTGCTATGTTGTTCAGGAGCCTAGGAGACCTGAAGGCGAAGGTTATGGTGCTCCATCGGACAATACATCATGAAAACATAATAGTCAGGTCAAATGAACTGAGCTTCTGAACTTCTGGTGGTGCATTTATCTGCTAGACTGTTAACTTTTATGCCAACCTTCCTTTTGTTTTATATAGTTGTAATTTGTTTTGGTGCGATACAAAATTTGTTCTTAACATGCAGCCACCGGCTAAAGAAAACAGCAAGCCATTTTTGTATAGTGTAGGGTGTTCCCTATATTTTCACTGGTGGCGAACTTTGATGCCCACCGACTGTAGTTAACATGGGCCTCCTACGGGCCGTAGAAACAATGGGCCTTCTATGGGCCTTAGAAGGCCGTAGAAACAATGTGCCTTCTACGTGGGGTAGTAACAATGGGCCTTATACGGGGCGTAGACACAATGGGCCTTCTACGGGGCGTATCATCAATGGGCCTTCTACGGGCCGTATCATCAATGGGCCTTCTACGGGCCTTAGAAGGCCGTAGAAACAATGTGCCTTCTACGTGGGGTAGAAACAATGGGCCTTATACGGGGCATAGACACAATGGGCCTTCTACGGGGCGTATCATCAATGGGCCTTCTACGAGCCGTATGATCGGTTGGCCAAACATGGGCCAATAACAGACCACATTATGGCCGTAAATGGGCTAGAGTTGAAATCTTCCGTTCATGGGCCGACCATAACAGGCCGTCGTTAATCAGCCTTATTTGATGACGCTATGAAAACGGCCCAATGTATTAACGGGCCACAAACGGGCTGACTGTAACCACGGGCTGAATTTGGCCCACAAGTAGAAAATGACAGTAACGGGCCGTAAGTAAACGAATGCTAGAAATGAGCCCAATAATAAATGGCCCCTGAGAAGGCCGAAAGATAACATGGGCTGGAAACGGCCCAACGGAATAATGGGTCGTTAATGGGTATAAAGTGATACACTGTTCATTATGGGCCAGTTTTACCACGGGCCGTTAATGGGCCCGAAGTTAAAGCGGGTTGGAATTATATTGGACGGCCCAAATGACGCTACTGGGCCTAATTCGGATAGGCCGTAAACGGGCCCTGGGTTAGCGGGCTGTAAATGGGCTATATGCGAACAGGTTGTTAACAGGCTTGCCGTGGGCCGGCCCACCACCTTTTGACCAAGTCAAACGGGTCGGCCTTTTCACAGGAATGGGCCTCTGTTGGGTCGTGCCACGTGTCGACGTATCATAGGCGCTTTGGGTCCAATGAGTGGATGACATCTGTCCCAACGGTGAGCCGATATGTGTTTCCTCCAGCCAATGATGATTTTACACATGGAAAATCCCCATTAGTCGGTGCTGTTAACGGGTTATCGGATCCAAAACCGGACCCGATAGCTTAACAACGTTCCGTTATGGTGGATGCCACGTGTTGGTCACCCTTGACGAAAGCACTTCTGTGACGCGCGATTTATCGTCATGGAAGTGGACACTTCCGTGATGATAATTTTGGTAATGTCATGGAACACTTCTACGTCAGCACATGTATGACTATCTTGATTCTGTCATAAAATCATCATGGATGTACATGCATGACAGAAAACATGACCTACTGTGACAAACACGTATCATCACGGAAGTGTATGTTTTTGTAGTGGGAGTAGAGGGTTTGTCCTTCTTCCTCAGCTAACGCTTGAGGATGGAATTTTCCTCCTTCAATCGCAGATCTCCTGATCATGCTCCAGTACCTTTTTTGCATAAATCTTGCTTATTTACCTGCAAAAGGCAGAAGGGTGTAAACTGAACCTTAGGCCTCTTTGCTTTGTTAGGGAGGCTTGACTTCTTGAATTCTACATGCATGTCCCCAGGTTGAGGCAATGGGGTTTCGTCCTCATCTGAGCTCGTCTCCTCCTTCTCCCTAGGATAGTAGTCTTCCTCTTCCTCCGTGGTCCAGCCATAATGCTCCACATCCCCATAGGACTTGGGGTTTGCGACAAAATCAGCAACATAGCTCTCACCCTCAGAGTCTTGGGATGATACATTTTCAGATCTATTAGGAAAACAACAAGACAGGAAAACAGAAGATTTCTCCGTGATACGGTGGTCAATAGGTTCGGGGGGTATATAAAGATTTTTTATCTTGGGAAACAAGCCAGTGATGTATACTACACAACCTTCCTCTTGTAGACGTTGTTGGGCCTCCAAGTGCAGAGGTTTGTAGAACAGTAGCAAATTTCCCTCAAGTGGATGACCTAAGGTTTATCAATCCGTGGGAGGCATAGGATGAAGATGGTCTCTCTCAAGCAACCCTGCAACCAAATAACAAAGAGTCTCTTGTGTCCCCAACACACCCAATACAATGGTAAATTGTATAGGTGAACTAGTTCGGCGAAGAGATAGTGATACAAGTGGTATATGGATAGTAGATAATGGTTTTTGAAATCTGAAAATATAAAAACAGCAAGGTAACTAATGATAAAAGTGAGCGTAAACGGTATTGCAATGCTAGAAAACAAGGCATAGGGTTCATACTTTCACTAGTGCAAGTTCTCTCAACAATAATAACATTAATTGGATCACATAACTATCCCTCAACAAGCAACAAAGAGTCACTCCAAAGTCACTAATAGCGGAGAACAGATGAAAAGAGATTATGGTAGGGTACGAAACCACCTCAAAGTTATCCTTTATGATCGATCTATTCAAGAGTCCGTAGTGAAATAACATGAAGCTATTCTTTCCGTTCAATCTATCGTAGAGTTCGTACTAGAATAACACCTTAAGACACAAATCAACCAAAACCCTAATGTCACCTAGATACTCCAATGTCACCTCAAGTATCCGTGGTATGATTATACGATATGCATCACACAATCTCAGATTCATCTATTCAACCAACACAAAGAACTTCAAAGAGTACCCCGAAGTTTCTACCGGAGAGTCAAGACGAAAACGTGTGCCAACCCCTATGCATAGGTTCATGGGCGGAACCCGCAAGTTGATCACCAAAACATACATCAAGTGGATCAATAGAATACCCCATTGTCACCACGGGTATCCCACGCAACACATACATCAAGTGTTCTCAAATCCTTAAAGACTCAATCCGATAAGATAACTACAAAGGGAAAACTCAATCCATTACAAGAGAGTAGAGGGGGAGAAACATCATAAGATCCAACTATAATAGCAAAGCTCACGATACATCAAGATCGTGCCACCTCAAGAACACGAGAGAGAGAGAGAGATCAAACACATAGCTACTGGTACATACCCTCAGCCCCGAGGGAGAGCTACTCCCTCCTAGACATGGAGAGCACCGAGATGATGAAGATGGCCATCGGAGAGGGGTTCCCCCTCCGGCAGGGTGCCGGAACGGGTCTAGATTGGTTTTCGGTGGCTACAGAGGCTTCTGGCGGCGGAACTCCTGATCTATTCCGCTCCCCGAAGGTTTTAGGGTATATGGATATATATAGGAGGAAGAAGTACATCGGTGGATCTCTGGGCTGTCCACGAGGTAGGGGTCGCGCCCCCACCCTCGTGGGTAGCCCGGGACTTGCTAGGTCTTGAGCTTGCGTTGGTTTTCCCCGAAGAGGAAGGGATGATGCAGCAGAGTAGCGTAAGTATTTCCCTCAGTTTTTGAGAACCAAGGTATCAATCCGGTAGGAGGCCACGCTCAAGTCCCTCGTACCTGCACAAAACGATAGCTACTCACAACCAACGCGATTAGGGGTTGTCAATCCCTTCACGATCACTTACGAGAGTGAGATCTGATAGATATAATATTTTTGGTATTTTTGGTATAAAGATGCAAAGTAAAAAAGTAAAGGCAAAGTAAAAAAGCAAAGCAAGATTAAAGTGATGGAGATTGATATGATGAGAATAGACCCGGGGGCCATAGGTTTCACTAGTGGCTTCTCTCAAGAGCATAAGTATTCTACGGTGGGTGAACAAATTACTGTTGAGCAATTGACAGAATTGAGCATAGTTATGAGAATATCTAGGCATGATCATGTATATAGGCATCACGTCCGTGACAAGTAGACCGAAACGATTCTGCGTCTACCAATATAGTCCAAAATAGTAGATAATATAGCATGGAGCAATCAAAAATTATAGATACGTTGGAGACGTATCAGGCATCCCCAAGCTTAATTCCTGCTCGTCCTCAAGTAGGTAAATGATAAAAAGAGAATTTTTGATGCGGAGTGCTAGTTGGCATAATTTCAATGCAAATCTTCTTAATTGTGATATGAATATTCAGATTAGAAAGATTCAAGACAAAAGTTTATATTGACATAAAAATAATAATACTTCAAGCATACTAACAAAGCAATTATGTCTTCTCAAAATAACATGGCCAAAGAAAGTTATCCCTACAAAATCATATAGTCTGGCTATGCTCGATCTTCACCACACAAAGTATTTCAATCATGCACAACCCCGATGACAAGCCAAGCAATTGTTTCATACTCTAACTTTTTCAAAACTTTTTCAATCTTCACGCAATACATGAGCGTGAGCCATGGATATAGCACTATAGGTGGAATAGAATGGTGGTTGTGGATAAGACAAAAAGGAGGGGAAGATAGTCTCACATCAACTAGGCGTATCAACGGGCTATGGAGATGCCCATCAATAGATATCAATGTGAGTGAGTAGGGATTGTCATGCAACGGATGCATTAGAGCTATAAATGTATGAAAGCTGAAAAAGAAACAAAGTGGGTGTGCATCCAACTTGCTTGCTCATGAAGACCTAGGGCAATTTGAGGAAGCCCATCATTGGAATATACAAGCCAAGTTCTATAATGTAAAATTCCCACTAGTATATGAAAGTGATAACATGAGAGACTCTCTACTATGAAGATCATGGTGCTACTTTGAAGCACAAGTGTGGTAAAAGGATAGTAGCATTGCCCCTTTTTATTTATTTTCTTTTTTGGGCCTTCTTTTTTTTTCTTTGGAATTTATTTTATTTTATTGGGACAATGCTCTATTAAATGATGATCATCACACTTTTTATTTATTTACAACTCAATGATTACAACTCGATTCTAAAACAAAGTATGACTCTATATGGATGCCTCCGGCGGTGTACCGGGATATGCAATGAATCAAGAGTGACAAGTATGAAAAAATTATGAATGGTGGCTTTGCCACAAATACTATGTCAACTACATAATCATGCTAAGCAATATGACAATGATGAGTGTGTCATGATGAACTAGATGGTGGAAAGTTGCATGGCAATATATCTCGGAATGGCTATGGAAATGCCATAATAGGTAGGTATGGTGGCTGTTTTGAGGAAGGTATATGGTAGGTGTATGATACCGGCGAAAGGTGCGCGGTATTAGAGAGGCTAGCAAAGGTGGAAGGGTGAGAGTGCGTATAATCCATGGACTCAACATTAGTCATAAAGAACTCATATACTTATTGCAAAAATCTAGAAGTCATCAAAGCAAAGTATTACACGCATGCTCCTAGGGGGAAAGATTGGTAGGAAAAGACCATCGCTCGTCCCCGACCGCCACTCATAAGGAAGACAATCAATAAATAAATCATGCTCCGACTTCATCACATAACGGTTCACCATACGTGCATGTTACGGGAATCACAAACTTTAACACAAGTATTCTTTAAATTCACAATTACTCAACTAGCATGACTTTAATATTATCACCTCCATATCTCAAAACAATTATCATGCTTCAATCTTTTCTTAGTATTCAACACACTCAAAAGAAAGTTTCACAAATCTTGAATACCAAGCATATTATTATTAAGCAAATTACCATGCTATTAAGACTCTCAAAATAATTTAAGTGAAGAATGAGAGATCAATAGTTTCTTCAAAACAAATCCACCACCGTGCTCTAAAAGATCTAAGTGAAGCACATAGAGCAAAACTACTTAGCTCAAAAGATATAAGTGAAGCACATAGAGCAAAACTTACTTAGCTCAAAAGATACAAGTGAAGCACATAGAGTATTCTATCAAATTAAAAAGTAAAGGCAAAGTAAAAAGCAAAGCAAGATTAAAGTGATGGAGATTGATATGATGAGAATAGACCCGGGGGCCATAGGTTTCACTAGTGGCTTCTCTCAAGAGCATAAGTATTCTACGGTGGGTGAACAAATTACTATTGAGCAATTGACAGAATTGAGCATTGTTATGAGAATATATAGGCATGATCATGTATATAGGCATCACGTCCGTGACAAGTAGACCGAAACGATTCTGCATCTACTACTATTACTCCACTCATCGACCGCTATCCAGCATGCATCTAGAGTATTAAGTTAAAAACAGAGCAATGCCTTAAGCAAGATGACATGATGTAGAGAGATAAATTCATGCAATATGAAATAAACCCCATCTTGTTATCCTCGATGGCAATGATACAATACGTGCCTTGCTGCCCCTTCTATCACTGGGAAAGGACATCGCAAGATCGAACCCAAAGCTAAGCACTTCTCCCATGGCAAGAACTACCAATCTAGTTGGCCAAACCAAACGGATAATTAGAAGAGACTTGCAAAGATAACCAATCATACATAAAAGAATTCAGAGAAGATTCAAATATTATTCATAGATAGACTTGATCATAAACCCACAATTCATCTGTCTCAACAAACACATCGCAAAAAGAAGATTACATCGAATAGATCTCCACAAGAGAGGGGGAGAACTTTGTATTGAGATCCAAAAAGAGAGAAGAAGCCATCTAGCTACTAACTATGGACCCGAAGGTCTGAGGTAAACTACTCACACTTCATCGGAGGGGCTAGGATGATGTAGAAGCCCTCCCTGATGACAGCCCTCTCCGGCGGAGCTCCGGAACAGGCCTCAAGATGGGATCTCGTGGATACAGAAAGTTGCGGCGGTGGAATTAGGTTTTTGGCTCCTGTTCTGATCGTTTGGGGGTACGTAGGTATATATAGGAGGAAGGAGTACGTCGGTGGAGCACCGAGGGGCCTACGAGGCAGGGGGCGCGCCCTAGGGGGGCGCACCCACCCTCGTGACCTCCTCTTTGACTCCTTGGAGTAGGGTCCAAGTCTCCTGGATCACGTTCCGTGAGAAAATCACGTTCCCGAAGGTTTTATTCCGTTTGGACTCCGTTTGATAATATGTTTCTCCGAAACACTGAAATAGGCAAAAAACAGCAATTCTAGGCTGGGCCTCCGGTTAATAGGTTAGTCCCAAAAATAATATAAAAGTGGAAAATAAAGCCCAATATAGTCCAAAACAGTAGATAATATAGCATGGAGCAATCAAAAATTATAGGTACGTTGGAGACGTATCAGGACTCTCCTGGTCCATCTCCGATATTCCGTGGGCTTCTTCTGGTCCAAAAATAAGTTCCGTGAAGTTTCAGGTCAATTGGACCCCGTTTGATTTTCCTTTTCTGCGATACTCTAAAAACAAGGAAAAAACAAAAACTGGCACTGGGCTCTGGGTTAATAGGTTAGTCCCAAAAATAATATAAAAGTGCATAATAAAGCCCATAAACATCCAAAACAGATAATATAATAGCATGGGACAATCAAAAATTACAAATACGTTGGAGACGTATCAGCCAGCTGTAGAAAAACGGAGTCCGGAAGGTGCCCGAGGTGGGCACAACCCACCTGGGCACGTCTTGTGCCCACCAGGGTATGCTTCCTGGTAGTTCCTTATTTTCCTAAATTTTGTTATTTTCCAAAACTGACAGCAAATATTTTTGCGGATTTTTCGGAGTCCGTTTACTTACGGTATCACATACCTCCTCTTTTTCACGATTCTGAATCGTTCCAGAAGATCTCTTTTATGTGTTCTTCCAGTGTCATAGTTTGGATAATATTACTTTCAACATTAATGGGCGTACCTAAGATATAATGTTTTATTCGTTGCCCATTAACATCTTTCGGGTTAGTACCTTCGGCATTATTTATTTTGATAGCTCCAGACCGATAAACCTCCTCAATAACATAGGGTCCTTCCCATTTGGAGAGGAGTTTTCCTGCAAAGAATCCGAAACAAGAGTTGTGCAAAAGTACATATTCTCTGCTACCTCTTGAGCATGCGTTGGTTTTCCCTTGAAGAGGAAAGGGTGATGCAGCAAAGTAGCGTAAGTATTTCCCTCAGTTTTTGAGAACCAAGGTATCAATCCAGTAGGAGACTACACGCAAGTCGCCTAGTACCTGCACAAACAAACAAGAACATCGCAACCGACGCGATAAAGGGTTGTCAATCCCTGCACGGTCACTTACGAAAGTGAGATCTGATAAAGATAATAAGATAAATATTATGGGTATTTTTGTTGTATAGATTGGAAAATAAAGATTGCAAAATAAACGGTAATCCAGAGTTGTAGATCGAAAAGTTATATGATGTAAAGTAGACCCGGGGGGCATAGGTTTTACTATTGGCTTCTCTCAAGGTAGCATAAATTACGATGGGTGAACAAATTACTGCCGAGCAATTGATAGAAAAGTGCATATTTTTGAGAATACCTAGGCATGATCATGAACATAGGCATCACGTCCGTGTCAAGTAGACCGAAACGATTCTGCATCTACTACTATTACTCCACACATCGACCGCTATCCAACATGCATCTAGAATATTAATTTCATAAGAACAGAGTAACGCATTAGGCAAGCTGACATGATGTAGAGGGATAAATTCAAGCAATATGATATAAACCCCATCTTTTTATCCTCTATGGCAACAATACAATACGTGTCGGTTCCCTTTCTGTCACTGGGATCGAGCACCGCAAGATTGAACCCAGAGCTAAGAACTTCTCCCATTGCAAGAAAGATCAATCTAGTAGGCCAAACCAAACTAATAATTCGAAGAGACTTGCAAAGATATCAAATCATGCATATAAGAATTCAGAGAAGGATCAAATATTGTTCATAGATAATGTTGATCATAAACCCACAATTCATCGGATCTCGACAAACACACCGTAAAAAGAATTACATCGAATAGATCCCCAAGAATACCAAGGAGAACTTTGTATTGATATCCAAAGAGAGAGAAGAAGCCATCTAGATAATAACTATGGACCCGAAGGTCTATGATAAACTACTCACACATCATTGGAGAGGCTATGGTGTTGATGTAGAAGCCCTCCGTGATTGAATCCCCCTCCGGCAGATCGCCGGAAAAGGTCCCCAGATGGGATCTCACGGGTACAGAAGGTTGCGGCGGTGAAAAAGTGGTTTCATGGCTCTCGCGGATGTTTTCAGGGTATAAGAGTATATATAGGCGAAAGAAGTAGGTCGGTGGAGCTACGAAGGCCCCACGAGGGTGGGGGGCGCGCCTACCCCCTGGGTGCTGCGCCCTACCTCATGGCCGCCTCGTTGCTTCCTTGACCTCCACTCCAAGTCTCCTGTATTGCGTTTGTTCCAAAAAAAGATCCTCGCGAAGGTTTCGTTCCATTTAAATTCCGTTTGATATTCCTTTTCTGTGAAATACTGAAATAGAAAAAAAACAGCAATTTGCACTGGACCTTCGGTTAATAGGTTAGTCCCAAAAATAATATAAAAGTGCATAATAAAGCCTATTAAACATTTAAAATAGGTAATATAATAGCATGGAATAATAAAAAAATTATAGATACGTTAGAGACGTATCAAGCATCCCCAAGCTTAATTCCTGCTCGTCCTCGAGTAGGTAAATGATAAAAACGGAATTTTTGATGTGGAATGCTACCTAACATAATTTTCAATGTAATTCTCTTTATTGCGGCATGAATGTTTAGATCCAAAAGATTCTAGAAAAAGGTTTAATATTGATATAAAAATAATAATACTTCAAGCATGCTAACCAAGCAATTATGTCTTATCAAAATAACATAGCCAATGAGAGCTTATCCCTATAAAATCATATAGTTTGGCCATGTTTCATTTTTGTCACACAAAATGCTCCCATAATGCACAACCCCGATGACAAGCCAATAAATTGTTTCATACTTAGCCTTTTCAAACTCTTTCAACTTTCACTCAATATATGAGCGCGGGCCATGGACATAGCACTATGGGTGAAATAGAATATGATGATGGAGGTTGTGTGAGAAGACAAAAAAGAAAAAGTCTCACATTGACGCGGCTAATCAACGGGCTATGGAAATGCCCATCAATTGATGTCAATACAACGAGTAGGGATTGCCATATAACGGATGCACTAGAGCTATAAATACATTAAAGCTTAACAAAAAAACTAAGTGTGTATGCATGCAAATTGCTTGCTCACGAAGACCTAGCTCCCTCAACACTTGAGCAGCCACACTTGAGAGAAGATGCACTCAAGATTACTGATATTATACTTTATTTTTAGACATATATTAGGAAATAGTCGTGTTTTTGCTCTCTATGCAGTGCTAAGCTATAGCGATTTTTTAATATGTTTCATGTCACACGCTTACTAGTAATCTCTAAAAAAAAGTTGACTTTTTTTAATGCTCTGCTGGGAGCGAACCACCACCTCCCGCTTATGGGCCGCGGCCCATGGGGCGCCATAACCGCCTCCATCCAAGTCGGGGCGCACAGCCCGGCCCGATCCCGACGCGAAGGCCTGCCGCAAGAAGGAAGGGGGAGACCGACGCGAAGAGGAGAGGAGAAAAAAGATCTCAATTGATCGCCTCCGCCGCTACACATCCACGCCGTCGAGAAGCACTTCGGCACCGCTGCGGCCGGTAGCGAAGACTTCGGCGGCCTCCTCTCCGCCGATACCGACGACCTGATTGCCCTCGAGTTCCCAACATGTCCGCCCTAGAGAACCGGTGCCGCCGCGGCCGGCAGCGACGACTTCGGTGGCCTCTTCTCCGCCGACACCGCCGACCAACTCGCCCTCGAGTTCCCCACCTGCAACCACGTGCGTGACCCATCCCCTCCCTCAATCCCCTTCTCTCTCCGCCGGCCTCTTATCCGTTTGCGCCCCGTTTTCGTTTCCCGGTGGCAGTTCGATGGGTTCCAGAAGGCGACCAAGGAGATGGTGAGCAACAAGAATGGGACGAACACGCTCTCCTTCATCTTCGACAAGGCGTCATCGTCGCCGCCGACTCCCGAGCCAGCATGGGCGGGTACACATGTGAGTCCCCTGTCCCTTGGCCTCGCATTCGTGCTAGGGTTTGGTGCTGCGGGGATTCGATTTGCTGGCGTGGACGCGTGATTTAGGGTCGGGATGTTTATAGATGTCCTAGCGAAATCTGGCTCCTTTGTCCGTTGATTATCTCTGGGAGGACAATTTGGTGGTCAGGGGTGTGTTTCTTTACTCTTGCGTACCAGGGCTGTACATTTTCATATCTAGTAATTCAGGGCAGTGATTCATACATCTATGAAATCTCAAACCAACTTGATTTGGGTGTGAAGAACTTCTGCTTAGGTTCTAGTGTACAACAGAGAAAAACATATCGCAACCTCACAATAGCTGAGCCACCAATTGCAGTGCCATAACCTCACACCAGTTGTGGTGACCGTGCTTGGATGTGGCGGTTCATTTGGATTACACGGTGAATACAAAGATACTTATTGAGTTTGGATGCTAATTATCTATAGGAACTGAGAAGGGAGGTAATCTGTAGTGGGATTGTTAATGATAGAGAGTTGTGAATTTATGTGATACTGATATCACACACACAAAAAAGATAGTTTTGCTAATACTTACTATTGAATTCAAGTCTACTTATCTGTAGGTCCAACATTTGTGCATATTGATTTGTGTCTTTGTGGTTTGGAGTAAGCCAATAGAAAGCTGCTGTTATTGTATAAAATGTCTATTTTTCCACAAGTGCTGATCCTTCTGTAAAATTGCCCTTGCATGTTTGTTAGTCGTTGTAGAAGGCTTTTGCTTGATGCATGTTTGTGGTTTGTAGAAGGATTTTGTAGAAGGCTTCTGTAAAATTACCGCGTTGCTATCTGAACTGTGTGCTACCACAAGTGAAATCCACCTCGAATTACCTATTTTTGGATCGCATTGATGCACAATGGCTATAGACACAATCCAGTCTTCTACTGACGAAATACTGAAACAATGTTAGTAACTCTGTTAATGTTAAATACGCATAAACAAAATATCTATCAAAACTTCAATGACAACATGCCTGCAACATTCTTGAATTTGCATTACTAAGTACTCCCTCCATCCCAAAATAAGTGTCACTAACTTTGTACTAAATCAGCGGCACTTACTTTGGGACGAAGGGAGTATATACAGAACTGAAGTTTAACCAAGAACATTACATCATTGCATTTCTTTACAGAATTAGCCCACAGTTGTGATTACAATGCTAATTTTTAGTGTTAGATTCATTCGTATCTAGATAAATTTAAGACAAACTTTTTGGGATGGACGTAATAGAACTGAAGGTGCCGACACTAAATTTCTCCCAAGATTTCTGAAGAAAGCAAAAATAAGAAAATATTTGCCCTAAGATTTCTCCAAGAAATGCATACCAGGAGAAAAATTAATATATTGATGTAGATGACATTAATCTTCATGTAAGGTGGATCAACTGCCATACAGGAGGGTCCAGGTACATGCTCATAAAGTTGGTTGATGTTGCGGTGGCTAATCTAGCCTTATTTCTTGCCGCTGGTTTCTATGAACAAGAAACCAACAAAACTAAAGTTTACTTTAATATAAAGTTTTAGTCGCAGCTAGAAAAGAGCCGCCAAGCTCTTGTACATTTAGTCGATGGACTTTAAAGAAAAATCATGGATAAATGAAGAAGCTAGATCTGGCCATATAGTGCAAGAAACAATTAGTGAGCGAGACAAATGCTTAGTGATGAGAAAAGAATATGTTAACACCTGGAAGCCTTAACAAATCTACTCTTACACCCTTTCGGCGGCCGTGGACCATGAGAACTCCAAGAACCTCTCTTGAACCCATGGCTCACGTACAACTGGAGTAGCTGCTGCACTCGGAGACCTGCTGCGGTGCCACTATTCGATGCCGCTAGGAAGCAGGTATAGATGAAGGTCGTACATGACATAGAAGATGGTGAGCTACATCTTGCATGTACAAATGAGGGCGACCTAGGCTTGTGTTCGACAAATGTTATGCGAGGCGGCGATGACTGAACGTGATAGTAACCCTATCTGGTGGCGCTCACTCTTCATGAGAGAGGAAGAATAAATCAGATTGGGTCGAGCGAGTCGATGAGGCAGGGAAGAGAGCGGGCGGGTCCACTCGTCGGCCATAATTTGGTTGAGAGCGGAGGAAGTGACACACGAACATGCGAATCGATTTACCACGGCCTACCAGCACAACCGCACTCTCCTTTGATAGTAAAAGACAGTTAGCATAACAATAGTTTCTTCCTTTAGAGATTTGATGGAACTATGAGTGGCCCTTTGACATATTTTAGTGTCGTTAAGCTGTACTTAGGTCTATGCTTAACAATACTTCTCTTTTTCTAGGGTTCGGTCTTGGTACTATGTTGATAAGCGAGGGTGCAAGGCTCAAGGGAAGCCGGTTCTCCAACTCTCTGTATGCTTATTGTATGCTCATGGTATCTTGGATGAGGGGTATGTTCTTTTATACCTCTATATGTTGCTTTGCTCACTGTTCATATTATCTTGAAGTTGCATCCCTTATGTTTGTGTTTTACATTTCAGTTACAAATTCAACGTGTCAGTTGCAGTTGAGGAAGTTGAGGAAGCTGCTGAGTTAGCATGGCGGGCGCGGGCTTTTATCACGCAACCTTTCGTGATGGAGCCAGTGGTTGTATTCATATTGGTATGCATTCTATTTCCTAGTATCTATCCTAATATTTGTTTTGTTCACTCGATAAGCATGATACAACATGCATGCATATTTGTTAAACACTTTATCATTATATCTTCCTTTTGAAATCACAAACATAATTGTTTATTGAGTTGAAAGTACTTTCATAAGTTTTTGACAAAGTTCAAAAAATTATTGTATTCTCCATCATGTAATGCACACCCCAAGGTTGGGAACTAGAGATTACCGTCTAGACGGTGGTTATAAATTAAACCAAACCCTTCTATTTACAAATGTACAATGTTGGTCTAGACATCTAGTGAGACCTACCTAGGATTTCTAAAACAATATAATATAATGGTTACATGTAAATTACATGCGTAGATTTATTCCTTTTTTCATATGACTTACATGTTAATAGATTCTAAAAATATGGTGTGAAGTATAAAAAATTATGGTCAATGCTATGTCTAGTGTTTGTGTCAAATTATTATTTGGAAGTCGGGGTTAAAGTTTATTGAGAAAAGAAGATTATCATTTGGGCTTGATAGAGTATGACTATATCCCATGGGGTCATGTTATGCAAACGTGGCCCACTTTGGAGAAGAATACACAACCATTTTGGTAGTGAGCCTAACTCATCTCAACAATTCTGTTTCGGCCTCGTTACCCTAATATGCTAGACTATTTCTCTTATTCACTTCACGATTTGAGAGAGGGAATGCCACTTGAGAGGATGAAGGCTCTTGCGACATCGTGCGAGAGGCATTAGCGCTAGCGAGTTTGCCACCATCTGAGCCACGACGACAATGCCGTAGAGCATATACTGGAGGGTAGAGCTGGATGGTGGCATGCCGAAGTTGCAGGAGGAGGTGCACTTGTACGAGCACTGCAATATGTTTCTTCTTCCAAGCAATCAGAGAACCATTAGAAATGCATGGTAAGCAAAAAGTGAACGACGATCCAAGGGATCACTAGCCCACATAGCATCTCAATATGCCTGGGAGCTGTAATGAACGTGAACGGGGAAATAATATACAGCGAGGATCGTGTCATGAAGCTATCAAAAACCACGAAGACATAAAAAAACACGAAGAAGATGACTATAGTGAACCGAGGTGGGGGCAGAGACGAACTGACTCAAAATATGGACATGATAGGAGATATCCTGGCGAGTGATAGCCAGAAGACTCCCAACAAGATGACGATAACGTGTCGGAGCTGACAAAGGGTCACCATCAGTAGCACGAAGGTGAACATCGAGCTACATGGGAGTCAATGGTGCGCTCATCAGTAAGAGCAACACGAGCAAGAAGATCCTGGATTACTTCTCTTGACCAAGAGACCTTAATCCTAAGAAAGTAGCAAAGTGGGCTAAGATTAGATATAAGAAAGTGCTCACTAAGACATGCCTTCACAAAGGTAATATACTCAGTGTCTTTGCCAGTGGTGATCATGAGCACTCGCTGAAACCAACGGCAGCCACCGTAGAGGAAAACACTCACACCAGTCTTGAGGGCTTGCTTCAGGCCATGCAGAGCGACTAAGACGATAAAGCATGTCATAAGGAACAAAATACCTAGGTGGTGGCTGCATGTAAACCTCCTCACGTAACTCACCATTAAGAAAGGCGTTCTTAACATCAAGTTGAGGTATAGATAAGTGGCGAATGTGCGAACAGTGGTCATATGGTTCACATGAGCAAAAAGTCTTATTGTAATCAAGACCATGCTCCTCCTGAAAGCCACGAGCCACAAGACGAGTTCTGTAATGCACAACGGAACCATCAGAGCGAGTCTTAACCTTGTAGACCCCTTAAAAGTGACGGGACGAACACAAAGAGGAAGAGAAACAAGATCCCACATGCCGGTATGCTCAAGAGCAGCAATCTCCTCTACCATCGTAAACTGCCATTTCAAATAAGCAACAACGTCACGATAAGAGATCAGCTCAAGAAAAGCAGCGCGAACGCTTGAAAAATCACGACGGTCAATTGGCGGAAACATATGAGAAGGCAAGCCGTAAGTAGGTTGAGACGGGGAAGATGGCACATCAATAGACGCATACACAACACGTGGTCAACGAGTGTGAAAGTGAGTAAAAGATGGAAGGCCATGAGGAATCATCGGGGTAAACTCAGGTGATGGAGACGAGGAAGCCACCGGTGATGGTGTAGAATCCTGTGATAAGCGAGGTTATGACATCATAGGAGATGATGGCTTTGGATTTGTTACAATCGGAGAAGTGAATGGATAATGGCTCAATAGGAATGATAGGAGTGTTGAAAAAATTGTAGAAAGAGATATCCTTCACTGAAAGGTTGAGGAAGATGAATGCATGTAGAAGGGATGATACTAATCGAAAGTCATATGCCGAGAAATAGGCATCCGTCGATCGGCGCGAAACAACGATATCCCTTGCACTCATCGCCATATCCTAAGAAGACACTTAACAGACCGAGCAATTAGTTTGGTGCGCTCATGAGGGAAAGAAGAACATAGCAAACACAACCAAACAATTGAAGCGCTAAATAATCAGAAAACAATCAAAGTGACGCTCCAAAGGAGCGCCACCCTGTAGGGAAATGAATTGCTGAAGGTTGATGAGATAGATGGAAGTGGAAGCAGACTTGACCGAAAAGTGTAGCGGAAGATAGAGCAGTGACCATCAACTAACGAGCCGTCTGAAGAAGGCGACGATGCTTGCGCTCAGCCACACCATTCTGAGCATGAGCACCAGGATAAGAGAACTGAGCAAGAGTACCCTGCTCAGCAAGGACTCAAAGCAACAACATGGAGATGTATTCTCCACCAGAGTCATCACAGAATACAAGACTAGGCATGGAGAACTTAGTGTGAACAATGGCATCAAAACACTTATATAGATAAGATATCACTACGAGAAGAAATAAAGTATATCCAGATGTGTTGAGAGCAGTCATCCATAAAGATCGTATACTAGCGATGACCCCAGACATAAAAGAGAACAATGTCGAACGGATGCTGAGACACTGTCTCTCTATGAGCATAAGGTAACTGCACCTCTTTACCAAGTTGACAACCCTGGCGGTTTAGAGACATCGTTGGAGACGGATCCAAGAAGACCACGTCAAACTAAGGATGAGAGATGAGAGCCACACTAGTGACTCCTGGCGATGATGCCACTGCTAAAAACAGTTGATAGACAAGGCAACAGAGGTGGAGAGACTGGCGGTGATGGCAGCAGAGTTACTTGGTCCAGCATCCCACGTCCCTGTGCACTCTCCGTTACCCGCCGATCCGGCTTGGTTTGCTTCTCCTGTTTGCGGGTTGTGTGGGACGCACTTGATTAAGCACCCCACGTTCTCCTACTGTGCACCCTTGGCCCTGGCTTTAGGTAGCGCCTGTCCTCGGCTTGTCGTGCATAATCCAGGTATGTGCCAACTGTCCAAGCTCCTGCGCACCATTGGTGTTGCTCGAGGGTTATGGTGTCGCTCAGCAAGGGAGCACGAGATGTGGGATTGAGACAGTACACATAGCAGCCCGCAGCAAGGCAAAGCATGCCCATCCGGACTGGCAGGGAGCGGAGGTGGACACAAAGGTGGACGTTGAGTCCCAACAATGCGCTCGTAGTAAGAGCAGCACGAGCAAGAAGGTCCTGGATATACTTCTCTTAAAAAATAAAGAAGCCATCAGAGGTAGAAGAAACCTCATTCTCAAGGAAGTAGTGAAGAGGACCAAGATCATACATAAGAAATTCACTAAGACGAGCCTTCACAATGGCAATATAAGAGTTGTCCCTAGTGATGATCGACATATTGAACAAATGTCAGACCACGAGTTAGTTAGTGGACAGAATGTGCAGGATCATGAGCACTCACTAAAAACCAGCCACATTCGCTGATGAGATGAAGCGATCAAACCAAACACGTGAGGGGTTTGCTTAAGACCATATAGGGAGCAACGAAGACGAGAAACCATGCCAACCAGAAGAGAATACCCAGGTGGTGGCTACATGTAGGCATTCTTGACATCAAGCTGAGAGAGAGACTAGTGGCGAACGGAATCCATAACGGAAAGTGTGCGAAGAGTGGTCATCTGGGTAGGTTGTAGGCTGATCTAGAGGCCATGTGTTGCCAACAGAAGAAGACATAGTAGTCAAGGAAGATGACTCATTAGAAGAATCCACAACACGCGGACAATTATTGTAGTAAAGTCAAGGAAGATGAGCAAAAGAAGGAAGATGAAAAGACGAAGTGCCGGAGTGACTCGACTATCAACTGGTAGGGAAGTTCCATTTGATAGTAAAAACATGAATAGGGGAATCTAGATGTGGAATACCCAAGTGGCGGCTGCACGTAAACCTCCTCACACAGCTCACCATTAAGGAAGGCATTCCTCACATCAAGCCGAGGCGCAGACACATGACGAATAGAGGCCACGACAAGAAGTGTGCAAACAGTGCCATATGGCCCCCGGGAGCAAAAAGTCTCATCGTAATCAGGGCCATGCTACTGCTGAAAGCTACGAGCCACAAGATGAGCTTTGTAATGCTCAAGAGAACCATTAGAGCGAGTCTTAACCTTGTAGACCCACCAAGTAATAGGAAGAACACGAGGAGGAAGAGAAACAATATCCCATGTGACGACGCGCTCAACAGTAGCAATATCCTCTATCATGGCAAGGTGACATTTGGTATGAACAACATTAAGATAAGAAGTCTGCTCAAGAACAACAACGCCAATGTTTGAAAGACAAAGGCGGTAAGTAGGCGAAAGAGGACGAGGACACATGCCACAAGTAGGCTAAGACGGGGAAGATGGCACATTAGTAGACGCTTCCACAACACAAGAACGACGTGTATAAAAATGAGGCAAATATGAATTAGGGCTCAACAAGAGTGATACGAGTGTCGATGAATTATGGCTCAACAAGAGTGATAGGAGTGTCGAGAAAAGTGTGGAAACAAATGTCCTCCGTTGAAAAGGTCGGGGAAGATGGATGCGGGTAGAAGGGACGAGACTCATCGAAAGTCATATCCCGAGAAATAGTCATCCAACGACCAACATGATCCGAACAACGATATACCTTATTCTCATTGTTGTATCCTAATAAGCCACACTCAACGGACTGAGCAATAAGTTTGCTGCGTTCCCGAGGGGCAAGGACACAACAAACACAACCAAACAATTGAAGCGCCGAACAATCAGGAAACGATCAAATAGACGCTCGGAAGGAGACCACCCTACATAGTAGTGGATTGGATTGCCGAAGGTTGATGAGTTAAATGGAAGTGGAGATAGACTCGGCCCAAAAGTGTGGCGAAAGAGAGGTAGTGTCCATCAATAGATGAGCCTTAAGAAAATGATGATGCTTGCGCTCAGCCACGCCATTCTGAGCATGAGCACCAGGATAAGAGAACTGAGTAAGAGCACCCTGCTCCGCAAGGACCTCCACGCAACAGCTTGGAGATATACACTCCATGAGAGTCATCACAGAACACAGGAATAGAGTAGAGAACTGAGTGGAACCAAGGCGGCAAAACACTTGTATAGATATAAGATCTCACTACTAGAAGAAATAAAAGATATCCAGCTGTTCGGAGAAGTCATCTATAAAGATAGTATACTAGCAATGAGCTCCTTTTGAGGCAAAGGCAGATGGACCCCAAACATCAGAGAGAACAAGGTTGAAAGGACGCTGAGACACTGTCTCACTATGAGTATGAGGTAACTGTTTACCAAGCCGACAACCCTGGTGGTTTAGAGACATCGTCGGAGATGAATCCAAGAAACCACGTTGAACTAATGATGAGAGAAGAGACCCACACAAGTGTCCCAAGGCAATGATTCCATTGCTGAAAATAACTGGTAGACAAGGCAACAGAGGCGGAGAGACTGGCGGCGGTGGCAACAGAGGAACTTGATTGCATCCCATCTGCTTGTGCACTCTCTTTTCCCGCCGGTCTAGCTTGGTGTGCTTCTCCTATTTGTCGGTTGTGTGGCACACACTTGATTAAGCACCGCATTTTCTCCTACTGTGCGCCCTTGGCCCCGGCTTTAGGTAGCACCGTGTCCTCAGCTTGTCGTGCATAATCCAGGTATGCGCCGATTGTCCGTGCTCGTGCTCGCCATTGGTGTTGCTCGAGTGTCTGGTCTTGGTGTTGCCCAACAAGGGAACTGCAGTCTGGTTCTTCTTCCAAGCAATCAAAGAACCACTAGAAATGCACAGTAAGTAGAAGTGAACGACAATCCAAGGGATCAATAGCCCACATAGCATCTCAATATGCCTGGGATCTATAATGAACGGGAACGTGGAAAGAATATACAATGAGGAATCGTGCCACGAAGATATCAAAAAAACACGAAGAAGATAACTATAGTGAATCGAGGTGAGGGAAGAGACGAACTAACTCAAAATATGGACATGATAGGAGATATCCAGGCGAGTGACAGCTAGAAGAGTCCCAACAAGTTGACGATAACGTGTCAGAGCTGACAAAGGGTCACCATCAGTAGCACGGAGGTGAACATTGAGCTACATGAGAGTCAACGGTGCGCTCATTCGTAAGAGCAACACAAGCAAGATCCTGGATTACTTTTCTTGACCAAGAAGAGACCTTAATCCTAAGAAAGTGGCAAAGTGGGCCAAGATCAGACATAAGAAAGTGCTCACTAAGACGTGCCTTCACAAAGATAAACTCTTGTGTTTTTGCCAGTGGTGAACATGTCATCAACTTATAGAAGAAGAGTTCGACCAAAGAGCAGAAAGGTGGACAAACAACACAGGATCATGAGCACTCGTTGAAACCAGCGACAGCCACAGTAGAGGCAAAACGTTCAAACCAGTCTCGAGGGCTTGCTTCAGGCCATGGAGAGCGATGAAGACGACAAAGCATGTCGTAAGTAACAAAATAGCTAGGTGGTGGCTGCATATAAACCTCCTCGCGTAGCTCACCATTAAGACATTCTTAACATCAAGTTGAGATACAGATAAGTGGCGAATCTGCGATCAGTGGTCATATGGTTCACATGAGCAAATAGTCTTATTGTAATCAATACCATGTTCCTCCTGAAAGCCACGAGCCACAAAAACGAGTTTTGTAACGCTCAACGGAACCATCAGAGCGAGTCTTAACCTTGTAGACCCCTTACAAGTGACTGGACAAACACAAAGAGGAAGAGAAACAAGATCCCACGTGCCGGTGCGCTCAAGAGCAACAATCTCCTCTGACATCGCAAACTGCCATTTCAGATAAGCAACAACATCACGATAAGAAATCGGATCAAGAGCAGCAACACGAGCGCTTGAAAAATTGGGGCGGTCAATTGGCAGAAACAGATGAGAAGGCAAGTCGTAAGTAGGCTGAGACGGGGAAGATGGTACATTAGTAGACGCATGCACAACACGCGGCCAATGAGTAGGAAAAGATGAAAGACCATGAGGAGGAATCATCAGGGTAAACTCAGGTGATGGAGACGACGAAGCCACCGGTGATGGCATAGAATCCTGTGATAAGCAAGGTCAGGAAATCATAGAACATGGTGACATTGGATCTGTTATAATCGGAGAAGCGAATGGATAAGGGATTAATAGGAATGATAGGAGGATCGAGAAAATTGTAGAAAGAGATATCCTTCACTGGAAAGGTCGAGGAAGATGAATGCGTGTAGAAGGTACAAGACTAATTGAAAGTCATATACCAAGAAATAGGCATGATCTCAGCAACGATATCCCTTACGCTCATTGTCATATCCTAAGAAGACACTTAGCAGACCAAGCAGTTAGTTTGGTGCCTTCATGAAGGGAAAGAAGAACATAGCAAACACAACCAAACAATTGAAGCGTAAATAATCAAAAAACAATCAAAGTGATGCTCCAAAGGAGCGCCACCCTGTAGGGAAATGAATTGCTGAAGGTTGATGAGATAGATGGAAGTGGAGGTAGACTTGACAGAAAAGTGCAGAGGAAGATAGAGAAGTGACCATCAACTAATGAGCCGTCTCAAGAACGCGACGATGCTTGCGCTCAGTCGTGCCTTTTTGAGCATGAGCACCAGGATAAGAGAACTGAGCAATAGTACCCTGCTCAGCAAGGAATCAAAGCAACAACTTGGAGATGTATTCTCCACCAGTCATCACAGAATACAAGACTAGGCATAGGGAACTTAGTTTGAACAATCGCATCAAAACACTTATAGATAAGATATCACTACGAGAAGAAATAAAGTATATCCAGTTGTGTTGAGAGAAGTCATCTATAAAGATCGTATACTAGCGATGACCTCCTTTCGAGGTAAAGGGAGATGGACCCCCGACATAAAAGAGAACAATGTCGAAAGGATGCTGAGACACTGTCTCGCTATGAGCATAAGGTAACTATACCTCTTTACCAAGCTGACAACCCTGGCGGTTTAGAGACATCGTTGGAGATGGATCCAAGAAGACCACGCCAAACTAAGAATGAGAGATGAGAGCCACACAAGTGACTCCTAGCAATGATGCCACTTCTAAAAATAGTTGGTAGACCAGGCAACAGTGGTGGAGAGACTGGCGGCGGCGATGGCAGCAGAGTTACTTGGTCCAGCATCCCACGTGCATGTGCACTCTCCGTTACCCGCCGGTCCGGCTTGGTGTGCTTCTCCTATTTGCGGGTTGTGTGGCACGCACTTGATTAAGCACCCCACGTTCTCCTACTGTGCTCCCTTGGCCCTGGCTTTAGGTAGCGCCTGTCCTCGGCTTGTCGTGCATAATCCAGGTACGCGCCAACTGTCCAAGCTCTTGCTCACCATTGGTGTTGCTCGAGGGTTATGGTGTCGCTCAGCAAGGGAGCACGGGATGTGGGATTGAGAAAGTACACATAGCAGCCCGCAGCAAGGCAAATCATGCCCATCCGGACTGGCAGGGAGCGGAGGTGGACACAAAGGTGGACGTTGAGTCTCAACAATGCGCTCGTAGTAAGAGCAGCACGAGCAAGAAGGTCCTGGATATACTTCTCTTAAAAAATAAAGAAGCCATCAGAGGTAGAAGAAACCTCATTCTCAAGGAAGTAGTGAAGAGGACCAAGATCATACATAAGAAATTCACTATGATGAGCCTTCACAAAGGCAATGTAAGAGTTGTCCCTAGTGATGATCGACATATGGAACAAATGTCAGACCATGAGTTAGTTGGTGGACAGAATGTGCAGGATCATGAGCACTCACTAAAAACCTGCCGCATTCACTGCTGAGATGAAGCGCTCAAACCGGGCACGCGAGGGGTTTGCTTAAGACCATATAGGGGGCGACGAAGACGAGAAACCATGCCATCCGGAAGAGAATACCCATGTGGTGGCTACATGTAGGCATTCTTGACATCAAGTTGAGAGAGAGACTAGTGGCGAATAGAAGCCACAACAGAAAGTGTGCGAAGAGTGGTCATCTGGGCCATACAGGAGCAAATGTCTAGTCGTAGTCTTGACTATGTTCTCACCACTAGAAGAGCTTCGTAAAGCTCAAGAGAAACATCAGAGTCTTACCCTTGTAGGCTCACTTACAAGTGATGTGACGAGCAAGACAAAGGGAAATGAGATTTCACTAGCCGACGTGGGGAAGAGCATTCAATGCCATTACATGCTGCTATTTTGCATGAACAAAAATGTCACTGTAAGAAGTCTTCTTCGGAAGAGCAGCACAATAACCATAGTAGTTAATAGGCAGAAGCCGGCGAGCTCAGTAGACATTAGTAGGCTGTAGGCTGATCTGGAGGCCATGTGTTGCCAATAGAAGAAGACATGGTAGTCGACGAAGATGACTCATTAGAAGAATGCACAACACACGGACAATTATTGTAGTAAAGTCAAGGAAGATGAGCAAAAGAAGGAAGATGAAAAGACGAAGCGCAAGAGTGACTCGACTATCAACTGGTAGGGAAGTTCCATTTGACAGTAAAAACATGAATAGGGGAATCTAGATGTGGAATACCCAAGTGGCGGCTGCACGTAAACCTCCTCACACAGCTCACCATTAAGAAAGGCATTCTTAACATCAAGCCGAGGCGCAGACACATGATGAATATGGCCCGTGGGAGCAAAAAGTCTCATTGTAATCAGGGCCATGCTATCGCTGAAAGCCACAAGCCACAAGACGAGCTTTGTAATGCTTAAGAGAACCAGTAGAGCGAGTCTTCACCTTGTAGACCCACCAAATAATGGGAAGAACACGAGGAAGAGAAACAATATCCCACATGCCGATGCGCTCAACAGTAGCAATATCCACTATCATGGCAAGGTGCCATTTGGTATGAACAACATCAAGATAAGAAGTCTGCTCAAGAACAACAATGCCAATGTTTGAAAGACCAAGGCGGTAAGTAGGCGAAAGAGGACGAGGACGCAGGCCACAAGTAGGCCGAGACGGGGAAGATGGCACATCAATAGACGCATCCACAACACACGAATGACGTGTATAAAAGTGAGGCAAATAAGAAAGAATACGCGCAAGAATCATCGAGATAAACTCAGGTGATGAAGACAAGGAAACCACCCGTGATAAATGTGTCAAATCCTGTGATAAGCAGGTGAGAAAATCGTAGGAGATGATGGTGTTGAATCTTGAATAATCGGAGAAGCAAGAGCAGTACGAGGAATGGATCAGGGCTCAACAAGAGTGATAGGAGTGTCGGGAAGAGTGGAAACAGATGCCCTCCACTGAAAAGGTCGGGGAGATGGACGCGGGTAGAAGGGACGAGACTCATCGAAAGTCATATCCTGAGAAATACTCATCCGACGACCAACATGATCTGAGCAACGATATCCCTTATGCTCATTGTTATATCCTAATAAGCCACACTCAACGGACCGAGCAATAAGTTTGGTGCGTTCACAAGGGGCAAGAGGGAGACAACAAACACAACCAAACAATTGAAGCGTCGAACAATCAGGAAACGATCAAATAGACACTCGAAAGGAGACCACCCTACATAGCAGTGGATTGGATTGCCGAAGGTTGATGAGTTAGATGGAAGTGGAGATAGACTAGGCCCAAAAGTGTGGTGGAAGAGAGGTAGTGTCCATCAATAGATGAGCCTTAAGAAAGTGATGATGCTTGCGCTCAGCCATGCAATTCTGAGCATGAGCACCAGGATAAGAGAATTGAGTAAGAGCACCCTGCTCAGCAAGGACCTCCATGCAACAGCTTGGAGATATACACTCCATCGGAGTCATCACAGAACACAGGAATAGGCGTAATGAACTGAGTGGAACCAAGGCGGCAAAACACTTATATAGATAAGACCTTACTACTAGAAGAAATAAAAGATATCCAACTGTTCAGAGAAGTCATCTATAAAGATAGTATACTAGCAATGACCTCCTTTTGAGGCAAAGGCAGATGGGCCCAGACATCAAAGAACATTGTCGAAAGGACGCTGAGGCACTGTCTCGCTATGAGTATGAGGTAACTGTACCTGTTTACCAAGCCAACAACCCTGGTGGTTTAGAGACATCGTTGGAGATGGATCCAAGAAGACCACGTTGAACTAATGACGAGAGATGAGACCCACACAAGTGTCCAAGGCAATGATGCCACTGCTGAAAATAACTGGTAGACAAGGCAACAGAGGCAGAGAGACTGGCGGCGGTGGCAACAGAGGGACTTGATTGCATCCCACCTGCCTGTGCACTCTTCGTTCCCGCCGATCTCGCTTGGTGTGCTTCTCATGTTTACAGGTTGTGTGGCACACACTTGATTAAGCACCGCACGTTCTTCTACTGTGCGCCCTTGGCCTCGGCTTTAGGTATGTGTCGACTGTCCATGCTCGTGCTCGCCATTGGTGTTGCTTGAGTGTCCGGTCTTGGTGTCGCCCAACAAGGGAACAAGGGATGTGGGATTGAGACAGTTCCCGTAGCAACTAGCAGCAAGGCGAAGGATGCCCATGTAGATTGGTAGGGAGCGAAGGTGGACACAAAGGTGGATGTTGACACCATAGGAGTCTCAACAGTGCGCTCATCAGTAAGAGCAGCACACGCAAGATGATCCTGGATATACTTCTCTTCGGAAATAAAGAAGCCATTAGAGGTAGATGAAACCTCAGTCTCAGGGAAGTAGCGACGAGGACCAAGATCAGACATAAGAAACTCACTATGATGAGCCTTTACAAATGACATACATTGTCGCCAGTGATGATTCACATCTAGAACAAATGTTCGACCATGAGTTGAATGGTGGATAAGATGTGAAGGATCATGAGCATCCAGAAAAACCAGCCACAATCACCACTGAGACGAAGTGCTCAAACCAAACACGAGGATACCATATAGAGAGCAACGAAGACGACAGACCATGCCATCAAAAAGATAATACCCATGCGGTGGCTACATGTAGGCATTCTTGACATCAAGCTGAGAGAGACTAGTGGCGAACATAAGCCACATCGAAAAGTGTGTGAAGAGTGGTCATCTGGACCATATAGGAGAAAATGTCTAATCGTAGTCATGACCATGTTCTCACCACTAGACGAGCTTTGTAATGCTCAAGAGAACCATTAGTCTTACGCTTGTAGACCCACTTACAAGTGATGAGACGAGCACGATGAGGAAGGCAAATGAGATTCCACGTGTCGATGTGGGCAAGAACATCATTCCTCGATGCCATCACATGTTGCGATATGGGATAAGAAGTCGTCTCGGAAAGAGCGGTGCAATAACCATAGCGGTCAATAGGTAGAAGTGGGCGACCTCGGAAGCCATAAGTAGGATGAGTTGGAGGTGGTGCGTTGCCAACAGAAGAAGACGTAGTTCGCGAACATATTTTGAATTCGACGTGAAAATTTTACGAATTCACGTATTCTTGTATATGTGAATAGTTTTTTGTATTCATGTGCATTTTTTGAATGCACGAACTTGTTTTGAATGTGTGAAATTTTTGAATATGTGATCATCTTTTGAATACATGAACAATTTTGGAATTCACAGGTTTTTTGGAATTCGTGAATATTTTGGAATTAGTGAACATTTTTTGCATCCACAATCTTTTTTGGAATTGGTGAACATTTTTCGTATTCGCAAACATATATTTTGAATTTGTGAACATTTATTGAATTTCTAACTATTTTGTCAAATTCGCCTTATATGTTATTAGATTGTAAGTGTTAAAGTGTGTATGTGGATTGCCTAGCCCTTTCCATTAGTTCAGACTTTAGGTTGCGTGAATTGTCTAGCCCTTTCCATTATTTTGGACTTTTGGTTTGCATTGGCTAGTTCATGAAGATTAACACTAAGGATATGGTGTGATGTATAAAGAATTATGGTCAATGATATATTTACTGTTTGGGTGAAATTATTTTTTGAAAGCAAGGGTTAAAGTTTGCCAAATAAAAGAAGATTATCGTTCGGACTGGATAGAATATGAGTAAATCCCACTCGATCCTGTTTGCATCAAAAGCGTGTCCTACTTTGGAGAAGAATGCACCAATGATTTTGGTAGCTATAACTCATCTCAGCAATTATGTTTAGGCCTCATTCCCCTAATGCGCCCGTCATTATCTCATTTCCCATATTTCTTAGTCTCATTCCCAAACACTTCATGATCCGCACGTGTCACATGTGGTAAGCAATTCAATAAATTCAAAAAAAAATCACGATCGTAGAGAGAGAACGCCAGCGGCAATGGCGACATTATCCCCTCCTTTCATGCCACTTGAGAGGATGAAGGCTCTTGCGACATTGTGCGAGAGGCATCGCCACTAGCAAGGTTGCCACCATCCTGACCACGACGGCAATGCTGCAGAGCATATGGTAGAGGGTGTAGGACGGTGGAGCAACGATGCTTCGGGAGGAGTTGCACCCGAACAAGGGGCAGTGCAGTCTATTTCTTCTTTCGGGCGAGTGGCAGCCAGATTGACAAGACTCCCAACAAGATGATAATAAGGTGTTAGATCCGACAAAGAGTCATCTTCAATAGCAGAGGCGAACATTGAGCTCCATGGGAGTCTCAACAGTGCACTTATCAGTAAGAGCGGCACGAGCAAGAAGATCATGGATTATTTTTCTTGAAAGAGGGCCAAGATCAGACATAAGAAACTGCTTACTAAGACGTGCATTCACAAAGGCAATATACTCGGGGGTCTTTGCCAGTGAATGTCATGTCATCAACATATGGCAGAAGAGTCCTACCAAGAGCAAAAAGGTGGACAAACAATGTAGGATCATGAGCACTCGCTCAGCGGTAGCCACCACAAAGGCAGAATACTCAAATCAGGCACGAGGGGCTTGCTTAAAGCCATAGAGAGAGCGATAAAGACGACAAAGCATGTCATCAGGAGTAGAATAACTAGGTCGTGGGTGCATGTAAACCTCCTCACGTAGCTCACCATTAAGAAAGGCATTCATAACATCAAGGCGGGACACAAACTAGTGGCAAACAGAGATCATATGGTTTGCAGGAGCAAAATGTCTCATCATAATCAGCACCATGCGTCTGCTGAAAGCCACGAGTGATAGTACGAGCTTTGTAACCCTCAAGAGAAGCATCAAAGCGAGTCTTAATCTTGTAGACCCACCAGGTGATGGGACAAACACGAGGAGGGATAGAAATAGTATCCCATGTGCCGATGCGCTCAAGCATTCTCCTCCACCATCGCAAGGTTCCATTTGGTATGAGCAACTTCACAATGAGAAGCCGGCTCAAGAAAAGTAGTGCCAACGACCAAGGCAGTCAACATGCGGAATCGGACGAGGATGCAAGCCATAAGTAAGCTGAGATGGGGAAGATGACACAACTCATAGATAGTGTGTATCAAAGTGAGGAAAAGATGGAAGAATACGAGTAGAAATCATTGGAATAAACTCAGGTGATGGAACGAGGAAGCCACCGGCGATGAATGTGTAGAATCCTATGATAAGCGAGGTGAGGAAATCATCGGGGATGATGGCGTTGGATCTGCAATAATCGGAGAAGTAGGAGTAGTACGGCGAGTGAATAAGGGCTCAACCGGAGTGATAGGAGTGTTGGGAAAATTGTAGAAATAGATATCCTCCACTAAAAAGGTCGAAGTGGACGCGGCTAGAAGGGACCTGGCTCATCAAAAGCCATATCATGAGAAATAGGCATATGACGACCAACATGATCCCAACAACGATATCCCTTATGCTCATCGTTGTATCATGAGAAGACACACTCAACGGACTTAGTAGTTAGTTTGGTGTGTTCACGAGGGGCAAGAAGGACATAGTAACACAACCAAACAATTGAAGCGCCGAATAATCAGGAAACAATCAAAGAGACGCTCGAAAGCAGCGCCACCCGACAAAGTAGTGGATGGAGGTTGATGAGATAGATGGAAGTGGAGACAGACTCGACCCAAAAGTGCGGTGGATGAGAGGCAGAGACCATCAACGCACGAGCCGTCGCAAGAAGCTTATGATGTCTGCGCTTAGCCACGCCATCTGAGCATGAGCACCAGGACAAGATAACTGAGAAAGAGTACCCTGCTCAACAAGGAATCCATGCAACAACTTGGAGATATACTCCCCACTAGAGTCGTCACAGAACACACGAATAGGCGTAGAGAAGTGAGCGTGAACTATGGCAGCAAAACACACATATATAGATAAGACCTCATTACGAGAAGAAATAAAGTATATCCAGGTGTGTCGAGAGAAGTCATCTATAAAGATAATATACTGCCAATGACCTCCTTTCAAGGCAAAGGGAGATGGGCCCCACACATCAGAGTGAACAAGGTTAAAAGGACGCCGAGACACTGTCTCAATATGACTATAAGGAAACTAGACCTGTTTACCAAGGTGACAACTCGATGGTTTAAATACGTCATTGGAGACGTATCCAAGAAGACCACGTCGAACTAATGATGAGAGATGAGAGCCACACAAGTGACCCAAGGTGATGATGTCACTACTGAAAATAACTCGTAGACAATGCAACAAAGGTGGAGAGACTGGTGGCGGTGGCAGCAGAGGAACTTGATCCAACATCCCATGTGCGTGTGCACTCTCTGTTCACAGCTGATTCGGCTTGGTGTTCTTCTCCTGTTTGTGAGTTTTGTGCCACACACTTAATTAAGCACCCCACATCTACTACTGTGCGCCCTTGGCCCCGACTTTAGGTTGCGTTGTGTCCTCTGCTTCGACTGTCCGAGCTCCTGCTTGCCATTGGTGCTGCTGCACAACAAAGCAAAGGATGCCCATCTAGACTGACAGGGAGTGGAGGTGGACACAATGGTGGACGTTGACTCCATTGGAGTCTCAATAGTGCGCCATTAGTAAGAGCAGCACGAGCAAGATCCTGGATATACTTCTGTTATAGGAAATAAAGAAGCCATTAGAGGTAGAAGAAATCTCAATCTTAAGTAGCAAAGAGGACTAAGATCGTACATAAGAAAGTCACTATGATGAGCCTTCACATAGGCAATGTACTTAGTCATCGCCAGTGATGATCGACATATAGGGTAAGTGTTTGGCCATGAGTTGAATGGTGGACAGAATGTTTAGGATCATGAGCACTCGTCGAAAAACTAGCCACAGGCACCACTGAAGCGCTCAAATCAGGCACGAGGGGTTTGCCCCTTAGGAAGAGACCCAGGTGGTGGCTACATGTAGCCATTCTTGACATCAAGCCGAGAGACTGAAAGACTAAGGCGGGCAACAGGCAAAAGCGGACGTGGACCCATAAGTAGGATGAGACGGGGAAGATGGCACATCAGTAGACACATCCACAACACGTGAATGACGTGTATAAAAGTGAGGCAAATATGGAAGAATACGAGGAAGAATCAACGAGATAAACTCAAGTGATGAAGACAAGGAAGCCACCGGTGATAAAGGTGTAGAATTCTGTGACAGACGAGGTGAGGAAATCATAGGTGATGATGGTGCTGAATCTGGAATAATAGAGGAGTAGTACGAGGAATGGATTAGGGCTCAACAAGGGTGATAGGAGTGTCGGGAAAAGTGAGGAAACAGATATCCTCCATGGAAAAGGTCGGGGAAGATGGACGCGGGTAGAAGGGACGAGACTCATCAAAAGTCATATCCCAAGAAATAGTCATCTGACGACCAACATGATCCTAACAATGATATCCCTTATGCTCATTGTTGTAAGTTTGGTGAGTTCACGAGGAGCAAGAAGGACACAACAAACACAACCTAACAATTGAAGCGTCAAACAATCAGGAAACGATCAAATAGACGCTCGAAAGGAGACCCCCACTCTACAGTGTAGTGGATTGGATTGCCGAAGGTCGATGAGATAGATGGAACTGGAGACAGACTCGGCCCAAAAGTGTGGTAGAAGAGAGACAGTGACCATCCATGGATGAGCCTTCTCAAGAAGGTGATGATGCTTGCGCTCAACCACGCCATTCTGAGCATGAGCACCAGGATAAGAGAACTGAGCAAGAGTACCCTGCTCGACAAGGACTCAAAGCAACAACGTGGAGATGTATTCTCCACCAGAGTCATCACAGAATACAAGACTAGGCGTAGAGAACTTAGTGTGAACCATGTCATCAAAACACTTATATGGATAAGACACCACTACGAGAAGAAATAAAGTATATCTAGCTGTGCTGAGAGAAGTCATCTATAAAGACAGTATAGTAGCGATGACCTCCTTTCGAGGCAAAGGGAGATGGACCGAAACTTTAAGAGAACAATGTCTCCAAGAGAATCATAGGAGTCTCAACAGTGTGCTCATTAGTAGGAGCAACACGAGCAAGAAGATCCTAGCTATACTTCTCTTATAGCAAATAAAGAAGCCATTAGAGGTAGAAGAAACCTCAGTCTCAAGGAAGTAGCGAAGAGGACCAATATCGGGCATAAGAAACTCACTATGACGAGCCTTCACAAATGCAATGTACTTTGTCGCCAGTGATGATTGGCATATAGAACAAGTGTTGGACCACGAGTTGAATGGTGGATAGAACGTGAAGGATCATGAGCACTGGCCGAAAAACCAACCATAGTCACTACTAAGACAAAGTGCTCAAACCAGGCATGAGGGATTTGCTTAAGACCATATAGAGTGACGAAGACGATAGACCATGCCATTAGGAAGGGAACACCCAGGTGGTGGCTACATGTAGGCATTCTTGACATCAAGCTGAGAGGGAGGGAGCGAGAGAGAGAGAGACTAGTGGCGAACAGAAGCCACATTAAAAAGTGTGCGAAGAGTGGTCATCTGGGCTGTATAGGAGAAAATATCTCATCATAGTCATGACCATGTTCTCACCACTAGACGAGCTTTGTAATGCTCAATAGAACCGTCAGAGGCTTAACTAACCTTGTAGACCCACTTATAAGTGATGAGACGAGCAGGCGGACGAAGGGAAATGATATCCCTTGTGCCGATGCACGCAGGAGCATCAATCTCAGCTGTTGTCGCATGCTGCCATTTGGCACGAACAACGTTGTCAAGATAAGAAGTCGTCTCAAGAAGTGTGGCCCCAGACTAACCATAAGCATCAATAAGAGGAAGTGGGCGAGCTCGGAAGCCATAAGTAGGTTGAGCTGGAGGCAGTGCATTACCAATAGAAGAAGATAGTAGTCGAGGGAGATGGCTCATCAGATGAACCCAAAATACGCGGATGGTCAATGAAGTAACGAAGATGAGGTGGAGTCAATAGGGCGGCCTCGGGGATGAGCTAGGAGAGGTAGTCTCAGGTAATAAACGGGGTGGGGAAGCCGCATGTGATGACGGTGTGGGGTCTACAATAGTACTACGGAAAGACACGGTGGGATGGGTGGACGAGAGCAAATACTTGAGTGATAGGTGTATTGGAAAAGGTGAGGAAACAAATATCCTCAATGGGGGAGGCCAAAGGAGAGGATGGACGAGCAAACACAGCTCCTTAAGGTTTTGAGGACAAGGCATTTCGAGTATGGCCTTGATTTTACTCAGGTTGATTTCTATTACCTGATGTCGAATGAGAAACCGTTGGAATGCCTGACGAGACCATGAAGGTGCACTTCAACGGGGTTAACTTGAGTGCATGTTGCCTTAGGCGGTCGAGTATGATTTGGAGATGTTGAAGATGTTCTTCATAGGATACCACCTTTACAATGAGATCATCTACATAACACTCGACAATCTTATGTATGATCTCATCAAAGATCTTAGCCATGGCGCGTTGATATGTAGCACCGGCATATAAAGGACGAGACTCATCAAAAGTCACATCCCGAGAAATTGACGACTGACAGAATCCCAACCCGATAGCCCTTTCTCATCACTGTAACCTAAGAAGACACATTCAACAAACTGAGCAGTTACTTTGCTGCATTCGAGAGGGGGGGGTGCCAAAAAAATGTAGCAAATGTAAGCAAACAAAGGAATCATTGAGTTAGGAGAATGACCAAAAAAACGCTCGAGAGGAATGTCACCTTGTAGAGCAGAGGAAGGATGAATGTTGATGACATAGGTGGAGTAGAAACTACGTCAACCCAAAAGTGAGGTGCAAGAGAGGCGACAATCATCAACGCACGAGCCACCTCAAGAAGGTAACCATGACAATCATCAACGCATGAGCCACCTCAAGAAGGTGACCATGCTTGCGCTCAGCAAAATCATTCTGAGCATGAGCACCAGGACAAGAGAACTAAGGAAGTGTACCCTGCTCAACAAGGAATCTGCCCAACAAATGAGAGATGCACTCAAGGATTCTGAAGCCGCTGAGTTCCACATGGAGCACACCTTGCTCCAGGTAACCATAAATTGCCCATCGTTGACTATGTCGGTCCCGCTCTAAAGGAAAGCGCGAATGCAGTTCTCGATCTCCTCAAGTAAACATAGAGGTAGTTTTATGGCGATGGCTTGATAATCTGGGATGGAGAGCAAATTTGAGGAGCCTCTCATGTTGAGTAGATTCTCAATCCAAGTGGGGAGGAAGTTGAGAACTTTGTCTGGAAGAGGCCACAGGTGGACCTTTTGAATATTTCTTGCACGACAAGGGGAGGCTGAGGTAGGCGCACGGGAGCAATGAGAAAGTACATACGAAGCTTAACTTGATCACCTAAATCTGGACGATGCTGCAGCAGCTTGGCACAAAGGAGCACTTGTCAAAGTTGGTGCATAAGTTTGACACGCCACCAAGATCAGGTTGACGCACGTCGAAGACAGGAGGTATCAGGTTGACGCACGTTGAAGACAGGAGGTCTTATGTTAAGTAGACTCTCAATCCAAGTGGGGAGGAAGTTGAGAACTTTGTCTGGAAGAGGCCACAGGTGGACCGTTTGAATCTTCTTGCACGACAAGGGGAGGCTGAGGTAGGTGCATGGGAGCAATGAGAAAGCACATGCGAAGCTTAAATTGATCACCTAAATCTGGACGATGCTGCAGCAGTTTGGTGCAAAGGAGCACTTTTCAAAGTTGGTGCATAAGTTTGACACGCCACCAAGATCAGGTTGCCGCATGTCGAAGACAGGAGGATGCCCATGTCGACATCGTACAGTGACATGAGGTGCTTCATGGATGCCAGTGCGATGGCTCCGACATGACAACGCTCTTCACATGGACCAACAAGGCATCGAGCACCACCAGCACAATAGAAGAAACAACAATGACAAAAAGTGGTCATGTTGCCACATGCCACAATGGTGAAGAATATGCCTTTCGGGCATCTTGTTGAGGATGTCTTTTGAGGATGTCCATGGTAGAATCATTTAGACCCACTAGGTGAATCTGCCGCCAATGTCAGCGTGCCACGCGTTCATAGGAGGAAGGGCCATGAGACTGAACCGAATGCCTTCGCAGTGTCAACCTTGAGCATGAGGGTTGTGATCTGGCGTGCTAGCCCTTGTCGGTGAGCATGAAGGAGCTTGTTGCTCCAACCGTAGTTCCAACCAACGAGGTTGATCTTGCAAAGCTCAAGGTCATTAAGGAAATGGTGAAATTTGACCATCTATCTTTTTTGGTTAGTGTTATTCTTATCCCTTGCCTGCTAGATAAAGTAGTCACCGGTAACGACCCAAGGACCATGATGCAAAGCGAAGCGATTTGCATCAGCGGAAGGACCATATAAGGTTGACAATCACCAAGGGGGTGCTTGAGACGAACACAGAGGGCAATGGTTCGCGTCAGTGCATTAAGGCCCCACACGTTTCAAGAAGACCACACCGAATGAAGGACAAGAGACGAGAGTCACACAAGTGTCCAAGGCGATTCGCAATGCTGAAAAGAGCTGGTAGACAAGGAAACAAAGGTGGAGAGACTTGTGATGGTGGCAACGGAGGGAAGGTGAAGCCAATCAAGCTCCTAGAGGCCCTTTGAGTCAAGCCATCGGGGGCCAGCACCAAGGAGAGCACTAGTGTGACGTTCTGGAAGAAAGCATGAGTCAAAGTCGAGAATTACCCGACAACCAGAGTCAACAATTTGACCACCAAAAATGAGCTGCATGGTAAATCGAGGAACATTAAAAGACGAAATGCTAAGAAGTCCTTGGCCATTAACCAGGAGGGATCGTACCTGTTAGGAAATATGCAACTTGTATTTCCAGGTGGCCACATGTTGTTATACACAAACGTGCAAGTGTGTTACTATATGAAAAAAAACATTATAGAACGGGGAAAATACAAAGGGGTACATGGCTACATATATAACTCTTCACACCCCCTCCCCCCCCCCAAACTCATGATGGATCAACCCCAAGTTTGGAGAGATAAAAGTCATGTTGTGCTCTAGTCTGGGCCTATCTAAAGAAATCCGCCAACTGTAACTCGGTAGGCACATAGTGAGGGGCAATAACCTGAATATTGCACAACAACATGCACAAAAAAAGCATCAACACCAATATGCTTGGTGAGCTCATTCTTCACAGGGTCGCTCACAATACTAAGAGCACATGTAATGTCAGACAAGAGCAGAGTGTAGTGACAGAAACACCAAACTTCTGAA
The DNA here is from genome assembly GCF_018294505.1 of Triticum aestivum. Taxonomy (NCBI): domain Eukaryota; kingdom Viridiplantae; phylum Streptophyta; class Magnoliopsida; order Poales; family Poaceae; genus Triticum; species Triticum aestivum. The sequence continues at coordinate 44,656,755 of NC_057803.1, forward strand.
GTAAGCATCGTAACCAAGTTACCTCTGCTGTCAAAAGAGCCATAGCTCGTGACTCAGCCTCTTCACTCGAACCTGAAACTACAGTCTATTTCTTTGTCTGAGAGGCAATGAGAGAACCACCAAGAAAAACACTAAACAAAAAGTGAACAACAATCCTAGGGATCACTAGCCCACGTAGCATTTGAGTAGGCCTGACGCTGTAATGAACTGGAGCAGGGAAAGAATAGACAATGAGAGATCATGCCACGAAGATATCGGAGAACACAAAGGAGGTGACTATAGTGAACCAATGTGGGCGCAGAGACAAACTGACTGAAAATATGGACATGATCAGAGATACCTGGACGAGTGACATCTAGATAGACAAGACTCCCATCAAGATGACGATGACATGTCAGATCAGACACGGTCACCATCAGTAGCACGAAGGTGAACATTGAGCTCCATGGGAGTCTCAATAGTACACTCATCAATAAGAGTAGCACGAGCAAGAAGATTCTGGATATATTTGTCTTGGGAAATACTACCTGAAATTTCTCCGACAAGTATTTCCGGACGGAGGGAGTAAAGCCATTAGTGGTAGAAGAGACCTCTATCCCAAGAAAGTATGGAAGATGGCCAAGATCAGACATAAGAAAAAGAAACTGCTCACTAAGAAGTGCCTTCTCAAAGGCAATATACTCAGGGTCGTCCCAATTGATGATCATGTCATCAACATATAAAAAAGAAGAGTTCAATCACGATTAGAAAAATATATCCAAAAGAATAGTCTGACAACGATGAGAAAAATATATCCACCAGAAGTAGAAGAGATCTTTATTTGAAGAAAGTAGCGAAGGGGGCCAAGATTAGACATAAGAAACTGCTCACTAAGACGTGCCTTCACAAAGGCAATATACTCGGGGTCGTCGCCAGTCATGATCATGTCATCAACATTCCAACCTATAATGAGGTTGGCGAACTCAGCCTCCCAGCACTCCCCTAGATTGAAGCCTCGTTAGCCGTTCGATTGAGTTGCTTTTGGCCAACTGGTTCGTCTCGGAGATTTGTTCCGCTAGTTTTCACCGCGCGGTTAATTTTCAATATCCCTCACCGATGGGCTCGATCTTCCTCCCTAGTGGCCTGGGTGAGCCCTTCATGGGTGCGAGCGACCCTATCCTCACATGCCGCATGTTGTACTGCCCGTATTTGGCGTCTTCGCTTTTGCGTGCAACCCCATATGAACCCTAGCCCCAGTCACGCGTATGTCCCTCCTTCATCCCTCGTTTGCCGACGTCCATCTCAACTTCCTATCCAGCCTCCTCTTGCACCTCCCGTTTTCCTCATCCCTGCCTCCCCATTGCTTGCCCTTTGCCCGGATCAGGCGCAGGTTGTCGTCGTGGAAGACCAGGGCGACAGGGTCTTTACTGTGGGGGTGGAGGAGCAGGGGTGGTCATTAGGCTAGCGGCGGGGGGATGAAGCACGAGGCATGAGCTCTAGGCGGTGCACACATCACGGGGTGGAGGAGAGCAGGGCCGGTCTTGAGATTTTGGGGGCCCGGGGCGAGACCAAAACTCGGGGGCCCCTTTGCATGAAAATCATAATAATAATACTAATAACCATCTTTGCTCTTTAAAAGACTCAGCCGACGACAATGGCATGTGTGTTATCCCTAACACTCTGTTTGGATGTAGACATTCAAGACCTGGATATTGCATTGGCTCCAATGCCTAATATCCCAAGGCATTGGTATTGAGCTGCAATGCCACACTTTGTGTTTGGATGTTCTTGTATTGGGCACTTGGAATTCAAGGGACGGAGGAATGCCAAATCTTGTTTGGATGCGCATGGTGTAGAATTGGGCATTGTGAAATGTATGAACAATATAATAATTTCTTGTACAAGTTTGGAAATTAAATCTGATCATCATGCCATACATTTGAGAGATTATGTATTATAATACAATAAAATTGCATGCAAATAATTTAAAATTGGCACAGACAACATCAATTGTCCAAAATACAAGAAAAATTGGCTGAAAAGTGTACATAGGCAACATGAGCATATTATCATGCACTGGACAAGTTCCAACTCCTCAAAAACATGAAAAACAGGCTGAAAACTGTACATTACAGTAGTATACAGCATCATATTATGATGAACTTGATAACACAATCAACTGTTCAAAAACATGAAAAATTAGGCTGAAAACTATATGTAACAGCCACATATCATGATGAACTTGAGAACATCAATTTGTCCAAAAACTATCATCAACAGCAACATATTATGATAACCTTGCCAACAACATTACATATTATAACATGTCTCACACCATCCAGAACACATAGCAAGTCTTGTGCATAACAATGAAACTTTAGGACAAGTTCGAAGTCTCTCGCAAACTAGGAGAAATAAGAGTAGCAACACACATACATATTATCCATCAAGAGCCATTCTACTAATTCAACATCAACAACCATTCCTTCCTGAAGTTCATGGGAAGCTCAAGAAGCGCTTGGTACAAGCGTTCGCTAAGGATCAACTTACCATAAGATCGCAAGATGTCACCACGAGCTAGATCAGGGATCATCTCAAGTGTCGCAAGGATTTCAGCAGGAGGTGTAACTTGGGGCAGAGGTAAAGGCTCGAGTGACTTCAAAGCATCATGAAATGAGCCTTTCATATCCCCAAGAAGGCACAGGATGGCATCACTAGTTCGTTGTTTTTTTTGTGGCACTTCAGGAGAGGCTTCATTGGGTTCCGTAGTTGGTTCTACAACAGTTTCAGCACCAGTGACAGCACCTTCACCATTTGCATGATCTTTTGAGTATATGGTGGTGATAGCATCCCAATTCTTAATGACCCTGTTCTTGTAAAATCCTACTTTCTTGTTAGCCTGCACGCACACACACACAAAGAGAGAATTGTCAAACAAAGGTAGATCTTACATATGTACAATATAATCAAAATGTGGAAAGGATAAATTTCTTACCGCGACATATTTAAGCCACACATCTTCACTATCAATTGACAGCTTGTTATTGACCCAATCCCACCCAAATCCACTTTGAGATAGCATCTTGCTAATGGCCTCGTAGTGCTTTTCAAAGGTTTTCCACCTCCTTCAGCCATGGTCCTACAAGAAAATGCATGCACATAATATCCAAACACAAAGACAACATAAGGTGCATGTAAGTTGAAACACAAAGACAACAAGGTAATGTCACACACACACACAGATATATATATACATATTAATTTCATAATATGAGGCATGTACAGAATACCCAAAAGGCACGCATTCCACCAAAGTCATATCAAGGTTGATCCACACATCCCACCAAAGTCATATCAACTAGCTAGCATAAAAGAGAACACCATTATCTAGTCGACCCGCACATCCTACTCCAACTCTAGTTCAGCATGTCTCACGAGGTACTCGTCAAACATGTCATTAGCTAGCTGCTCCCTAAAGTTGGTCCATGAAGTGCTGACTTGAACACTCCTAATTAAGTTAGCATCATCTAGAGGATCATCTTCAGAAGAGGCTATTTCATTATCCACTTCCTCGAGCAACAAATCATCCATCACATGCTGCCTATCCCTTGCAAAGTTGTGTAACACACAACAAGCATTAATAATACGAACCTGCAGTACTATTTGTTCATCGTAAGCATTTTCCATTTAGTTTGCATCTTATTCAGCACCATATGGGCACATCATACTTGGTCCTTTATGTCAAAGAAGGATTGACAACGTAGGAAAGCCCACTTTTTCTTCCACAACCCAAATGTTCTCTCGACTACATTTCTAGCTCGAGAATGACGCAAGTTATACAGCTCTTTGGGAGTTTGGGGCTGTTGTTGACTTGATACCCACTCTTTTAAGTGATACCGAGTCGATCTGAATGGAGCAAGAAATCCCGGACCGTTGGTGTAACCAGCATCAACTAAATAATATTTCCCTAGTGTGTCAAGCAAGTGAGTTAGCTAACAATTATACAGAGGAGAAATGAATTACCAAGAGGAAGTGTCATACCCTATGGTACGACAAATGCATCTTGGTGGCTCAACCTCATTGCATCACGCAAGACTCTTGAGTCAGAAGCTGAACCCTCCCAGCCAGGCAAGACATACATAAATTTCATATTCCAATCAACCACACCAAGCATGTTAGTGCTGATAGCTTGCTTCCTGTTCCTATATCTCCCTTGGTCACACACGGGCACACAAACATCAACATGACACCCATCTAGTACTCCAAGTGCATTGCCAAACCACTTCCATTTGTAATCATCAGGTGGCTGAGTAGAAGGATCAGGAAGCTTAATGAACTCCCCGGTTAGAGATAGAATCGCTGTTAATACATCGTCAAAGTGGGTACTAATAGTCCATAAGGAGCGCTTGTAAGTGCCACGCAGAATCCTCATTTTGATACCATGGCCAACTACCAACAAGAACATTGCCATCTTTTCCTCCATGGAAACATAGACACTGTCATGAAGACCAACCCTCTCACGCAACATGGTGCATAAGTCATGGAAGTTTCTTTTAGTTAAACGCAACTGATCATAGCATGTTACTTCTGCCCCATCATACATTCCTTTTAGCAAATACTTCCGATGAATGTTCTTTTCCTCATCGTCACTAAAACTCCCTAAATTCCTTGGTGCCCTCCTCGTACTAAGATATGCTATCCGAAGAAGAAACGATTCAAAGTACAGTTTGGTCAAAACTATCCGTCTCCTCTTTCTTCTTTTGTTCTCCTCGTTTATGTAAGCAACCAAGTCCATGTCAGACATGGTGCAGCTACATTACATTTCACAAATTAGACATTCATGCCACATTCAATCACACAAGTAAATATACAAAGACATGGTACAACAAGCATTTCAAAAATTATGCTACGGCTAGCTATTAAGGACAAGTCATCAATCAGCCATACGACATAAGCAAGCAAGATACCAATCAGGCATATAAGACAAGCTATCAAAAATTGTTGTACTAATTTATGCTACAACAAGATATCAAAATTTCAGCAAGCATTCAGTCATTTAAGACAGGGCACAACAAGCATTCACTATATAGTCAAATACTGATTCTAGTTCTCTTCACCACATGAATGCATGGCGAAACAAAACTTATTTTTTCCTTACTGATAGCAGAAATTATCTCTGAACATACCTTCAGTTGGTCTACAGGGATGTGCCAATCCAAGACAAATAACCTGCAGCAGAGTTAATTTAAGACATATTAGTATCTTACTATGCAAACATATTGGGGAGGAGGGACGAACTGTGATGGGGAAGAGGGGGAGCGGCCATCAGATCTGAATGGGAGGGAGGGGAGGACATGGGATTAGGGTTGAGTAGGAGAGGGAGAAGGGCGGATGGGGGTGGTAGATGGACGGAGCTACCGCTGGTAGGGATGGGAGAGGGACAATCCAAGGGACGGGTCGCTAGCGGCCATCGGACCTGAAAGGGCTGGGGAGATTGGGGAGGGCAGGGGGAGATGAAGCACGAGGAGAAGGCCTACCGGAGCAAGGGGAGAAGGAGGAGGAGGAGCGGGAGATGGAGGAGACCTGCTGGAGATGGGAAAGGAGGAGGACGGCGGCGGGAGATGAGCAACCACCTGCGTCGCCGCTGTTCTCCCGCGCCGCTTCTCCTGCGGCCTGTCTTCTCTGTTTTCGGGGCAGGAATGGGGAGGGTTGAAGAGGTAAGCGAGCCAGACCGGGCAATTTCAGCCGAAAACAGACCGGGGAGGCAAGGTATTCGCGCGGACACTCGCTAGTCTTGGCGCGCTGTGTCCAATATCAGGCTACGATGCCACGACCGAATACCCAGTGCATCCAAACGCTGGCATTCGGGAGTTACAAATGCCAAATCCCAATATTACCTCTCAATCCTTACATCCAAACATAGCGTTATTTGTTTGGATGATGTCGGGAAAGGTTGGGGCTGGTTCGGACACACTAACGGATTTACTACAAACATGATGCATAATGGGGGTCTCTTTTCAATACCATTACCTACATCACATGCATTAGATGCAAACCGAATGATCAAATTTACGCTATGTTTGGATGTGAGGATTGAGAGGTAATATTGGGATTTGGCATTTGTAACTCCCGAATGCCAGCGTTTGGATGCACTGGGTATTCGGTCGTGGCATCATAGCCTGATATTGGACACAGCGCGACAAGACTAGCGAGTGCCCGTGCGAATACCTTGCCTCCCTGGTCTGTTTTCGGCTGAAATTGCCCGGTCTGGCTCGCTTACCTCTTCAACCCTCCCCATTCCTGCCCCTAAAACAGAGAAGACAGGCCGCAGGAGAAGCGACAAGGGAGAACAGCGGCGACGCAGGTGGGTGCTCATCTCCCGCCGCCGTCCTCCTCCTTTCCCATCTCCGGCAGGTCTCCTCCATCTCCCGCTCCTCCTCCTCCTTCTCCCCTTGCTCCGGTAGGCCTTCTCCTCGTGCTTCATCTCCCCCTGCCCTCCCCAATCTCCCCAGCCCTTTCAGGTTCGATGGCCGCTAGCGACCCGTCCCTTGGATTGTCCCTCTCCCATCCCTACCAGCGGTAGCTCCGTCCATCTACCACCCCCATCCGCCCTTCTCCCTCTCCTACTCAACCCTAATCCCATGTCCTCCCCTCCCTCCCATTCAGATCTGATGGCCGCTCCCCCTCTTCCCCATCACAGTTCGTCCCTCCTCCCCAATATGTTTGCATAGTAAGATACTAATCTGTCTTAAATTAACTCTGCTGCAGGTTATTTGTCTTGGATTGGCACATCCCTGTAGACCAACTGAAGGTATGTTCAGAGATAATTTCTGCTATTAGTAAGGAAAAATAAGTTTTGTTTGGCCATGCATTCATGTGGTGAAGAGAACTATATTCAGTATTTGACTATATAGTGAATGCTTGTTGTACCCTGTCTTAAATGACTGAATGCTTGCTGAAATTTTGATATCTTGTTGTAGCATAAATTAGTACAACAATTTTTGATAGCTTGTCTTATATGCCTGATTGGTATCTTGCTTGCTTATGTCGTATGGCTGATTGATGACTTGTCCTTAATAGCTAGCCGTAGCATAATTTTTGAAATGCTTGTTGTACCATGTCTTTGTATATTTACTTGTGTGATTGAATGAGGCATGAATGTCTAATTTGTGAAATGTAATGTAGCTGCACCATGTCTGACATGGACTTGGTTGCTTACATAAACGAGGAGAACAAAAGAGGAAAGAGGAGATGGATAGTTTTGACCAAACTGTACTTTGAATCGTTTCTTCTTGGGATAGCATATCTTAGTACGAGGAGGGCACCAAGGGATTTAGGGAGTTTTAGTGACGATGAGGAAAAGAACATTCATCGGAAGTATTTGCTAAAAGGAATGTATGATGGGGCAGAAGTAACATGCTATGATCAGTTGCGTTTAACTAAAAGAAACTTCCATGACTTATGCACCATGTTGCGTGAGAGGGCTGGTCTTCATGACAGTGTCTATGTTTCCGTGGAGGAAAAGGTGGCAATGTTCTTGTTGGTAGTTGGCCATGGTATCAAAATGAGGATTCTGCGTGGCACTTACAAGCGCTCCTTATGGACTATTAGTACCCACTTTGACGATGTATTAACAGCGATTCTATCTCTAACCGGGGAGTTCATTAAGCTTCCTGATCCTTCTACTCAGCCACCTGATGATTACAAATGGAAGTGGTTTGGCAATGCACTTGGAGCACTAGATGGGTGTCATGTTGATGTTTGTGTGCCCGTGTGTGACCAAGGGAGATATAGGAACAGGAAGCAAGCTATCAGCACTAACATGCTTGGTGTGGTTGATTGGAATATGAAATTTATGTATGTCTTGCCTGGCTGGGAGGGTTCAGCTTCTGACTCAAGAGTCTTGCGTGATGCAATGAGGTTGAGCCGCCAAGATGCATTTGTCGTACCACAGGGTATGACACTTCCTCTTGGTAATTCATTTCTCCTCTGTATAATTGTTAGCTAACTCACTTGCTTGACACACTAGGGAAATATTATTTAGTTGATGCTGGTTACACCAACGGTCCGGGATTTCTTGCTCCATTCAGATCGACTCGGTATCACTTAAAAGAGTGGGTATCAAGTCAACAACAGCCCCAAACTCCCAAAGAGCTGTATAACTTGCGTCATTCTCGAGCTAGAAATGTAGTCGAGAGAACATTTGGGTTGTGGAAGAAAAAGTGGGCTTTCCTACGTTGTCAATCTTTCTTTGACATAAAGGACCAGGTATGATGTGTCCATATGGTGCTGAATAAGATGCAAACTAAATGGAAAATGCTTACGATGAACAAATATTATTGCAGGTTCGAATTATTAATGCTTGTTGTGTGTTACACAATTTGCAAGGGATAGGCAGCATGTGATGGATGATTTGTTGCTCGAGGAAGTGGATAATGAAATAGCCTCTTCCGAAGATGATCCTCTAGATGATGCTAACTTATTAGGAGTGTTCAAGTCAGCACTTCATGGACCAACTTTAGGGAGCAGCTAGCTAATGACATGTTTGACGAGTACCTCGTGAGACATGCTGAACTAGAGTTGGAGTAGGATGTGCGGGTCGACTAGATAATGGTGTTCTCTTTTGTGCTAGCTAGTTGATATGACTTTGGTGGGATGTGTGGATCAACCTTGATATGACTTTGGTGGAATGCGTGCCTTTTGGGTATTCTGTACATGCCTCATATTATGAAATTAATATGTATATATATCTGTGTGTGTGTGTGACATTACCTTGTTGTCTTTGTGTTTCAACTTACATGCACCTTATGTTGTCTTTGTGTTTGGATATTATGTGCATGCATTTTCTTGTAGGACCATGGCTGAAGGAGGTGGAAAAAAATTTGGTAGAAATTACCTCACATGGACAGATGAAATGGACACTACACTACTCGAGGTCCTTGTTGAGCATCACAACAATGGCGATCATGCCCAGAATGGATGGAAGTCCCATGTCTACAGTGCTGTTATAGGTAATGTGCGTGAGAAGTGCTCTGTGACCATCACAAAGGAAAACATCAGTTCAAGGTGCAAAACCTTTGAAAAGCACTACGAGGCCATTAGCAAGATGCTATCTCAAAGTGGATTTGGGTGGGATTGGGTCAATAACAAGTTGTCAATTGATAGTGAAGATGTGTGGCTTAAATATGTCGCGGTAAGAAATTTATCCTTTCCACATTTTGATTATATTGTACATATGTAAGATCTACCTTTGTTTGACAATTCTCTCTTTGTGTGTGTGTGTGTGTGTGTGTGTGCAGGCTAACAAGAAAGTAGGATTTTACAAGAACAGGGTCATTAAGAATTGGGATGCTATCACCACCATATACTCAAAAGATCATGCAAATGGTGAAGGTGCTGTCACTGGTGCTGAAACTGTTGTAGAACCAACTACGGAACCCAATGAAGCCTCTCCTGAAGTGCCACAAAAAAACAACAAACTAGTGATGACATCCTGTGCCTTCTTGGGGATATGAAAGGCTCATTTCATGATGCTTTGAAGTCACTCGAGCCTTTACCTCTGCCCCAAGTTACACCTCCTGCTGAAATCCTTGCGACACTTGAGATAATCCCTGATCTAGCTCGTGGTGACATCTTGCGATCTTATGGTAAGATGATCCTTAGCGAACGCTTGTACCAAGCCCTTCTTGAGCTTCCCATGAACTTCAGGAAGGAATGGTTGTTGATGTTGAATTAGTAGAATGGCTCTTGATGGATAATATGTATGTGTGTTGCTACTCTTATTTCTCCTAGTTTGTGAGAGACTTCAAACTTGTCCTAAAGTTTCATTGTTATGCACAAGACTTGCTATGTGTTCTGGATGGTGTGAGACATGTTATAATATGTAATGTTGTTGGCAAGGTTATCATAATATGTTGCTGTTGATGATAGTTTTTGGACAAATTGATGTTCTCATGTTCATCATGATATGTGGCTGTTACATATAGTTTTTAGCCTAATTTTTCATGTTTTTGAACAGTTGATTGTGTTATCAAGTTCATCATAATATGTTGCTATATACTACTGTAATGTACAGTTTTCAGCCTGTTTTTCATGTTTTTTGAGGAGTTGGAACTTGTCGAGTGCATGATAATATGCTCATGTTGCCTATGTACACTTTTCAGCCAGTTTTTCTTGTATTTTGGACAACTGATGTTGTCTGTGCCAATTTTAAATTATTTGCATGCAATTTTATTGTATTATAATACATAATCTCTCAAATGCATGGCATGATGATCAGATTTAATTTCCAAACTTGTACAAGAAATTATTATATTGTTCATACATTTCACAATGCCCAATTCTACACCATGCGCATCCAAACAAGATTTGGCATTCCTCTGTCCCTTGAATTCCAAGTGCCCAATACAAGAACATCCAAACACAAAGTGTGGCATTGCAGCTCAATACCAATGCCTTGGGATATTAGGCATTGGAGCCAATGAAATACCAGGTCTTGAATGTCTACATCCAAACAGAGCGTAAGAGGAATATACTATGGATGAGTCCTAACATATTTGTAGTGATATATATACCGAGAGCGGGGTGTTTGTTTCAAGTTTATCAACATGTATCAGTTTATTTTATATTTGTTGCAATGCATGAGTAATTTTCTAGTATGTGTATGTATACTTTAATCAAATCAAAACTAATATTTATATGAATTAGTTTATACACACAAAAACGATATTGTAAATAAATAAAATTGAACATAAGTTGAATATGTGCAAAGAAGGGCTACTTATAATAAACTATTTTCTCCGTTCCTAAATATAAGTTTTTTAGAGATGCTAATATGCACTAGATACGAAGCAAAATAAGTGAATCTACACTCTAAAATACGTCTATATACATCCATATGCAGTCTTTTTGAAATCACTAGGAAGACATATAATTAGGAATGGAGGGAGTAATAGTGAATAACATGGTATACCTTAGAGCGGTTGGATCTGCTTTGCTAATGGCCTGATCAGGCGCTCCGCCATGACACGAAGGGGATTGCCATTGGCAACCTGGCGTGTCATTATGGTGCGCTCGGAGATGACACGACGTGGATGACATCTCGAGTGGAGACAGGAGAGCGGAGCTCGCCGGCGAAACGGCGACTTGCAATCAGATCCGGGGGGTCGGGAAGATTGGATCTTGAAAGAAAGGGGAATTAGGAAAGCGAACAGGAGTGCATTCGAGGCTAGTACGTACGGTTATGATGAGTCGAGGAACTAGCGATTGCGTGCGTGGGCTTGCCGTGGTTACATCTGCGTGTCCAGCCCATGTAGTGCTTACCTCCTTTTCCAAAACAAAATAATGCGTAGCTGCGTGTGTGGGCTAGCCTAAGCTAGCAGCGTACGTACCTTGGGTTGGGGCCCCTGCAGCTTGGGGGCCTGGGGCGGCGGCCCCCTCTACCCCCCTTCAGTGCCGGCCCTGGAGGAGAGGCTGGCGTGGGGCGCAAGGAGCAGCAGGTGGGGAATGGTAGGGCTTTATCTCCCACTGTCCAGCACGGGCCACTTAAAAGATGAAGGGAAGCCAGGGCTCCTCAAATGGCGGCTGCTCCTCTCTGGCTTGGACCAGAAGCCAGGCAGCTGTGTAAGTGCAGAGAAGCGAGCAGAGCAATTGGCGCGCCGCCTCCTCCCCTCGCTTGCTTCCTCCTCTTGGAGCCCTTGTTCCAGTTCTCTCTCTCTCTCTGGATTTGGTTATGAATTGACTCGTGTTGTTGATTGCTTTGCAGGTTTGGGTTCAGATAGAAGAGCTCCATGCTTACAAACTTTCGGGATAACCGAGTTTATCAATGCCAAAGTATATGATGGTTTCTCCACTTCCACCCCATGATTTGCAATTTCCTCATATGATGCATTGATACCATTCCATTGTGATTTTTCTGCAGAAAACAATCATCGGGTTTTCAAGTGTAGGCATCTTGTGAAAGCCCAGTTAGTGTTCCTGGTTTATGAATTTAAGGATACATTCTCATCTCCCTTCTGTCTATATTCTATTGTTTTATATTTATAAGTGCTTTAGATGATTCTTGAGTGCCTTGTGCAACCTTTCCATTTCAGGCATCATTTCTAAGTTGTATGGCATCCATCCCAATAATTTGTTCTGCACCATGCTGCCTCATGTAGGATTTTGGTGCTCGTGATCTACTTTGCTTAGGTGACCTGCTCCCAATCCTTCCCCTCCTTTCTGACCTCTCTCTCTCTCTCTATATATATATATATATGATGTTTGATATGTGTTTTGGTTCAAATTTGACATGATTTTTTGGTTGATGCTTGGTTCAGAAAGGAACAAGTTCTAGAATTGGTAGAAGAGTCCAGTGTCATCCTTTGTTTTTTTTGTCAGGATGAATGCTTCATAACAGGTGTATGGAAGCACAAAAGTAGACTCATATAAACTACAGTTGCAGTATCAGCAATAAGCAAGGGATGTCTCACATGTTTCTATCAAAATTGTGTATAAATTTAAAAGCTTTGCAAAAGAATAGCATCTCTGTTCCGGGAGAAGAAATTTAAGAGCTTAGTAAGAGAATAGCATCTCTGTTCAAATTTTAGAGCTTAGTTTTTTTGCATATGCATGTAACAGCAACTCTTTTGTGTTCTGGTCTTAAATATCCTATTCATGATACAGTAATCTGCACCAAGCTTACTATGATGAATTTCGGGCAAGGAACCCATTGTTTATGCATCTTCTGTAACAGAAGAACGATATTTGGGGTATAGTTTCGAATGTTTCACCTGGAATCCATCTATCCAGTCTGCTTTTTCTTTGTTCAGTTCATCAAGGTTTGCAACCTTCTTTTAATGCATTAGCTTTGTTTTCATTATACTCTTGTGATGCTTGTTAGTTAAGTGATGATTTTACATTCTGGATTAGGCTGACGTGTCGTGTTCTATTTCGCGTCGTGCTGCTTATATTTCGTAATTGCTTGTGGACAGGATGTGTGCACTTGTTTTCGTAATTGCTTGTGTTGTAGACATGGCCTGTAAATGTATTGATTTTTGATCCCATTGCTGGTAGGTCCTGTAGGAGCGCGGCGCTTTGCTGACCAAGAAGATTGAGAGGGGGCGCCAATTGCTAGAGAGCGAGAAGGCCCGAACTGCTGCGTTGGAGGCCTCAGTATCCGATTGCATCTGTGAGTACCTACCTTCTGCTTACTGGCATTTAATTGGTGTAGACTTGTTTTTTGCTGATATAGCTTGTTATTGCTGTGATGAAGCAGCCAAGGAGCAATATTGCGAGATTCGTCGTTGTCTTAGCTTGGTTTGGAAGGAGGCCAGCAATTAACAGAGCATCGCCGAGTTGGATGCTTTGGAGGCCTGTTCCTGCCAGGAATTATTGTTGAAAACGCGAGACGCTGGGGATTCCAACCAAAACATTACCTCCAGTCTCCGGGCAATGGTGCAAAATGAGAGAGTGGCAGAGGCCGACCTACGGTGACTAATCCAGTCCATCCGGGATGAGATTGAAGCTTCAGGGAAGCGTGAGGGCCCTTCGATTGCCGAGGGGCCGCCCTGCGAGAGGTCGGGCAATGCATGTCGGTGAAACTGTCAGATCAATACGACCAAATAGCCAAGCTCCAGGAGGTCGCCCGAGGTGGATGCCCTTTCTTTGTCCTTCTGTGACGTGCTTTTTGTCTGGCGTCTCGCCATGTTTTCTAATTGTGGTTAATTGTTGCAGGTATTCTTCCGTAAATATATGTTGTGCCGAATCAAGACAGCCTTGGTGTTGTCACTAGGCGCTGACCCGTGTGGCAGGTTTCGATGTGGATCTCGCAGGATGTTGATGTCCACTTGGGTCCGTTGATCGAACGTGTAGTTGGAGCCTGGGATCGCTTGGTTGACCTCCAAGAAGCTGCCGCCAAGGAAGGAGCCTGACTTGTGCTTGCACGCTTGAGTCGCGCTGTAGCGAGGTCTCCACTCATGTTGTTGTGACCTCCGTTCCTGAGAACCGCCCACTGACGGATTTCTTTGAAGTCAAGGACACCACCTTGATGGTGGCGACTGGATGTGAGCCTGAAAGAGTAGGAACATTTGTTGGCCATGTGTGGCGTTAGGCAATGTCAACTTTGTTACGATTTTTATCGTTTTTATATATAAGAAAATGTAAAGTGAAAACATAAACAAACATAACAAATAACAGAATAAAAACAAAAAATGGAGAAGAAAAAAGAAAAGAAAACAAAAAATGATAAGAAAAAACAAACAAACAAAATAAAACGAAAAAAGAAAGAAAGAAAGGAAGGAAGAAAGAAAGAAAACAAAGTGCAAAAAAAGAATGAAAAAATGGAGAAGAAAAAAGAAAAGAAAAAACAGAAACAAGAGATCTGGTGAAAAACCAGATCTTCACCTTCAACAAAGGTTGTGCCCATCAACTTAGCACGAAACTGACGGTAACCTAGTGGCAAGGCGTGAGCCGCATCATTTCAGAGACCGGTGTTTGATCCTCCAGTCCTCCATGTTTTTCTCTTTTGTTTTTAAGTCTAGTAGAAGAAAATGGGCCGGCCTGATTCATACGACAAAGGAAGATTCCTTCGGAGTGAGGAGGCTATCGTATCGCTTAAAGCGATAAATAGCTCTCGTGGCGAGTACAAGGGAAGCCTCGTGTTTGGAGGAGCCCCAGATAGATAGATATACAGAAAAAACACTGTTTAAAAACACATTTGAAAAATGTTAAACAAGTATTTGAAAAATATATAATAAGTATTAAAATATGTTGAACAAGAATTAAAAAATATTGAACAAGAATTTTAAAAATATTGAACAAGTATTTAAACATGTTAAATAAGTACTAAAAATGTTGAAGAAGTATTTGACAAATGTGAATAAGTATTAAAAATTAGTGAATGAGTATTTGCAAAAAATGCTGAACACGTTTTTCAAAATGTTGAATAAGTACTAAAAATGTTGAATAAGTATTAAAAAATTGTTGAACGAGTATTTGAAAAATGTAGAACATGTATTTGAATTTTTTGAATGAGTATTAAAATGTTAAACAAGTATTTAAAAATATTGACAATGTTGAACGTGTACACAAAAAATGTTGATCACTTACTAAAAAGATGTTTTTGACATATACGAAAATATACAATGAAAACGAAAATAAACATAAGAAAAAAGAAAGAATGGAGAAGAAAAAGGGAAACCAAACAAGAAATGGAGAAGAAAATTGAAAACCAAACAAAAACGGGGAAGAAAAAGGAGAAGAAACAAATAAAAACCGAAGAAAACTAGCTTGAATAACTCAAGTAGGATGCGCCCCCTTGTTCTAACAGCGAAGGGAACTTGGGCGGAGTGGTTATCTATAACACCCCAAAACTTGATTATGTTACTAAGTGGGTAGAAGTTATTCCAACTAGCAGTGCTGATCACAACATCTCTATTAAAATGCTTAAAAAGTTATTTTCCCAAGGTTTGGAGTCCCTAGATATTTAATGACTGATGGTGGTTCACACTTTATTCATGGTGCTTTCCCTAAAATGCTTGCCAAGTATGATATCAACCATAGAATTGCATCACCTTATCATCCTCAGTCTAGTGGTCAAGTTGAACTTAGCAATAGAGAAATAAAATTAAATTTGCAAAAGACTGTCAATAGGTCCCGGAAGATATTGGTCTAAGAAATTAGATGATGCACTTTGGGCTTATAGAACAACATATAAAAATCCCATGGGTATGTCTCCTTATAGAATGGTTTATGGAAAATCTTGCCATTTGCCTCTTGATTTAGAACATAAAGCATATTGGGAAATCAAAGAACTCAACTATGATTTCAAACTTGCCGGTGAAAAGAGGTTATTTGATATTAGTTCATTAGATGAATGGAGAACCCAAGCTTATGAAAATGCCAAGTTATTTAAAGAAAAAGTTAAAAGATGGCATGATAAAAGAATCCAAAAGCGTGAGTTTAAAGTTGGAGAATATGTTCTTTTATACAACTCTCGTTTCAGATTCTTTGCAGGAAAACTTCTCTCCAAATGGAAGGACCCTATGTTATCGAGGATGTTTATCGGTCTGGAGCTATCAAAATAAATAATGCCGAAGGTACTAACCTGAAGGTTGTTAATGGGCAACGAATAAAACATTATATCTCAGGTACGCCCATTAATGTTGAAAGTAATATTATCCAAACTTTGACACCGGAAGAACACATAAAAAAGTCCTTCCGGAACACCACAGAATCGTGAAAATAAGGAGGTACGTGATACGATAAGTAAACGAACTCCAAAAAATCTGCAAAAATATTTTTTGTCAGTTTTGAAATATAACAAAAATTAGGAAAATAAGAAACAACCAGGAAGCGTACCCTGGTGGGCATAAGACACCAGGGCGCGCCTGGCAGGTGTGCCCAGGTGGGTTGTGCCCACCTCGGGTAGTTTTCGGACTCCATTTTTCTACAGTTTGCTTGTCCCCCAAGATAAAAAATCTTTACATACCCCCCAACCTATTGATCACCTTATCGCAGAGAAATCTTCTGTTTTCTTTTCCTACTGTTTCCTGTCAGATTCAGTAAGGCTAGCATCATGTCTTCCTCACCCTCCAACAACGGAGAAGAAGACGCAGAGGTGTTTCGGGGAGATCTAAGGAGAGAGGAAGCTGAAGAAGTTGTTATGGAGGAAGAAGAGGAAAATCCTTTTGGGGTTCACTCTCCGGCTTCCGAGAGAGACACATTGGCTGGTATCTCTACTCATCCGAATCCTCATCAAGCTATGAGATCATCAAATAATCAAGAGGGCCTCGAAGTGCAAGAAGAAATCCCACCAAGAAGGCCTCTACACAGGTTACATCGTGACAATTTTCGCAATTTGATTCACAATTATGGGTTTGAGAATACTCCTCGTAGGCACATATCGTCCAATTGGGACATATCTCGCCCAAGAGAAAACAGTGCAGGAACGAACTCCTGGGGGCTAGAAAATAAACACATAATGGCTGAAGTGAAGAAAAATAGTGAGTTACTTCATCAAGCCTTCGGGAGATTCAAGGTTTGAAGGATCTACTCATGGTTATATTGGAGAATACTACTACACCACCACCTTCCTCTTCATCACAGAAAGAAAATTGAGTATCGGGTATGGGCACTCCCCTTGGCTCCCGCCAAGCTTGGTGGAGGTGCCCTAGCATCGTATCATCCCCACTATCTTTTGCCTTCACTTATTTTAGTTCGATCCATAGTTATCTTTTGCTTTAGATGAATAAAAGTCTAGTTCGATCCTTTCTTTTCGAGAGTTTGCTTAGTGATCTATACTTCTAATCGTGTGCGAGATATATATAATAAAGTTTAGTTTGAGTTTTTGCTTTCTTTACTTTCTTGTAGCAATAAAAAGAAATGAAATAAATAAAAGGAAAGGAAATAAATCAAGAAGATCATATGCTAATCTTATGGTAGGTGACGACACCACATAAGGAAAAGTATAAGTAGAAAATTTTATTAGAGATTGACAAACATAGCATTGGTTATTGATTCAACTCATGAAAGAATTAATAAGGGAAGAGAAGATTCACATATAAATATACTATCCTATAAATCTTTTGTGATTGTGAGCCCCCATCAAAATATTATATGCCAAAATTGTTGACGTTGGACAAGGAAGACAACTTAATGATTTATGTTTGTCCATATTCACAAAGAAGTCATATTGTCATGGATCCTTTAACATGTGGTGCTTGCCCCCTATCTTTGCTAGCCAAAAATTCTAAGTAAAGATACTACTTGTGCATCCAAAAACCCTTAAACCTGAATCTTATTTTCAAGTGTCCACCATACCTACCTAAGGATTGAGTAAGATCCTTCAAGTAAGTTGTCATCGTGCAATAAGGCAATACAAATTGCTTCTAAAAGTGTGAGATCATTTAGTGTAAGAGAAAATTGAGCGTTGTACAAACTTGTGATGGTGAAGAATAAAAGCGAAAGACTGCATAATAAAGGTTGCCATCACAAGGGGCAATATGACGTGACGTTCTTTTACACTAAGGGGTTGAGCATACAAACAAATAAGTGCATGTCAACCTCTGCTTCCCTCTGCGAAGGGCCTATCTTTTACTTTTATGTATTTACTTTTATGCAAAGAGTCCAAGTTTTTGTCTCTATTCCTTTTTATTTTCTCCATTGGCAAGCTTCATGTGGTGAGGAAAGATCTAGGCGCATATGTCCAGCTGAATATGGGTAGCATGAGTTATTATTGTTGACATCACCCTTGAGGTGAATTCGTTGGGAGGCGAACTATAAGCCCCTATCTTTCTATGTGTCCGGTTGAAACATTTTTCTCATGTGTATGTGATGAGTGTTAGCAATCATAGAAGACTAAATGATGTTTGAGTATGTGGACTTGCCTAATGGCTCTGATACGTGACCATTCCTGAAAAGATGATGAATTGTAGTTGCAAAGTTGACTGAGAACATAGTTTGTTTGTCTCTAATAGAGTTTATGCTTCATACTTCGATAGTGTGATGAATTGTCACTTATTCATGAGAAGTTTGTGAAAAGTTCTATGATAAAAGTCTCATGTTTAAGTTTGTTGCTATTATAATAATCAACATGATGCTTCTATGTCCGCATTTTGTTTTTATCGACACCTCTCTCTGTAAGCATGTGGACATGTGGGATGCCCAAATAATTAAGCTATAGTAATTCCTTGCTAATGACACCTCATCATCATGATTACTGTTGTTAAATTCGCGTTGATTCAAAGTCGGTTTAAATTCAAATTTTAAACAAAGTTAAAATTAAAAGTTTTCAAATGTCAAAACTAAAACGCAAACTATGGCAAATAATTCATAAATATTGTTGGTGAAGAAACCACATTTTTATAAAAAGTTTAAACACACAAAATTAATTAAGAAGTGGCTTTAACAATTAATATAATGCCTTTTCTAAATTATAAAATAGCAAACTATTTTATTTGGGAGTCGAACATTTTGGGGCAGAGGGTTAAAGTAAAACACTATTTTAGGTGGGGTCTCATACTTTTATTAAACTAAAATGATGTGAGAATTAAATAAAACAGTAAAAGGTAAATGATAAAAAGTAAATAAACAAAAAAATAAAACTAAGCAAAACAACCGGCCTCCTCCCGGGTTTTGGCCCACTAAGGCAACATGCCGGCCCACCTGGACCCCCCTTCACCCTCCTGTTCACAGGAGGGGCGTGGCAGCCATCGACCGTTGCTGCCCGTTGCCATGGCGGCCATCCTGGCGTCGATCCCTCCTACATCTAATCCCGGCGCCCCCCTCGTTCCCCTGAACCCTAGCTACCCCAAATCACTTCCCCCCTTTTTCTCGATCTAGATCGAGGAACCCCCCTCGCGCCGGACACCCTGGCCCGACGCCGTTCATCATCGTCGTGGTCGCCTTGTCGTCCCCGAACTCCTCCCCAACGGCCTCGTCAAGCCACCCCGAGCCGTCTCCCTCCTCGAACGCCGACGCCCTCGTCGTCGTCTCCGGCCACCCCAACCCCCCTCGAGCCCGCTGCCACCTGCCAACTGCTCTCGGTGAGCCCGTCCTTCTTTCCTCTTCCTTTCTCCCACGCCGTAGTCGCCGCCTCGCCGGAGAGCTCTACTCACCGCACCCACTGTCGCCCCTGGCCGCGGTCTCGTGCATCGCATGCTGCTACCCGCGCATGAACGCAACCCCATGAGCAACTGCTGCCGCTGCTTCTGCTAAACTATTGTTGCCGCTGGTCTCTGCTCCCCTCGAATCCCGGCGGGACCCTCACCGCTCGCTGACCGCTACCGCACCCACCTTGCGCTCGCGCCCGACCCTGGCTGCCTCACGAACCCCCTGCCCCAGCGCGGCCTCCCTGCTCCTGTTGCTCCGGCCACCACACCGCCGCGCATAAATGCGCTCCCGCTTGTGCGTGGCCGCCCTCCTGCTGCCGCTTGGCTCTGTTGCTGCTCTTGCCAGGTGTTGTTGCTCTGCCATTGCGCGCGCAAGCTCCACCTGGCCGCACCTGCCGAGCCGCCGCCCGTCTGCGCTGCAGCCGCCGCCCGTCTGCGCTGCAGCCGCCCCGCCACTCCCCGCGCACCGCCGTGCCCAGTGCTGCTCACGCCCGCGTCGACCACCACTCATCGGCGCTGCCGCCGACCGTTGCCGGCGCCACCTAGTCCCCTCCTCCCCGCCGCGCCTGCTCCGGTCGGTCGGGGCCGCCGGCCGCGCCGCGCCGGCGCCCCCGCATCCAGAACGGCCACGACCTCGACCGCGCCCGCCCCGTTAGCCCGCTGCACCCGCACGCCCGCTAAACCCCCGGGCCACTTACAAGTGGGGCCCAACCCCTTTTTAAAAAAGAAAAGTTAAATCAATTAATTAACTTAATTAATTTAAACATAATTAGTCTAATTACCTAATTAGTTAATTAGTTAGCACTAACATAAATTGACATGTGGGTTCACTGTTTAGTTGACCAGGTCAACGGGGCCCACTGTCAGCCTCTGGTGGCCCTGCTGTGTGCATTCTGCTGGGTGCACATATCATTTCACCTTTTATTTCGAAATAATAATAATTTTAGAATATTATTAAAATTTGAAAAATCATAAAAAACTGTATCTCGGATGAAGAAGTTTTATACATGAAAGTTGCTCAGATCGACGAGACGAATCCGAATACGTGGTCCATTCATTTGTCACACGTCCCTAGCATAGCGAACATGCAACCTTCCTGCTCCGGTTCGTCTTGTCCGAAAATGCCTAAGCCCGGGAAAACTTTCCCGAATGTTTCCCCCTTCGCCGGTAGCGTGTAGTGCCACGTTAGAACACCCCTAGCACCGCTTATTGTCATGTCATGCATCTGTGTGCTTTGTATTTACTGTTTCTCCCCCCTCTTCTCTCCGGTAGACCCCGAGACCGTTGTTGATGCCACTGTGATCGACTACGTCACCGACGACCCTTCTTCCCTTTCAGCGGAGCTTCCAGGGAAAGCCCCTCCTTTGATCATCCTGGTATTGCCCATTCTATTCTCTCATGCTTGTATTAGATTTTGCTACTGTAATTGATTGCTCCTATTCTGATGCATAGCCTGCTTTTGTAACCTGCTCATTGTACCTTACCTGCTTATCCTAAACTGCTTAGTATAGGTTGGTTAGTGATCTATTAGTGACCCCCACCTTGTCCTTGTTGCCCCTGCTTCATCATCGATGACTCGATCAACGTGATCGACAACCAGAGCCCGACACCTCACAGCACATCACACTCCCTCTGTTGCTCGACTCTGCCGAGATACTATCGAGTGCTGAGGGTGATACCTCATAACGCACTCCTGATGATAACTTTGTAGTGTAGCTATTCGGTCATGGTTATCAAGGGTGATTCTTCCTTAACCACTTCCGATATGACTCTGTCGTGCAACCCCTCAAGTGTGAACCTCAAGGGTGGTTCCTCCTAGGTTCACCTTGATGATTATATCGAGTGGAATCCACCGAGGGTGATTCCTCGGGTTTTCCCCCTTGATGCTTGGACACATGGTTACCTCGACTTTACTTGAGACCTTTGTGAAGGTTGGGCGGGCCTAGAGAGCACCCGCAAGATAATTATGTGGCACGGCCGGGCATTCTGGGCCATTGCCATAAGTCCACAAGATGGGGCGACAGGGTCACATCGATCGTGAGTCTCTGCTTGTCTCCGCAAGCTAATAATACACTATGGTTTGGGTATTTGTTCTGAGTTGGCCTTTGGCCTTTACACACTAACCACCATGCGAGAATAGTTATGGTCTTCGATGACGTAGTATCAGCCGAAGCTTTGTCATACGTCCAGTTCAGCATTGTGGCACGGCTGGGCCGGCACCATCCATGTAGAGGTGGGGCCTGGACCCGCCTTGCTCGCAACTCCCCGGAGTGCAACGGGCGATGGGCCCAGACCCCAGAGTGCTTAGGATGTAGACCGGCGGGGACCTATCTGCTGAGCCTAGGTAGGGCTATGACGTGTTGATCTTTTGAGTCGGGCATTGACCCAGAAAAGTGTGTCCGGACAGAGTAATCAAGCGTGTTGGAAAATGTGGTGCACCCCTGCAGGGAAGATTATCTATTAATAGTTGTGTCCACGGTAACGGATGTTCAGACTTATATCCTAATCTTTTACAACTAGAAATGGATACTTGAGATATGTGGCTCCGGGGTTGCTTTCTCGCAGGGAGTCGAGGAAGGATCTCTGGGCGTTAATGTTACAACATGTTTGTTACATATAAACTGCTATTCTTTACTCTTCTACATGTTGCAAGATGCTTGGAGCTGCTTGAAGATGCTACTCTGCGATAGGCTAGGCGTTCCCCTCTATTCTGGCATTCTGCAGTTCAGTCCACAGATACATACCTTCCTTTGATACCAATGCATACTTAGTATAGATCTGATGCTTGGGGGTACTTTGGATGAGTACTCACGGTTGCTTTGCTACCCCCTTTTCCCCTTCTTCCTTCTTTCCGGTTGTTGCAACCAGTTAGTGGCGCCTAGGAGCCAGATGCCACCGCCGACGGATACTACTACCCCGGAGGGTGCCTACTACTACGTGGAGACCGCCGAAGACCAGGAGTAGTTAGGAGGTCCCAGGCAGGAGGCCTTGCCTCTTCGATCGTTGATGTTTGTGCTAGCCTTCTTAAGGCAAAACTTGTTTAACTTATGTCTGTACTCAGATATTGTTGCTTCCGCTGACTCTTGTGTATCGAGCTATGTATTCGATCCCTCGAGGCCCCTGGCTTGTAATATGAAGCTTGTATTATTTGAATTTGTGTCTAGAGTTGTGTTGTGATATCTTCCCGTGAGTCCCTGATCTTGATCGTACACATTTGCGTGTATGATTAGTGTATGTTTGAATCGGGGGCGTCACAAGTTGGTATCAGAGCCGACTACCTGTAGGAACCCCCCCTTTCCAACTCCTTGGCCGAAGTTGAGTCTAGTCTTTTAAAAAATGGTTTACTAACATGGTTGTGTGGCTTACGGGCCCACGTCGCCATTGGGTGGTATTAGGATCTTTTACTCCTCGTCTATACTCTGGGATTCTAATCTCTCTTCTATTCGGGTTAAATTATTTTGGTAAATCTAACTCTAGGTTCTTATAAATACTTTCTCCCGGAGAGCCCCTTCATTCCATATGATGGCCCGCTTCACCAGAAGATTTCAAAGATACTCTCCGATGTTTTCCCGAGACCCTTGTGCCCTTCGTCGCTGCGATCCCTACCACTGATAAATCCTTATGAGTGACTACCTACATTTATCGTTCATACCTTCATCCCTAGATGCTCTTGTTATTACAAGATGCCATGAATACTATTTGATCTTTCGAAAATACTCAATAGCCTATTTCTCTTGTTCCTCCTTACCTTCTTACATTAT
The DNA here is from genome assembly GCF_018294505.1 of Triticum aestivum. NCBI lineage: Eukaryota > Viridiplantae > Streptophyta > Magnoliopsida > Poales > Poaceae > Triticum > Triticum aestivum. The sequence continues at coordinate 44,680,084 of NC_057803.1, forward strand.
GGTTACTTCCATATGTCTACCAAAGTTCATTAGCATCCTTTGTCATCAAAATTTTGAGCATTTGATCCGATACATTTGTGAATGCTTGCAATCATGAATCACAATTAGAATTCTTCCCTTCGGCTCAGACGTCACCCGGACATGAGCTGGTGTTCAACAAATCAGACCTTGATTGATTGTCGATCTATGTCTAATCTACTTAATTGTCATTGATCAGAGCCTCTTTTTCTAATCCCCCATTTTGGAAATCATAATTCCCTTTGCATTCGAACTTTGAATTAGTCAGTTGTTTCTATAATATGGTATGCTTGCATTCTTTCTTCTTCTGGTTGAGTACCGATGCTCACATCAGATCCCTTGTGAACCACCAGATCCTTTGTTGAGTTTTATCCGACAGCTTCCTTCATATTCACTAACCTTGTGAGCCCTTCCTCGGATACATAATGCCTTTGGTAAATTGTATCCCCGCTCTTGCCAACCATACTCTGCTTCCGGGCTTGAGTTATTTACTCGTGAAGTTTGTGGTATATGTTCCTAAGATGCCCCGATGGGTTGAACCTATGTCTTCCCTAATCCGGGTGTCCTCGAAATTTATGCGGGTTATAATCTAGTGACTTTCCTTCAGGTGAAATTTCAACTATACAACTTCTTCGAATGTGGGAAGTGAATGGAAAGTTGTGCATTAGAGAAGTGGGAGTCGACCTTGAACCTTTGTGTTCATGCCCATGGACCCGATGTGGAACTTATCATTGAAGCTTCTTGTAAAAATATTAATCCCCTTGTGATAAGTTCATATGGTATCTATATTTGGTCCTTTGCAACCGTGGTTCCGACCATATTGTTCTTCTTTGATCCAATTTCTCGGACAAGTTAAAGTACTCGTCTTCTGCAGATCTTTTCACCTGTCCAACCTCTATCATGTTCTACCTTCGAGTATTACCGTCTGGTATCTCGAGAATATCACAGAACTACATAACTTCTTATGAGTTCTTCATCAACTATTATTTCTCGCCGATTCCAAGTTTCCACGGGTTCTGAGTCGTTAGATACTCGAGAACACCAATAACTTATTCGAAGCTACACTTTCCTTTCCATTGTTTTCTTTAACCTTTCTTGTAACCTAACCTATCTGAGTAGTGATAATTCCTTGATTATGTAAACACCTCAATGTACAAGCTCTGTTAGTAAGACCTTGTCTATTGTTGATGACATTCCGGCAGCCACCGATGGATGAGAACCTTGCCTATTGGTCCGCCTTGTCTTAACGAGCAAGAAAATGGTTCTCTTCGTCCCTCGCCCTTGGTACCAATGTTGTTGCCAACATAACTGACAGGTTGTCCTCTGATCTGCCTTGCTATCATGACCGTGCAAAATGTTAGCACCCTTCCTGCCTTTAACCCACATGGTGGGCCCATAACCCATAGCTCCACAAGATCGAAACCTGACTCTTCTATACATAAATGTTTTCAAAGTTATGCCTCGCGCTTGGCTTCGTATGTAATTCACGAGCCACCTTCCTTGTGATCTGTTCTGGTATCACACGCAACACTTATTCCCGTTGCTCTGAACCCCTTTCACCCTCTATTTCAGGCAACGAACGATTACCTACCTGGTTGAAGCTTCTTATTGCACCTCCTTACCTTGCTCTCGATGACTTTCTTGAATCACAACTCGAGAGGTGCCTCTATGCCACGTTCACTGAGATGGTACCCACGTACCTATCTTGTGTTGAGCTCCGTCCTTCCCGAGTCTTTCCCCTTACTCCACCCCTTAAATCTCGAGACGAGATTTCTTGTAGAGGAGAATTGTGACGCCCAGATAATTAAGCTATAGTAATTCCCTGCTAATGATGCCACATCATCATGATTACTGTTGTTAAACTCGTGTTGATTCAAAGTCGGTTCAAATTCAAATTTAAAACAAAGTTAAAATTAAAAGTTTTCAAATGTCAAAACTAAAATGTGCAAACTCTGGCAAATAATTCATAAATATTGTTGGTGCCACATTTTATAAAAGGTTTAAACACACAAAATTAATTAAGCAGTGGCTTTAACAATTAATATAATGCCTTTTCCAAATTATAAAGTAGCAAACTATTTTATTTAGGAGTAGAACTTTTTGTGGCACAGGGTTAAACTAAAACACTATTTTAGGAGGGGTCTCATATTTTTATTAAACTAAAATGATGTTGGAATTAAATAAAACAATAAAAGGTAAATGATAAAAAGTAAATAAACAAAAAAATAAAACTAAACAAAATAACCGGCCTGCCCCCAGGTTTTGGCCCACTAAGGCAACAGGCTGGCCCACCTGCACCCCCCTTCATCCTCCTGTTCACAGGAGGGGGCGTGGCAGCCATCGACCGTTAGTGCCCGTTGCCGTGCCGGCCATCCCGACGCCGGTCCCTCCTACATCTACTCCCGGCATCCCCCCTCGTTCCCCCGAACCCACCCCAAATCACTTCCCCCCTTTTACTTGATCTGGATCGGGGAATCCCCCTCGCGCCCGACGTCGTGGCCTGTCGCCGTTCGTCCTCGCCGTGGTCGCCTTGTCGTCCCCGAGCTCCTCCCCAACGGCCTCGTCAAGCCTCCCCGAGCCGTCTCCCTCCACGGACGTCGACGCCCTCGTCGTCATCTCCAGCCACCCCGACCCCCCCCCTTGAGCCCGCTGCCACCACCCTACGGCTCTCGGTGAGCCCGTCCTTCTTTCCTCTTCCTTTCTCCCCTGCCGTAGTCGCTGCCTCGCCGGAGAGCTCTGCTCACTATGCCCGCTATCGCGCCCTGGCCGCGGTCTCGTGCACCGCGTGCTGCTGCCCACGCGCGAACACAGCCCTGCGAGCAACTGCCACCGCTGCTTCTGCTAAACTGCTATTGCCACTGGTCTCTGCTCCCCTCGAATCCCCGCGGGACCCGCACCGCTCGCTGACCGCGACCACCACGATCGCGCCCACCTTGCGCTCGCGCCCGACCCCGGCTGCCTCGTGAACCCCCTGCTCCAGCGCGGCCTCCCTGCTCCTACTGCACCGGCCATCGTGCCGTCACGTGCCCGTGGCCGCGCCTACCGGGGCCCCGTGCCCGTTCCGCTTCTGTCCTACGCCGCCTGCACTCTGGCGCGCATAGCCGCACTCCCGCCCATGCGTAGCCGCCCTTCTACTGCCGCTTGGCTCTGCTGCTGCTCTTGCCAGGTGCTGCTGCTCTGCCGCTGCGCGCGCGAGCTCCGCCCGACCGCATCTACCAAGCCACCGCCCTCCTGCGCCGCTGCCGCCCCGCTGCTCCCCATGCACCGCCGCGCCCAGCGCTGCTCATGCCCGCGCCGGCCACCACTCGCCGGCCCTGCCGCCGACCGCTGCAGGCGCCGCCTAGTCCCTTCCTCCCCATTGCGCCTACTCTGGACGGCCCGGGCCGCCGGCCACTCCCCCTGGCCGTGCCGCACCGGCGCCCCCGCATCCAGAACGGCCACGACCTCGACCGCCCCTGCCCTGTTAGCCCGCTGCACCCGCACGCCCGCTAAACCCCCGGGCCACTTACAAGTGGGGCCCAACCCCTTTAAAAAAGAAAAAGTTAAATTAGTTAACTTAATTAATTTAAACATAATTATTCTAATTACCTAATTAGTTAATTAGTTAGCACTAACAGAAACTGACATGTGTGTCCACTGTCCAGTTGACCTGGTCAATGGGGCCCACTGTTAGCCTCTGGTGGCCCTACTGTGTGCACTCTGCTGGGTGCATATATCATTTCACCTTTTATTTTGAATTAATAACAATTTTAGAATATTATTAAAATTTGAAAAATCATAAAAAGTAAACCGTAACTCAGATGAAAAGGTTTTATACATGAAAGTTGCTCAGAACGACAAGACGAGTCTGAATACGCGGTCCATTCATCTGTCACACGTCCCTAGCATAGCGAACATGCAACCTTCCCCCTCCGGTTCGTCTGTCCAAAAATGCCTAACTCCGGGAAAACTTTTCCGGATGTTTCCCCGTTCGCCGGTAGCATGTAGTGCTGCGCTAGAACACCCCAAGCACCGCTTATTGTCATGGCATGCATGTGTGTGCTTTGTATTTACTGTTTCTGCCCCGTTCTCTCTGGTAGACCCCGAGACCGTTGTTGTTGCCACTGTGATCGACTACGTCACTGACGACCTTTCTTCCCTTTCAGCGGAGCTTCCAGGCAAGCCCCCCCTTTGATCATCCCGATATCGCCCATTCTATTCTCTCATGCTTGGATTAGATTCTGCTACTGTAATTGATAGCTCCTATTCAGATGCATAGCCTGCTTTTGTAACCTCCTCATTGTACCTTAACTACTTATCCTAAACTGCTTAGTATAGGTTGGTTAGTGATCCATCAGTGACCCCTACCTTGTCCTTGTTGCCCCTGCTTCATCATTGATGACTTGATCAACATGATCGACGACCATAGCCCGACACCTCACAGCACATCACACCCCCTCTGTTGCTCGACTCTGCCGAGATACTATTGAGTGCCGAGGGTGATACCTCATAACACACTCCTGATGATAACTCTGTACTATAGCTATTCAGTCATGGTTATCGAGGGTGATTCCTCCTTAAGCACTTTCGATACGACTCTATCGTGCAACCCCTCAAGTGTGAACCTCGAGGGTGGTTCCTCCTAGGTTCACCTTGATGATTACAATGAGTGGAATCCATCGAGGGTGATTCCTCGGGTTTCCCCTTGATGTTTGGACACACGGTTACGTCGACTTTACTTGAGACCTTTGTGAAAGTCGGGCGGGCCCGGAGAGGACCCGCAAGATAATTATGTGTCACGACCGGGGATTCTGGGCCCTGGCCGTAAGTCCACGAGATGGATCAACGGGGTCACATAGATCGTGAGTCTCTGCTCGTCTCCGCAAGCTAATAATACACTATGGTTTGGGTATTTGTTCTGAGTTGTCCTTTGGCCTTTACACACTAACCACCATGCGAGAATAGTTATGGGCCTTGACGACGTAGTATCAGCCGAAGCTTTCTTAGACGTCCAGTTTAGCATTGCGGCATGGCTGGGCCGACACCATCCAGGTAGAGGTGGAGCTTGGACCCGCCCTGCTCGCAATGACCCAGAGTGCAATGGGCGATGAGCCCAGACCCCGGAGTGCTTAGGATGTATACTGGCGGGGACCTCTCTGCTGAGCCTAGGTAGGTCTACGACGTGTTGATCTTCTGAGGCCGGGCATTGACCCAGAAAAGTGTGTTCGGCTAGAGTAATCAAGCGTGTTGGAAAACATGGTGCACCCCTGCAGGGAAGATTATCTATTAATAGTCGTGTCCACGGTAACGGATGTTCAGACTTATATCCTAATCTTTTACAACTAGAAATAGATACTTGAGATATGTGGCTCCGGGATTGCTTTCTCGCAGGAGTCGAGGAAGGATCTCTGGGCGTTAATGTTACAACATGTTGGTTAAATATAAACTGCTATTCTTTACTCTTCTACATGCTACAAGATGCTTGGAGCTACTTGAAGATGCTAGTCTTTGATAGGCTAGGCCTTCCCCTCTATTCTGGCATTCTGTAGTTCAGTCCATAGATACATACCTTCCTTTGATACCAATGTATACTTAGTATAGATCTGATGCTTGCGAGTACTTTGGATGAGTACTCACGGTTGCTTTGCTACCCCTTTTTCTCCTTCTTCCTTCTTTCCGGTTGTTGCAATCAGTTAGTGGTGCCCAGGAGCCAGATGCCATCGCCGACGGATACTACTACCCCGGAGGATGCCTACTACTACGTGGAGACCACCGAAGACCAGGATTAGTTAGGAGGTCCCATGCAGGAGGCCTTGCCTCTTCGATTGTTGATATTTGTGCTAGCGTTTTTAAGGAAAAACTTGTTCAACTTATGTTTTTACTTAGGTATTGTTGCTTCCGCCGACTCTTGTGTATCAAGCTATGTATTCTAGCCCGTGAGGCCCCTCGCTTGTAATATGAAGCTTGTATTATTTGAATTTGTGTCTAGAGTTGTGTTGTGATATCTTCCCGTGAGTCCCTGATCTTGATCGTACACATTTGCATGTATGATTAGTGTACGATTGAATCGGGGGCGTCACAACATGATTTTCGATTTCGGTTTCGCTTGAGGAAAAGCAAGGTCTATTCTTGGGGAAGTTGATAAGTCCATTTTGCATCATGTTTTTTCTACTATTATTTATGATGTTTTTATGCATAATAATGTTTTTTGGAGTAATTCGAATGCCTTTTCTCTCATAATTTGCAAGGTACACACAAAGAGGGAGAATTCCGGCAGCTGGAAATCTGGACCTGGAAAAGCTACATCATGCTAGCTATTCTGCACAACTCCAAACAAGCTGAAACTTTACGGATAATTTTTGTGGAATATATGAAGAATATTGGAGCAAATAAGAACCAGAGAGAGCCCACCAGGTGGGCACAACCCACCTGGGGGCGCTAGGGAGCCCAGGCACGCCCTGGTGGGTTGTGCTCACACAGGCCCACCTCCGGTGCCCATCTTCTGATATATTAGTCATTTTGACCTAGAAAAAAATAAGGAGAGGAATTTCGAGATGGAGCGTCGCCGCCTCAAGGTGGAACTTGGGCAGGAGCACTTTTGCCCTCCGGCGGAGCAATTCCATCGGGGGAACTTCCCTCCCGGAGGGGGAAATCATCATCATCATCATCACCAACAACTCTACCATCTTGGGGAGGGAAATCTCCATCAACATCTTCAATAACACCGTCTCATCTCAAACCCTAGTTCATCTTTTGTGTTCAATCTTGTCACCGGAACTATAGATTGGTGCTTGTGGGTGACTAGTAGTGTTGATTACATCTTGTAGTTGATTACTATATGGTTTATTTGGTGGAAGATTATATGTTTAGATCCATTATGCTATTTAATACCCCTCTGATCTTGAGCATGTTTATCACTTGTGAGTACTTACTTTTGTTCTTGAGGTCACGGGAGAAATCATGTTGCAAGTAATCATGTGAACTTGATATGTGTTCGATATTTTGATAGTATGTATGTTGAGATTCCCTTAGTGGTGTCACGTGAATGTCGATACTGTTGGGGATCGTTGCAGAAATTAAAAAAATTCTACGCATCACCAAGATCAATCTATGGAGTTTACTAGCAACGTGAGGGGAGTGCATTCATACCTTTAAAGATCGCGATGCGGAAGCGTTGCAAGAACGCAGTCGGTGGAGTCATACACGAAGCGATTCAGATCGCGGCCGATTCCGATCTAAGCACCGAACAACGGTGCCTCCGCGTTCAACACACGTGCAGCCCGGTGACGTCTCCCGTGCCTTGATACAGCAAGGAGAGAGGGAGAGGTTGGGGAAGACTCTGTCCAGCAGCAGCAAGACGGCATGGTGGTGGTGGAAGAGTGTGGCACTCCAGCAGGGCTTCGCCAAGCACTGCGAGAGACGAGGAGGGAGAGGGGTAGGGTTGCGCCAGGAGAAGGGGTGCGGTTTCCCTCCCACCCCCCACTATTTATATGGGGAAGGGGAGAGGGGCCCCCCCTAGATCCATCTAGAGGGGGGGCGGGGCAGCGGCCCCCTTAGGGTTTCCAACTAGGGGGGCGCCCGCCCCGTGGGGGGGGGCAGCGGCCCCCTAGGGTTTCCAAGCCTAGGAGCCTTGGGCCCTTGGGGGGCGCACAAGCCCACTAAGGGGATGGTTACCACCCAACTACATCCCATTAGGTCCTTCGGGGCAGGTGGACCCTCCCGGTGGACCCCAGAACCCCTTCGGTGGTCCCGGTACAATACCGATAAACCCCGAAACCTTTCCGGCGACTGAAACTGGACTTCCCATATATAAATCTTTACCGCCGGACCATTCCGGAACTCCTCGTGACGTCCGGGATCTCATCCGGGACTCCGAACAACATTTGGTAACCACGTACATCTATTCCCTATAACCCTAGCGTCATCGAACCTTAAGTGTGCAGACCCTACGAGTTCGGGAGGCATGCAGACATGACTGAGACATCTCTCCCGCCAATAGCCAACAGCGGGATCTGGATACCCATATTGGCTCCCACATGCTCCACGATGATCTCATCGGATGAACCACGATGTCAAGGATTCAATCAATCTCGTATACGATTCCCTTTGTCTACCGGTATAGCACTTGCCCGAGATTCGATCGTCGGTATACCGATACCTTGTTCAATCTCGTTACGACAAATCTCTTTACTCATTCCGTAACACATCATCCCGTGATCAACTCCTTGATCACAATGATCTCATTATGATGATGTCCTGCCGAGTGGGCCCAGAGATATCTCTCCGTCATATGGAGTGACAAATCCCAGTCTCGATTCATGCCAACCCAACAGATACTTTCGGGGATACCCGCAGTGTACCTTTATAGCCACCCAGTTACGTTGTGACGTTTGGCACACCCAAAGTACTCCTACGGTATTTGGGAGTTGCACAATTTCATGGTCTAAGGAAAAAGATACTTGACATTAGAAAAGCTTTAGTAGACGAACTACATGATCTTGTGCTATGCTGAGGATTGGGTCTTGTCCATCACATCATTCTCCTAATGATGTGATCCCGTTACCAATGACATCCAATGTCCATGGATAGGAAACCGTAACCATCTATTGATCAACGAGCTAGTCAACTAGAGGCTCACTAGGGACATGTTGTGGTCTATGTATTCACACATGTATTACGATTTCCGGATAACACAATTATATCATGAACAATAGACAATTATCATGAACAAGGAAATATAATAATAACCATTTTATTATTGCCTCTAGGGCATATTTCCAACAATCTCCCACTTGAACTAGAGTCAATAACCTAGTTACATTGTGATGAATCGAACACTCATAGAGTTCTGGTGTTGATCATGTTTTGCACGTGGAAGAGGTTTAGTCAACGGATCTGCGACATTCAGGTCCGTATGCACTTTAGAAATCTCTACGTCTCCATCTTTAACATTTTCACAAATGGAATTGAAGTGACGCTTGATATGCCTGGTCTTGTTGTGAAACCCGGGCTCCTTGGCAAGGGCAATAGCTCCAGTGTTGTCACGGAAGAGAGTCATCAGGCCCGACGCATTGGGAATAACTCCTAGGTCGGTAATGAACTCCTTCATCCAGATTGCTTCATGTGCTACCTCCGAGGCTGCCATGTACTCCGCTTCACATGTAGATCCCGCCACTACGCTTTGCTTGCAACTGCACCAGCTGACTGCCCCACCATTCAAAATATACACGTATCTGGTTTGTGACTTGGAGTCATCCAGATCTGTGTCAAAACTAGGATCGACGTAACCCTTTACGACGAGCTCTTCGTCACCTCCATAAACGAGAAACATATCCTTAGTCCTTTTCAGGTACTTCAGGATATTCTTGACTGCTGTCCAGTGGTCCATGCCGGGATTACTTTGGTACCTTCCTACCAAACTTACGGCAAGGTTTACATCAGGTCTGGTACACAGCATGGCATACATAATAGACCCTATGGCCGAGGCATAGGGGATGACACTCATCGTTTCTCGATCTTCTGCCGTGGTCGGGCATTGAGCCGTGCTCAATCTCACACCTTGCAATACAGGCAAGAACCCCTTCTTGGACTGATCCATATTGAACTTCTTCAATATCTTGTCAAGGTACGTGCTTTGTGAAAGACCAATGAGGTGTCTCGATCTATCTCTATAGATCTTGATGCCTAATATGTAAGCAACTTCTCCAAGGTTTGATGCCTAATATGTAAGCAACTTCTCCAAGGTCCTTCATTGAAAAACACTTATTCAAGTAGGCCTTTATGCTTTCCAAGAGTTCTATATCATTTCCCATCAATAGTATGTCATCCACATATAATATGAGAAATGATATAGAGCTCCCACTCACTTTCTTGTAAACACAGGCTTTTCCATAAATCTGCGTAAACCCAAATGCTTTGATCATCTCATCAAAACGAATGTTCCAACTCCGAGATGCTTGCACCAGCCCATAGATCAAGCATTGGAGCTTGCATACCTTGTCAGCATTCTTAGGATCGACAAAACCTTCCGGCTGCATCATATACAATTCTTCCTTAAGGAAACCATTAAGGAATGCCGTTTTGACGTCCATTTGCCATATCTCAAAATCATAGAATGCGGCAATTGCTAACATGATTCGGATAGACTTCAGCTTCGCTACGGGTGAGAAGGTCTCATCGTAGTCAACCCCTTCAACTTGTTGATAACCCTTAGAGACAAGCCGAGCCTTATAGATGGTTACATTACCATCCACGTCTGTCTTCTTCTTATAGATTCATATATTTTCTATGGCTCGCTGATCATCGGGCAAGTCAGTCAAAGTCCATACTTCGTTTTCATACATGGATCCTATTTCAGATTTCATGGCTTCAAGCCATTTGTCGGAATCCGGGCCCGCCATCGCTTCTTCATAGTTCGAAGGTTCACCATTGTCTAACAACATGATTTCTAGGACAGGGTTTCCATACCACTCTGGTGTGGAACGTGTCCTTGTGGACCTATGAAGTTCAGTAGCAACTTGATCTGAAGTTTCATGATCATCATCATTAACTTCCTCTCTAGTCGGTGCAGGCACCACAGAAACATTTTCTTGAGCTGCGCTACTCTTCGGTTCAAGAGGCAATACTTCATCAAGTTCTACTTTCCTCCCACTTACTTCTTTCGAGAGAAACTCTTTCTCTAAAAAGGATCCATTCTTGGCAACAAAGATCTTGCCTTCGGATCTAAGGTAGAAGGTATACCCAATAGTTTCCTTAGGGTATCCTATGAAGACGCATTTTTCCGATTTGGGTTCGAGCTTTTCAGGTTGAAGTTTCTTGACATAAGCATCGCATCCCCAAACTTTCAGAAACGACAGCTTAGGTTTCTTCCCAAACCATAATTCATACGGTGTGCGGAGCCCTATTTAAAGTGAATGCGGCAGTCTCTAAAGCATAACCCCAAAATGATAGCGGTAGGTCGGTAAGAGACATCATGGATCGCACTATATCCAATAGAGTGCGATTTCGACGTTCGGACACACCATTACGCTGAGGTGTACCAGGCGGCGTGAGTTGTGAAACAATTCCACATTTCCTTAAGTGTGTGCCAAATTTGTGACTCAAATATTCTCCCCCACGATCTGATCGTAAGAACTTGATTTTCATGTCACGTTGATTCTCAACCTCACTCTGAAATTCCTTGAACTTTTCAAAGGTCTCAGACTTGTGTTTCATTAAGTAGACATACCCATATCTACTTAAGTCATCTGTGAGAGTGAGAACATAACGATAACCACCGCGAGCCTCGACGCTCATTGGACCGCACACATCAGTATGTACGATTTCCAATAAGTTGGTTGCTCGCTCCATTGTTCCAGAGAACGGAGTCTTGGTCATTTTGCCCATGAGGCATGGTTCGCACGTGTCAAATGATTCATAATAAAGATACTCCAAAAGTCCATTTGCATGGAGTTTCTTCATGCGTTTGACACCAATGTAACCAAGGCGGCAGTGCCACAAGTATGTGGGACTATCATTATCAACCTTACATCTTTTGGCATTCACACTATGAATATGTGTAGCATCACGTTCGAGATTCAATAAGAATAAACCATTGACCAATGGGGCATGACCATAAAACATATCTCTCATATAAATAGAACAACCATTATTCTCAGATTTAAATGAGTAGCCATCTCGCATTAAACAAGATCCAGATACAATGTTCATGCTTAAAGCTGGTACTAAATAACAATTATTGAGGTTTAAAACTAATCCTATAGGTAAATGTAGAGACAGCGTGCCAACGGCGATCACATCGACCTTGGAACCATTCCCGACGCGCATCGTCACCTCGTCCTTCTCCAGTCTCCGCTTATTCCGCAGCTCCTGTTTTGAGTTACAAATATGAGCAACCGCACCGGTATCAAATACCCAGGAGCTACTACGAGCGCTGGTTAGGTACACATCAATAACATGTATATCACATATACCTTTGGTATTACCGGCCTTCTTATCCGCTAAGTACTTGGGGTAGTTCCGTTTCCAGTGACCGTTTCCCTTGCAATAAAAGCACTCAGTCTCAGGCTTGGGTCCATGCTTTGGCTTCTTCCCAGCAACTGGCTTACCGGGCGCGGCAACTCCCTTGCCATCCTTCTTGAAGTTCTTCTTACCCTTGCCTTTCTTGAACTTAGTGGTTTTATTCACCATCAACACTTGAGGTTCCTTTTTGATCTCCACCTCCGCTGATTTCAGCATTGAATATACCTCAGGAATGGTCTTTTCCATCCCCTGCATATTGAAGTTCATCACAAAGCTCTTGTAGCTAGGTGGGAGTGACTGAAGGATTCTGTAAACGACCGCATCATCCGGGAGATTAACTCCCAGTTGAGATAAGCGGTTGTGCAACCCAGACATTTTGAGTATCTGCTCGCTGACAGAACTATTCTCCTCCATCTTGCAACTGTAGAACTTGTCGGAGACTTCATATCTCTCGACCCGGGCATGAGCTTGGAAAACCATTTTCAGCTCTTGGAACATCTCATATGCTCTGTGCTGCTCAAAACGCTTTTGGAGCCCCGGTTCTAAGCTGTAAAGCATGCCACACTGAACCAGGGAGTAATCATCACTACGCGATTGCCAGGCATTCAAAACATCTTGAGTTGCTGGGAAAATAGGTGCATCACCTAGCGGTGCTTCAAGGACATATGCTTTCTTGGCAGCTATGAGGATAATCCTCATGTTACGGACCCAGTCCGTGTAGTTGCTACCATCGTCTTTTAGCTTGGGCCATTTGATCTACAAGACATATTGCAAAGTTTTATACTATGTTCATGATAATTAAGTTCATCTAATCAAATTATTTAATGAACTCCCACTCAGATAGACGTCCCTCTAGTCATCTAAGTGATACATGATCCGAGTCAACTAGGCCGTGTCTGATCATCACGTGAGACGGACTAGTCATCATCTGTGAACATCTTCATGTTGATCGTATCTTCTATACGACTCATGTTCGACCTTTCGGTCTTCCGTGTTCCGAGGCCATGTCTGTACATGCTAGGCTCGTCAAGTCAACCTAAGTGTATTGCGTGTGTAAATCTGGCTTACACTCGTTGTATGCGAACGTTAGAACCTATCACACCCGATCATCACGTGGTGCTTCGGAACAAAGGACCTTAGCAACGGTGCACAGTTAGGGGGAACACAATTCTTGATATTTTAATGAGGGATCATCTTATTTATGCTACCGTCGTTCTAAGAAAATAAGATGTAAAAACATGATAAACATCACATGCAATCAAATAGTGACATGATATGGCCAATATCATTTTGCTCCTTTTGATCTCCATCTTCGGGGCGTCATGATCATCATCGTCACCGGCATGACACCATGATCTCCATCGTGTCTTCATGAAGTTGTCTCTCCAACTATTACTTCTACTACTATAGCTAACAATTAGCAATAAAGTAAAGTAATTACATGGCGTTTTCATTGACACGCAGGTCATACAATAAATTAAGACAACTCCTATGGCTCCTGCCGGTTGTCATACTCATCGACATGCAAGTCGTGATTCCTATTACAAGAACATGATCAATCTCATACATCACATATATCATTCATCACATCCTTTTGGCCATATCACATCACACAACATATGCTGCAAGAACAAGTTCGACGTCCTCTAATTGTTGTTGCAAATTTTTACGTGGCTGCTATAGGTTTCTAGCAGAACGTTTCTTACCTACGCCAAAACCACAACGTGATATGCCAATTTCTATTTACCATTCATAAGGACCCTTTTCATAGAATCCGATCTGACTAAAGTGGGAGAGACAGACACCCGCTGGCCACCTTATGCAACTAGTGCATGTCAGTCGGTGGAACCTGTCTCACGTAAGCGTACGTGTAAGGTCGGTCCGGGCCGCTTCATCCCATGATGCCGCCGAATCAAGATAAGACTAGTAGCGGCAAGTAAATTGGCAAAATCGACGCCCACAACAATTTGTGTTCTACTCGTGCATAGAAACTATGCATAGACCTAGCTCATGATGCCACTGTTGGGGATCGTTGCAAAAATTAAAAAAATTCTACGCATCACCAAGATCAATCTATGGAGTTTACTAGCAACGAGAGGGGAGTGCATCTTCATACCTTTGAGGATCGTGATGCGGAAGCGTTGCAAGAACGCGGTCGGTGGAGTCGTACACGAAGCGATTCGGATCGCGACCGATTCCGATCTAAGCAACGAACAACGGTGCCACCGCGTTCAACACACGTGCAGCCCGGTGACGTGTCCCGCGCCTTGATCCAGCAAGGAGAGAGGGAGAGGTTGAGGAAGACTCCGTCCAGTAGCAGCATGATGGCGTGGTGGTGGTGGAGGAGCGTGGCACTCCAGCAGGGCTTCGCCAAGCACAGCGAGAGACGAGGAGGTAGAGGGGTAGGGCTGCGCCAGCAGAAAGGGTGCGGTTGCCCTCCCACCCCCCACTATTTATAGGGGGAAGGGGAGAGGGGGCTGCCCCCTAGATCCATCTAGAGTGGGGCGGGCGGGGCCCCTCGGGGGGAGGTGCAGCGGCCCCCTTAGGGTTTCCAACTAGGGGGGCGCCCGCCCCCCCCCGGGGGGGGGCAGCGGCCCCTAGGGTTTCCAACCCTAGGCGCCTTGGGCCCTTGGGGGGTGCACCAGCCCACTAAGGGGCTGGTTCCCACCCAACTACAGCCCATTAAGTCCTTCGGGGTAGGTGGACCCTCCCGGTGGACCCCCGGAACCCCTTCGGTGGTCCCGGTACAATACCGATAAACTCTGAAACCTTTCGAGTGAGTGAAACTTGACTTCCCATATATACATCTTTACCTCCGGACCATTCCGAAACTCCTCGTGACATCCGGGATCTCATCCGGGACTCCGAACAACATTCGGTAACCACATACATCTATTCCCTATAACCCTAGCGTCATCGAACCTTAAGTGTGTAGACCCTATGGGTTCGGGAGGCATGCAGACATGACTGAGACATCTCTCCGGCCAATAGCCAATAGTGGGATCTGGATACCCATGTTGGCTCCCACATGCTCCATGATGATCTCATCGGATGAACCACGATGTCAAGCATTCAATCAATCCCGTATACGATTCCCTTTGTCTACCGGTATAGCACTTGCCCTAGATTCGATCGTAGGTATACCGATACCTTGTTCAATCTCGTTACGGCAAATCTCTTTACTCGTTCCGTAACACATCATCCCGTGATCAACTCCTTGATCACACTGAGCTCATTATGATGATGTCCTACTGAGTGGGCCCAGAGATACCTCTCCGTCATACGGAGTGACAAATCCCAGTCTCGATTCGTGCCAACCCAACAGATACTTTCGGGGATACCCGCAGTGTACCTTTATAGCCACCCGGTTACGTTGTGACGTTTGGCACACCCAAAGTTCTCCTATGGTATCCGGGAGTTGCACAATCTCATGGTCTAAGGAAAAAGATACTTGACATTAGAAAAGCTTTAGCAGACGAACTACACGATCTTGTGCTATGCTTAGGATTGGGTCTTGTCCATCACATCATTCTCCTAATGATGTGATCCCATTATCAATGACATCCAATGTCCATGGTTAGGAAACCGTAACCATCTATTGATCAACGAGCTAGTCAACTAGAGGCTCACTAGGGACATGTTGTGGTCTATGTATTCACACATGTATTACGATTTCTGGATAACACAATTATAGCATGAACAATAGACAATTATCATGAACAAGGAAATATAATAATAACCATTTTATTATTGCCTCTAGGGCATATTTCCAACAGATACATGACACTTCACCATATTTGGGACTAAGGGAATGCATTGTGGAGTAGTTATTAGATGATGGGTTGTGAGAGTGATAGAAGCTTAAACCTTAGTTTAGCTCTATTCTGTAAGGGACCGATTGGATCCAAAAGTTTATTGTTATGGTTAGGATTTATCCTTAATACTTTTCTCGTAGTTGTGGATGCTTGCGAGGGGGTTAATCATAAGTAGGAGGTTTGTTCAAGTAAGAACAACACCTAAGCACCGGTCCACTCACATATCAAATTATCAAAGTAGCGAACACGTTTCTAATCAACATGATGAAAGTTACTAGATGAAATTCCCGTGTACCCTCAAGAATGCTTTTCTTACTACAAGAGACCATTTTGGCTTGTCCTTTGCCTCAAAAGGATTGGTCTACCTTGCTGCACTTTTGTTACTATTATCATTACTTGCTTGTTACAAAATATCTTGCTATCAAACTACTCTGTTACTTACAGTTTCAGCACTTGCAGACATTACCTTGCTAAAAACCACTTGTCATTTCCTTCTGCTCCTTGTTGGGTTCGACACTCTTACTTACCGGAAAAAGCTACAGTTGATCCCACATACTTGTGGGTCATTAGGGCTCGCGAGGCCCTCTCCGTATTCCTTCGTGTTGTTGCGCTCATCGTGGCGCCACCGTCTCGCGTTGTCAACATGGTTAACGAACATGAGGAATCAGGAGATGACTTTAATTGGAGAGGATGATAGTGGATCCCACCAGGGCCATAGTCGCACGTACGCAAGTGCCTCCTTATAAGTATATACAACTATAATTCTTTTTGCTTCCTCATGGTTTCCTGACACCACAGTCCCACACCATTGTCAATAGTCAATAAATGAGAGAATTGCACAAGGAGCGCCCGATAGCTGGGACCCAACAGCTCGAGTAGTAATTGTGGTTTTGAGGTGTGAGCAGAGTTTTTCTTAAGTGATGTTTTTGTTGTTGTTCAGAGGAGCAGGGTATCAACTGGGCAGGCTGTGGCCCGTCTGGCCCAGGCTATTATTTTATGTCGACCAAACATCCAGCCTAGATATTAATTTTTTAATGTGAAATGGCTAGCCCAGTTATTCTTTTTTGCGGAATACCCAACCCAGGTCAACTTATTATTCTCCGAGCCGCATTAGACTTGCCAAGAAAATGGGCTTTAAGAAATAATAAATGGATTGTAATTAAAAAAATTGGCTTTAAATATAAAAACGCACCGAACAGGTACATTTTTTAATTTCATTACTTGTTGCGCATGCAAAATTTCGTTGGATTTTTACCTAATACAAATTTATTTTGAAATTACATTTAATCTGACTCTAAATTTCGGGTTAAAAATATTTCGGATCCCATCAAAATGTTGGAGATTTTGTTAATTTTTTTGAGCGGTTGGCTGAAACCGTTGTCCTGACTAGAAAATGGGCTGTAATTTTAACAAACAGTAAATGGGCTGAGTAAATTCTATTTGAATTTAAAAATGGGTTGTACATTATAACAAATCACAAATGAGCTATATGTTCTCTACCACCGATGTAATGGTCACTTGTAGGCCTACTAAGTTGACGCGTACGCAAGTCTTTGTCAACTTATAGTCAACACACGATTCTAATAGCAGTGGCCATTGAATGTCCATCTAACGGCTGTGGTGCTTCTTCAATCTCAGATATTCATGCTTCAGCCGCCCAAACCACCGCCAACGGTACCGCCTCCCATGGCCGGCTATGCTGTCGCGCAGGCCTCACCAGCCCACCCTACTCCCATCACCGTCCAGGTCATTCCTCTACTTAACAACACCTCATGTTATTCTCCAGCGACGACAACCTCACACCGTAGCCGAACCAGTGAACCCTCGTACTCCCTTCCGCATGGGCATCCACTGCTGTGTCTTCGCTGGCTCCAGGTCGTTCCCTTCCTAGGCCTCGCCATTGATACGTCTCCAATGTATCTATAATTTTTTATTGTTCCATGCTATTATATTATCTGTTTTGGATGTTTTATATGCATTATTATGGTATTTTGTATTATTTTTGGGACTAACCTATTAACCTAGAGCCCAGTGCCAGTTCCTATTTTTTTCTTGTTTTAGAGTTTCACAGAAAAGGAATATCCTTTCGCGATGATTTTTCTTGGACCAGAAGACACCTAGAGGACTTGGAGTACACGTCAGGAAAGCCACGAGGCGACCACAAGGACGGAGGGCGCGCCCAGGGGGTAGGGCGTGACCCCACCCTTGTGGGCCCCTCGTGACTCCACTGACCTACTTCTTCCGCCTATATATTCTCAAATATTCCCAAACCAACTAGGAGAGCCACGAAAACACTTTTCCACTGCCGCAACCTTCTGTACCCGTGAGATCCCATCTAGGGGCCTTTTCCGGCGTCCTGCCGGAGGGGGATTCGATCACGGAGGGCTTCTACATCAACAACATTGCCTCTTCGATGAAGCGTGAGTAGTTTACTTCAGACCTACGGGTCCATAGCTAGTAGCTAGATGGCTTCTTCTCTCTCCTTGATTTTCAATGCCATGCTCTCCTTGATGTTCTTGGAGATCTATTCGATGTAATACTTTTTTGCGGTGTATTTGCCGAGATCCGATGAATTGTGGATTTATGATCAGCTTATCTATGAATATTATTTGAATCTCCTCTGAATTCTTCTATGCATGATTTGATATCTTTGCAAGTCTCTTCGAACTATCGATTTGGTTTGGCCAACTAGATTGGTTTTTCTTGCAATGGGAGAAGTGCTAAGTTTTGGGTTCAATATTGCGGTGTCCTTTCCCAGTGACAGTAGGTGCAGCAAGGCACATATTGTATTGTTACCATCAAGGATAACAAGATAGGGTTTTCATCATATTGCTTGAGTTTATCCCGCTACATCATGTCATCTTACTTAAAGTGTTACTCTGTTCTTCATGAACTTAATACTCTAGATGCATGCAGGAGTCGGTCGATGTGTGGAGTAATAGTAGTAGATGAAGGCAGGAGTCGGTCGATGTGTGGAGTAATAGTAGTAGATGCAGGCAGGAGTCGGTCTACTTGATACAGACGTGATGCCTATATTCATGATCATTGCCTTAGATATCGTCATAACTTTGCGCTTTTCTATCAATTGCTCAGCAGTAATTTGTTCACCCACCGTAATATTTTCTATCTTGAGAGAAGCCTCTAGTGACAACTATGGCCCATGGGTCTACTTTCCGTCATAAAAGTTTCCGATCTACAATATTAGTTTCCTATTTACTTCCTTTTCAATCTTTTACTTTCCGTTCCATAAACCAAATACCAAAAATATCACTTTACCGTTTATCCATCTCTATTAGATCTCACTTTGCAAATAACCGTGAGGGGATTGACAACCCCTCACTGGTACGCGTCAGTGCTATAGAAATGGTTTTTAACCCCTTTCCGCAATGGCATTTGGAACCGTCACCAAGTGAGTGTGGGCGATAGGGGGTCCTTCCCACACGACCCAGAAACCGTCGGGGATAGGGAGCATACATTACTCCTACTCATTTGTGCTCGCATTGCCATCGCAATGGTTATTCTGCGGTGCTACGTTTACGATGCGTGGCCCATCACAAATAGTTCACTATTATAGAACATGTATGATAAGCATACAATCACACACATTCGCTTTTCCCAAACCATATGCGATAACTAATTAAGAAGATTAGCTAATCGTCGTACGAGTGTCGTATAGGATTACGAAACGTCCGATCATCGTAACATCGTCGTACACGACAACTATCGCACACGCTATTATGTGGTGCAACATTTACGATGCATACTTCATCAGAAACTGTTCATGGTTGCGAATCGTGTACGATAAGGCAACTAACACAAACATTTAGTTTGCCTGCACCGTTTGTGATAATGTCTGACATCGCACACGCTTTTGCTAACGACAACTGTGTGCATTCTTGCGAACGTTTCCTATCTGTGAACCGTGTTGGATTATGGTGTATATCGCAACGTTTGTGTTTTACCAACCATGTGTGCCATAACGACCTCGAGGGCGTAATTTCACTGTAATTTAATTCCAACTATCTCAAGTTGTACCGGATTTGAATTTGAATGTATGTTGTAGCTTTATTCATATCCATCACGTTCAAACAACCAATGCATTATTCGATTCATTGGTACATATGTTCAAGAATTACATAAGAACCAAATAAAGAATGATGAACCACAGTTGTATACTTGTACTATTAAAGACGGTAAATAAAGAGGTGAAATACATTCTGGTTGCTAAAGAAGGTGAAGCGGAATGCCCATATTGTGCCCTCCTCCATGCAGAAGGCACACACGACTCTAGTCCAACCCCTTGTGATGGTCGACCGCCCATCCTTCACGGTCTTCATGAAAACATCTAGATAATCATCGTGTTCTGGTAGAAATACTTTAACCTTTGCATGCCCACCAATCATGTAGTTTGAGAGGTAATCTTGAGTAAACTGCTTTGGCAACCACTGCAAAGGAAAAAGATTCAGACATTGTCATCTAACACACAACTCATTATAGGCAGTAAAAAGAAGGCTGCAGAGTTCTTACTTACCGTCCTGCAGTTCGCTGTTGTCTTGGATAAAGTGTAAACAAATAGTTTAATTGCCATCTTTTGACCCATTTTACTAACATTCTTTATCAGCTTCCTCACTTGATGTTGGTTCATCTATATCTCATTGCCCCACACGTATAAAGGGTTGAAGCACGGATCTTTACCAATTACATATGTACCAAAAAGCACCAAGTTAATATTAGAAGCTAAACAACAATTGCACAATGATGTAGTACAACACTCTTTTATAATACATTATAACATCCAATATACTCACATATGAGATGAATTAACATCTTATATTATGGGCCGGAAGGAGTTTATTGCATTCTTACAAATTATCAGCTGATTAACTGCTGTATCCATGGGTTAGAGTTAGTTTGAGCCAGTTCGGGCTCAAATAGCCCTAAAGTATATCCAAACATGAGGGCTAGTTTGAGCTAGTTGCATCTAACCCGCCCAACCCAAGAGGTGCTAATTAGAGCTAGTTCTCTCCTAGTGCATTTATTGACAATCTAACCCTATCGTCCAAACACCTCTTTGGATGGAGTTAGTTCAGGGTTAGTCATGAGCTAGAAACTAACTTTAACCTCTAGCTAAGTTGATTATCCAAACATGGTTGTGTTGTTGTTGTTATTGTTGTTGTTGCTGCTGCTCTTCTACGTATATCTAGACATCATCAGAACATTAAGGTAACACTCTTCCTTGTTGCTATGTAGCCTAGGATTGCATATTTAGACATTAAGTACAGTGCATGTTGCTATGTAGCCTCAGATATATTACATATGTCCCTAGTTAACCTAACGATAAATGGGTTACAAATATATTTAGTTAAAAGTCTTATTCACCGATTAGTCTCTTATCAGCCCCGGCCTATATGGTACCAGCTACCGATATCCTAAACAGTGAGTATATATAAGCCATGGGATAAAGTAACCTTGATGGAAAACATCAGTTGTTCCCAAAATTGTCATGTGTATGTACATCGAGAGGCATGTTAAGCACAATAGGCTAAACATCAACCAAAATTATCCATGGCAGACAAAATAATCTCGAAAAGATAGCTTCAGTGTGCAGGATTAAGCACACTAGTAAAGAAAAACAAGTGGAAAGGTGGGTTAACTGCAACGGGCCTAACATTTAACAATAAGCAAACATAGTCATTCAAACTGGTATTGTGCCGGTCTAAGCACACTTGTTATTGTTAAATAAAAATAGAAAGGCGTGTTAACTACAAGATGCAGCAACCAAATCTAGTCATTCATAGTGGTATTGTTGAAACTGGTACTGATGAAATTAAACCGCACAGTTCATACTTGCACATATAGAACATCACATTGTGAATAACTGGAATAAACAAGGCATGCTACAAACAACCAAAGATAGCATTTGAACTGGACATATGCTAACTACAAACAACTGAACAATAAAAAAACTTTAAAAGAGGCATATTCTAGCTATAACAGGCTTAACAGCAAGCAAAAATATGCATTCCTATCGGTATGTTTAAAACTGGATTGATGAAATGTACTGCACAGTAAATAATTGCACATATAGAGCATCACATTGTGAACAACTGAAATAAACAAGACATACTGCAAACAACCAAATATAGCAATTAAAACTGGACATATTCTCACTACACTACAAAAGGGACTCGACAAAACAAATCATGGGTTCACCCCTGTGAAGAGGCATGGCAAAACAAATCATGGGTTTCCTCACTTGTCACAGATGGGCTCGTTCCCGTGGGAAGAGCACGAACCCTGGGTGCGCTCCTTGTTGTCACAGATGGGTTCCTTCCCCTTGGAAGAGCATGGCTGTAGGGTGCCCTCCCTAATGTCACATATGAGCTCTTTTCCCTTGGAAGAGCAGATGGGCTATTTCCCCCTGGAAGAGCCGGAGAGGGTGCCCTCCTCGTGGTCGCTGTCGATGAGGTCTGACTTGGAAGCTGTGGATCCCAAGCCGGCGTCGCAGAACGTGTCCTTCAGAAATGACAAAAGGGGCTCGATGGCGATGTAGGATGGAAAACTGTTGACAGCGAGCAAGAGAAGATCAGCGGTGGGGCCATGGGTGAGATCGACGGTGGTTGAACCCGAGGGGTTGGGGGTGGGCCACTTAACCTGTGACATAGCCCACCTTAGGCTCTCGCTGTTGATGACCTTGATATCGTAGCCGGTGTCCGCGACATACCCGCATAATCTAGCCCACCGCTTGAGTGCCTGCCGCTAGTAATGGTCGTCAGCTTCCTCGGCGACATCGGGTGAAGAGACCGCGATACACCTCTTTTGGGCCAGTCGCTCCTTGAGCTCCACGGGAAGTGTATCCGGGCTTAGGCTGCGATGCTCTGGAGCGGGGGATCATGATGGGGATGGGAATCTATGGGAAAGGGGCATTTGGCAGACGTCATCTAATAAACTCACGGCGGCCTGGGTATGGAGATCGATGGGTAAGCTGCACGGGCAAACCGGCAGATGTTGACAATGGAGGCCTTGCGGCAGCGGGGGGGGGGGCTTGCTAGGGTTTCGAGTGAGGGAGGGGTGTGTGTGTGCGCGCACACATGAGGAGGTTTTGGTATGTGTGTGTGTGTGTGGAGGGGGCGGGGGTGTGTTTGAGGAAATGATGCGGGTACTGAAATTTTACTACACGAGAGTCAAACGCAGGAGTGAAATGCCAGGGCTATTGAAAATTTTGATGATGGTGCATCGCACACGTTCCGGAGATAACAACCGTGTGTTATGAAACAGAAAAACCCTCGAGGTGGGCAGATATTTTTGAGGGATGCAAGCGGGATTGAGAACAAGAAACATCAGACACGGTCCGGAGATAACTACCGTGTGTTATGAAACAGAAAAACCCTTGAGGCAGGCAGATACTTTCGAGGGATGCAGGTGGGATTGGGAACAAGAAACATCACACACGGTCAAAACACAATAACCGTGAGTTATCAAATAGAAAAAGCTGCAGGCGGGTAGATATTTTTGAGAGGGGAAGCCTCGTGCCCTCGTGGAGCCCAATGTACTCTGCGGATGTGTGTGTGACAGGCACACCAGCGTGGCACACGGTTAGTTTGAGTGAACCGTCTCTGTTGCATCATCTGACTTGTCTAATGTTCATAAATTTGGCGAAAAATGACACGGGAGAGGGTCAGAACACGAACATGCTTGCATGTGGACTAAATTTATGTATGAAAAGGGTGGTTTGATACCAAGTGCAACTTTGATGTGGCACCTATCTCGCAAAGCGCACGATATTGTTTGCCCCCCCTCATGTCGGCATGAAGGGAATCCTAAGCTACGAATGCACCCCCCCGCCACCGAAGATTGACCTAGCAAAGTGCGAAGTAGCTAGCAGCCTCCCCTTGTGTCGGCACGAAGGGAATCCTAAGCTATGAATGCATGCCCCTGATACATCTCCAACGTATCTATAATTTTTGATTGTTCCATGCTATTATATTATCTGTTTTGGATGTTTTACATGCATTAATATGATATTTTATATCATTTTTTGGACTAACCTATTAACCTAGAGCCCAGTGCCAGTTTCTGCTTTTCCTTGTTTTAGAGTTTCGCAGAAAAGGAATACCAAACGGAGTCCAAATGGAATAAAACTTTCCTGATGATTTTCTTGGACCAGAAGACACCCAAGAGACTTGGAGTGCAAGTCAGAAGAGCCACGAGGCAGCCACAAGGGTGGAGGGCACACCCAGGGGGGTAGGGCGTGCCCCCGACCTTGTGGGCCCCTCGATGCCCCCCTGACCTAGAACTTCCTCCTATATATTCTCATATACCCAGAAAACTTCCAGGGGAGCCACAAAACCACTTTTCCACCGCCGCAACCTTCTATACCCGTGAGATTCCATCTAGGGACCTTTTCCGGCATCCTGCCGGAGGGGGATTCGATCACGGAGGGCTTCTACATCAACACCATTGCCTCTCTGATGAAGCGTGAGTAGTTTACCACAGACCTATATGTCCATCATAGCTAGTAGCTAGATGGCTTCTTCTCTCTCTCTCTCTCTCTCTCTCTCTCTCTTTGATTCTCAATACCATGTTCTCCTCGATGTTCTTGGAGATCTATTCGATGTAATATTCTTTTGCGGTGTGTTTGTCGAGATCCAATGAATTATGGATTTATGATTAGCTTATCCAATGAATACTTATTTTAATCTCCTCTAAATTCTTGTACTGCAATGATTTTGATATCTTTGCAAGTCCCTCTTCGAAACTATCGATTTGGCTTTGGCCAACTAGAATTGTTTTTTCTTGCAATGGGAGAGTGCTTAGCTTTGGGTTTCAATCTTGCAGTGTCCTTTCCCAGTGACAAGTAGGGGAAGCAAGCCAGATATTGTATTGTTGCCATCGAGGATAACAAGATGGGGTTTTCAATCATATTGCTTGAGTTAATTCTGCTACAATCATGTCATCTTAATGCATACTCTGTTCTTATGAACTTAATACTCTAGATGCAGGCAGGAGTCGTAGATGTGTGGAGTAAATAGTAGTAGATGCAGATCGTTTCGGTCTGCTTGACACGAACTGATGCCTATATTCATGATCATTGCCTTAGATATAGTCATAACTTTGCGCTTTTTCTATCAATTGCTCGGTAGTAATTTGTTCATCCACCGTAATAATTTCTTCTTGAGAGAAGCCTCTAGTGAAACATTGCCCTCGGTCTATTTTCCCATCATATAAGTTTCTGATTTACTTCTTTGCAATCTTTTTACTCTCCGTTCAATAAACCAAAAATACCAAAAATATTACTTTACCGTTTATCCATCTATATCAGATCTCACTTGCAATAACCGTGAAGGGATTGACACCCCTTATCGTGTTGGGTGCAAGTTGATGTTTGTTTATGCAGGTTCGGTGGCTTGTTGCGTTGTTCCTACTAGATTTGATACCTTGGTTTCTCAAAACTGAGAAATACTTAATCTACTTTGTGCATCCTTTTCTCTTCAAGGGGAAACCAAGGTCAAGAGGTAGCAGCCCCCTCGTGCCGGCATGAAGGAATCCTAAGTATGATGCATGCCCCCTCGTGTTTGCACAAAGGAATCCTAAGATATGAATGCATGCTCCCCCTTGTGTCAGCACGAAGGGAATCTGAGGGAGTCCCTGATTAGGGGTGTAGGTACCCGGACTATACCTTCAGCGGACTCCAGCTATGAAGATAAGATTGAAGATTTCCCGTTGTCGGATGGGATTCCTTGGTGTGGAGGCAAGCTTGGCGATGCGGATATTAGATCTCCTACCATTGTAACCGACTTTGGATAACCCTAACCCTTCTCGGTGTCTATATAAACGGAGGGTTTTAGTCCGTAGGACAACTTCATCATACAACAATCATACCATAGGCTAAGCTTTTAGTGTTTTAGCCTCCTTGATCTCGTGGTAGATCTACTCTTGTACTACCCATATCATCAATATTAATCAAGCAGGACGTAGGGTTTTACCTCCATCAAGAGGGCCCGAACCTGGGTAAAACATCGTGTTCCTTGCCTCCTGTTACCATCCGGCCTAGACGCACAGTTCGGGACCCCCTACCCGAGATCCGCCGGTTTTGACACCGACATTGGTGCTTTCATTGAGAGTTCCTCTGTGCCATCGCTTTTAGGCCGATGGCTCCTTCGATCATCAACAACGATGCGGTCCAGGGTGAGACTTTTCTCCCCGGACAGATCTTCGTCTTCGGCGGCTGCGCACTGCGGGCCATGTCGCTTGGCCACCTTGAGCAGATCGAAAGCTACGCCCCTGGCCATCAGGTCAGTTGGAAGCCTAAACTACATGGCTGACATCCGCGGGACTTGATCTTCGACGGATTCGAGCCACAGCAAGCGCGCGCGCTGTCTCGATGGGCATGATATGCTCTGCCGCGAACAGCGCCTTGGAGGCCGCACACGCATCGGTTCGACCATTGATTCGGAGCCTACTGCGCCGATGAGGATCAGTGGTTGGCGCTACTCAGGGGCTGCGATGTCAGAGGCGATCGAGTCGAACTCCAGCCCGCACTCGCATGGCCCGTGACTCCGAGGAGCGGATTCCTTTTCGAACTCCGAGCCCCCCGCGCCCTGCCGATCGAATCCGATTGGGCGCGATAATGGAGTTCACCGCCGCAGACATCTTTCAGCATTCGCCTTCGGCGACATCCTGAATTCGCTAAAGTCTCTCTCTTTATCAGGAGAGCCCTGGCCGGACTACGGTCAGCAAGGATGGGATTCGGATGATGAAAGAATTCAAAACCCACCCACCACCCACTTCGTAGCCACTGTCGACGACTTAACCGACATGCTCGACTTTGACTCGAAGACATCGACGGTATGGACGACGATGCAGGAGACAACCAAGAACCAACGCCTATAGGGCATTGGACAGCCACCTCATCTCACGATGTGTACATGGTGGATACCCCTAAAGGAAGCAACAACGAGGAAAAGGGATGGAAAGAGGGATCGATCTCTCGAAAAACAATCAAAGCGTCGGCGTAAACGCCGACCCAAGCCCTGCCTCGATAAAGACCCAGCCATAGAGCAGGATGAGCCGGTAGACGACGAGCATGCCTTAGAGCAACCGTCCCAACAGGACAACCCGGATAGAGAAACCGAACATCCCTCCCCCGGCGAAAATGGCATTCGGACGACCCTACGCCGGACAAGCCCAGGAAGCAGAAGAACCTCCACAAACGGCTCGTTGCAACCGCACGCAGCCTGAAAAGCAGAAGCGGAAGCTAAAAACTGCGGAAGATGCACTCAGGATCAGATGGAGTAAAGTAATCATACCGCAGACAAATACGGCGACAGTGCGCCGCACTAAAAGCTATCCGAAGAGAAAGCTACTGCTGAATTCGACGAGGAGGCCTTAGAGCCCTCGCATTCCAGAAAGTGAGAAAGCCACACGGTCGGATAAACGACCCCATGGCCAGCATTAAGCGGCAAAGCAGCACCGCACTTAAGCCGGCATGCGACCCACTAAGGATTCGCATCATGGCCCAGCCAGGTCCATTTACAGGCCAAGAAAGCAAGCTCTCCTAAGCAATGCAGTAAAGCCTTATCAGAATCCGGCACACCCAAATACAGGGGTGCCGCACACCCCCTATGTTTCACCGATGAGGTCCTGGATTATGAAGTTTCCAGCGGGATTCAAACCCGTAAACATAGAGGCATATGATGGAACAAAAAAACCCTGGAGTCTGGATCGAGGATTATATCTCCACATACATATGGCTAGAGGGAGATGACCTCCACGCCATAAAATACTTACCCCTCGACTTAAGGGCCAGCCCGGCATTGGCCCAAAAGCCTTTCCTGAAAACACATCGGAAGTTGGGAAGAGCTCGAGACGCTTTCCGAGCAAATTTTCAAGGGACCCTATGTCCGCCCTCTGGATGCAGATGATCTTAGTCAGATAACTCAATAGCACGGAGAGTCAGCTCGGCAATTCTGGAATAGATTTCTTACTAAAAAGAATCAGATAGTCGACTTTCCGGACGCTGAAGCCTTAGCGGCTTTCAGGCATAATGTCCGAGACGAATGGCTCACTAGACACCTCGGCCAAAGAAAAGCCAAGAAACAATGGCCGCACTAACAAGCCTCATGACCCGCTTTTGCGCAGGAGAGCGACAGCTGGTTGGCAAGATGCATAGCACCAGTGACCCAAGTACATCTAAAACTAGGGATGGAAACGGAAAACCGCGACGCAATAAGGACCGTCGCCGGACTAAGGAAAAACTCTAAAGAAGCATGACAGTCAACGCCGGATTCAAAAGCTCACGACAGAATCAGAAAAAGCCGCCCTCCCAGATAACAGGGACGACCTATCCAACTAAACATACATCTTGGATAGCGATAGTGCAAATACACAGCACTCCCGGAAGCCTGCTAACCATACCCACAGAGATTGTTGGGTTTCAAACAATCGGCAGACTCAATGCCGAACACAAGGGGGCTCGACACACCAAGCGAAGACGAGGACGAACCCCAAAAGCAGAGTACCAGGAAGCAAAAGAATTTCCACAAGAAGTAAAAACAGTAAACTTACTCCACATTAACAAAACATGCGACGCCATAAAGGTACGCGCCCCACGGCCTATCCAAAGAATCCGCCACTGTTGTCAAAACCAATCATCTTCGATCAACTGGATTATTCTAGAATGTGTCAGGAACCTAGGCTCTGACGCTACTGCCCTGGGTACTTCGATCCAATAATTGGCGGACTCCAGTTTCAAATGTCCTTATGGACGGTGGCAGCAGACTCAAATTGATATATCAGGACTCAATCCGCCACATGGGATCGACCCAAAAGAATTCGCCACAGCAAAACCTCCTTTCAAGGAGTAACGCCAGGTCCGGGACACTCATTGCATGGGTTTCTCCGGCTCGAGGTTATTTTCGGCTCTGGCCGATAACTTCCGTCGCGAAAAGCTGACTTTCCACATCGTCCCATTCTCAAGTCGCTATCAAGCAGCTACTGGACGCGAAGCTTTCGCCGCTTTAACGCAATACCGTATTATGCATCTCTTACGCTTAAGATGCCCGGTCCACGCGGCATCATCTCCTTAAAGGGGAAGCAGTTGAGACACCTCCCCAACGGAGATTGTGCGGCGCTTTAACAGCCCCACAATACAAGGCTTCACTAGCCAAAACATCGGAACAGGTCATTAAGACCACGGACACGATAGACGTGTCCGGCACAAAAGTATCGTTGATAAAGGCTTTAGTGGCCATATACCCCTGCACTAGGGGCTTCACACGTATAAAATAAGAGACAATAAAGCTCAATTTTTCATATTTTACTTTACACTTTGTTTATTTCATATAACTTTTGTTCGGCACGCCCCTTTTTCAACTTAGTTGCTCTCTTTTTACAGTATGAACGTCGTGCTGCGCCCGTCCAGGATAACGGCACAACGGAGACACAGGCGCAGACTGTAGTGGACCCGTTCCAAGGATTCTTTTCAGATTAAGACCCTGCGTAAACCTTTTTTACTGTTCTTGTTGATACACATCCCCTGGTTCTATGACCAAGGAGGAGGCTGGCGTCTTGGCATGTGGCCACGTCAGAATTCTTGCACGTACCTGGACACTAGGGGCTTATACCTCAGAGTGTTACCTCGCCCGCTCTCATAAAGACCGAATACCTTAGGGAGTGTTCGGCGTCGCGAGTTTGGCCTTATATGCATCAGCTCCGAGTCATGATTTTTGGTCAAATGTTGGGTTGCCCGGCTCCTGTGTCGGCCGCCTTACGTTCCGCTCTATCGGCTAAGGCGGCACCAGGAGAACTACTGCGATTGTGCCCGGTTCGGCCAGGCGAGCACCTCAGTAGAGAAAGCCGAAAACCGACTGTCATGATATGGCATGAGACTGGTCAACCACTCGATGACTCTCCGGAATCTGTAGGATTCCTCCGCATTAACGAAGGGCCGTTTCCCGGCCAGGCACATACGCGCCCCGAATTCGGGCGAGCGCAGTCGCCACCAGGGGCTACCTAAATAGTCCCATTGTCAAGCTCCTATGGCTAAGTGAAAGTGTTAAAGCATTATAGTCCGGTTGCCTAGCTCGCTGCGCTATCACCTCCTTTGTAGGACCAAGACGTTGGATTAAGTGCGAAAATGCGCCTTCTGCGAGCCCCCCACTATGTGCGTGGGGGCTGAAGCCAACGACTGCAATCTTTCAGATTTTGTATATATATATCTTAAAACGGCCGCACAGAGGTGTTCCAAATACTTGAAGGCACAAGTATAAAAGGCTACTACAACTCATCAAAATATTTGCTTTATAATTACATATGCTATCAGAACATAGCATCCTTCGAGCACTACGTTCTATTACACGAGCGCCTTCAAGGACTTCCTGAAATAGTGCTCGGAGGGTACTCGGCTTTTGTCCGAATCTCGGGATGCAACAACGGTGGTCTCCATCTCTGCCCAGTATGTCTTGACAGGCAAGAGCCATCCGTGCGCCCTCTATGCATGCTGACCTCTTCATCGCATTGATACGTGGCACCACGTCAAGGAATTGCTGCACCAAGCCTGAAATAACTCTTCGGCTCCGATCTCCCCGGCCACAGATGACCCATGACGTACTTCATGGCGAGTGGACAATCTATTCAGTTCGGCCCATTGAGCCAGACGATCGTCCACTGCCAGTGGACGCTCTGGATTTGGAACTGCGACCAGAAAAGCCTTTCCACTTCGCGACCTTCTTTTGATCTCAAAAGTATTCGGTCGCATCAGCAGCACTCGCTGCCAAATCCAGATAGGTGTCCTCCACACTCCACATCCGGTCCAACGGAGCGAACTTCAGATCGCAAAACTTCCTCCGCAGCATAAAGGGCTTTCCAGTCGCAATCTGTCCGGCCTGACGCAGATCCTCCTTCGCAGCTTCATCGCAGAGCGAGCGTCCTTGGCATCAGCAACGGCCTTCTCTAAGTCCGTCTGTCTCGCCCGGTCTTCTTTCTCAAGAAACTTGCAACGGTCAGCAGCACTTTTTAACTTCATGGCCATCACGGCCATCTCCATCTTGCTTCGGCAGTGAGCAGCCTATTCGGCTCTAAGCTCTTCAAGGGCCTTCTCGGCAGCTGCATCACTTTTCCTGGCTTGTTCCTTAGCTCGGGCAAGTTCCGCCCGAAGACTCTCCACGGCGGCGCACCATCTGCGTCAAGCACACACATTGTAAGATACTGGCATAAAGCTCCTCTTACCAGATGCCGCCCGAGGAATTGCATACCTTGAGCCTCATCAAGCCGCTTTGACGAGCGCGATGTCGGCATCTGCCACGTCAAGTTGCCGCTTTAGTTCGGCAAAATAATCAGTTGGCTCGATTCCGGACACTTCGCCACCTGTATACAAAGCGACATTTTAGACCTGGGATTATGATCCTCTGCGCGCCGTCAATTTTGACAA
The DNA here is from genome assembly GCF_018294505.1 of Triticum aestivum. Classification (NCBI taxonomy): domain Eukaryota; kingdom Viridiplantae; phylum Streptophyta; class Magnoliopsida; order Poales; family Poaceae; genus Triticum; species Triticum aestivum. The sequence goes on from NC_057803.1 coordinate 44,711,347, forward strand.
CGCACAGAGTCTCAGGGGCTACTATCTACACAGGCGCATCGTTTATGCGCAACTGACAAAGAAGTACATTATCAACGTACCTCAAAACCCGTCAGCAAACTTTCTGACGGCCTCATGCAATCGCTTTCCGCGGACGAAATCCTTCCAATCACCGTACCATCAATGCACGGTGCTCCTCTGAGATAGAAGCTCGCCCAGCAGAATCATCAGCTCCTCCGACCGCGCATCGGACGGTGCCGGACTCGTCCTATGACCTCCATCGAAGGCCGGACGGAGAACCTTGGGGACATATGGCTACCTTCCACCCCTGCCGGATTCGGAGAAACCCTCCGACGACACCTCAGGGTCGCCCGCCTCGCCAGGCGGTACGGCAGGGGAGGCGTTCCACTCTCCATCATCTCCGGAAGAAGATCCCCGAAGACGAGCTCTGCTGAGAAGGGCTGAGGTCCGAGCTACAAAGTAAAATTTCGGTTAATCTTCTCAGATAAAAAGCAAGGATTTCTCTCATCCCTCTAAGGAAAATCTTTCTCTACTTACGGCTCGTTGGAGGGCTGATCCCTTTGAGGGCGTAGTTCGGCCGAGGATCCCCCGGCGTCGGACCCTCTGACGAGGACTTTTTCCCCCGCTTTTGAGGCCATGGTCTCCGGGTCGTCAGAGGCGGCCCTCTTCTTCCCCTTAGGAGAGGAATTGTCGGTTTCTTCCCTTCGGAGCAGCCTCCTTCGAGGAGGCCATAGTTTCCTTGTCCTCCCCTCACTTCCCTCCAAAGGCACGATCTTCAACATCCTGACTAGCACGGGATCCGGCCTGGTCTCAGGAAGGGGAGCCGGGCACCTGATCAGCTTTGCCTTCGCTATCCACTCCTGTTTTAAAAGGACAACTCTTTTAGGGGCGAATTTTGACAATTTTACGGATACGAGTCCGGCACAAGGTTGCTTACTTGAGTATCCGGGCGATTGCAGCTTAACCTGCGTCCTCGGTCAAATCCAGACACATTGGCTTGTGATCCGAAGAACATTTTATACATCTCCACGGGCGCTGCGCCATGAAATGCTGGGAGCTCATGGTCCCTCCGGATTAAACTCCCACTAGACGAAGGGAGCGACGTTTGCCGGGCAGTGTTCGGCGAATCAGCATGACCTGCGTCACCTTGACCAGGTTTGAGGTTCTTTCTAAGAGATCCCTAATGCGGCCTGCAACAAGGGCACGTCTGTTGGATAACCCCAATCTAATCCTTTGTTGACCCATGACGCTAGCCGTGGTGGGGGACCCGAGCGAAAGGCAGGAGGCGCCACACACTTGGCGCTCCTGGGAGCGGTGATATAGGAACCACTCTCGTTGCCACAAGCCGAGATCCTCTTGAAAGGAGCCCTCGGGCCATGGAGCATCAGCATTCTTAACTTATGACAGCGCCTCCGCACTCTGCGTGCCGTCCCTCGATCATCTTCGGCTCCACTCAAAAGTCTTGAGCCATAATCCAAAGTGAGGAGTAACACGGAGGAACGCTTCGCACACAACGATGAACGAGGAAATGTGGAGGATGGACTCCGGAGCTAAGTCATGAAATTCCAGCCCATAATAGAACATCAGCCCCCTAACAAAGGGATCCATCGGGAAGCCTAACCCGAAGGAAGTGAGACATGAACACTACGCTCTCACCGGGCTGGGACTGGGAATAGCCTGCCTTTGAGCAGGCAACCTATGCAAAATTTCGGCGGTCAAGAACTTAGCCTCTCTCAACTTTAGCACGTCCTCCTCCGTGACGGAGGAGGGCATCCATCGGCCTTGAAGGTCAGAACCGGACATTGTCGAAGGTCCGAAGCGCCTGGAATTGGAGCCTAGGGTGTTGGAACTCGAGGCGACGGGCGAACTTGTTTTGAGATTGAAGAAGGAGTAAGGCCTTGGTCTCTTTATAAGAGGTTGAATACCAGGAGCCTCCCGTTACCGTTTGGGACTCGCCTTTAATCGAGAAGACATGCTAACGGGCACGATTGGGTTACCCACGTCCGTATTGAAGAATCCCGTAAAATAAAGGGGACACGATCTCTGCTTTGACAAGACGTGCCAAGGAAACCGCCTCACAAAACACGCTGAGGTGGAAAGTGAAAACGATTCGAATAAAGGCTTGGCCGTAGTGTGATGTCACGTGCGGAATACGTCAGCAGATTAGATTTGTGTTAATAATTATTCTCTCTGTGGCAATACGTGGAAACTTATTTTGCAGAGCAGGACACTACTCTTGGTGTTTACAAACTTTTATGAAGAATTTGGAGGAGGAACCGCTTGCAATTGCCGATGACAATATTACGCGCCGGACTCGTCGTCATTGAAGCCTGGTTCAGGCTACTGAGGGGTCCGGATTGGGGTGTTCGGGCCGGACTATACTTCAGCCGGACTCCAAGACTATGAAGATAATAAAGATTGAAGACTTCGTCCCATGTCCGATTGGACTTCCCTTGGCGTGGAAGCAAGCTTGGCGATGCGGATATTCAGATCTCCTACCATTGTAAACCACTTTGTGTAACCCTAACCCTCTCCGGTGTCTATATAAACCGGAGGTTTTAGTCCGTAGGACAACTTCATCATACAACAATCATACCATAGGCTAGCTTTTAGGGTTTAGCCTCTTGATCTCGTGGTAGATCTACTCTGTACTACCCATTATCATCAATATTAATCAAGCAGGACGTAGGTTTTACCTCCATCAAGAGGGCCCGAACCTGGGTAAAACATCGTGTTCCTTGCCTCCTGTACCATCCGGCCTAAGACGCACAGTTCGGGCCCCCTACCCGAGATCCGCGGTTTTGACACCGACAGAATCGCTAGCTATGAATGCATGCCCCCCAACCGAGGTTCACCTAGCAAAGTGTGAAGTAGCTAGAAGCTCCCCCTCGTGTCGGCACGAAGGGAATCTTAAGCTATGAATGCATGCTCCCAACCGAGGTTCACCTAGCAAAGTGTGAAGTAGCACCCCCCCACACACAGTTTCAGTCGGCGGGCCAGAGAGGCATCTCGCCAAGATGGATCATAAAATGGACCAAGAATAATCAACCTTGGTCGTACAACCTCTCTCTTGTTGTTGGTCAAAGTGATGTCCGTCCATGCGACCCCGAAGATGGGCTAGCTCGCCAATAATCATGCAAGTAGCCAGTCCCCGAAGACAACCACTACATGCATGTATGGAGAGGTGTGTTTTTAAATACACAATGGAACAACTTTGATGTGGCATCGTGATTTTGAACTAGAAATCCCCACACTGAGTGTGGGTTATTAGGTTGACGATGCATATGTATGTTACACCACACTTCAAGCCGACGATGGGGACTCTTGTATGCATGCATGCATAGCATATGCGCTCAAACTTAATTAGGTCTGAATCTCACCATGACCTATACTACGACAAGACGAACCAAAGGAAGAATCCGCCATGGTAACCAATCTTGTTGTCGGTCAAGGTGATCATGGATGTCCACGCAGGCCCACGAATATATATAAGCTTGTCACCGATAACCACGCGAGGGAGTGTACCATTCGAAGACAACCACTACATGCATATGTATGTAGGTGATGCGTGCATGCATGTTTGAATACCATTTCACAACATTGCTATGGCGCGTGCGTCGAAAATCGTATAGTCCCCACACATAGCGAGATTTGTTCATGATGTGTCGTTGTACTAGCCACTTTGACTCGATGGGAGGGATTCATGCGTAAACATGCATGTGTGTGTGCTCAAACTGTATCATGTCATCCTAGAGCATGACCTATATATATACCATATTACAAGCAAAAAAAATAATCCCTCCTAAGTCAAATTAACCTCTCTCATTGTCAGGCAAAAAGTAGTGATGGACCAAGCGGGCCCACAGATGGAAAGCATAGATATCGCTGATAATCTCTTAAGTTGATGCGAGAGGAAAACCACCATCACTTTGCATGTGGGCTAAACATATGTTGAATACCCAAAATGCACAACTTTGATGTGCCACATGCCTAGAAAACCATAAACCCCCCACACAGAGCGAGGTTCATGAAGCGTACTACATATGATGGTCCCCTTCCCCTCTTCGATGCATACTATATGCTCCTACCATAATACAACCCAAAAAGAATCCTCCTCGATGGTGAAATTAATTAACCTCTATCGATGTAGGTCAAAGTGATGCATGCATCGATGATGGCCTTGTGGGCCCATAGATGGAAGCATCACACGTGAGTGTCCTAGCTAGGATAACTACCGCCTGCATGCATGTGGGCCAAAGAGGTGTTGTGTGATGTTTGAATAGCCATTTTCACAACTTTGATGTGGCCCGTGCCTCGGAAACCGAAAAGTCTCGACACTGAGTGAGGTGTACTTGTTCATGGACGTGCACATATAGTATATATGCTAGTCCCCTCCCACCTCTTCGACGCGTACTATATACCACCATAACACAAACAAAAAAGATTCTACCTTGCTGGTCAAATTAACCTCACTGTCGGCTGTTCATCAAAGTGATGGACGACGACCTCGTTGGCCCATAGAAAGCGTCACGCGCGAGTATTGAGTGTCGTGTAGGACAACCATCGACTGCATGTGTCCAAAACATGTATGTATGAAAGGGTTGTGTAATGTTTTAAATAATGAATTCACGACTCTGATGTGGCACCTTCCTAACAAAACACCCAACCCACACGGTGGCTCACAACTCGTAGTATACTACGGGCCACTCGCCACCCCCCAGATGCACACACCCACACACACACTGCGAATCCACCGCAACTATGATGCATGTTACCAAATGAAGGACATTTTAATTTAAAAAACAGAGATCATTAAGAGATTTTAGTACATTAATTGATCGATTTTCTACGGGTATAATGTGCAAAAATCAAATTTGAGCTACATGCACACGTGACAATGCACCTAAATGGATTGCAAAAACACATGTGTCTCACTGGGTGCATGTTTTACTCCCCGTGCAAGAAATTTCAAACATTGAGAATCTTGATTTTTAAATTCTAGTACATCCAAAACTTATTTGAAGTTCATGAAACTTATCGTGTTGTCATATGGACACCAATACAAAGTGGCATTGTACTTTATTTTTGTCAAATTTGAGACCAGTTTTGATGTAATCTTTATCTAATTACAAATGGGAGATTATTAATAATTAGGAACCAATATCCCAAACGGATTATTTATTTGAACTGTGAGCGTTAGACCAACAATGGATATGTGCCATGCTTCGGTTAAGTAATAAAGCAGAAACATTAATCATTCAAATAGAAAAACAATATACGTGCCGCCACGTGACCCGTGTGCCGTGCGAGCAGGCGTGAGCTGACGGGGCGCATGTTGGCAGTCCATCGTGTAGGCAGACCGGGAGGCGTGCGTGCAGGTGTTTGAATTGACGGAGGCGTGCTCGCTGCGCAGTGTCATCAGGAGGCATGCGAGTAGTTGTGTGAAACGATGGTAGGCATGCGAGCAGTCCGGTGCACAGGCTCACCGGGAGGCGAGCCAGTGATTTGATTGCCGCCCGCCTCTCTCCCACTACTCTATATTAATGGTGTGCCCAAGCGGCCGCCCCCCATCCTTGCTGCACACACAATCCTCTCTCCGCTTGCATCCTCGACGCCGCTCTCAGTCCTCAAAGTCGTCAGTGTGTGAGGATGCCGCCGAAGCACCCCATCGGAGGGAGTGGCGATGCCGAGGCTTCTGAAGCACTGGAGCACGGCGTGGAGATGGAGACAGAGGTTGCCGTCACCGGTGTCGAGTTATCGCTGCACCCTGACGTCATCGACGACGTTGAGCTTCCACAACCGGAGGCGGAGTTACACACCGACTCTGGTGACAACTCGAGCGATAACCCCAGCGACGATTCCAAAGACCACTACAGCGACGACTCCGATGATGACGGACAACTGGTTAGTCATCTATACCCATTTATGTGTCAAATAGATCCTAGGGTTTCGCTGGTTACTCCTGCCTCCCCCTTTATTTTCATCTGTACAAATGGTTTCTTCTAGTAATCCGACTAGGGTTAATGTTCGTTCTAATAATTCCAAGCCAGCACTTGACAATTGATTTTGGATGACCTACATATGTTTGTGCCATTATTTTCTTCAAGATTTGTCTGTACATAGACGACTGTGCTTAAAAATCGAACCATAATCTCTTGTTATTGATATGTCTCCAACATATCTATAATTTTTTATTGTTCCATGTTGTTATATTATCAATCTTGGATGTTTTATAATCATTTTACAGTCATTTTATATCATTTTTTGGTACTAACCTATTGACATAGTGCCAAGTGCCAGTTGCTATTTTTTTCCATGTTTTTTACATTGTAGAAAATCAATATCGAACGGAGTCCAAATGCCATGAAACTTTACGAAGAATTTTATGGGCCAAAAGGAACACAACGGGCCCTGGTTATGCATGGGGGTGCCCCAAGGGAGGCACAACCCACCAGGGCGCGCCAGGAGGCCCAGGCGCGCCCTGGTGGGTTGTGCCCACCTCGGGTGCCCCCCGGACCGCCTCTTTGCTCTATAAATATCCCAATATTCCAAAAACCCTAGGGGAGTCAACGAGATATTGATCTAGCCGCCGTAGAGTCCAGGACCACCAGATCCAATCTAGACACCATCTCGGATGGGGTTCACCACCTCCATTGGTGCCTCTCCGATGATACGTGAGTAGTTCTTTGTAGACCTTCGGGTTCATAGTTAGTAGCTAGATGGCTTCATCTCTCTCCCTCTCTCTCTCTCTCTATCTCTCTCTCTCTCTCTTGATTCTCAATACAATGGTCTCTTGGAGATCCATATGATGTAACTCTTTTGCTGTGTGTTTGTTGGGATCCGATGAACTTTGAGTTTATGATCAGATCTATCTTTTTATATCCATGAAAGTATTTGAGTTTCTTTGATATCTTTTATGCATGATCTCTTATATCCTCGTATTTCTTCTCCAATATTTGGGTTTTGTTTAGCCAACTTGATCTATTTATCTTGCAATGGGAAGAGGTGCTTGATCCTAGTGACAGAAGGGGAACCGACACGTATGTATCATTGCTACTGAGGATAAAATGATGGGGTCTATCTCTACATAGATAGATCTTGTCTACATCATGTCATCGTTCTTATTGCATTACTTCGTTTCTTCATGAACTTAATACACTAGATGCATGCTAGATAGCGGTCGATGTGTGGAGTAATAGTAGTAGATGTAGGCAGGAGTCGGTCTACTAATATTGGACGTGGTGCCTATGTAATGATCATTGCCTAGATATCTTCATGAGTACTTTAATTTCTATCAATTGCCCAATAGTAATTTGTTCACCCACCGCTTTGCTATTTTTCTTGAGAGAAGCCAATAGTGAAATCTACGGCCCCCGGGTCTCTTTCTCATATTATTTGCCTTTGCAATCTACTTTCATTTGCTTTTATTTTCAGATCTATTTATCCAAAAACCCAAAAATACTTTGTTGCACTTTATTTTATTTGCGATCTATTTAATTCAATCTATTATAACTTTCTTCCATCACGATCCAATTTCTGGCACCGTTACCCAAAAGGGATTGACAACCCCTTTAACACATCGGGTTGCGAGGATGTTATCTGTGTGCAGGGGCTGTTTACGTTGTGTTGCTTGGTTCTCCTACTAGTTCGATAACCTTGGTTTCATATCTGAGGGAAATACCTACCACCGCTGTGCTGCATCGTCCCTTCCTCTTTGGGAAATACCGACGTAGCTTCAAGCGACATCAAAAGGAATTTCTGGTGCCGTTTCCGGGGAGGATCTTCAACATATACCAGGTTCCTAATCCCAAATCTCATCACCTCGCAATTTACATTATTTGTCATTTGCTTCTGGTTTTCCTCTCCCCCACTTCACAAAAATTGGCGTTTTATTCGCCCCTCTTTTCCATTCACCGTTTTCTTGTCGGATCTATTTTTGTGTGCAACCTTGTTTGCCATTATTATCATTATGGATAGTCCTTCCCCTATTTCTTGCACTCCAGAGAACGAAGTTCTTAACTTTAAACAAAGGGGAGGAGAAAATTTAAAAGATGCTTGGTATGGGATTTTCAGTGCTCATAATAGATCTACCCGTAAGCAATCCACCGTTGTTGTTTTTTTGACAGAAAGACTGTAAGGGAACACCCTACAGTATAATTCGCGCAACAAACCCAAATTGCAAGTACCATGCCTTGAACCTGGGTGGGTGGGAAGGCATCAGCCCCTTCCCACCACTAGGCAATCCACCGTTGTTCTTCTTTGTTGTTTTTATGTTGGCATCACCACTTGGTATAGATTCTTCCTTGATACGATTACTGGTGGAAATTTCTTGATGTGTCCTTCTCTTGATGCCTTTAATGCTATGTGAAATTTAGTGGGCTCACCACCCCTCATGATTAATGAAACAACTTTGACTCTTGAGCATGTTATGGAAAGACTAGATGCTATTGAAAAGAAAATGCTCACCGAAGATCATATGGGAATTATAGATAAAAAGATACATAATTTTTCCACCAATATGGGATCAAAAGCGGGGGATATTCTTAAGTTGTTAAGCGAAAATGGTACCACAATTCATGAAAGAATAGAAGAAAGCCCTTCTCGGATTGATAAATTAGAAGAAATTTTTAGTAATCTAAGCACGGCTTTCGCTTCCGCTAGAACTATCAAAAAAACTCCCGTTAAAATTGGTAGAGCCTCCAAGAACGAGGGTGCAACCTCGAGTAATAGTAATAAAGAAGATCTTAAGATGATTGGTATTCACCCGGATTTTGTTGAAGTGATAAGAGATCCTTTATGCAAGAATGAAATATTTTGATTAATTCCTAGAAGTGTTGATATTGAAATTCTTTATGCTAAATCTCTGAAGGATTCTAAGTGTTTCATTGAAGAGTTCGGCAAAGATGACAAAACTTAGATCCTTGCTTTATGCCAGCTAAGGGCGTAAAACTATAGTGCTTGTTAGGAGGCAACCCAATGAATAAAATTTATTTTTGCTTTTTGATTCCTGTTTTTGAGTGTTAGCACAATTATCCTACTGTTATGATTGTGTTTTTATGTTTTAATTAGTGTTTGTGCCAAGTAAAGCCTTTAGGATCTTCTTGGGTGATAGTTGTTTCATCTTGCTGAAAAATAGAAACTTTTGTGCTCATGAAAATAATTTTCATTTTTTACCAGAGATCAATAAAATACTCATTCCACTTGTGGTATATCAATACACAAATTTCTCAGGTCTTCCTAATTTTTCAGAATTTTTGGAGTTACAGAAGTATTCGGAATAGTCAGATTGCTACAGACTGTTCTGTTTTGAGAGATTCTGTTTTCTTTGTGTTGTGTGCTTATTTTGATGGCTCTATGGTTTTCTTTGATGAGTTTTTGCCATAGAAAATTTGGAATGCAATAGATATAATGCAAGAACAGAATATGAATGGGTTTGATACATACAGTAGTGATTTATTATTCTTATATACTAACGGATCTCACGAAGATTTTGTTGAGTTTTGTGTGATTGAAGTTTTCAAGTTTTGGGTTATCTTATGATGGATGAAGGAATAAGGAGTAAAAGAGCCTAATCTTGGGGATGCCACGACATCCCAAGATATTATCCAAAAAGGAGCAACCAACTAAGCTTGGGGATGCCCCCAAGTGGCATCCCCTCTTTCTTCTAACGACCATCGGTATTTTACTCGAAACTATATTTTTATTCGTGACATACTATTTGTTTTGCTTGAAGCATCTTGTATGATTTGAGTATTTGCTTGTTTTATTTTGTGTTTTAAGTCTTTATCCCTTGCTGGGCACACCTATTTGAGAGAGCCAAAATTATGCCATGACTTGTTAGAATTGCTCTCTATGCTTCACTTAAATTTTTATGAGCTATGGACTTGCTCTAGTGCTTCACTTAAATTTTTATGAGCTATGGACTTGCTCTCGTGCTTCACTTATATCTTTTTGAGCACGGTGTGCTTAGTATTTTTGAAGAAATGCTATCTTGCTTCACTTAGATTTGTTTGAGAGTTAGTAAATTTTCAAGAAATTCTCTCTTGCTTCACTTAAATTAATTTGAGAGAAAGAAATATTGTGCTCATGATCTTCACTTATATTTGTTTGAGCTTGTCAAAAGAAACATATGAAAATTAGTCCCAAAGTGATAGATATCCGAGAAGGATATAATAAAAACTTTCATGAAGATCATTGGACAAAATAAACTTGATTTTTAGTAATAGTTTTGAGATATGATGATGTGATATGTGAGTCATCTTGATGAGTAATTATGCTTTAGTAAGAATATTGGTGTTAAAGTTTGTGATTCCCTATGGAAGCACAAAAGTCAATAGTTATGCAATGAAATTATATCCTACTTATGGTGCATTATTCAGTGTTAGTTATCCTTAATGCTCGCTTATGAGATTATTCGTTTCTTGGTTGGTTGCTTCCCAATCTTTTGGTAGCCTTCATTTTGCACTAAGTATGATCACTACTTGTGCATCAAAAAATCTTTAAACCATTTTTGCCACATGAGTCCACTATATCTACCTATATGCGGTATTTTTTGTCGTTCTAAGAAAATTTGAATGTGCCATCTCTAATTTTCAAAAATAAACTTCTCTTTTGTGTGTTTGTTTCGCTCGCGGAGCGGTGAGGGTGGCTAATATTTTCCATGCTAGATGTGTTATTATCAAGACGAGTGTTTATTCACTTGTCATTGCACGAGAGTAAGGCAAAGGTATTAGGGATGCCCAGTCCCGAAATGAAAAAAAAATGAATTTACTTTATGTTGTCAAATAATAAATTCCTTGGAAAGTGTTGGTATGGAGGGCACTCGTGGATATGTTTAGCCATGGAAAGTGAAAGTATGGTGGATAAAGGAATAAACTTTATTTTCTGTTTGGGAACCGCCTATGATATATCTAAGCATGGAAAGTATTGGGAACTCTAAGTCGTTTTCGTTGCTGGGATGGATACACCTCCCAAAATGTTTTTATCTCTAAGTTTTTCACTTTGAGCTCTGGCACCTCTACAAATCCCTACTTCACTCTGCGAAGGGCCTTTATTTTATTTTATGCAATCTTTTTGAATTTGAGTCTCCATCTTCTTTTATAAAAGCACCAACTAGGAGGCAATATGATCGTACTTGAGTATTGGACATAGCTAATATGCGAGTGTGTTTAATGAATGGATCAATGGTTGAGCATGATGGGCTAGGGATAGCTTACTTTAGCATTGATATTTTGAAAGACATGGTTTCTTGTTGATATGCTTGAGAATTTAAATTATCATGTCAAAACTAGGCTATTGCTATGAACAATATAACAGTCCAAATGTCCATGCTATAAAGAAAGAAATATGATATGACATGTTAAGCGACATTCCACATCAAAAATTCTGTTTTTATCACTTCCCTACTTGAGGACGAGTAGGAGTTAAGCTTGGGGATGCTGATACATCTCCAACGTATCTATAATTTTTAATTGTTTCATGTTGTTATATTATCAATCTTCGATGTTTTATAATAATTTTATATCATTGTTTGGTACTAACCTATTGACATAGTGCCAAGTGCCAGTTGTTGTTTTTCCATGTTTTTTACATCGCAGAAAATCAATATCAAACGGAGTCCAAATGCCACGAAACTTTACAGAGAATTTTTATGGGCCAAAGGAACACAACGGGCCCTGGCTGCGCCTGGGGAGTGTCCCGGGGAGGCACATGTAACGCCCCGGATGTAACATTTCATAATTGTAAGTCCAACTCTTGCCATTTCTGGCTATATGATATGTTATTTCCTTCGTGGTTGGGTTTTGTCCTCATTTTTACATTTTTTTCATGTCATGCATTTCATATCATGTCATCATGTGCATCTCATTTGCATTCGTGTTCGTCTCATGCATCCGATCCTTTTCCCCGTTGTCCCTTTCAGAATCCGACACTCACACATGCACCCGTTGCACCTCTCAAATCTCGTTTCGTGAGCAGGAGAAAAACATTTTCGGAATGGGCCGAGATTTGTTGAGTGGCCTTGGTACATCACCGGTAGGCCGCCTGTCAAATTTTGTTCCATTTGGAGGTCGTTTTATGCCCCAACGGTTAACCGGGTAACCGCAAAACCCCTCTCTCATTGCAGCCCAACACCCCTCCAAAACAGCCCACTAGCCCATCTAAACCCCCTCCATGCTATCCGTCATTGGATCATGGTCGTGTGGGCAAAAAACCGCACCTCATTTGGACTCTTCCAGCTCCCCCTACCTGTATATATGTCTCTCCCCCCGAAATTTGCGTCCAAACCCTAGCTCCACCTCCCCCATCCGTGCCGGACACGTCCGGACGGCGCCGGACGCGTCCGCCGCCATGCCCGGACCAACCCGCGCCTGATACGTGTCCACCCATACTCCACCGCCGCCGAGGCCCGCGGACGCCCCTTGGCCCACTTCGTCCACCGCCGCCTCCCCGCGCTCGCTCAGCCGCACCGCCGCCCGGACTCGTTGCTTTGCTGCACCGCCGCCACTTCAGCCTCGCCGGCCGCCACCCGCCGAGCTCCGGCGCCGCGCTGCCCGCGCCTGCGCCGCCGTTTACCGTGCTGCCCCATGCGCTGCCCGTCGCCACCGTCCAGCGCCTCCCATCGTCGGCGCCCCTCCTCCCCGACCCTCCTCGTCGCCGGCCAGCCCCTGCTCGCCGGAGCCGGGCAGCCACCATCGTCGGATCCGATCCACCGCCGCCTCGGGTTCCGTGAAAACCCTAGATCTGAGGCTGACCTCTTGTTTTTTGTCTAAGTCCCAAAGTATTCTACTTCATGTGCACCTCTTTGTCATGCCATATCTCCATGCCCGTGGCTCCGATTTGCGCATATGATATATCAAAATGTTCGTCTCGTGATGCTCTTCATGTTAGTTCATTTGCATGCATGTTGCTGTCCATATTGATGCCTTAATCTTTGTTGGAAAAGTGCTATATGATGTTGTCTGCTGGAATTCATCATAACCTATCATTTTCATTGCATTTTGTATGTGCACCCTTTGAGCATCATGTCTACATGTTTTAGGAGCACCTTCATTCCATCTTTACAGAGGTGCAAGCTTGCATTTTTATGAGCTCTGTGGTGACTAGCACAAGTATACAAAGCAGGCCACATGATGTTGTTGATTTCAGACACTTAGTATTTTTGCTAAGTCTTTTCTGTTACATTATGTTGTTATGTTGACTTGTTGCCACAAGTATATCCATGCATGTTTTGATGAACTTAAGTAAGGATGTTTTGAAGATATGGTTATGCTCTATCCATTAATGCCTCTGTTCGTAATTATGGAGTAGTGTAGCTTGTCATTACCATGCTCTACTTTTGCTAAATATTGTTGCTTTCAGTTTGTTAACATGAAGTTCCTTTTTCCATGTGTTTTGCTAGTGATCCATGCACCCTATGAACTTGCTCTTGCCATGTTTATCTTCATAAATGTGTCTTCTTACTGTTGGTTACCTTTGGTTGCCATGAAATGCTTTGTGGTGAGTGGCATGAGCTTGCAAAGTTGCTATCATGAATCTGTTTCTGCCATGCTATGTTTTTCTACTAGGTCTGAAACTGTTCATATCACTTGCCATGTTTCCAGTGAGGCTACCATCTTTTCGAAGCATCTTTGGCTAAAGTTCACTAAGGGAGTTTTGTTCTTTTCCTTTAGTACTAGCATGCCATGCTCTTGTTTGTAATGATATGTTCTTGTAGCATGTTGTTTGCTAGCTTTAAACAGTGCTACCTGATGTTGTTTATGCCGTGTTTAGTATTTCCACCAAGTCTGAAACCTGTTTGTCATTTGCATTTTTGCCATGCTGTTTTAGGCTTGTTCTAGTGAGTTGTAGCAGGAGCTCAGTGTTCATGATTTGTAGAGCTTCACTTGTACTTCACTGCCATGTGCTTTGTTGCTAGGTTGGAGTGTTGTAGCATAGTTTCTTGATGCATTCTAAGTGCTATGATGCTGTTAAACGCAATGTTGCATTGTTCTTGTTTTGCTCGTCATTTGCAAACCGTGCATCCGTTTCCGGTGATCCTTATATCGATTTCAACCGAAATCACCCCCTCTTTCCAGTGGCATGCTTGGTTTGCTAAGTTGATGCCATGATCATCCTTTCCCTTCCGGAGTACCCATATACATTGCTCATCATATCTTGCATTCCATGCCATGTCTTGCATCATGTTGCTTGTGCATTGCACCATGATTGATTGTTGTTCTGTTGCTTGTGTTCTTGCTTTGGGTAGAGCCGGGAGACGAGTTCGTGAACGAGGATCTTGTTGAGTATGTTTATGAGGAGCACGCTTTCAACAACTCTGAGAACTTTGCAGGCAAGATGATCATTACCCCCGATATCACTTCTATCTTTGCTTGCTAGTTGTTTGTTCTATCGCTGTGTCGCGCTACCTACCACTTGTTTATCATGCCTCCGAAATTGCCATGTCAAGCCTCTAACCCCCTTCCTACCAAACCGTTGTTTGGCTAAGTTACCGCTTTTGCTCAGCCCCTCTTATAGTGTTGCTAGTTGCAGGTGCCTTGCAGGTTGTTCCATGTTGGAACATGGATATGTTGGGATATCACAATATGTCTTATTTAATTAATGCATCTATATACTTGGTAAAGGGTGGAAGGCTAGGCCTTTTGCTTGGTGTTTTGTCCCGCTCTTGCCGCCCTAGTTTCCGTCATACCGGTGTTATGTTCCTTGATTTTTGTGACCCTAACACGATGAGGATTTGTGGGCCCCTCTTGATAGTTTCCGTCATACCGGTGTTATGTTCCTTGATTTTTGCGTCCCTAACATGATGAGGGTTTGTGGGACCCTTTTGATAGTTTGCTTTGAATAAAACTCCTCCAGCAAAGCCCAACCTTGGTTTTACCATTTGCCTAATAACAACTAAAACTTGCATAGGGATTTTCCGGACCCCGTGGACATAATCAACCCCCCGGGCCAGTGCTCCTCATGAGTGTTGGTCCAAACTAGAGCACCGTGCGAGACCACCCCTTGGCAACTTGGGTTATGTTGGTACCTGTACGCTAAGAATGAGATCACGCTACTCCTGTCACGCTAGGTCGATGCATTAGGAGGTCTTGCTAGAATAGTTTTACCATTGTCGAAATATCTTGTGCACCGGGATTCCGAGTCTGATCGGAGGGTCCCGCGATGGAGGATTGTCTCCGTGGATCGTGAGCTTGTCATGGGCTAAGTTGGGACACCCCTGCAGGGTTTAAACTTTCGAGAGTTGTGCCCGGGTTATGTGGCAGATGGGATTTTGTTAATATCCGATAGTAGAGAACTTGACACTTGACTTAATTAAGAGGAACCAACCGTGTGTATAACCGTGATGGTCTCTTTTCGACGAGGTTCAGGAAGAGAACATGGTGGGGTTATGTTTGAACATAAGTAGTTTAGGATCACCTCTTGATCACTTCTAGTTTACGACCATTGCATAGTTTCTCATCTTACTCTTGTACTCGTAAGTTAGCCACCATATTTTCTTAGCGCTTGCTGCAGCTCCACCTCATAACCTCATCCTACCCATAAGCTTAAATATTCTTGATCTCGCAGGTTTTGAGATTGCTGAGTCCTCGTGACTCACAGATACTACCAAAATAGTTACAAGTTCCGATGATACCGATGCAGGTGACGCAATCGAGCTCAAGTGGGAGTTCGACGAGGACCTTGGCCGTTACAATGTTTCGTTTCCGGATGAGCAGTAGTGGTGCCTAGTTGGGACGATCGGGATTTAGCATTTGGGGTTGTCTTCTTTTCATTTGGATCCGTTCATAGTCGGACTATGTGTGTACTCTGAATGATGTATGAATTATATGATCTTTGTGTGACATGGCAATTGTAAGCCAACTATTTATTTATCCTTGTTCTTGTACATGGGATTGTGTGAAGATGACCCTTCTTGTGACAAAACCAAAATGCGGTTATGCCTCTAAGTTATGCCTCGACATGTGGGAGATACAGCCGCATCTTGGGCGTTACAGCACAACCCACCAGGGTGCGCCAGGAGGACAGACGTGCCCTGGTGGGTTGTGCCCACCTCGGGTGCCCCCGGACCGCCTCGGGTCGACGAAATATTGATCCAGCAACCGCAGAGTCCAGAACCACCAGATCCAATCTAGACACCATCTCGGATGGGGTTCACCACCACCATTGGTGCCTCTCTGATGATGCGTGAGTATCTCTTTGTAGACCTTCGGGTCTGTAGTTAGTAGCTAGATGGCTTCATCTCTCTCTCTCTTGATTCTCAATACAATGGTCTCTTGGAGATCCATATGATGTAACTTTTTTGCAGTGTGTTTGTTGGGATCCGATGAACTTTGAGTTTATGATCAGATCTATCTTTTTATATCCATGAAAGTATTTGAGTTTCTTTGATCTCTTTTATGCATGATCTCTTATAGCCTCGTATTTCTTCTCCGATATTTGGGTTTCGTTTGGCCAACTCGATCTATTTATATTGCAATGCGAAGAGGTGCTTTGTAGTGGGTTCGATCTTATGGTGCTTGATCCCAGTGACAGAAGGGGAACCAACACGTATGCATTGTTGCTACTAAGGATAAAACGATGGGGTCTATCTCTACATAGATAGATCTTGTCTACATCATGTCATCGTTCTTACTGCATTACTCCATTTCTCCATGAACTTAATACAGTAGATGCATGCCGGATAGTAGTCGATGTGTGGAGTAATAGAAGTAGATGTAGTCAGGAGTTGGTCTACTAATCTTGACGTGATGCCTATGTAGTGATCATCACCTGGATATCGTCATGAGTATTTGAAGTTCTATCAATTGCCCAACAGTAATTTGTTCACCCACCGCTTTGTTATTTTTCTCAAGAGAAGCCACTAGTGAAATCTATGACCCCTGGCTCTCTTTCTCATATTATTTGCCTTTGCGATCTACTTTCATTTGCTTTTATTTTCAGATCTATTAATCCAAAAACCCAAAAATAATTTGCTGCACTTTATTTTATTTGCAAACTATTTAATTCAATCTATTACAACTTTCTCCCATCAGGCACCAATTTCTGGCACCGTTACCCGAAAGGGATTGACAACCCCTTTAACACGTTGGGTTGCGAGGATTTGTTATCTGTGTGCAGGGGCTGTTTACGTTGTGTTGCTTGGTTCTCCTACTGGTTTGGTAACCTTGGTTTCACATCCGAGGGAAATACCTACCACCGTTGTGCTACATCATCCCTTCCTCTTTGGGGAAATACCGACGTAGCTTCAAGCGACATCAGTTATGTATAAATAAATAGCCAAAAATTCCTAATCCTACTTCACGGCATATAAACATTGATTTGATGCCAAATTTGTTTTACTATTTGTATAGGTGCTGTCTGACGATGTGGACAACGAGGATGAAGATGGCCAGAGGAGGTACAAGAGGCAAATCCTAACGGAGCTTTATGCGGCAAAGCATAACAGGCGTATTAGGACCTAGTACGGCGGCTATCGATACCCATTTTCAACCACAAGCTTCATGATGCGTATCTAAGTGTTCTGGCGCATGCAAGAGGACAGGCCGTTGGCTCCTTCGAGCAGAAGTATTCTCGCAAGGTGGCACACAACGCGTACGCCGAGTGCCTGTAGAAGCTTCAGGATCGTGCCGGCATGTGAGATGAGATGTGGGATCAAACTATGTACGCTTGAGTATGCTTAATGATGGTTGAACTATGTATTTATGGTTGAACTACACTTGTGTACGTGTACACTTATTATCTATGTCTGAGTATGTTGAATCTATGTTTACTTATGTCTAACCGTGGGATATGGATGCAATCAGTTCGGTTGATGGAATTTACCTCCATCTTGGTTTATTAGTCCCCTTTGTAATTTGTGTTAAATTTTGACCAAAGGTTTAACTGACAAAATTTTAGGGCAGGTCAGCAAAAATTATATCGTTGGATGGATATTTGAGCATAGTGTTCAATAATATAATTTTTGGTGACATGCATAAACATTTCCTAGTTAAATATTTGGTCAAAATTTGGTAAAAATTAAAAAGGGGACCAATAAACCAGGACGGAGGTAGTACGTCAATCACACACGGTTCCCAAAATTGGAACCGTGTGCAATGACTTTCATTTTGCCTGTTGCGTCAGTCACACGCGGTTGGCTCTAGCAAACCGTCGCCTCCAAAATTCTTTTCGGGACAGCAAACCCTCACCACCCAATTTAAAAAAGGAAAAAGAAAACCCTCACCACCCCCACGTCACAAAAACTCTCACCCCGCCCACCACCCCCTCTGGTCCCCATTCACACCTGCACAAGCTCCTCCGCGTCTATGCATGGCACCGCCTATCACGGCGATAACCACTTAGCTCGACGCTTGCCACCGCCAGGCTGCCGGCAAAGCCCACTGCATTTCGCCACTTCCGCTTGCCGCCGCCTATCGCCATCGAGTTTCTTGATGTTGCTCGCGCTTGACCCAGCTCCGCTCGGTTGGGGAATCTGCAGTACTGAGGGTTCTTTCTCTTGGTCAACAAGGTAACTAATTTAATGAGATATTATCTCATATCTTATCCCAGTTCATCTGCCTCCTTTAATCACCCGGCCGAAATCGTCGTGAATTCATTTTTATTCGAGCTGATTTGAGGGTTTTCTTGCGTTCATAAAGTGTACAGTGCACGGGCACATCAGGACCTTGCGGCCTCTGCCAGACCTTGCGGCCCCGGCCATCTGAATTCTTTTATGTATGATTGGTTATCTTTGCAAGTCTCTTCGAATTATCAGTTTGGTTTGGCCTACTAGATTGATCTTTCTTGCAATGGGAGAAGTGCTTAGCTTTGGGTTCAATCTTGCGGTGTCCTTTCCCAGTGACAGTAGGGGAAGCAAGGCATGTATTGTATTGTTTCCATCGAGGATAACAAGATGGGGTTTTCATCATATTGCATGAGACTATCCCTCTACATCATGTCATCTTGCTTAAGGCGTTACTCTGTTTTTAACTTAATACTCTAGATGCATGCTGGATAGCGGTCGATGAGTGGAGTAATAGTAGTAGATGCAGGCAGGAGTCGGTCTACTTGTCTCGGACGTGATGCCTATATACATGATCATGCCTAGATATTCTCATAACTATGCTCAATTCTGTCAATTGCTCAACAGTAATTTGTTCACCCACCATAGAATACTTATGCTCTCGAGAGAAGCCACTAGTGAAACCTATGGCCCCCGGGTCTATCTTCATCATATTAATCTCCTACTACTTAGTTATTTCCTTTGCTTTTTACTTTGCTTTTACTTTACTTTGCATCTTTATCATAAAAATACCAAAAATATTATCTTATCATATCTATCAGATCTCACTCTCGTAAGTGGCCGTGTAGGGATTGACAACCCCTTATCGCATTGGTTGCGAGGATTTATTTGTTTTGTGCAGGTGCGAGGGGCTGGCGCGTAGCCTCCTACTCGATTGATACCTTGGTTCTCAAAACTGAGGGAAACACTTAGGCTACTTTGCTGCATCATCCCTTCCTCTTCAAGGAAAACCAACGCAGTGCTCAAGAGGTAGCAAGAAGGATTTCTGGCGCCGTTGCCGGGGAGGTCTATGCAAAAGTCAACATACCAAGTACCCATCACATACCCTTATCTCCTGCATTACATTATTTGCCATTTGCCTCTCGTTTTCCTCTCCCCCACTTCACCCTTGCTGTTTTATTCGCCCTCTCTCTCTATCCTCCCTCTCTTTCTCTATTTGCCTCTTTTTGCCTGCTTGCTTTTTGTTTGCTTGTGTGTTAGTTTGCTTGCTTGTCACGATGGCTCTACCTAAATTTGGTGATCTTCACCTTAAAAGATTAGAAGAGATTGAAAGCAATGTCAGGAGCTTTATGGTTTTGCAATTTGAACATAATAGTTTCTTCAGAAACGAGCTTAAGGAACAGAAAAGTTTTATGAGTTTTATGAATAAAGAGCTTGATGATATGTCTAAAGAATTCTATGGTTTGAGATCCCAAATTGCTCGTCTTGAGAAGTTGACCGATGAAATTTCGGATAAGCAAGCCACCTTAGTTAATAGGATGACTGCTAAACCGGATTGCTATGAAAATAAAGATGAAGATCTCAAAGTTATTGATGTGTCCCCTATTAAATCTTTGTTTTGCAATACGAATCTTGATAATGATGGGACGGAACATGATCCACCTTTACTTAGAAGGCATTCCAAGAATTCAGAATTTTTTTATCTTGATGCTAAAATTGATAAAAGTGGGATGGAAGAAATAAAACCCTAGATGTTGCTAAACCCACTATTATGGATTTCAAGGAATTTAACTATGAAAATTGCTCTTTGATTGATTTTATTTCCTTGTTACAATCCGTGCTAAATTCTCCTCACGCTTATAGTCAAAATAAAGCACTTACTAAACATATCGTTGATGCCTTGATGCAATCTTATGAAGAAAAACTTGAATTGGAAGTTTCTATCCCTAGAAAACTTTATGATGAGTGGGAACCAACTACTAAAATTAAAATTAAAGATCATGAATGCTATGCTTTATGTGATTTGGGTGCTAGTGTTTCCACGATTCCAAAGACTTTGTGTGATTTGTTAGGTTTCCGTGATTTTGATGATTGCTCTCTAAACTTGCACCTTGCGGATTCCACTATTAAGAAACCTATGGTAAGAATTAATGATGTTCTTATTGTTGCAAATAGGAATTATGTGCCCATAGATTTTATTGTTCTTGACATACATTGCAATCCTTCATGTCCTATTATTCTTGGTAGACCTTTCCTTAGAACGATTGGTGCAATTATTGATATGAAGGAAAGAAATATTAGATTCCAATTTACATTAAGGAAAGGCATGGAACACTTTATAGAAAGAAAATTAAATTACCTTATGAATCTATTATGATAGCCACTTATGGATTGCCTACCAAAGATGGCAATACCTAGATCTATCCTTGCTTGTTATGCCTAGCTAGGGGCGTTAAACAATAGCGCTTGTTGGGAGGCAACCCTATTTTATTTTTATTCCTTGCTTTTTGCTCCTGTTTAGTAATAAATAATTTATCTAGCCTCTGTTTTGGTTGTGTTTTTTGTGTTTAATTACTGTTTGTGCCAACTAGAACCGTTGGGAAGACTTGGGGAAAGTCTTGTTACACTTGCTGTAAAAAACAGAAACTTTAGCGCTCACGAGAAATGCTTCCATTTTTATTTGGAAAGTGCTATTTAGTTAATTCTTTTTGCAGATGATTAACAGATAAATTCTCACATCCAGAAATTTATTTTAGAATTTTTGGGGTTCCAGATCTTGCACTAGCTACAGATTACTACAGACTGTTCTGTTTTGACAGATTATGTTTTTCATGTGTTGTTTGCTTATTTTGATGAATATATGGCTAGTAAAATAGTTTATAAACCATAGAGAAGTTGGAATACAGTAGGTTTAACACCAATATAAATAAATATTGAGTTCATTATAGTACCTTGAAGTGGTGTTTTGTTTTCTTTCGCTAACGGAGCTCACGAGATTTTCTACTTTGAGTTTTGTGTTGTGAAGTTTTCAAGTTTTGGGTAAAGATTTGATGGATTATGGAACAAGGAGTGGCAAGATCCTAAGCTTGGGGATGCCCATGGCACCCTAAATATAATCTAAGGACACCTAAAAGCCAAAGCTTGGGGATGCCCCGGAAGGCATCCCCTCTTTCGTCTACTTCTATCGGTAACTTTACTTGGAGCTATATTTTTATTCGCCACATGATATGTGTTTTGCTTGGAGCGTATTGTATGATTTGAGTCTTTACTTTTTAGTTTACCACAATCATCCTTGCTGTACACACCTTTTGAGAGAGCCATACATGATTAGAATTTGTTAGAATACTCTATGTGCTTCACTTATATCTTTTGAGTTATATAGTTTTGCTCTAGTACTTCACTTATATCTTTTAAAGCACGGTGGTGGATTTGATGCTCCTTCTTGATTTATACCTCCGCGGCTTTTAGCATTGCGAAGAGCTCATGAATTGTCTTATCCATCCCTTGCTTATTATAGTTCATGAATTGGTCGACCTGTGACGCATTTAGGGAGACCCATGGATGACTAGTCGTACAAGACAAAAATAACATAATTGTGAAGGACTCCGTGTCCACTGACAAAGCCGGCTAGGATTTGTAACCCTGGGTTCTCGGACTAAGGTAACCCCTTTATCTCTGATATTACAATTCATCCAACATAACTTTAAGGGGAATCCTACAGAATGCTCTGCTAGAATCATACTCGTCGATTAGGAAGAGAGGTGTGAGACAATGCGTGAGAGACATGCCTAAAGATAATGTGTGTACAGAAGACACGTAGGCAGGTCTACGTATATAGAAAGGGTCGATGGGGATTGTGTGTGTGTATGCTTGCGAGAGGAAGAGTGCTTGTGATAAAGGTTAGTGAAAACAGTCATAAATGGTTACAAGAGGGAGGGAGGGTTATATCGAGAGCATGTGTGAGAGAAAGACACCTCGGGAGAGAGTGTGTGAGCATGTGTGAGAGACCACCGATGGAGAGTGAAACTACATGTAAAAGACTTTAGTACACATTGATTATAAAGATATAAATTGTATCCAAATATTAGGATGGGATCATGAAATTTGCAGTTCATGTAAGGAACAGTCATTGATCCATCAGTCATCTAGATTCTATCGAATTTGAGCATGTCTATGTTATTATTCGACAAAATTGATCCACATAGTTAGTATTTTGAACTCCAGACAATGCATCGCTTTAGCAATCGAATATAAACGTGAGTATAGTTCATGTTGTGTGTGTAAAGCACATTATACATACAAAAGATACACAATGAACATTATAAATAGCTACCTATGAACTAGCATACATTTGAATTCAACTTAAGGTGGTTTAAAAAAATCGAATCCAACATGAAGTCCATTCAATTATCCGAATTTCATATCATGGCATTTGTAAATCATACCTAAATTATAGGGGCACCAATCTTTGCTCTGATTTTGTACATAATAGCATATGTAGTCGTGTACAAAATAGATTCAAAATTAGCTCCTCCATTCCAAAATAATTGTAGTTATAGGATTTTTCAAGTGTCAAAATTTCAAAAAGAAGCAGATAATTTAATGAGGTTTTCAAACATACAAGGTCAAATTTAACGTTGTCTATTTTGGCCAATCCTCAAAGTTCAAGAGTACTCTAAACGTGAATGCTTGTGTTTCAAAATTTTGAACGAAGCGCCAAAAGAGCCTCTACTTGCCCGAAACCGCGTGAGACCAATGTTTGGTAGTACAAGGAAATTACTTTTCTAATAACTCCGACCCGTGAAACCTACTGGCCCGACGTACAAAGGTCTAAACCGGGGTAGGTTTGTAGCTTCATCTAGACGCCACGCAACCGCCTCCGAAAAACATTCATACACAATGGCCGCCTAAGCACACATGCGCGCGGCCGAAATTGCTCCCGCCCACTATTTGGGACACCTGGGATTACCATCCTACCCCTGACCCACAGTTGGTCCGAAATTTAAGAGGGGGGCAAAGTGTGTAATTTCCCCAAATTTCAAACAAGTGTGGCCCATCTTCTATTCAAAAAAGCCAAAAAACAAGTGCGTCCCAGACCGAAACATGGTTCTCCCCCCTCCCCCCGCCCACCCGTCCGATTCCCCATTCGTACTCCGTGGGCGCAAAAACTACCTCTCCACTAGCCGCGAAACCCCGGCGTCCTCCGTCCGCCACCCCATCCCACCCATCAACCTGTCAGGACCCCGATTCCAAGTCACATCGATCTAGCCAGTAACACCTCATATCACATTGCGGCCTCACGCACGGTATCCCCACGGGTGTCGTCTTACCATGGCCTGGGACCGTTTGCGCCTTTTGGCTCACGTATATGATAGTGTCGCTAACATCCGTACGACAGTGAACCCGGGCCGACATGGCTAGTCGTGAACCCAAAGCGGCACAGACCTATGGAGACAGTCATACATGAATCACATCGAGCATGTCGGTCAACAGCGTGTGAATCCGGGCTGTAGCACTGGGCTAACAGGACTCCGGGTAACCCGAGCTGTAGCAGGCTAGGCAGGACTCCGGAAGTCACCGCGTGACATTTTCCCGAAGGGACAGACATAGGAACAAAGTGAAACACATGCCAGCCAGTCAAGTGTCCTGAGCAATAGTGTTGGGCTAGCAGGACTCCGGTGAACCGGGCTGTAGCGGACTACTATGGCTCAAGGAGCACTAGACTACATTTCCCCATAAGAGAGTCTGCCAAGGATGAACAACTAGATTGTCAGATCCCACACATACCAATCATTTCAATCATACACACAATATGCTCGATATGTGAAAATACAACATG
Source organism: Triticum aestivum (assembly GCF_018294505.1). NCBI lineage: Eukaryota > Viridiplantae > Streptophyta > Magnoliopsida > Poales > Poaceae > Triticum > Triticum aestivum. Next base: position 44,735,685 of record NC_057803.1, read on the forward strand.
GCATCACAACAAAACTCAACTCAAGTAGTATTCATTAGGCTCCGAAGAGCTAGATATTACAAACATGGGTCTCATGACCCAACATTCAGAGCATACCAGACAAAGCACAGGCGGAAGCTTAATATGTCTGAGTACAGACATCTACAAAAGAAAAAGGCTGAGAAGCCTGACTATCTACCAGATCCTGCCGAGGGCACAAGATCGTAGCTGAGGTATCAAGCTAAACGTCGAAGTCCACATGGAACTACTAGCGAGACTGACGTCTCTCTGTAAAAACATAAAATAGGCAAACGTGAGTACAAATGTACCCAGCAAGACTTACATCAGAACTAACTACATATGCATCGGTATCAACAAAGGGGTAGTGGAGTTTAACTGCAGCAAGCCAGCTTTGACTTAGTGGCTAACCTGAACTACGACTGCAAGCAACTCTTTTGAGGTGGCACACACGAGTCCACATATTCACCATATCAATACACCACTATGGATCCGCTTCCGTCTCCCTACGAGAACGCCATCCGTAGCAATCACACTTATCTTGCGAGTTTTAGAGTATCCACTTTCACTTGTCTATGAACTGTTATAGGCAACCCAGAAGTCCATTACCGCGGACATGGCTATTCGAATAGATGATGTTAACCCTGCAGGGGTGTACTTCTTCACACAAGCTCTCACCACTTACCGCCGTTTACACGACATGTACTCGGCAACCTTCAAGCGGAAGCCCAATGAGGGTGTCGGCCATGGCCTACCTAAACACTCAAGTCTCTAGTCCAGGTTTATCGCCTATCCAGGTTCCATCCGCAGGGAGTCCGACCGAGGTTTCCACATACGGCCCCGGATGATGTGTACAGGGTTCCGAGACACCAAACGGGCGCCCGGCATGCCCTGCCACGGTGTATCTACCGCATCATAGCCCACCCCTAGGGTCAGCGCTATGCACGGCCGCCAACACATATCCTATAAACACCAGAAACTAGTTGCAACTCCTGGACAGAGGACAAGGGTGATCAAGAAGCCGAGAGGGTCCATTGGTTTTGGGCCCAATGCGTGGTAGTAACTGTTTCATGGATCACAAACACAGAACTCAGTTCCTAAGAATGGTTTCAATGAGACAACCCACCATGTACTCCTACATGGCCTCTCACCGCTACCTTTACCAAATCGTGTTCACACACTTAGCTCACACACAGTAGGGCATGTTCACAACTTTCCAATTCATTCCCGATGAATCAAACCTGACTCAACTCTAAGCAATAGCAGGCATGACAAACAAGCATGAATGAGTAGGCACATCAGGGCTCAAACAATTCCTACTCATGCTAGTGGGTTTCATCTATTTACTGTGGCAATGACAGGTCATGCAGGGGAAAGGGGTTCAACTACCGCGGCATGTAACTATTGAATCGTTGTTGTCCTAATGTAGTAAAAGAGAGCAGGAGCGAGAGAGTGGGATTGTATCGGAATGAACAAGGGGGTTTTGCTTGCTTGGCACTTCTGAAGATGATATAACTCTTCATCGGTGTCATCGAACTCATCGTCGGAACGAACGTCTACCGAGAGGGAACAACCACCGGCAAACACAAAAGGAACCGCAATCAATGCAATGCACATACATATGAATGATATGTCATATTAAGGTACTGAATTGACCTAGTGCAACAGTTAGTCATATTCATTGAAGTGGAATTCAAACCTATAGCAAATTCCAACTCCAAAACCAATTACCATTTATTCCATAATCATGAATTGTCCTATTCAGTGAGGTTAACTTGTTCAAACATGCATGAAAATACCATATTCAGATTCTTTGGATTTTTCTGATAATTTTTCATATATAAATTATTTCATTTGGAGTTATGGTTGATTTTATATGATTTTTAGAAGTTTAAAACATTTTCTGGAATTTCCTGGATTAAATTAAACCCAGAAAATAGATTATTGCGGCAGCACTGCGTCATGCTGACCTTAGCAGGTCAACAGAACTGCCCCGGGTCAAACCTGACGTGTGGGGTCCATACGTCAATGACACTAGGCTGGTTTGTGTGGATGACAGGTGGGACCGGTCAATGTTGACTTGACCAAAGTCAAAGCTGACATGTGGGGTCCACACATATTAGTACTAATCTTAACAGAAAATTAGACTAACTTAATTAGTCACAGGGTCCCACACATCAGTGGCTCTAGAGGGGTCATTAGTGGGCTCATTAGCAACTAATGATGTTGCCACGTCGGCCTCGCCGGAATCTGGCCGGCGGCAACCATTCCGCACGGCGGAGGCCTCGGGTTTTGCCATCCGGCGACCATTGGGCTCGCGGTTTGGCCCTACGGGTTGCTGGACGTGCACCGCATCCAACGGAGCAGGCCGCTGGGTGAGGAGAGATCGGGAACTACGGCGGAGACCACTTGGGCGGCGGCCGGAGCTACGGGCGTGCTCGAGTTGGAGCTAGGGGCATGTGGGGAGGAGCTGGTGGGCGCTACGGGCTCCTGGAGCCGCGCTGAGCACAGCGGTGTGCTCGGCTTCAAGCTACGTTTGCTCTAGCCACGGTAGCGATGAAGGGCAACAGCGGCGAGCTTCGGTGACGGCGGGGAACGGCGCTACGGCAAGGAAATGACGCGGGGAAGAGTGGGTAACGACGGCGGAGCTCACAGGGAGTCGGACAGCGATCTCAGCGGGCTCGGGGACGGCCTGATGGTGACGAATCAAGCGGCGGGGATCGCCGGCACCGAGGTTGAAGAAGACGTCCTGGACGGTGATGCGGTGCTCCCCCGGTTGTTTGGCTCGGCGTGGACGAGGAGGGCGAAGATGCGGAGCTCGGGGTCGCGGAGAGGGAGCAAGGGAGTGGTTGTGGCCGCGGCGAACGGCGTCGGTGCGCTCCGGCTTGTTCGGTCGGCCATGGGAGAGAGAGCAGAGGGGAGGGGAGAGGTTGCGGGCGAGGGAGAGAGAGGTCAGGGGTCTCTGGGCGTCTCCAGGCACGAGGGAGAGGCAGGAGGTGGCAAGCAGGAGCTAGAGCCTGCGGCCTGCGCGCGCTCTCTCGCGGCGACAATAGCAGCTTTGGGGCGAGGGGAGGAAGACGACAGGAGGAGCCCCTGGTGGGATGGGGTGGCTTTGCCCAGTGTTGGGCCGGTTGGTGGGCTGCACAGGTGAGGCCAGGTACGATTCCTTTTCTATCTTTTATTTCAGTTTTCTATTTCTTTTATTCTGTTTTGAATTAGTAAAAATACTAATCCACTTTGTAAAATCCTGAAAATAATTGTGGGTAGTGTTTGGATTATTTCCACAACCCAAAACTAGTTTCAGAGTTATTAGAGCATTTAAAAATATTTATAGGATTTAAATGCTCCAATTCAAATATGATATGAGTTAATTCAAAGATCTAGAATGTCCTGGAAATATATTCATCATTTTTGGCAGAGGTTTTCACCTTTATCAAAAATCATGAACATTTTCAAAGGATATTTTGGGATCTCTGAAAATATTTTTACTGAGCCTAGTTAAATTCATTTGGTGCTAGGGTTTCAACAATCCCCATTTCAAGTTTCATGAAATTTAAACATGATGCATGGATGCAATGCCACTAGTTACAAGCAAACTCTAGGGCTGTGACACAACCGCCGCCCTCCTCCATCACGCCGGAGCCGATACTCCGACGTTGTCGTCCACCGCAACCTCAACCGCAATGCCCTCCACGGCTAGTAGTTGAAGCCGACGCTGAGCCGTCCGTACCCGAGCCAGTTCAACCACGCCGTCCTGCGCCTCACCGTTGCCGCTCCAATTTCACCACCCACCACCGCACCGGATCTGTTCCTGCTACGTCATCCTTCACCGCCTCGGATCTGCTTCCCCTCCACTGATATACGGCCACGGCAACACAGTCAACAATTTGGCCATGGGTTTGTCCAAGGATCAATGGTTCTCCAAAACATCGGTTCCCCCGGGAGAAAAAAGAAGATCGCCGCAACATATGGAGGAGACCACGCTGGAAACCGATAAGGGTACTCATCTTCCCTTATTCGTGCAAATCTTATGTGTCTACTTGCACGGTATTCATCCCATAGAAGACACTAGTTGACCGCTTCTTCTTGATACTAGATGTTCCTAGTAACTCGCGATGCACAAGGTTTCTCCTCATATACTATTTCACCTTAGCTACAGGCAAGGTTGGAAAAAGCGGTAGGCGTAAGCGAGGCGGTTGTCCTTCGCCTAGTGGCTAGGCGGTGCTTAAACGCCCTAGGCGTAGCCTAGGCAATTATATAATTTTTACTATTAGGGTGTATATGTGGTTATTATATGTGTATTCTATTAATTTAGGGCATATAAGTACGTTAACGATCAGCTACTACGATTGGAATATGGCCCTTTTGGCATATCAGTGCAATATGGCATGATTTCTCGTTTGGGTAGACAATTTCTTACTTGCTCTGCCTAGACTTCTGCTTATGCCCTAGGCGAGGCGTTGGGCCATTGCCTAGCGCCTCCTAGGCACTGCCTTTTCCAACTGAGGCTAGAGGTCCGTCGCCCCCCTGAATTTCAATTCCTGGTCAGTTGATTCCCAGTTAACGGAAGCATTCCCCGGCGTAACAGGCGCTAGTCCGCTGATACGTCTCCAATGTATCTATAATTTATGAAGTATTCATGCTATTATATTATCAACCTTGGATGTTTTATATGCATTTATATGCTATTTTATATGATTTTTGGGACTAACCTATTAACCTAGTGCCCAGTGCCAGTTTCTGTTTTTCCTTGTTTTTGAGTTATACAGAAAAGGAATAGCAAATGGAGTCCAATTGACATGCCAATTTTTGATGATTTTTTATGGACCAAAAGAAGACCCCGGAGTAAAATAGTTGGTCCAGGAGAGTCTCAGGGCGTCCACGAGGGTGCCCCCCCCAGGCGCGTGGGCCTGCCTCGTGGACGCCTCGAGCACCTCCTTGACGTGAGACCGACGCCAAAAATTCCTATAAATACAGAAACCTCGGAAAATTAACCTTGATCAGGAGTTCCGCCGCAAGAAGCCTCCGTAGCCACCGAAAACCAATCTAGGCCCTCTCTGGCACCCTGCCGGAGGGGGCCATCATCACCGGAGGGCATGGAGGAGGATCCCGGAGGGGCCATCATCACCATGAAGGCCAATGACCAGAGGGAGAACTTCTCCCCATCTAGGAGGGAGGCCATGGAGGAGGAAGCACAAGGGGGAGAACCTCTCCTCCTCTCTCTTGGTGGCACCGGAGTGCCATCGAGAGGGGAATCATCGCCGCGGTGATCTTCTTCATCAACATCACCATCATCATCACCATCCTCATCTCTTTTACGCGGTCCACTCTCCCGCACCCCGTTGTAATCCCTACTTAAACATGGTGCTTTATGCCACATATTATGATCCAATGATGTGTTGCCATCCTATGATGTTTTGAGTAGATATCTTTTGTCTTTGGGTTGATTGATGATATAGATTGGTATGAGTTGTATGTTTTACTTTGATGTTGTCCTATGGTGCCCTCTGTGTCGCGCAAGCATGTGGGGTTCTCGCTGTAGGGTGTTGCAATACATTCATGATTCGCTTATAGTGGGTTGGTGAGTGACTGAAACACAAACCCGAGTAAGGGGGTTGTTGTGTATGGGAATAAAGAGGACTTTATGCTTTAATGCCATGGTTGGGTTTTACCTTAATGATCTTTAGTAGTTGCGGATGCTTGCTAGAGTTCCAATCATAAGTGCATATGATCCAAGTAGAGAAAGTATGTTAGCTTATGCCTCTCCCTCATATGAAACTGCAATAGTGATTACCGGTCTTGTTAACGATTGCCTAGGACAATTCCGCACACCGATCCACCATTATTCCACACTCGCTATTTATAATATTTAGTAATATATTCTAACTTTATGATAACAGCCCCTACTTTTATATTTTATCTCTCCGATATCATGCAAAGTTATCCTCTTCATACCCACAACGTAGTTTTATTTCTCGTTTCTAGTTGGAAGCAAACGTTCGGTGTACGTAGAGTCGTATCAGTGGTGGATAGGGCTTGAGAGAATATTGATCTTACCTTTAGCTCCTTATGGGTTCGATACTCCATACTTATCACTTCCACCTTTGGAAATTGCTACGATGATTCCCTGCACTTGGGGATTATCAAGCTCTTTTCTGGCACCATTGCCGGAGAGCAATAGCGTGGGGTTGATATTCTCGTGTGTGTGTGCTTGTTTGGTTTCTTCACTAAGTAGATTCTGTTTTTCCTTTTTTGTTTCTGTTTTGTTGTGGGTGAAACATACAATTTTTTTTAAAGAATGAAAATACAAAAAAAAATTACTTGCCTTTCATGCCTAAAAAGTTTTTCAAAAAGAGAAGTGATTGGAAAGTTATGCATTGAAGAAGTGAGGGTCGACCTTGAGCACTCGTGTTCATGCTCACGGAAACAATGTAGATGTCAGGACCCCGACTCGATGTCACATTGATCTAGCCTGTAGCACCTCATATCACTTTGCGGCCTCACGCACAGTATCCCCACGGGTGTCGCCTTACCTTTGCCCGGGACCGTTTGCGCCTTTTGGCTCACGTATATGATAGTGTCGCTAGCATCCATATGATAAGGAGCCCGGGCTGACATGACTAGTCGTAAACCCAAAGTGGCACAGACTTACAGGGACAGGCATCCATGACCCAGCATCGAACGTGTCGGTCATCAGCGAGTGAATCCAGGCTGTAGCACTGGGCTAGCAGGACTCCGGTGAACCGGGCTGTAGCGGGCTAACAGGACTCCGGTATTCATCGCGTGACATTTCCCCGAAGGGACAGACACAGGAACGAAGAAGGACACATGCCGGCCAACCTAAGTGTTCCGGAGCAGTAGCAAGCTACCATGGCTCAGTGGAAACAACAGGAGACATTTCCCGGTAAGAGAGGCTACTAAAGATAAACAACTAGATGGTCAGATCCCACACATACCAAGCATTTCAATAACATACACACAATATGCTCGATATGTGCAAATACAACATGGCATCACAACATGACTCTACAAATCAAGTATTTTAATCAATAGGCTCCGAGGAGCGAGATATTACAAACATGGGTCTCATGACCCAACACTCAGAGCATACAAACCAAGCACAAGCGGAAGCTATCATGTCTGAGTACAGACTTCTATAAATGAAAAAGGCTGAAAGCCTGACTATCTACCAGATCCTGCCGAGGGCACAAGATCGTAGCTGAGGTAACAAGCTAAACGTTGAAGTCCAAGCGGAACTACTAGTGAGACTGAAGTCTCTCTGCAAAAACATAAAATAGGCAAACGTGAGTACAAATGTACCCAGCAAGACTTACATCAGAACTAACTACATATGCATCATTATCAACAAGGGGGTGGTGGAGTTTAACTGCAGCAAGCCAGCTTTGACTCGGTGGCTAACCTGAACTACGACTGCAAGTAACTCTTTTGAGGTGGCGCACACGAGTCCACATATTCACCATATCAATACACCACTATGGATCCGCTCCCGTCTCCCTACGAGAACGCCATCCATAGCACTCACGCTTATCTTGCGTGTTTTAGAGTATCCACTTTCACTTGTCTATGAACTGTACAAGGGGTCCAAGTTTCCATATCCGAGGAATCCGGCTATTCGAATAGATAATGATAACCCTGCAGGGGTGTACTTCTTCACACACGCTCTCGCCACTTACCGCCCTGTACACGTCATGTACCTCGGCAACCTTCAAGCGGAAGCCGGGCGAGGGAGTCGGCCACGACCTGACTAACCGAACAAGTCTCTAGTCCAGGTTTATCGCCTATTCGGGTTCCATCCGCAAGGAGATCCGGCCGGGGTGTCGCTCACGGCCCCAAACGATGTGTGCAGGGTTCCCAAGCCCACCAACCGGGTGCCACTTGGTACACCGTGCCACTGTGCCTAGTCTGTCCCAAGCCCACCTGTACCGGGTGCCACTTGGTAGACTACTAACACTACCTACAAACACCAGAAACTAGTTGCAACTCCTGGACAGAGATCATGTTGACTAATAAGTCGAGAGGGGCACTTAAGCATTCCAATGTGTGGTAGTAGCTGGTCATGGATCACAAACACAGAACTCAGTTCCTGAGGACGGCTGCAATGAGACAACCCACCATGTACTCCTACATGGCCTCTCACCGCTACCTTTACCAAATCGTGTTCACACACTTAGCTCACACACAGTAGGACATGTTCACACGCTTCTAATTCATCCCCGATGAATCAGACCTGACTCAACTCTAAGCAAGAGCAGGCATGACAGACAAACTTGAATGAGTAGGCACAACAGGGCTCAAACAACTCCTACTCATGCTAGTGGGTTTCATCTATTTACTGTGGCAATGACAGGTCATGCAGAGGATAAAGGGGTTCAACTACCGCAGCATGTAACAGTTAAATCGGTGTTGTCCTAATGCAGTAAAAGAGAGCAGGAGCGAGAGAGTGGGATTTTATCGGAATGAACAAGGGGGTTTTGCTTGCCTGGCACTTCTGAAGATAACATTGAGTCTCCATCAGTGTCAACGATCACATCATCGATACAATGTCTATCGAGGGGGAACAACACCGGCAACAGAAAGAAAGACAATCAATGCAATGCACAATATGATGCATGCTATGACATGGCAACATGCTGGTGTTTTGAGCTAATGCAACTAGCAACAAGTTAAATGGGGTTGGTTTGAATACAAGATTCAAATTTAAACTCCATATGTGATTATTCAAATGCCATTTACTTCATTTTCCCTAAACAGTAGTGATAAGTTGTTCTAACATGCATGAAAATGGTACAGATGGATTCCTTGAATTTTTCTGATAATTTTTCATATATAAATTATTTAATTTGGAGTTACGGTTGAATTTTTATGATTTATTGAAGTTTTTAGCTATTTTCTGGAATTTCCTGATTATTTTAAATCCAGAAAATACTTATTGCGTCAGCCCCACGTCACAATGACGTCAGCAGGGTCAACTGGGCTGGCTCGGGTCAAACCTGACGTGTGGGGTCCACACGTCAGTGACTAACTAACTAACCTAATTTTAATTAGAGCCTGGGCCCGCATGTCAGTGTCAGCAGGGGGGGGTAATTAGTTAAAATAAACTAAACTAATTAACAGGGGGGGCTGGCCCCACCTGTCATCGACCCAGGGGGGGTCGAACCCCTGGTCAACTCAGTCGAACCTGCCGGCGACTAACCGCCGGCGAGGTCCGAGACGGCGGCGATGCGCGGAATCGCAGCACAGGCCACGGTTCGAGGCGCGGATGGCACCGTTGGAACCCCGAGCCTCGTCCGCGTCGTCTGGAGCTAGTGGGGTCGCCGGAGACGACCCAGATCGACGGCGGCGTCCGCTTCCGCGGCGGCCAGAGTTCGGGCGCGATCGGGGGCGATGCTACGGCGCACTAAAAAAGAAAACGAAGAGTGCTACGTGCTCCTGGGGGTTCACCGAGCACGGTGACGTGCTCAGGCGCGGGCTGCGGTGGCCCTGGCCACGGCGGCGCCATGGCCGGCGGAGCCGAGCTCTCGGCTGTGATGGCCAACGGGGTTTGGGGGCAGCTTGAGCAATGTGACTAGGGGGAGGAGAAAGAGGGGCTCACGGGGAGTTGGCCGATGCAGACGACGGGGCCGGGGAGGCGTCGAAGCGAGCGGGACGGCGAGGCCGATCTCCGGCGGCCGGGGGGGAAGCGTCGGGGCGGCGCTTTGGGGCTCTTCCGGTCACGTGGCTCGGTGAGGGGGTTGGCGACGAGGTGCAGGAGCTCGGGAGCACGTCGGAGAGGAGAGGGGGTGGCCGTGGTCATGGCTACGGCGAGCGGCGCTCTCAGGTGCGTTCGGTGACAAGAGGGAGGGAGCGCAGAGGAGGAGGAGGGGGTCCAGAGAGAGAGAGGCGGTCGAGGGGGTCGAGGGCGTCTCCGTGGCGTCGCGAGGGAGTTGGGGAGGCTGCCACGGCGAAGCAGGAGGTGGAGGCCTTCGCGTGCGCGCGTGCGTGCGGTGTCCGTCCTCCTGGCAGGGAGGAAGACGACAGGGGTGGCTGCGGTGGTGGGCTGGGCTGCTACAGTGGAAGGCCAGGTAAGTGGGCTGCCAGGTGAGCGCCAGGTAGTCCTTCTCTCTTTTTCTTTTATTTTCTGTTCTGTTTTTCTTTTATTTAATTCTTTTGCCACTGTTTTGAATTAAAAATAATAATTTAAACAATGCCAAAGCTCCTCTGAATATTTTATATTGCTAGATGGACTTTTCCAAAAGCTTATAAAAATATTTCAGGGGTATTTGAAATTATATTCTAGTTATATGAATATAATTCAAATTCAAATAGCTAATGAATTAAATCCAAAGTCCCAAATATAATTCCTTAAAAATGTTCAATATTTTGGTTGGGACCAGAACCCTTACCAAAAATTATCAAACATTTAAAAATGCATTTTTGGAGCAATGAATGAGATTTCTAGGGTTTTTGCCCCTCTTTTATTTAGGGTTTTTGAGGCTTCCAAAATTCCTCAGTTCAAGTTTCAAAAATTTAAACATGATGCACAGATGGAAACAAGCCTAGAGCACTACCAGCAGATAGGGATGTGACAACTCACCCCCACTAAACAAGAATCTCGTCTCGAGATTCAAGCGTAGGGTAAAGTGAAGGGTAACGCAGACTAGTATAATCTTCACGATCCAGGGTGCACTTCAGTTGAACGTTGATTCATTCACCATCATTGTCTTGAAGTCTTGCCTTGAAAAATCCTGTCAACATGACATGGAGGAAAGAAGGAGACTCTAGCAGGGTCGATCTTCTCGAAGATCGAACAACTCAGGATTAACTCACGGAATGAGACATAGAACCATCTCTCGGGTTGAGACACGAGATACTCTTCAAGAGGGGTGGAAAGAAACGGATGACGAAGGTGCACTAGGTAGACAACAATTTCACGCTTAAGAAGGTGGTAACGATTGTCAACATAGCGAGGAGTTAAGTTGACATGACACCATAATGATGCACCTTAGGGAAGGTGACTCGAAGATATATCCCCTTAAGTGGCAAAAAGAATTACTTTTGATACCGAGATCATTGAAACTCTTTATACCAGCCTAAGGCAATTCTCGAGCGATCGTTTGTAGGGGGTCGGTAGAATGGCATACCCGGACTTGGATGATGTGGATTACCTTGTTGAAGACAACGTAATGGATGAATTTGCTTACCACCGGAAATGGAAGAGACCCATGGTAGAATGGCACATTGGCGGTGCAAGCTGGGAACAAAATGCAAATAATGGGAATGATTCTGGTAACTGGGGAAGAACCCAACAATAGAGAGTGAATTCACTGTTTGAAAAGATCATAGCATTGCCGAGGAAACTGAGAGCAAACCCAGTTAGTGCCGATGATAACACCTAGCGCTTATGTGTGCTCTCAAGAACTTGAGCATTTCCATATTCATCAAGGTTTTACCAACATCCGTGTCAAGAATCCTGGCAACACAACATACCACCATGATGAACAACGATGGACGATGCCGATGCATAGGAAGATAACATCAACTCAGATTTCACCCTAGCGAGGCCAAGGAAACAAAATCTGGATGATCGACCGAGAGACATTTAGCACTCCGCTTCTAATGTTCTCCTTGACGTGCTAGTGTAACCCATTCTTAGATATGGTTTGCTAACTAGAACATCAAGTAAAGGTCGGACTTCGGGAGCAATAGAATCCATAAGGAACAGTTACGGAGGTAAATCCTACGAAATCCTTATGGGGAGGTGGCCAACTTCCTCAAACAAGATACTACAATAATAGGTCTTCCGGCTGGGTGTGTTGGCCACGACATCCACCTTATCGGTTATCGAGGGACCAATATTATAGTTCTTGGGAAATATTCCAACCATCATATCTGCCTGAGACTCAGATCTGGTTGGTGTCAGGATATTCCAGACTCATCGAGTCTAGGAAGAAAAAGGAAAGTTTGCAACACAAATCGACGAGATGACGTTGCGAGATTCTCAGGAAATGAACTACGATAGCAAACTCCAAAACATGAGCTGGTTCTGCTACAAACATGCGAACACGCTGCCTCAGACAAACATGATCACATGGTAGTCTTACAATAAAACACTACCGAGTTCTGGAGGGGGAACCATCATTAATGACATCGAAGTCTCCACGCGTGGAAGTCCAAAGAGTTCACCTTGGACAGACTCCTTTATCTTTGAACAACTCAATCAGTGGCTTGGTGTGCTAGGATATACATATGGAATGAAGATGATCAGTCTAACAGACCACAGAACTCTTTGCACGTGCATGACTGACTTGGGATGATTCCAAAGGAGGTAAAACAAGCCTTCTCAAATTCATGGCGGCAACTTACATCAAGTGCACATGAATTTAGAGGGACTCACTTCTTTTGTCCAAACATATGCTTCACGAACGAGTCATGAAGATAATGCTTACAAAAGTTTCCAACACTAACTTAATGTTCAACAACATCATGGAGGAGATAAGAATGTTGTCAATGGGCTCAACAACAACTCATCGGAATTTCCATATCACTGGACTTCCACCATCGTGTGAACACGGTGATAGCATTGGTCAGACCCAAAAGATATAATGGTGTATGCTCGAGGGATCAACCACGAGTAAGACAACATTACGAACATCGTTGGTTCTAACTTGATTTGACGATAGCCCACACTCAAATCAAAGGATTGATAAGACAATAGGTCCCGCAACTGATCACAGGGACCAATCGATGAAGATATCATCTTTCTTCAACACACACTACACAAGAATATCCCTTTGGAACGAACTAAGTCAGGCAGGCTTTTATCTTCCAACCCTCCAAGTTGTCGTTTAGCTTAACCAACTAGCTCAGGGATATCTAACACCGATTCTTGGAGAGAAGGTGGTTCACAAGAAACCAACTTGATCACGAGCTCAACATAGCGGTCAGGTGACAACCTGGTAATACTTCCGAGAAGATCTTCGGAAATCACGAACCACCGATATGTTACTAAGCTCGAGAACAATCTCGCTTTTGAGGGCAAGACGATATGATCAAATGGGTAAGGACTTGACAAAATCCTAACTCATCAATCGAAAGGTGCACCAGGAAATAAGGACTAGGTAGCACGATCAGTCGTGGAAGGATGATTCAAAAACCAACACTCTAAGAATGAAATTATTATCCTTTAGCTACCAAGCAACGAGGTTGCTGGGAGTATTGATTTCACACACCATGATTCACTTGTCGGCACTCCGGCTGCAACAACACGGAACCGAGGAATGAAAAGAATGGCGAGAGGTATCACTATGTCAAGAATTCACAAAAGGTGGTGCAATCCTCATGAAATTCCTGTCATAAAGAAGGTAATACTTCAGGGTAGAGCAGACCAGAAGCTGGATTGTAACTTGATCTGCGGAACACAACTACTTTGACCCAATCCTGGACATGGAAGAGGTACTGGAGTTTGTTTCTCCTAGTCATTCTGCGATAGAATGGCTTGACGGACCACAAGAGTAATAGGCATCGATAAACGAACGCACGCATACTCTTGACTATCAATTGATAGACGAGGGTCAGAATGCAACTAAAGAGAACAACTCAAAGGAACATATAATTTTCTGAGTTGTGGATGCATAGGTTAGTATGTCGAACCAAGTTCAACATATTTCTTCCGGATAACCCATGCAGAAAGGTAGAACTGGCAGAGTCACGATTTATGAATGGAGAACTCCTCAAGAATAATCCTGTTGTGATATTTCAGTTCAACGAGGAACTTATGCCATACGTAGTTCATGGTATCTGGAAGAAGAAGATACCACGGAATTCAAGGACTATCGCAAAGGTTACTAATATACTAAAGGCACTAGCAATTACTATCAACAAGAAGTAGGTAGAGTGAATCTCGGGTTCAAAACCCAGAAATAGAATACCTACTGCTAAGTAGCATCACGGGATGTTTTCGAGGGTAAAGGCCAGAATCATCACACTGGGACACAAATCATAGCTAGATTACTAGATGATCCCCTAAGACACCTAGGGTCATAATAATATCTCCAACATAAGTGTCAAGGCAATAGAATACCTCAACTCAACAATTAGTGTGATTGAGCTGGCATAAAGGAACATCGAAACCAGAGTGAAAGGATTTTGCAAAGGCATCAGATTATTTAGAAACCTGGGATGACTCGGACAGCATAACGGCTGTAAATGCTCAGAAAAGATTTGAGACATTCACAAAATGGTGGCATAACCACTCAGAAGCACAATATCAAGGTTTCGAGATCAACAGTTAACGTACAGAAGTAGTAGAAACTGAATTCAAGCTTAAATCCAACAATCTTATAAGTCTACGGATTAGTAACACGTGATCCTGATAGAAAGAAGAGATAGCCTAGTTCTTAATCCCCGTAGGAAAGATAAGATGACTCAGATCAGAAGGCATAAGGTATAAGGAGTAAAAAGAGCCTTACGTTCCATCCCACAATCAATTCCCTTACATAACTAAAGCATTTCTAGACTCAACTTCGACCAGCTTGGCTTGGTAAACCTACAGGCAGTCAAGCTCTGATACCAACGCTGTCAGGACCCCGACTCGATGTCACATTGATCTAGCCTGTAGCACCTCATATCACTTTGCGGCCTCACGCACGGTATCCCCACGGGTGTCGCCTTACCTTTGCCCGGGACCGTTTGCGCCTTTTGGCTCACGTATATGATAGTGTCGCTAGCATCCATATGATAAGGAGCCCGGGCTGACATGACTAGTCGTAAACCCAAAGTGGCACAGACTTACAGGGACAGGCATCCATGACCCAGCATCGAACGTGTCGGTCATCAGCGAGTGAATCCAGGCTGTAGCACTGGGCTAGCAGGACTCCGGTGAACCGGGCTGTAGCAGGCTAACAGGACTCCGGTATTCATCGCGTGACATTTCCCCGAAGGGACAGACACAGGAACGAAGAAGGACACATGCCGGCCAGCCTAAGTGTTCCGGAGCAGTAGCAAGCTACCATGGCTCAGTGGAAACACTAGGAGACATTTCCCGGTAAGAGAGGCTACTAAAGATAAACAACTAGATGGTCAGATCCCACACATACCAAGCATTTCAATAACATACACACAATATGCTCGATATGTGCAAATACAACATGGCATCACAACATGACTCTACAAATCAAGTATTTTATTCAATAGGCTCCGAGGAGCGAGATATTACAATCATGGGTCTCATGACCCAACACTCAGAGCATACAAATCAAAGCACAAGCGGAAGCTATCATGTCTGAGTACAGACATCTATAAATGAAAAAGGCTGAAAGCCTGACTATCTACCAGATCCTGCCGAGGGCACAAGATCGTAGCTGAGGTAACAAGCTAAACGTCGAAGTCCAAGCGGAACTACTAGTGAGACTGAAGTCTCTCTGCAAAAACATAAAATAGGCAAACGTGAATACAAATGTACCCAGCAAGACTTACATCAGAACTAACTACATATGCATCATTATCAACAAGGGGTGGTGGAGTTTAACTGCAGCAAGCCAGCTTTGACTCGGTGGCTAACCTGAACTACGACTGCAAGTAACTCTTTTGAGGTGGCGCACACGAGTCCACATATTCACCATATCAATACACCACTATGGATCCGCTCCCGTCTCCCTACGAGAACGCCATCCATAGCACTCACGCTTATCTTGCGTATTTTAGAGTATCCACTTTCACTTGTCTATGAACTGTACAAGGGGTCCAAGTTTCCATATCCGAGGAATCCGGCTATTCGAATAGATAATGATAACCCTGCAGGGGTGTACTTCTTCACACACGCTCTCGCCACTTACCGCCCTGTACACGTCATGTACCTCGGCAACCTTCAAGCGGAAGCCGGGCGAGGGAGTCGGCCACGACCTGACTAACCGAACAAGTCTCTAGTCCAGGTTTATCGCCTATTCGGGTTCCATCCGCAAGGAGATCCGGCCGGGGTGTCGCTCACGGCCCCAAACGATGTGTGCAGGGTTCCCAAGCCCACCAACCGGGTGCCACTTGGTACACCGTGCCACTGTGCCTAGTCTGTCCCAAGCCCACCTGTACCGGGTGCCACTTGGTAGACTACTAACACTACCTACAAACACCAGAAACTAGTTGCAACTCCTGGACAGAGATCATGTTGATTAATAAGTCGAGAGGGGCACTTAAGCATTCCAATGTGTGGTAGTAGCTGGTCATGGATCACAAACACAGAACTCAGTTCCTGAGGACGGCTGCAATGAGACAACCCACCATGTACTCCTACATGGCCTCTCACCGCTACCTTTACCAAATCGTGTTCACACACTTAGCTCACACACAGTAGGACATGTTCACACGCCTCTGATTCATCCCCGATGAATCAGACCTGACTCAACTCTAAGCAATAGCAGGCATGACAGACAAACTTGAATGAGTAGGCACAACAGGGCTCAAACAACTCCTACTCATGCTAGTGGGTTTCATCTATTTACTGTGGCAATGACAGGTCATGCAGAGGATAAAGGGGTTCAACTACCGCAGCATGTAATAGTTAATCGTGTTGTCCTAATGCAGTAAAAGAGAGCAGGAGCGAGAGAGTGGGATTTTATCGGAATGAACAAGGGGGTTTTGCTTGCCTGGCACTTCTGAAGATAACATTGAGTCTCCATCAGTGTCAACGATCACATCATCGATACAACGTCTATCGAGGGGGAACAACACCGGCAACAGAAAGAAACACAATCAATGCAATGCACAATATGATGCATGCTATGACATGGCAACATGCTGGTGTTTTGAGCTAATGCAACTAGCAACAAGTTAAATGGGGTTGGTTTGAATACAAGATTCAAATTTAAACTCCATATGTGATTATTCAAATGCCATTTACTTCATTTGCCCTAAACAGTAGTGATAAGTTGTTCTAACATGCATGAAAATGGTACAGATGGATTCCTTGAATTTTTCTGATAATTTTTCATATATAAATTATTTAATTTGGAGTTACGGTTGAATTTCTATGATTTATTGAAGTTTTTAGCTATTTTCTAGAATTTCCTGATTATTTTAAATCCAGAAAATACTTATTGCGTCAGCCCCACGTCACAATGACGTCAGCAGGGTCAACTGGGCTGGCTCGGGTCAAACCTGACGTGTGGGGTCCACACGTCAGTGACTAACTAACTAACCTAATTTTAATTAGAGCCTGGGCCCGCATGTCAGTGTCAGCAGGGGGGTAATTAGTTAAAATAAACTAAACTAATTAACAGGGGGGCTGGCCCCACCTGTCATCGACCCAGGGGGGGTTCGAACCCCTGGTCAACTCAGTCGAACCTGCCGGCGACTAACCGCCGGCGAGGTCCGAGACGGCGGCGATGCGCGGAATCGCAGCACAGGCCACGGTTCGAGGCGCGGATGGCACCGTTGGAACCCCGAGCCTCGTCTGCGTCGTCTGGAGCTAGTGGGGTCACCGGAGACGACCCAAATCGACGGCGGCGTCCGCTTCTGCGGCGGCCGTAGTTCGGGCGCGATCGGGGGCGATGCTACGGCGCACTAAAAAAGAAAACGAAGAGTGCTACGTGCTCCTGGGGGTTCACCGAGCACGGTGACGTGCTCAGGCGCGGGCTGCGGTGGCCCTGGCCACGGCGGCGCCATGGCCGGCGGAGCCGAGCTCTCGGCTGTGATGGCCAACGGGGTTTGGGGGCAGCTTGAGCAACGTGACTAGGGGGAGGAGAAAGAGGGGCTCACGGGGAGTTGGCCGGTGCAGACGACGGGGCCGGGGAGGCGTCGAAGCGAGCGGGACGGCGAGGCCGATCTCCGGCGGCCGGGGGGGGAAAGCGTCGGGGCGGCGCTTTGGGGCTCTTCCGGTCACGTGGCTCGGTGAGGGGGTTGGCGACGAGGTGCAGGAGCTCGGGAGCACGTCGGAGAGGAGAGGGGGTGGCCGTGGTCATGGCTACGGCGAGCGGCGCTCTCAGGTGCGTTCGGTGACGAGAGGGAGGGAGCGCAGAGGAGGAGGAGGGGGTCCAGAGAGAGAGAGGCGGTCGAGGGGGTCGAGGGCGTCTCCGTGGCGTCGCGAGGGAGTCGGGGAGGCTGCCACGGCGAAGCAGGAGGTGGAGGCCTTCACGTGCGCGCGTGCGTGCGGTGTCCGTCCTCCTGGCAGGGAGGAAGACGACAGGGGTGGCTGCGGTGGTGGGCTGGGCTGCTACAGTGGAAGGCCAGGTAAGTGGGCTGCCAGGTGAGCGCCAGGTAGTCCTTCTCTCTTTTTCTTTTATTTTCTGTTCTGTTTTTCTTTTATTTAATTCTTTTGCCACTGTTTTGAATTAAAAATAATAATTCAAACAATGCCAAAGCTCCTCTGAATATTTTATATTGCTAGATGGACTTTTCCAAAAGCTTATAAAAATATTTCAGGGGTATTTGAAATTATATTCTAGTTATATGAATATAATTCAAATTCAAATAGCTAATGAATTAAATCCAAAGTCCCAAATATAATTCCTTAAAAATGTTCAATATTTTGGTTGGGACCAGAACCCTTACCAAAAATTATCAAACATTTAAAAAGGCATTTTTGGAGCAATGAATGAGATTTCTAGGGTTTTTGCCCCTCTTTTATTTAGGGTTTTTGAGGCTTCCAAAATTCCTCAGTTCAAGTTTCAAAAATTTAAACATGATGCACAGATGGAAGCAAGCCTAGAGCACTACCAGCAGCTAGGGATGTGACAGTAGAATTTTTCATGGAAGTTTCTCTGTAAATAATTATCCCCTTATATATATATATCCATTATATTATAAAAATAATGTGCCGAGCTTTGGTTTTAGGATGATTAGATTGCTTGTTTACTATGTGCAGAACAAAAACAGAAACTTTGGCTGTAGCGTGTGATTTTACATTTTTTAATGGAAAGTAAAATGGGTCTAAAACATTTTGCACTTTACTTCTGTACAAATTTTTCAAATTGTCAAATTTATTTCATAATTTTGGAGTTACAGAAGTTTACTAAACCTTCATATTACTACAGACTGTCCTGTTTTAGACAGATTCTTTTTTCGTGTGTTGTTTGCTTATTTTGATGAATGTATGGGTAGTATCGGGGGGTATGAACCATGGTGAAGTTGGAATACAGTAGATATAGTTCTAATATGAAATTGGAATGAGTTTTCAACAGTACCTAAAGTTAGTGATTTGCTTTATTATACTAACGGATCTCACAAAGTTTTTGTTAAAGTTTTTTTGTGGATGAAGTGTTCGAAGAACGAGGAGTTACTGATGTGGTAAGAATAAAGAGAGGCAAGATCTCAAGCTTGGGGATGCCCAAGGCACCCCAAGTAAATATTCTAAGGATACTCAAGCATCTAAGCTTGGGGATGCCCCGGTTGGCATCCCATCTTTCTTCTTCAACAATTATCGTTATACCTCGGTTTTTGTTTCGTTCACACGATTTGTGTCCTTTGTTTTTTTGTTCTTCCTTTATGAACCATGCTATTATCAGATAGCCCTTCATTGATTTATAGAATGTTTCATGTTCTTCACTTATATCTTTTAAGTATGATCTTATAGAATTGCTCTTTGTGCTTCACTTAAATCTTTTGAGTATGGTTTTATAGAATGCTTCGTGTGCTTCACTTATACATTTTGAGCTTGGACCTTGGTTAGTTTATATTAATTGTAGAATTCTCCATGAACTTCACTTATATCTTTTGGAGTATGAATAATAATATCATCCAAAGCAGGTTTGGAAGAGTGTCAACTCTAGGAACTAGTGATCCCGCTATTCCGAATGAGAAGAATTTTGCTTATGTGGAGAGTAGAAAAATTTCTATGCTTGTAGATCATGAAAAGAATGCTTTATGTGATGGTTATGTTATTGGATTCATTCATGATGCTACTGAAAATTATTATGAAGGAGGAATATATGCTTGTAGGAGTTGCAATAATATCAAGTTTCCTCTCTATGTGCTTAAAGTTTTGAAGTTATCATTGTTTTCCTTCCTATGCTAGTTGATTCTTGTTCCCATAAGTTGTGTACTCACAAAATCCCTAGGAATAGGAAGTGGTTTAGGTTTAAATTTGCTAGTCATATTCTTCATGATGCTCTCTTTATGTTTCAATTCTTATCTTTTATATGAGCATCATTGAAATCATCATGCCTAGATAAAAGGCATTAAAGAAAAGCGCTTGTTGGGAGACAACCCAATATTTACCCTTATTGTTTTTGTGTGTTCACATGATTAAGATACTATATTAATCATGTTTTATAGCTTTTGTTTCAATAAAGTGCCAAGTAAGACCTTTGGGAAGACTTGGGTGAAAGTTAATGTGATCTTACTGTAAAAAAAACAGAAACTTTGTGCTCACGAGATTAGCTGCCATTTTTTACAGAAGAGTTCTTTGGTCCTGATTATTTTTGAAGAATATTAATAGACAAATTCCTCACGTCCACCAATTTATTTCATAATTATTTGAGTAGCATAAGTATGGTTGGTGTTCAGATTATTACAGACTGTTCTGTTTCTGACAGATTCTGTTTTTCATTGCATAGCTTGCTTGTTTTCAAGTTTCTATGGCTTATATTTCTCAATATAAATTGTAGAAATGATATGGTACAGTAGGAATTGTGTGAGAACAATTATGATCCTTGTCTTTTACAGTGCCAAAGTGAATGGTTTACTCTTTATCATACTAACCTATCTCACGAAGTTCCGTTAAGTTTTGTGTGATTGAAGTTTTCAAGCTTTGGGTGAGATATTGATATGAAGAGAATAAAGAGTGGAAAGACCCTAAGCTTGGGTACGCCCAAGGCACCCCAAGGTAATACTCAAGGAAGACTCAAGCGCCCAAGCTTGGGGATGCCCCGGAAGGCATCCCCTCTTTCATCTTCAAAACTATCGGTATACCTTACTCGGAGCTATATTTTTATTCGTCACATGATATGTGTTTTGCTTGGAGCATATTTTCCATTTTACTTTCTCTTTGAATAAAATCATTGGATCTGAATTATTAAATAAAAAAGAATCCTCCCATGGCTAGTTAATTATTTGACTACTCAGTGTCCTTCACTATTATCTTTTGGAGTAGTTTGTCATTTAGTCACGTGCTTCACGTATATCCTATGAGTAAATGGTTGAATAATTGAATATCATAAATCTGAATTTATATATGTTTCATATGCTTATACCATGGGGAGTAATGACTTCACATAGAATAAGTATAGGTAGTAAACTTATTGAATGTTAGCAAACGTAGAATTGGTCATTTGAACAATTCATGAAAGAATATTGAAGGAAGAGAGATTTCACATATAATATACTATCTTGGACATCTTTTGTAATTGTGAAAACTCATTAAAATATGACATGCTAAAAGGTTGATGTCGGACAAGGAAGACAACATAATGGGTTATGTTTTCTTATATCCAAAATAAAGTATATTGTCTTGGATCATCCAACATGTTGAGCTTGATTTTCCCCCTCATGCTAGCCAAATTCTTTGCACCAAGTAGAGATACTACTTGTGCTTCAAACATTCTTTAAACCAGTTTTGCCATGAGAGTCCACCCTACCTACCTATGGATTGAGTAAGATCCTTCAAGTAAGTTGTCATCGGTGCATGCAATAAAAATTGCCCTCTAAATATGTATGATCTATTAATGTGGAGAAAATAAGCTTTGTACGATCTTGTGATGTGGAAGAAATAAAAGCGACGGACTGCATAATAAAGGTCCATATCACAAGTGGCAATATAAAGTGACGTTCTTTTGCATTAAGATTTTGTGCATCCAACCATAAAAGCGCATGACAACCTCTGCTTCCCTCTGCGAAGGGCCTATCTTTTACTTTTATCTTCTACCTTATGCAAGAGTCATGGTGATCTTCACCTTTCCTTTTTACATTTTATCCTTTGGCAAGCACATTGTGTTGGAAGGATCATGATATATATATATATATATATATATATATATATATATATATATATATCCAATTGGATGTAAGTTATCATGAACTATTATTGTTGACATTACCCTTGAGGTAAAAGGTTGGGAGGCGAATCTATAAGCCCTTATCTTTCTTTGTGTCCGATTAAAACTTTGAACCCATAAATATCACGTGAGTGTTAGCAATTGTGAAATATTAAATGATAGTTGAGTATGTGGAGTTTGCTAAATCAAAGCTCTGACATAGACCCTTCCTGAAAATAAAATGAATTGCAATTGTTTGATGACTGAGAATATAGTTTGTTAGTTTCAAGAAAGTTTGTGATCTATACTTTAACATGTGAATAGCTTGTTAATTGATCATGAAAAGTTTTGTGAAGATGAGCTACTGTTATGATATATAATGATGCTAGAAAAAGTGATTGGAAGTATCATTGATGAAACTTATGCACTTGTTAGCATTCACACTTCATAAATTATTTCTTTTATCATTTACCTACTCGAGGACGAGCATGAATTAAGCATGGGGATGCTGATACATCTCCAACATATCTATAATTTATGAAGTATTCATGCTATTATATTATCAACCTTGGATGTTTTATATGCATTTATATGCTATTTTATATGATTTTTGGGACTAACCTATTAACATAGTGCCCAGTGCCAGTTTCTGTTTTTCCTTCTTTTTGAGTTATACTGAAGAGGAATATCAAATGAAGTCCAATTGACGTGCCAATTTTTGATGATTTTTTATGGACCAAAAGAAGACCCCAGAGTAAAAGATTTGGGCCAGGAGAGTCCCGGCGCGTCCACGAGGGTGCCCCCCCCAGGCGCGTGGGCCTGCCTCATGGACGCCTCGGGTACCTCATTGACGTGAGGCCGACGCCAAAAATTCCTATAAATACAGAAACCTCGGAAAATTAACCTAGATCGGGAGTTCCGCCACTAGAAGCCTCCATAGCCACCGAAAACCAATCTAGGCCCTCTCTGGCACCCTGCCGGAGGGGGCCATCATCACCGGAGGGCATGGAGGAGGATCCCGAAGGGGCCATCATCACCATGAAGGCCAAGGATCAGAGGGAGAACTTCTCCCCATCTAGGGGGGAGGCCATGGAGGAGGAAGCACAAGGGGGAGAACCTCTCCTCCTCTCTCTTGGTGGCACCGGAGTGCCATCGCGAGGGGAATCATCGCCGTGGTGATCTTCTTCATGAACATCACCATCCTCATGTCTTTTACGCGGTCCACTCTCCCGCACCCTGCTGTAATCCCTACTTAAGCATGGTGCTTTATGCCACATATTATGATCCAATGATGTGTTGCCATCCTATGATGTTTTGAGTAGATATCTTTTGTCTTTGGGTTGATTGATGATCTAGATTGGTATGAGTTGTATGTTTTACTTTGATGTTGTCCTATGGTGCCCTACGTGTCGCGCAAGCGTGTGGGGTTCCCGCTGTAGGGTGTTGCAATACATTCATGATTCGCTTATAGTGGGTTGGTGAGTGACTGAAACACAAACCCGAGTAAGGGGGTTGTTGCGTATGGGAATAAAGAGGACTTGATGCTTTAATGCCATGGTTGGGTTTTACCTTAATGATCTTTAGTAGTTGCGGATGCTTGCTAGAGTTCCAATCATAAGTGCATATGATCCAAGTAGAGAAAGTATGTTAGCTTATGTCTCTCCCTCATATGAAACTGCAATAGTGATTACCGGTCTTGTTAATGATTGCCTAGGACAATTCTGCACATCGATCCACCATTATTCCACACTCGCTATTTATAATATTTAGTAATATATTCTAACTTTATGATAACAGCCCCTACTTTTATATTTTATCTCTCCGATATCTTGCAAAGTTATCCTCTTCATACCCACAATGTAGTTTTATTTCTCGTTTCTAGTTGGAAGCAAACGTTCGGTGTACGTAGAGTCGTATCAGTGGCAAATAGGGCTTGAAAGAATATTGATCTTACCTTTAGCTCCTTGTGGGTTTGACACTCCATACTTATCACTTCCACCTTTGGAAATTGCTATGATGGTTCCCTACACTTGGGGATTATCATCCTCCTAGTATGCCAGGGAAGCGGTGCCTCGGTGTTTATCTTAGAGGTGTGTGGGGCCTAGAGCTACTAGCGCCCGACCTGGAGGTCGTCCTGGATTAAAGGGATGGCCTAGGGGCGCTGCCAAGCACGGCGGTGGTGTGAGGTCGAGGGGAGGGCGGGGTGGCAGAGGCAGGGGTTTAGGCCGATGGTCGCTGGCAGTTCGAGAAAGATCGTCAACAGTGACCGACGGGAGGTAGACGAAGGCCATCTGCCCGTTCCTTATAGATCGGACGGTTCATTAAAAAAATTGACTGACCTATTTATTTTCAGTCGACTGTTATCTTGATATGACCACATGTGGTGGTGTGCTGGAGGAGTACCTGCATTTCCTGTGCTCATATATTACAAAATCATACGGAGTGGAATCTAATTTTGTTTGCCATGCAATGTTGTAGAGCTATCATATGTCTCCTATCATTTATTTTTCAACCACCTGCTATCTGCTACTTTTACAGTGCACTAGTTCTGCACACACTTCACCCATACTCTCACTATTGTGTTTTTATGCAAGGTTATTTCAGAGTCTGCCTCAAGAGAAGCAGCAAAGAAAAGAGAGAAGTTGCTCCAGCTTTCTACGCGGGTAAGCACGACACGTTACAGCGCTGTGACGCCCAGATAATTAAGCTACAGTAACTCCATGCTAAAGATGCCAAGTCAGCATGCTTACTAAGCTAATTGCCCTTTGATTGAAAACGAATTCAAATTCAAAATTAAATTGCAAGTCAGAATTATACTTTTCAAAAAATGCAAACAAAATAGTTCATGTTTTGGCAAATAATCCCTAAGTATTTATCATGTAGAAACCAACCTCTTTTGACTTCCCTTTCCCCCCCTAGAAAATCAAACAGTGGACCAATAACGCTTAAGTGGCCCATTTAAATTCAAACTGAAATTAAGGCCTTTCGAAAATAATCTAAAACCCTGTGGATAGTTCCACAATATTACAAAGCATTTATGAGACAAGTTTCTTATGTGACAAATTTATTTGGATCTAAAACAAAACAAAACAGAAAGTTTAAAAGAAAAGAAAATGAAGAAAATGCTAGACACTTAGGCCTACTACTATAGGAGGAGGCCCAACCCACGTCCACATCTCCTGCTACCTCTCGCTATAGTGGGAGCAGGGGGATCGGGCGGCCATCCACGCCTCCCTGACCGCCGTGTCGAGCATCCAGTACCTCCACGAGGAGGATAAGGTCACCCCGACACAGTAGACGAAAACCCTAGCCCCAAATCCCTCTGCCTCTCTCTCTCTCTCTCTCTCTCTCTCTCTTTTGATTCGGAAGTTCACCCGAGAGCTACTCGTCATGGACATCGTCGTCGTCACGGCCACCGACTCCCCCGGCACCTGAAAAGTTGTCCAGGAGTTGCACCATGGACGTCTCCTTCGGCTACTTCTACCGGTTCGAGCGGGGAAGCACTGCATCGCCGGGATCGACGCGTCTTCCTCGCCTATAGGCGCCGCTGCCCCGCGCCCGATCTACCTCACCGAAGCTCCTCCGCCCTGCCGGATGCGTCCTCGGCCTTCCCCTGTGAGCTCCACCCCCATTCCCCTCGATCCCCCCTCTGTTCGTTGCTCTATTGCGCCGCCCAAGTTCCGGCCGATGGACACGGTCACCGCGACCACGTTACGCTCACTGCACCCGTGCCCTGCATCCTGGCCACCTAGTGAGCATCCTGACCGTGCCGACACGCCCTCTGTCCGCAGCACAGGCCACTCGGCCCGCGCCCTGACCGGCGCCCGACCGTGCTCGCGCGTGGCCGCGCTCGTCCGCTGCCGTGCTGCTGCTTCCGGCCGCTGCTGCCGCTGCTTTGTTTTAGCTGCTGTCGCTGCCTTGTTCTGTTACTTGCAGCGGGGCTGCTCTGCTTGCCACTGCGTGCACTCCTGCTTGCCGCGGCCTACTGCGTTGCTGCTTGCCTCGCGCCCATGGCTGCTACTGCCGCCGGCTGCTGTTGTTGGAGCTGGCCATGGCGCTGTGTGTGTGGCCGTGAGATGTGCGTGTGTGTGTGCTATGTGTGTGTGCGTGAGTGTGTGTTATGTGTGTGTGGCCGTGAGATGTGCGTGTGTGTGTGTGTGCTATGTGTGTGTGCGTGAGTGTGTCTTTTGTGTGTGTGTGGCCGGCTCAAATAGTAGACTAGTTTAGGGACTGATTTAGTTAGTTAGTCTAATAAGTAGTACTAGTTGATTAGTCCATTAGTAGATGACATGTGGACCCCCTGATAGTTTACAGAAAAACAAATTTTAAGAGAAGCCTAAGTCAATGACATGTGGCCCCTACACTGTTCATATGTTGACTTGTTAATATTTGACTGGGTCAACCCAACCCCACTGACCCCACAGGCATACACTATGGCTAGAATAGCACTAGGTGACAAAAGTATTTTGCTGTTTTATTTTCAAATTAAAAGAATTCTGTAAACTCCGAATCATCTGTCCGAAAACGCGAAACATCGGGGATATTTTCCCGGATGTTTCCCCCTTCACCGGTATCACCTCATACTGCGTTAGGTCACCTCTAGCACCGCGTATTGCCATGTTATGCTCTGTGATGCTTTGATTGCTCTGTTATTTATTGTGTTCCCCTCCATTACTTCTTTCAGGTAGACCCCGAGACCGTTGTTAGTACCCCTGTGATCGACTACATCGACGACGAACCCTTCTTGCCAGAGCAACCAGGCAAGCCCCCCCCCTTGATCACCAGATATCGCCTACTCTACTCTCTATACTGCTTGCATTAGAGTAGTGTAGCATGTTACTGCTTCCAGTTAATCCTATCCTGATGCATAGCCTTTCCTTGCTACTACTGTTGTTACCTTTACCTGCAATCCTAATGCTTAGTATAGGATGCTAGTTTACCATCAGTGGCCCTACATTCTTGTCTGTCTACCATGCTATACTATCGGGCCGTGATCACTTGGGAGGTGGTCACGGGTATATACTTATACATAATATATGATACTTGTGGTGATTAAAGTCGGGTCGGCTCGTAGGAGTACCCGCGAGTGATTCCGATGTTGGGGGCTGAAGGGGCAGGTGGCTCCATCCCGGTAGAGGTGGGCCTGAGTTCCCGCAGGCCCCCGACTATTACTTTGTGGTGGAGCGACAGGGCAGGTTGAGACCACCTAGGAGACAGGTGGGCCTGGCCCTGGTTGGCGTACGTGGTTATTTCCGAATAACACGCTTAACGAGATCTTGGTATTTGATCTGAGTCTGGCTACTGGCCTATAAGCACTAACCATCTATGCGGGGACAGTTATGGTCACTCGACGTCGTGGTATTAGCCAAAGCCTTCGTGACGTCAACGACTGAGCGGCGCGCGCCGGGTTGGACCGCGTATTGCAACTTCCTTTGTAATGGAGGTTGCTAGGTCTGCTCACCGGCCGCGTACGCAACGTGCAGGTGTGCAATGGGCGATGGGCCCAGACCCCTGTGCCATAGAATTTAGACCGGCTTGCTGACCTCTCTGTTGTGCCTAGGTAGGGCTGCGACGTGTTGATCTTCCGAGGCCGGGCATGACCCAAGAAAGTGTGTCCGGCCAAATGGGATCGAGCGTGTTGGGTTATGTGGTGCACCCCTGCAGGGAAGTTAATCTATTTGAATAGCCGTGATCTTCGGTAACAGGACGACTTGGAGTTGTACCTTGACCTTATGACAACTAGAACTGGATACTTAATAAAACACACCCTTCCAAGTGCCAGATACAACCGGTGATCTCTCTTCATAGGGCGACGAGGGGAGAATCATCGGTTAGGATTATGCTACACGATGCTACTTGGTGAACTTACCACTACTCTCTTCTTCTGCTGCAAGATGGAGGTTACCAGAAGCGTAGTCTTCGAAAGGACCAGCTATCCGCCTTTTATTCCGACATTCTGCAGTTCAGTCCACATATGATACCCTTATTCCATTTGATACCAATGCATACATATGTAGTGTAGCTCCTTGCTTGCGAGTACTTTGGATGAGTACTCACGGTTGCATTGCTCTCTCTTTTCCCCCTTCCGACACCCGATTGTTGCGACCAGACGTTGGAGCCCAGGAGCCAGACGCCACCGTCGATGATGACTACTACTAATTAGGAGGTGCCTACTACTACGTGCAGCCCGCTGACGACGACCAGGAGTAGTTTAGGAGGATCCCAGGCAGGAGGCCTGCGCCTCTTTCGACCTGCATCCCAGTTTGTGCTAGCCTTCTTAAGGCAAACTTGTTTAACTTATGTCTATACTCAGATATTGTTGCTTCCGCTGACTCGTCTATGATCGAGCACTTGTATTCGAGCCTTCGAGGCCCCTGGCTTGTAATATGATGCTTGTATGACTATTTATTGTAGAGTTGTGTTGTGATAACTTCCCGTGAGTCCCTGATCTTGATCGTACACGTTTGCGTGTATGATTAGTGTACGATCGAATCGGGGGCGTCACAAGTTGGTATTAGAGCCAACTGCCTGTAGGAATCCCCCTTCCACACTCCTTGGCTGAAGTCGAGTCTCAACATTGCAAAACTTTTTATTAACATGGCTGTGTGCCTTACGGGCCCACGTCGCCATTTGGGTGGTATTAGGATCTTTTACTCCTCGATCCTTACTCTGGGACTCTGATCTCTGTTCTATTCGGGTTAAATGATCTTACAAATTATAACTCTAGGTTCTCGTCACCACTTTCTCTCGGAGAGCCCCTTCCATCCAGATGATCGCTGGCTGCACCAGATGATTTCGAAGTTACTCTCCGATGTTCCCTCGAGATTTGGTGCCTGTTGCTTTTGCAATTCCCTATCATCGCTACCACTATGGATAACCACGTACACTTGCCATTCATACAATCATTCCCCGTTGATCTTGTTATTACAATATACCCCAAAATTTTCTCTATTATTCCGAGTATACTTTGTGCCTACTGCCTTGCAGTTCCTTGCCACATAAATACCCCTATGGATAATTCCTCGCACTTGCCGAGTATCCGGTCATCCATAGTTGTTCATGTGTTTCACAAAAGTCCTCGAAATACCATTCGATTTTCTGGAAAACCTCAACAGCCCATTGCTCTTGAATTCCTTGCCTTCCTGCATTATGGTTAATTCCATACTTCTAGTAATCTCCGTTGACATCCTCTGTCACTATCATTTCGAGTCACTTGATTCGATATGTTGCGAATTCTCGCAATCCTCAATCGGATCCTAGGATTCATCCTTCCGGCTCAGACGTCATTTTGAACATGAGCTGGTCCTCGACCAATCAAGTTGTCGTCGAATGTACCCCTAAGTCTATTCAACTTATCCATCCCTGATCAGAGCATTGCTTATGATCCCTTGTTTTGAAATTCATACTTCCTTTGCAATTGAGCTTTGAATTAAGTCAGGTGTTTCTATCATCTGATCTCCTTGCATTCTTTCTTCTTCTGGTTGAGTACCAATGCTCGCATCAGATCCCTTATGGACCACCAGATCCTTTGTTGGATTTTATCCGACAACGTCCATTATATTCAATAACCTTGTGAGCCTTTCCTCGGATACATAATGCCTTTGGTAAATTGTATCCTCTGCTTTCTCAACCATGCTCTGCCTTCGAGCTTGAGTTATTTACTCCTGAAGTTTCAGGTTTACGTTCCAAAGAGTCCCCGATGGGTTGAACCTATGCCTTTTCTAATATGTGTGAACCCGAAAGTTTTCACGAGACATACTCTTCTGGTGCTTCGCCAGATAAAATTTCAACACTACAACTTCTTCGTAAACGAGAAGTGAATGAAAGGTTATGCATTATAGAAGTGGGAGTCGACCTTGAACTTTGTGTTCATGCCCATGGACCCGATGTGGAACTTATCATGGAAGCTTCTCGCAAAATATTTAATCATTTGGGTAATTCTTTCGTGTCATTAAATTGGATCCCTTGCAGCTATGGTTCCGAACATATTGTTCTTCCTTGATCCCATTTCTCGGCCAAGTTTAAGCATTTGTCTTCTGCGGATCAATGCCCACAGTCCAACCTTTATTTTGATCTACCTTCGAGTATACCCCCCTGGTATCTCGAGGATATCAACCGATTGCACTATATCTTATGCATTCCCGATGAAGTAGCACCTTTCCCCGTCATAGTCACTCCATGGGTTCTGGGTTGTCATCAACCGAGAACACCAATTAGTGAATCGAATCACCCATGTGATTCAGTACTTCTAGTACTTTGTGGTTGAGAAGTTTAATACTCCATCACGTCATTCCTAGTCTGATCGACTATATCATTTTGTTCTAAATTTTAACTGTGCTACCTGGTCCTTCTTCCCGGAGCACAATTTTCGATGATGAGATAACCTTATGACGATCTTCCTCGTCGTATCATTTCGCCTTGAACAGCAAGATCGATTTCGAGTTTGGGTCGTACCTTTGGTTCCAATAACCTTTTGCTTCATCATTCCTTTGACTTGATGTCATCGCCGATCGATTACATCTTCATGAAACCTCTCGAAAAATGTGTCATGATCATAATCAACATTCTGAGTGTTTCCAGGATATCAGTCGAATTCATGATGAGAGATATCATCCTTGCCCCCACGATGATTGTGTTAACATCGACAACATTCTTGCATTTCCGCAACACAAAACTGGTTCACGGTTTGTGTTGTACCTTGAGTTCCTTGCTATCCAACTTATGTTATGTTCTACCTTCGAGTATTACCATCTTTTATGTCAATAATGTTGTGAGAATTTCACCACCTCTTAAGAATTCTTGATATAGTAATACTTCTCGTCATCTCTGTTCATATCTTGGTCCCCATGTTGTTTCTAACCAAGATACGAGCCATTTAACTTTGATGTGTAATTTCAAAACTTCTATCAACCCTATTGCTTGAAGTTAATGGTTGATAGCTTGATTCTTAGTCTATTGGTTATTGAATCACCATTCTAACATTGATTTTGCTACCTAAGCCCATATTTCGGGTGCACCCTTCAACCAATGTTAATTGTGTTTGTTTTCCTCGAGCATACATCATTATATCATTTGATCTGGCAAATGTTATGTCCTTGTTCATATAATTGTGGAAATCCATCTTTTTGGGAATCTCAATGAATTGGCGCTGAGTCCATCAACCACCTCCTCACCCTCTCCTTGATTTAATGATGAACTCTTGTTTCAGAACTCGCGTCCATAGTTCATTTACCGAGGATATTACAATATCATCTCGTCAATTTGTGTTGCACTTTTCTTCTCATGCATCTTGAGTCTGAGATATCCTGACACCAATCAGATCTGAATCTCGGTCAGATATGATGGTTGGAACATATTTCCAGGAGTTATAACACCTTTACATGACTGAGTAAGGTGATGTCATGCCTAGCACACCTGGATGGAGCACCTAGTGTTATGGTTTCCTTTTCTGCAAGGTTATCCATTCATCCATGAGGAAATTCTAAGACTTATTCTACAAGTTGTTCCTGATGGATCCTTCGTGTATCCAAAGTCTGACCTTTGCTTGAAGACCATGTTAATGCTATCTCGAAGCATGTCTGTGGTACTCCAATTTTCGATAAAAACATTTGAAGCACAATGCTAAATTTTCCTGCTCAATTATCCAAACACTGTTGTATGGGTAATGTCATAAAAAATTTCTCCCCTACCTAAAGAGTTTTCTACATTATATCCTGTCATGGATATCATGCTCTGCTTATCCTTGGAAAGAATATACCCTTGAAATATGTGTTTAAACACATTTTCCTTTCCACTATTCTATTTAATCTGATAATCACATTTTCCTTTCCATTGTTTTGTTTAACCTTCTTGTGGTTTATATGATCTAAGCATTAATAAGTCACTACTTTTGTAAGCACCTCGGTGTGCAACTCTGTCAGTAAGAACCTGTTACTATTGTTGATGACATCCCGGTATCCACCGATGGACGAGAACTTTGCCTATTGGTCCGCCTCGTTCAACGAGCAGGAAAATGGTTCTCTTTATCCCTCACCCTTGGTATCGACGTTGTTGCTGACATAACTGACAGGCTACCCTCTGACATGCCTTGCCATCATGACCGTGCAAGATGTCACTGCACTTCCTACTTTTAACCCACATGGTGGGCCCATAACCCATAGTTCCACAGGTTCGAAACCTGACTCCTGTACACCCCTATTCCCAAGGTTGTTCCTCGCACGTGGCCTCGTATGTAATTTATGAGCCACCTTTGGAGGGATCATCAATTATGGTATCCAACACAATACTTATCCCCGTTGCTTTAAACCCCTTTCACGCCCTGTTTCAGGCATCGAACGATTGCCTACTCGCTTCAAACTTTTTATGGTACCTTTCTTACTTAGCTCTCGGTGTTTTCATAAGTTTCAGTTCAAGAGTTACTTTCTGCCACCTTCCCGATGTAATCGACCAGATAGTCAACATTGCAGAGGTCCGTTCTTCTGAAGTTACCCCTAGTCCTTTCATAAGTACGATGAAATTTTCGAAGAAAGGATGATGACATGAAGCAGAGAAAAGAAGACATCAATGCTATGGATCGACCTCCTCGAGAAGGGCAACCTAGGCCGAGAAGACTCCTTAGAATTTCGTAACCAAATCTTTTCCCCATTAGTCCCCCTCTTAAATCTCGGGACGAGATTTCTTGTAGTGGAGGAGAATCGTGATGCCCAGATAATTAAGCTATAGTAACTCCACGCTAAAGATGCCAAGTCAGCATGCTTACTAAGCTAATTGCCCTTTGATTGAAAACGAATTTAAATTCAAAATTAAATTGCAAGTCAAAATTATACTTTTCAAAAATGCAAACAAAATAGTTCATGTTTTGGCAAATAATCCCTAAGTGTTTATCATGTAGAAACCAACCTCTTTTGACTTCCCTTTCCCCCCTAGAAAATCAAACAGTGGACCAATAACGCTTAAGTGGCCCATTTAAATTCAAACTGAAATTAAGGCCTTTTGAAAATAATCTAAAACCCTGTGGATAGTTCCACAATATTACAAAGTATTTATGAGACAAGTTTCTTATGTGACAAATTTATTTGGATCTAAAACAAATCAAAACAGAAAGTTTAAAAGAAAAGAAAATGAAGAAAATGCTAGACACTTAGGCCTACTACTACAGGAGGAGGCCCAACCCACGTCCACGTCTCCTGCTACCTCTTGCTACAGTGGGAGCAGGGGGGTCGGGCGGCCATCCACGCCTCCCTGGCCGCCGTGTCGAGCATCCAGTACCTCCACGAGGAGGATAAGGTCACCTCGACCCAGTAGACGAAAACCCTAGCCCCAAATCCCACTACCTCTCTCTCTCTTTCGATTCGGAAGTTCGCCCGAGAGCTACTCGTCATGGACATCGTCGTCGTCGCGGCCACCGACTCCCTTGGCGCGTGAAAAGTTGTCCAGGAGTTGCACCATGGACGTCTCCTTCGGCTACTTCTACCGGTTCGAGCGGGGAAGCACTGCATCGCCGGGATCGACGCGTCTTCCTCGCCTACAGGCGCCGCTGCCCAGCGCCCGATCTACCTCACTGAAGCTCCTCCGCCCTGCCGGATGCGTCCTCGGCCTTCCCCTATGAGCTCCACCCCCATTCCCCTCGATCCCCCTCTATTCGTTGCTCTATTGCGCCGCCCAAGTTCCGGCCGATGGCCACGATCACCGCGACCACGTTACGCTCACCGCGCCCGCGCCCTACATCCTGGCCGCCAAGTGCGCGCCCTGGCCGTGCCGACACGCCCTCTGTCCGCAGCACAGGCCACTCGGCCTGCGCCCTGACCGGCGCCCGACCGTGCTCGCGCGTGGCCGCGCCCGTCCGCTGCCGCGCTACTGCTTCCGGCCGCCGCTGCCGCTGCTTTGTTTTAGCTGCTGTCGCTGCCTTGTTCTGTTACTTGCAGCGGGGCTGCTCTGCTTGCCACTGCGTGCATTCCTGCTTGCTGCGGCCTACTGCGTTGCTGCTTGCCTCGCGCCCATGGCTGCTACTGCCGCCGGCTGCTGTTGTTGGAGCTGGCCATGGCGCTGTGTGTGTGGCCGTGAGATGTGCGTGTGTGTGCTATGTGTGTGTGCGTGAGTGTGTGTTATGTGTGTGTGGCCGTGAGATGTGCATGTGTGTGTGTGTGCTATGTGTGTGTGCGTGAGTGTGTGTTCTGTGTGTGTGTGGCCGGCTCAAATAGTAGACTAGTTTAGGGACTAATTTAGTTAGTTAGTGTAATTAGTAGTACTAGTTGATTAGTCCATTAGTAGATGACATGTGGACCCCCTGATAGTTTACAGAAAAACAAATTTTAAGAAAAGCCTAAGTCAATGACATGTGGCCCCTACACTGTTCATATGTTGACTTGTCAATATTTGACTGGGTCAACCCAACCCCACTGACACCACTGGCATACACTATGGCTAGAATAGCACTAGGTGACAAAAGTATTTTGCTGTTTTATTTTCAAATTAAAAGAATTCTGTAAACTCGGAAAATCAATGAAAACTTTGCAAATTAATATAAAATAAATCGTACCTCGAATGAAAATACTTTATACATGAAAGTTGCTCA
This sequence comes from Triticum aestivum, assembly GCF_018294505.1. Classification (NCBI taxonomy): domain Eukaryota; kingdom Viridiplantae; phylum Streptophyta; class Magnoliopsida; order Poales; family Poaceae; genus Triticum; species Triticum aestivum. The sequence continues at coordinate 44,770,215 of NC_057803.1, forward strand.
GAACGACGAGACGATCTCGAATACGCAGTCCGTTCGTCCGTCACACGTCCCTAGCATAGCATACACGCGACTTTCCCCCTCCGAATCATCTGTTCGAAAACGCGAAACACCGGGGATATTTTCCCGGATGTTTCCCCCCTTCACCGGTATCACCTCATACCGCGTTAGGTCACCTCTAGCACCGCGTATTGCCATGTTATGCTCTATGATGCTTTGATTGCTCTATTATTTATTGTGTTCCCCTCCATTACTTCTTTCTGGTAGACCCCGAGACCGCTGTCAGTACCCCTGTGATCGACTACATCGACGACGAACCCTTCTTGCCAGAGCAACCAGGCAAGCCCACCCCCTTGATCACCAGATATCGCCTACTCTACTCTCTATACTGCTTGCATTAGAGTAGTGTAGCATGTTACTGCTTCCAGTTAATCCTATCCTGATGCATAGCCTGTCCTTGCTACTACTGTTGTTACCTTTACCTGCAATCCTAATGCTTAGTATAGGATGCTAGTTTACCATCGGTGGCCCTACATTCTTGTCTGTCTGCCATGCTATACTATCGGGCCGTGATCACTTGGGAGGTGGTCACGGGTATATACTTATACATAATATATGATACTTGTGGTGATTAAAGTCGGGTCGGCTCGTAGGAGTACCCGCGAGTGATTCCGATGTTAGGGGCTGAAGGGGCAGGTGGCTCCATCCCGGTAGAGGTGGGCCTGAGTTCCTGCAGGCCCCTGACTGTTACTTTGTGGCGGAGCGACAGGGCAGGTTGAGACCACCTAGGAGAGAGGTGGGCCTGGCCCTGGTCGGCGTCCGTGGTTATTTCAGAATAACACGCTTAACGAGATCTTGGTATTTGATCTGAGTCTGGCTACTGGCCTATACGCACTAACCATCTACGCGGGGACAGTTACGGTCACTCGACGTCGTGGTATTAGCCGAAGCCTTCATGATGTCAGCGATGAGCGACGCGCGCCGGGTTGGACCACGTAACGCAACTTCCTTTGTAATGGAGGTTGCTAGGTCTGCTCACCGGCCGCGTACGCAACGTGCAGGTGTGCAATGGGCGATGGGCCCAGACCCCTGCGCCATAGGATTTAGACCGGCGTGCTGACCTCTCTGTTGTGCCTAGGTAGGGCTGCGACGTGTTGATCTTCCGAGGCCGGGCATGACCTAGGAAAGTGTGTCCGGCCAAATGGGATCGAGCGTGTTGGGTTATGTGGTGCACCCCTGTAGGGAAGTTAATCTATTCGAATAGCCGTGATCTTCGGTAACAGGACGACTTGGAGTTGTACCTTGACCTTATGACAACTAGAACTGGATACTTAATAAAACACACCCTTCCAAGTGCCAGATACAACCTGTGATCGCTCTCTCACAGGGCGACAAGGGGAGAATCATCAGTTAGGATTATGCTACACGATGCTACTTGATGAACTTACCATCTACTCTCTTCTTCTGCTGCAAGATGGAGGTTACCAGAAGCGCAGTCTTCGAAAGGACCGGCTATCCCCCTTTTATTCCGACATTCTGCAGTTTAGTCCACATATGATACCCTTATTCCATTTGATACCAATGCATACATATGTAGTGTAGCTCCTTACTTGCGAGTCCTTTGGATGAGTACTCACGGTTGCTTTGCTCTCTCTTTTCCCCCTTCCTACACCCGATTGTTGCGACCAGACGTTGGAGCCCAGGAGCCAGACGCCACCGTCGATGACGACTACTACTACTCGGGAGGTGCCTACTACTACGTGCAGCCCGCTGACGACGACCAGGAGTAGTTTAGGAGGATCCCAGGCAGGAGGCCTGCGCCTCTTTCGACCTGCATCCCAGTTTGTGCTAGCCTTCTTAAGGCAAACTTGTTTAACTTATGTCTATAGTCAGATATTGTTGCTTCCGCTGACTCGTCTATGATCGAGCTCTTGTATTCGAGCCTTCGAGGCCCCTGGCTTGTAATATGATGCTTGTATGACTATTTATTGTAGAGTTGTGTTGTGATAACTTCCTGTGAGTCCCTGATCTTGATCGTACACGTTTGCGTGTATGATTAGTGTACGATCTAATCGGGGCCGTCGCGAGCGCTATAAAGGGTGTAGTGTCAGCAGATGGAGACAGTAAACGTAGCTCTGGAGTTGATGACCTCGCTCGCAATGAACCACCATCCCAGGTGCTTGCTTTAACTCCATGGTGTCATATGTGGTTGCATGTTCCATATGGTGTCTAGCTTGTATTCAAAAGGCCGTAGTCGGTCTTTATTAAGATAAGGAAAGATATTTTTTACATGAACCACCATCCCGTGAGCACCAGAAGACAAATAGCTAGTCAGGGCACTGGCCGAGCCAGTGACAAGCCCAGCAAAGACAGGCATCACCTGGAAGCCAACTAAAAAGCCGCGATGGTGGCGAAGCAGCCCGCCTCCCACCAGGCTCTCAGGTCCTAGATGATCATGCTCACCACTCCAGCCGGATGTCTAGCTTGTATTGCTTCCAATTTGGTTAAATTGCATTTGCTTAGCTTACACATTATACCTTTGAATATGACATGTCTTTCTGTTTTTGGTACATACTAGTACATCTTTGTATTAACCATGTTCTTACATAAAACTAATTTTTCTTGTGTATCCCTCATCAATCACTTATGATGAGGCAGTCGGGCAAGTGGACTGCTCATTTAAAGAATGCAACGTCAGCCTCCCGACATGATTCTCAAGAAACAGCAAGGCTAGATGAAGATAGTGAACGTAGCTCTGTAGTTGATTACCGCATTTCCCCTACACTAGCATCGCAGGTGCTTGCTCTAACTTGGCAGCGTGATATGTGGTTGCATGTTGCATATGGTGTCTAGATTGTAAATCTTCCAATCTGGTTAAACTGCATATGGCATTCTGCTTTACTTATACATTATACATGTTAATATGACATGCCTTCTTGTATTTAGTATATAGTACATCTGTCTATTAAGCATGTCCTTACATAAAACTATTATTTTTTTGTATCCCGCATCAATCAATATGACGAGACACCTTTAGTATATGCAGTGCGATATTAGTTGCATCTTTCATATGATTTATAGCATGCGCTGCTTCTAATTTGTTGAAATTCCATTTATGATGGGACGCTTTTAACTTGGCAGAGTCATATTGGTTGCATCTTTCATGTGGTGTCTAGCTTGCATTGCTTCTTATTTGTTGGAATGGTTTCTGCTTAGTTTACACAAACAGTTGTGAACATGCCATGCCGTCCTGTTTTTCTTACATATTCCATCCTGGTATCATGTGTTTGCCTTACATCAAAGTAGTGATTGTCAGTATCATGCATGAATGAGTTCTGAAGAGAGAATTTTATTGTTTTTTCTTGTCGGTCTTACCTGACAATTCAAAATCAATAAAGCGGAAGGAAGTTAGCAAGGCAGCAGATAAAGGTGCTCCTTCCAAATGGAGGGCCTCTATAGTTTCTACTCCTCCATCCCCCCAAGATGATTTCCAAGACAACACATGCATAGACACTCAACGTAGTTGTGTTTATGATGAGCATGTCTCCCCTAGTGCACCATCACTGGTGCTCCCTCTAACTTCGCACTGTTATATGTTGCATGTTATGTGTGATTTCTAGCTTGTATTGCTTCTAATTTTGTTGAATTCCATCTGCTTACTTTACACATTATACTTGAATAAGACATGTGTTCCTGTTTCTAGAACATACAATATCGTCTATCACACCATGTTCTTACATCAAATTACTATTGTTGTGTAACCTGCAACAATCACTTATCATAAGACACATTTGACTTTGGAGTGTGATATAGGTTACATTTCGCATTCTTTTCTAGCTTGTACTACTAATTTGTTGAAATGGCACTTATGACGAGACAATTTTAACTTGGTAGAGTGATATTCATTGCATCTTTCATATGGTGTCTAGCTTTCATTGCTTCTAATTTGTTGAAATGCCTTCTCCTTAGTTTACACATCATAAGCTGTGAATATGCAATGGCACTAATGACGAGAGACCTCTAACTTGGTAGTGTGATGTTGTTTGCATCTTGCATATGATTTATTTCTTGTACTGCTTCATATTTGTTTAAATGCCATTTATGATGAGACACTGTTAACTTGGCAGAGCGATATTTGCAGCATCTTTCATATGGTGTCTACCTTCCATTGCATTGCTTCTAATTTAGTGAAATGTCTTGTGCTTAGTTTACACATCATAGTTCTGGTTATCTCTTCCGTCCTATTTTTCGTACATATTACATCCTCCTATCATGTGGTTGTCTAACATCAAAGTTCAGTTTGTCCATACCACACATCAATTTGTTCTGAAGAACTAAATTGTTATTTGTTTTTCTTGTCGGCTTGACTTAACATGGCACAGAGAAAGAGGAAGAAACACAAAATGGCAGGGAACGGGAATCGGAAGAATCCTGCAGATTCTGCTAGTACTGATGGTGCAATAGAACGTCAAAGTCCAGCGGAAAATTCTACAAACAGGGTATCCCATGCTACACGAGCTGCAGAAAAAGCCAAACAGAAACAAATAGCTGCCACCAAACAAGCAGAGACATCCCTAGTTCTTGCAACACCTTCCCAACACCTTCCCAAGCAGAGACACCAGTTGCACGAGTTACTCGTGCGTCAACTGAGCTAGCAGCACGTTCCCAAGCTCCCTTGCCACCTGACACTACTTCCCAAGTACTCTTGACACAAGACGAGTTGGCAAGATCAGATGAACCTTATGAGCTTCAACAGCAAGAAGAGTTACTGGAGTCAAGTTACAGTTGCATGCTTCTTTATATGTAGTCTCACAGTTTGATATACACTAACACTTCCTATGTTCGTTGTTGGACTAGCACCTAGGCGCAAGAGGAAACAAACATCAGGGATAATGCTCGATAGGTTAACTAAATCTAGAGGAGGAAGAATGGAGATCCGTTTTGAGGCAGGTTTAAAAAGGCCACGTGATGCTACAGAGTGAGCCAAGTTAGTATCAGAGGCAGCGGTTGCCGTTAGGTGTCATGTACGTATCCTCCCAACATGGATTCAATACAGGAATGACAAAGACGAAACCCAGTTCAACACCTTCCTCGACCATTTATCTGTAAGTATGGTTATGTATGGAAACTAGTAATATCATCTTGCTCTGTCCCATACTTTCTAGGTTGCTGATAATGAGACTCCCATAATTTTCAACAGATGAGGTTCAAGTTGGATAGCCAAGATGATGCAACCAGACAAGCTTGCACCCATGTTTTCAAGTCTGCTTTGCGACAGTATCGGTATAACTTGAGGAAAACTCACATTGAAGGCAAGGCTAACAGTGAACTTTCCCAAACATCTCAGTGGAAAATATATCAGATGAAGACTGGTGGGGCCTCGTTAAACACTGGTCTGATCCGAAGTATTAGGTACATTATATATATGTGATCAGATCACATGTTGAAGTCCTATTTACGCATGTGCCACACAAATCTATCTTCTTGTAGGTGAACTGTTCAAAGAACAAGGCCAACCGTACGAAAGTGAAATTCCAACAGACGATGGGATCTCGTAGCTATATTGCACACTACGAGGCTCTTGTAATTAGCTGTTGTTTCACTCTTTTCGCTGTACCATATTATCATATCTATATTGACTTGTTCCAAATGCAGAGGAAAGCCTGCAAGGACCAAAAAGTACCTGAACCAAATGATGTGGAAATCTTCAATGACTGTCACACCAGCAAGAAGAAGGGCATGACTACACCAGTCAAAGCCGCTGTTGTAAGTCCTTAATCCTCATGCCTTTTAACTACTACTTACTCTGACTTGTGCCTTGAACTGCATGGTTTGCAGCCAATGTCTATTACTCTTTTCAATTTTATACACAATTGTCTTAGCGTATCATTGCACCTTACAAGGTTTAAAAGAGAGGAGTGGTGTTCCTTTGATCTTGACCTGTAATCTAGTTCCGTGCTGGACTTGCCCACACAACGTTACAATTGCCTGTTTGTCTGTTCTTAGTTGTTTTGTGATATGAATGATGTCATACTATGCTTACTGTATTATAAACTTCGTCTCTTTATCCTTAGCCCTCAATACAATGTGAAGAAATAGACAATACATTAGCAATGGTACATGGTCATATGTTTGGAACCTGGTTTTATTATGTACTTTGCAATAAAATACAACTAATATTTTACATGGGTTCACCAGAATAAGTTCTGTATATAGACCCAAGCTATTTTGTTTGGTTTTGCTGCCTCCTTAATATCTTATGTTCTGGTACTACTAATGTAAAACCTCAACTTTTCAGCGAGCTATGGAAAAAATGGTGGAACCGCCACCTTCTGAAGGTGGCGAGGCAACTATAACCGCAATGTCAGCTCTTGCTGCAGTGGGTTAGTACCTGTCCACTAACAGTGCCAAAAGCATGTTCCTGCATAATGGTGGGTTGGTTGTTAAGGCAAACTCGTCCAAACTGCCTCATGATCAAGATATGCAAGCTCAAAATAATGTTGTATCTGCGCTCCAGACACAAGTCCATTCCCTAACAGAGACCCTTTGTGAAACAAGGAGAGACATTGTTCGATGTTGTCAAGATATGCATGGTTTTGAAACCAGACTATCAGACATTTGCTATGTTGTTCAGGAGCCTAGGAGAACTGAAGGCGAAGGTTATGGTGCTCCATCGGACAATACATCATGAAAACATAATAGTCAGGTCAAATGAACTGAGCTTCTGAACTTCTGGTGGTGCATTTATCTGCTAGACTGTTAACTTTTATGCCAACCTTCCTTTTGTTTTATATAGTTGTAATTTGTTTTGGTGCGATACAAAATTTGTTCTTAACATGCAGCCACCGGCTGAAGAAAACAGCAAGCCATTTTTGTATAGTGTAGGGTGTTCCCTATATTTGCACTGGTGGCGAACTTTGATGCCCACCGACTGTAGTTAACATGGGCCTCCTACGGGCCGTAGAAACAATGGGCCTTCTACGGGCCTTAGAAGGCCGTAGAAACAATGTGCCTTCTACGTGGGGTAGAAACAATGGGCCTTATACGGGGCGTAGACACAATGGGCCTTCTACGGGGCGTATCATCAATGGGCCTTCTACGGGCCGTATGATCGGTTGGCCAAACATGGGCCAATAACAGACCACATTATGGCCGTAAATGGGCTAGAGTTGAAATCTTCCGTTCATGGGCCGACCATAACAGGCCGTCGTTAATCAGCCTTATTTGATGACGCTATGAAAACGGCCCAATGTATTAACGGGCCACAAACGGGCTGACTGTAACCACGGGCTGAATTTGGCCCACAAGTAGAAAATGACAGTAACGGGCCGTAAGTAAACGAATGCTAGAAATGAGCCCAATAATAAATGGCCCCTGAGAAGGCCGAAAGATAACATGGGCTGGAAACGGCCCAACGGAATAATGGGTCGTTAATGGGTATAAAGTGATACACTGTTCATTATGGGCCAGTTTTACCACGGGCCGTTAATGGGCCCGAAGTTAAAGCGGGTTGGAATTATATTGGACGGCCCAAATGACGCTACTGGGCCTAATTCGGATAGGCCGTAAACGGGCCCTGGGTTAGCGGGCTGTAAATGGGCTATATGCGAACAGGTTGTTAACAGGCTTGCCGTGGGCCGGCCCACCACCTTTTGACCAAGTCAAACGGGTCGGCCTTTTCACAGGAATGGGCCTCTGTTGGGTCGTGCCACGTGTCGACGTATCATAGGCGCTTTGGGTCCAATGAGTGGATGACATCTGTCCCAACGGTGAGCCGACATGTGTTTCCTCCAGCCAATGATGATTTTACACGTGGAAAATCCCCATTAGTCGGTGCTGTTAACGGGTTATCGGATCCAAAACCGGACCCGATAGCTTAACAACGTTCCGTTACGGTGGATGCCACGTGTCGGTCACCCTTGACGAAAGCACTTCTGTGACGCGCAATTTATCGTCATGGAAGTGGACACTTCCGTGATGATAATTTTGGTAATGTCATGGAACACTTCTATGTCAGCACATGTATGACTATCTTGATTCTGTCATAAAATCGTCATGGATGTACATGCATGACAGAAAACATGACCTACTGTGACAAACACGTATCATCACAGAAGTGTATTTTTGTGTAGTGGGATTAGAGGGTTTGTCCTTCTTCCTCAGCTAACGCTTGAGGATGGAATTTTCCTCCTTCAATTCGCAGATCTCCTGATCATGCTCCAGTACCTTTTTTTGCATAAATCTTGCTTATTTACCTGCAAAAGGCAGTAGGGTGTAAACTGAACCTTAGGCCTCTTTGCTTTGTTAGGGAGGCTTGACTTCTTGAATTCTACATGCATGTCCCCAGGTTGAGGCAATGGGGTTTCGTCCTCATCTGAGCTCGTCTCCTCCTTCTCCCTAGGATAGTAGTCTTCCTCTTCCTCCGTGGTCCAGCCATAATGCTCCACATCCCCATAGGACTTGGGGTTTGTGACAAAATCAGCAACATAGCTCTCACCCTCAGAGTCTTGGGATGATACATTTTCAGATCTATTAGGAAAACAACAAGAGAGGAAAACAGAAGATTTCTCAGTGATACGGTGGTCAATAGGTTCGGGGGGTATATAAAGATTTTTTATCTTGGGAAACAAGCCAGTGATGTATACTACACAACCTTCCTCTTGTAGACGTTGTTGGGCCTCCAAGTGCAGAGGTTTGTAGGACAGTAGCAAATTTCCCTCAAGTGGATGACCTAAGGTTTATCAATCCGTGGGAGGCATAGGATGAAGATGGTCTCTCTCAAGCAACCCTGCAACCAAATAACAAAGAGTCTCTTGTGTCCCCAACACACCCAATACAATGGTAAATTGTATAGGTGCACTAGTTCGGCGAAGAGATAGTGATACAAGTGGTATATGGATAGTAGATAATGGTTTTTGTAATCTGAAAATATAAAAACAGCAAGGTAACTAATGATAAAAGTGAGCGTAAACGGTATTGCAATGCTAGAAAACAAGGCCTAGGGTTCATACTTTCACTAGTGCAAGTTCTCTCAACAATAATAACATTAATTGGATCACATAACTATCCCTCAACAAGCAACAAAGAGTCACTCCAAAGTCACTAATAGCGGAGAACAGATGAAAAGAGATTATGGTAGGGTACGAAACCACCTCAAAGTTATCCTTTATGATCGATCTATTCAAGAGTCCGTAGTGAAATAACATGAAGCTATTCTTTCCGTTCAATCTATCGTAGAGTTCGTACTAGAATAACACCTTAAGACACAAATCAACCAAAACCCTAATGTCACCTAGATACTCCAATGTCACCTCAAGTATCCGTGGGTATGATTATACGATATGCATCACACAATCTCAGATTCATCTATTCAACCAACACAAAGAACTTCAAAGAGTGCCCCGAAGTTTCTACCGGAGAGTCAAGACGAAAACGTGTGCCAACCCCTATGCATAGGTTCATGGGCGGAACCCGCAAGTTGATCACCAAAACATACATCAAGTGGATCAATAGAATACCCCATTGTCACCACGGGTATCCCACGCAAGACATACATCAAGTGTTCTCAAATCCTTAAAGACTCAATCCGATAAGATAACTACAAAGGGAAAACTCAATCCATTACAAGAGAGTAGAGGGGGAGAAACATCATAAGATCCAATTATAATAGCAAAGCTCACGATACATCAAGATCGTGCCACCTCAAGAACACGAGAGAGAGAGAGAGAGATCAAACACATAGCTACTGGTACATACCCTCAGCCCCGAGGGAGAGCTACTCCCTCCTCGACATGGAGAGCACCGAGATGATGAAGATGGCCACCGGAGAGGGGTTCCCCCTCCAGCAGGGTGCCGGAACGGGTCTAGATTGGTTTTCGGTGGCTACAGAGGCTTCTGGCGGCGGAACTCCTGATCTATTCTGCTCCCCGAAGTTTTTAGGGTATATGGATATATATAGGAGGAAGAAGTACATCGGTGGATCTCCGGGCTGTCCACGAGGCAGGGGGCGCGCCCCCACCCTCGTGGGCAGCCCGGGACTTGCTAGGTCTTGAGCTTGCATTGGTTTTCCCCGAAGAGGAAGGGATGATGCAGCAGAGTAGCGTAAGTATTTCCCTCAGTTTTTGAGAACCAAGGTATCAATCCGGTAGGAGGCCACGCTCAAGTCCCTCGTACCTGCACAAAACGATAGCTACTCACAAACAACGCGATTAGGGGTTGTCAATCCCTTCACGGTCACTTACGAGAGTGAGATCTGATAGATATAATATTTTTGGTATTTTTGGTATAAAGATGCAAAGTAAAAAGTAAAGGCAAAGTAAAAAAGCAAAGCAAGATTAAAGTGATGGAGATTGATATGATGAGAATAGACCCGGGGGCCATAGGTTTCACTAGTGGCTTCTCTCAAGAGCATAAGTATTCTACGGTGGGTGAACAAATTACTGTTGAGCAATTGACGGAATTGAGCATATTTATGAGAATATCTAGGCATGATCATGTATATAGGCATCACGTCCGTGACAAGTAGACCGAAACGATTCTGCATCTACTACTATTACTCCACTCATCGATCGCTATCCAGCATGCATCTAGAGTATTAAGTTAAAAACAGAGCAGTGCCTTAAGCAAGATGACATGATGTAGAGAGATAAATTCATGCAATATGAAATAAACCCCATCTTGTTATCCTCGATGGCAACGATACAATACGTGCCTTGCTGCCCCTTCTATCACTGGGAAAGGACACCGCAAGATCGAACCCAAAGCTAAGCACTTCTCCCATGGCAAGAACTACCAATCTAGTTGGCCAAACCAAACGGATAATTTGAAGAGACTTGCAAAGATAACCAATCATACATAAAAGAATTCAGAGAAGATTCAAATATTATTCATAGATAGACTTGATCATAAACCCACAATTCATCGGTCTCAACAAACACATCACAAAAAGAAGATTACATCGAATAGATCTCCACAAGAGAGGGGGGGAACTTTGTATTGAGATCCAAAAAGAGAGAAGAAGCCATCTAGCTACTAACTATGGACCCGAAGGTCTGAGGTAAACTACTCACACTTCATCAGAGGGGATAGGATGATGTAGAAGCCCTCCATGATGACAGACCTCTCCGGCGGAGCTCCGGAATAGGCCCAGATGGGATCTCGGGATACAGAAAGTTGCGGTGGTGGAATAGTTTTGGCTCCGTTTTGATGTTTGGGGTCGTAGGTAATATAGGAGAAGGAGTAGCGTGGGCACAGGGGCCCAGAGCAGGGGCGCCCCACCTCGGACCTCCTCTTTCTTGAGTAGGGCGTCTCTGGATCACGTTCGTGAGAAACCACGTTTCCGAAGTTATTCCGTTGGATCGTTGATTTCTGTTTCTCCAAAACAAAATAGTAAACGGCATTCTGGTTGGGATGGGTAATAGGTTAGTCCAAAATAATATAAATGGAATAAAGCCCAAGTCCAAAACAGTAGATAATATAGCATGGAGCAATCAAAAAAATTATAAGATACGTTGAGAGACGTATCAGGCATCCCCGAAGCTTAATTCCTGCTCATCCTCAAGTAGGTAAATGAATAAAAAGAGAATTTTTGATGCGGAGTGCTACTTGGCATAATTTCAATGCAAATCTTCTTAATTGTGATATGAATATTCAGATTAGAAAGATTCAAGACAAAAGTTTATATTGACATAAAAATAATAATACTTCAAGCATACTAACAAAGCAATTATGTCTTCTCAAAATAACATGGCCAAAGAAAGTTATCCCTACAAAATCATATAGTCTGGCTATGCTCCATCTTCACCACACAAAGTATTTCAATCATGCACAACCCCGATGACAAGCCAAGCAATTGTTTCATACTCTAACTTTTTCAAAACTTTTTCAATCTTCACGCAATACATGAGCGTGAGCCATGGATATAGCACTATAGGTGGAATAGAATGGTGGTTGTGGAGAAGACAAAAAGGAGGGGAAGATAGTCTCACATCAACTAGGCGTATCAACGGGCTATGGAGATGCCCATCAATAGATATCAATGTGAGTGAGTAGGGATTGTCATGCAATGGATGCATTAGAGCTATAAATGTATGAAAGCTCAAAAAGAAACAAAGTGGGTGTGCATCCAACTTGCTTGCTCATGAAGACCTAGGGCAATTTGAGGAAGCCCATCATTGGAATATACAAGCCAAGTTCTATAATGTAAAATTCCCACTAGTATATGAAAGTGATAACATGAGAGACTCTCTACTATGAAGATCATGGTGCTACTTTGAAGCACAAGTGTGGTAAAAGGATAGTAGCATTGCCCCTTTTTATTTATTTTCTTTTTTGGGCCTTCTTTTTTTTCTTTGGCCTTTATTTTATTTTATTGGGACAATGCTCTATTAAATGATGATCATCACACTTTTATTTATTTACAACTCAATGATTACAACTCGATTCTAAAACAAAGTATGACTCTATATGGATGCCTCCGGCGGTGTACCGGGATATGCAATGAATCAAGAGTGACAAGTATGAAAAATTATGAACGGTGGCTGTGCCACAAATACTATGTCAACTACATAATCATGCTAAGCAATATGACAATGATGAGTGTGTCATGATGATCTAGATGGTGGAAAGTTGCATGGCAATATATCTCGGAATGGCTATGGAAATGCCATAATAGGTAGGTATGGTGGCTGTTTTGAAGAAGGTATATGGTAGGTGTATGATACCGGCGAAAGGTGCGCGGTATTAGAGAGGCTAGCAAAGGCGGAAGGGTGAGAGTGCGTATAATCCATGGACTCAACATTAGTCATAAAGAACTCATATACTTATTGCAAAAATCTAGAAGTTATCAAAGCAAAGTATTACACGCATGCTCCTAGGGGGATAGATTGGTAGGAAAAGACCATCGCTCGTCCCCGACCGCCACTCATAAGGAAGACAATCAATAAATAAATCATGCTCCGACTTCATCACATAACGGTTCACCATACGTGCATGTTACGGGAATCACAAACTTTAACACAAGTATTCTTTAAATTCACAATTACTCAACTAGCATGACTTTAATATTATCACCTCCATATCTCAAAACAATTATCATGCTTCAATCTTTTCTTAGTATTCAACACACTCAAAAGAAAGTTTCACAAATCTTGAATACCAAGCATATTATTATTAAGCAAATTACCATGCTATTAAGACTCCCAAAATAATTTAAGTGAAGCATGAGAGATCAATAGTTTCTTCAAGACAAATCCACCACCGTGCTCTAAAAGATCTAAGTGAAGCACATAGAGCAAAACTACTTAGCTCAAAAGATATAAGTGAAGCACATAGAGCAAAACTTACTTAGCTCAAAAGATACAAGTGAAGCACATAGAGTATTCTATCAAATTAAAAAGTAAAGGCAAAGTAAAAACAAAGCAAGATTAAAGTGATGGAGATTGATATGATGAGAATAGACCCCGGGGCCATAGGTTTCACTAGTGGCTTCTCTCAAGAGCATAAGTATTCTACGGTGGGTGAACAAATTACTGTTGAGCAATTGACAGAATTGAGCATTGTTATGAGAATATATAGGCATGATCATGTATATAGGCATCACGTCCGTGACTAGTAGACCGAAACGATTCTGCATCTACTACTATTACTCCACTCATCGACCGCTATCCAGCATGCATCTAGAGTATTAAGTTAAAAACAGAGCAATGCCTTAAGCAAGATGACATGATGTAGAGAGATAAATTCATGAAATATGAAATAAACCCCATCTTGTTATCCTCGATGGCAACGATACAATACGTGCCTTGCTGCCCCTTCTATCACTGGGAAAGGACACTCGCAAGATCGAACCCAAAGCTAAGCACTTCTCCCATGGCAAGAACTACCAATCTAGTTGGCCAAACCAAACGGATAATTCGAAGAGACTTGCAAAGATAACCAATCATACATAAAAGAATTCAGAGAAGATTCAAATATTATTCATAGATAGACTTGATCATAAACCCACAATTCATCTGTCTCAACAAACACATCGCAAAAAGAAGATTACATCGAATAGATCTCCACAAGAGAGGGGGAGAACTTTGTATTGAGATCCAAAAAGAGAGAAGAAGCCATCTAGCTACTAACTATGGACCCGAAGGTCTGAGGTAAACTACTCACACTTCATCGGAGGGGCTAGGATGATGTAGAAGCCCTCCCTGATGACAGCCCTCTCCGGCGGAGCTCCGGAACAGGCCTCAAGATGGGATCTCGTGGATACAGAAAGTTGCGACGGTGGAATTAGGTTTTTGGCTCCTGTTCTGATCGTTTGGGGGTACGTAGGTATATATAGGAGGAAGGAGTACGTCGGTGGAGCACCGAGGGGCCTACGAGGCAGGGGGCGCGCCCTAGGGGGGCGCCCCCACCCTCGTGACCTCCTCTTTGACTCCTTGGAGTAGGGTCCAAGTCTCCTGGATCACGTTCCGTGAGAAAATCACGTTCCCGAAGGTTTTATTCCGTTTGGACTCCGTTTGATATTCTATTTCTCCGAAACACTAAAATAGGCAAGAAACAGCAATTCTGGGCTGGGCCTCCGGTTAATAAGTTAGTCCCAAAAATAATATAAAAGTGGAAAATAAAGCCCAATATAGTCCAAAACAGTAGATAATATAGCATGGAGCAATCAAAAATTATAGATACGTTGGAGACGTATCAGGACTCTCCTGGTCCATCTCCGATATTCCGTGGGCTTCTTCTGGTCCAAAAATAAGTTCCGTGAAGTTTCAGGTCAATTGGACCCCGTTTGATTTTCCTTTTCTGTGATACTCTAAAAACAAGGAAAAACCAAAAACTGGCACTGGGCTCTGGGTTAATAGGTTAGTCCCAAAAATAATATAAAAGTGCATAATAAAGCCCATAAACATCCAAAACAGATAATATAATAGCATGGAACAATCAAAAATTACAAATACGTTGGAGACGTATCAGCCAGCTGTAGAAAAACGGAGTCCGGAAGGTACCCGAGGTGGGCACAACCCACCTGGGCACGTCTTGTGCCCACCAGGGTATTCTTCCTGGTAGTTCCTTATTTTCCTAAATTTTGTTATTTTCCAAAACTGACAGCAAATATTTTTGCGGATTTTTCGGAGTCCGTTTACTTACGGTATCACATACCTCCTCTTTTTCACGATTCTGAATCGTTCCAGAAGATCTCTTTTATGTGTTCTTCCGGTGTCATAGTTTGGATAATATTACTTTCAACATTAATGGGCGTACCTAAGATATAATGTTTTATTCGTTGCCCATTAACAACTTTCGGGTTAGTACCTTCGGCATTATTTATTTTGATAGCTCCAGACCGATAAACCTCCTCAATAACATAGGGTCCTTCCCATTTGGAGAGGAGTTTTCCTGCAAAGAATCCGAAACGAGAGTTGTGCAAAAGAACATATTCTCTGCTACCTCTTGAGCATGCGTTGGTTTTCCCTTGAAGAGGAAAGGGTGATGCAGCAAAGTAGCGTAAGTATTTCCCTCAGTTTTTGAGAACCAAGGTATCAATCCAGTAGGAGACTACACGCAAGTCGCCTAGTACCTGCACAAACAAACAAGAACATCACAACCGACGCGATAAAGGGGTTGTCAATCCCTTCACGGTCACTTACGAAAGTGAGATCTGATAAAGATAATAAGATAAATATTATGGGTATTTTTGTTGTATAGATTGGAAAATAAAGATTGCAAAATAAACGGTAATCCAGAGTTGTAGATCGAAAAGTTATATGATGTAAAGTAGACCCGGGGGGCATAGGTTTTACTATTGGCTTCTCTCAAGGTAGCATAAATTACGATGGGTGAACAAATTACTGCCGAGCAATTGATAGAAAAGTGCATATTTTTGAGAATACCTAGGCATGATCATGAACATAGGCATCACGTCCGTGTCAAGTAGACCGAAACGATTCTGCATCTACTACTATTACTCCACACATCGACCGCTATCCAACATGCATCTAGAATATTAAGTTCATAAGAACAGAGTAACGCATTAGGCAAGCTGACATGATGTAGAGGGATAAATTCAAGCAATATGATATAAACCCCATCTTTTTATCCTCTATGGCAACAATACAATACGTGTCGGTTCCCTTTCTGTCACTGGGATCGAGCACCGCAAGATTGAACCCAAAGCTAAGAACTTCTCCCATTGCAAGAAAGATCAATCTAGTAGGCCAAACCAAACTGATAATTCGAAGAGACTTGCAAAGATATCAAATCATGCATATAAGAATTCAGAGAAGGATCAAATATTGTTCATAGATAATGTTGATCATAAACCCACAATTCATCGGATCTCGACAAACACACCGTAAAAAGAATTACATCGAATAGATCCCCAAGAATACCAAGGAGAACTTTGTATTGATATCCAAAGAGAGAGAAGAAGCCATCTAGATAATAACTATGGACCCGAAGGTCTATGATAAACTACTCACACATCATTGGAGAGGCTATGGTGTTGATGTAGAAGCCCTCGTGATCGAATCCCCCTCCGGCAGATCGCCGGAAAAGGTCCCCAGATGGGATCTCACGGGTACAGAAGGTTGCGGCGGTGAAAAAGTGGTTTCGTGGCTCTCGCGGATGTTTTCAGGGTATAAGAGTATATATAGGCGAAAGAAGTAGGTCGGTGGAGCTACGAAGGCCCCACGAGGGTGGGGGGCGCGCCTACCCCCTGGGTGCTGCGCCCTACCTCATGGCCGCCTCGTTGCTTCCTTGACCTCCACTCCAAGTCTCCTGTATTGCGTTTGTTCCAAAAAAGATCCTCGCGAAGGTTTCGTTCCGTTTAAATTCCGTTTGATATTCCTTTTCTGTGAAATACTGAAATAGACAAAAAAACAGCAATTTGCACTGGGCCTTCGGTTAATAGGTTAGTCCCAAAAATAATATAAAAGTGCATAATAAAGCCTATTAAACATTTAAAATAGGTAATATAATAGCATGGAATAATAAAAAAATTATAGATACGTTAGAGACGTATCAAGCATCCCCAAGCTTAATTCCTGCTCGTCCTCGAGTAGGTAAATGATAAAAACGGAATTTTTGATGTGGAATGCTACCTAACATAATTTTCAATGTAATTCTCTTTATTGCGGCATGAATGTTTAGATCCAAAAGATTCTAGAAAAAGGTTTAATATTGATATAAAAATAATAATACTTCAAGCATGCTAACCAAGCAATTATGTCTTATCAAAATAACATAGCCAATGAGAGCTTATCCCTACAAAATCATATAGTTTGGCCATGTTTCATTTTTGTCACACAAAATGCTCCCATAATGCACAACCCCGATGACAAGCCAATAAATTGTTTCATACTTAGCCTTTTCAAACTCTTTCAACTTTCACTCAATATATGAGCGCGGGCCATGGACATAGCACTATGGGTGAAATAGAATATGATGATGGAGGTTGTGTGAGAAGACAAAAAAGAAAAAGTCTCACATTGACGCGGCTAATCAACGGGCTATGGAAATGCCCATCAATTGATGTCAATACAACGAGTAGGGATTGCCATACAACGGATGCACTAGAGCTATAAATACATTAAAGCTTAACAAAAAAACTAAGTGTGTATGCATGCAAATTGCTTGCTCACGAAGACCTAGCTCCCTCAACACTTGAGCAGCCGCACCTGAGAGAAGATGCACTCAAGATTACTGATATTATACTTTATTTTTAGACATATATTAGGAAATAGTCGTGTTTTTGCTCTCTATGCAGTGCTAAGCTATAGCGATTTTTTAATATGTTTCATGTCACGTTTACTAGTAATCTCTAAAAAAAGTTGACTTTTTTTAATGCTCTGCTGGGAGCGAACCACCACCTCCCGCTTATGGGCCGCGGCCCATGGGGCGCCATAACCGCCTCCATCCAAGTCGGGGCGCACAGCCCGGCCCGATCCCGACGCGAAGGCCTGCCGCAAGAAGGAAGGGGGAGACCGACGCGAAGAGGAGAGGAGAAAAAAGATCTCAATTGATCGCCTCCGCCGCTACACATCCACGCCGTCGAGAAGCACTTCGGCACCGCCGCGGCCGGTAGCGAAGACTTCAGCGGCCTCCTCTCCGCCGATACCGACGACCTGATCGCCCTCGAGTTCCCAACCTGTCTGCCCTAGAGAACCGGCGCCGCCGCGGCCGGCAGCGACGACTTCGGCGGCCTCTTCTCCGCCGACACCGCCGACCAACTCGCCCTCGAGTTCCCCACCTGCAACCACGTGCGTGAGCCATCCCCTCCCTCAATCCCCTTCTCTCTCCGCCGGCCTCTGATCCGTTTGCGCCCCGTTTTCGTTTCCCGGTGGCAGTTCGATGGGTTCCAGAAGGCGACCAAGGAGATGGTGAGCAACAAGAATGGGACGAACACGCTCTCCTTCATCTTCGACAAGGCTTCATCGTCGCCGCCGACTCCCGGGCCAGCATGGGCGGGTACACATGTGAGTCCCCTGTCCCTTGGCCTCGCATTCGTGCTAGGGTTTGGTGCTGCGGGGATTCGATTTGCTGGCGTGGACGCGTGATTTAGGGTCGGGATGTTTATAGATGTCCTAGCGAAATCTGGCTCCTTTGTCCGTTGATTATCTCTGGGAGGACAATTTGGTGGTCAGGGGTGTGTTTCTTTACTCTTGCGTACCAGGGCTGTACATTTTCATATCTAGTAATTCAGGGCAGTGATTCATACATCTATGAAATCTCAAACCAACTTGATTTGGGTGTGAAGAACTTCTGCTTAGGTTCTAGTGTACAACAGAGAAAAACATATCGCAACCTCACAATAGCTGAGCCACCAATTGCAGTGCCATAACCTCACACCAGTTGTGGTGACCGTGCTTGGATGTGGCGGTTCATTTGGATTACGCGGTGAATACAAAGATACTTATTGAGTTTGGATGCTAATTATCTGTAGGAACTGAGAAGGGAGGTAATCTGTAGTGGGATTGTTAATGATAGAGAGTTGTGAATTGATGTGATACTGATATCACACACACAAAAAAGATAGTTTTGCTAATACTTACTATTGAATTCAAGTCTGCTTATCTGTAGGTCCAACATTTGTGCATATTGATTTGTGTCTTTGTGGTTTGGAGTAAGCCAATAGAAAGCTGCTGTTATTGTATAAAATGTCTATTTTTCCACAAGTGCTGATCCTTCTGTAAAATTGCCCTTGCATGTTTGTTAGTCGTTGTAGAAGGCTTTTGCTTGATGCATGTTTGTGGTTTGTAGAAGGCTTTTGTAGAAGGCTTCTGTAAAATTCCCGCGTTGCTATCTGAACTGTGTGCTACCACAAGTGAAATCCACCTCGAATTACCTATTTTTGGATCGCATTGATGCACAATGGCTATAGACACAATCCAGTCTTCTACTGACGAAATATCGAAACAATGTTAGTAACTCTGTTAATGTTAAATACGCATAAGCAAAATATCTATCAAAACATCAATGACAACATGCCTGCAACATTCTTGAATTTGCATTACTAAGTACTCCCTCCATCCCAAAATAAGTGTCACTAACTTTGTACTAAATCAGCGGCACTTACTTTGGGACGAAGGGAGTATATACAGAACTGAAGTTTAACCAAGAACATTACATCATTGCATTTCTTTACAGAATTAGCCCACAGTTGTGATTACAATGCTAATTTTTAGTGTTAGATTCATCCGTATCTAGATAAATTTAAGACAAACTTTTTGGGATGGACGTAATAGAACTGAAGGTGCCGACACTAAATTTCTCCCAAGATTTCTGAAGAAAGCAAAAATAAGAAAATATTTGCCCTAAGATTTCTCCAAGAAATGCATACCAGGAGCAAAATTAATATATTGATGTAGATGACATTAATCTTCATGTAAGGTGGATCAACTGCCATACAGGAGGGTCCAGGTACATGCTCATAAAGTTGGTTGATGTTGCGGTGGCTAATCTAGCCTTATTTCTTGCCGCTGGTTTCTATGAACAAGAAACCAACAAAACTAAAGTTTACTTTAATATAAAGTTTTAGCCGCAGCTAGAAAAGAGCCGCCAAGCTCTTGTACATTTAGTCGATGGACTTTAAAGAAAAATCATGGATAAATGAAGAAGCTAGATCTGGCCATATAGTGCAAGAAACAATTAGTGAGCGAGACAAATGCTTAGTGATGAGAAAAGAATATGTTAACACCTGGAAGCCTTAACAAATCTACTCTTACACCCTTTCGGCGGCCGTGGACCATGAGAACTCCAAGAACCTCTCTTGAACCCATGGCTCACGTACAACTGGAGTAGCTGCTGCACTCGGAGACCTGCTGCGGTGCCACTATTCGATGCCGCTAGGAAGCAGGTATAGATGAAGGTCGTACATGACATAGAAGATGGTGAGCTACATCTTGCATGTACAAATGAGGGCGACCTAGGCTTGTGTTCGACAAATGTTATGCGAGGCGGCGACGACTGAACGCGATAGTAACCCTATCTGGTGGCGCTCACTCTTCATGAGAGAGGAAGAATAAATCAGATTGGGTCGAGCGAGTCGATGAGGCAGGGAAGAGAACGGGCGGGTCCACTCGTCGGCCATAATTTGGTTGAGAGCGGAGGAAGCGACACACGAACATGCGAATCGATTTACCACGGCCTACCAGCACAACCGCACTCTCCTTTGATAGTAAAAGACAGTTAGCATAACAATAGTTTCTTCCTTTAGAGATTTGATGGAACTATGAGTGGCCCTTTGACATATTTTAGTGTCGTTAAGCTGTACTTAGGTCTATGCTTAACAATACTTCTCTTTTTCTAGGGTTCGGTCTTGGTACTATGTTGATAAGCGAGGGTGCAAGGCTCAAGGGAAGCCGGTTCTCTAACTCTTTGTATGCTTATTGTATGCTCATGGTATCTTGGATGAGGGGTATGTTCTTTTATACCTCTATATGTTGCTTTGCTCACTGTTCATATTATCTTGAAGTTGCATCCCATATGTTTGTGTTTTACATTTCAGTTACAAATTCAACGTGTCAGTTGCAGTTGAGGAAGTTGAGGAAGCTGCTGAGTTAGCATGGCGGGCGCGGGCTTTTATCACGCAACCTTTCGTGATGGAGCCAGTGGTTGTATTCATATTGGTATGCATTCTATTTCCTAGTATCTATCCTAATATTTGTTTTGTTCACTCGATAAGCATGATACAACATGCATGCATATTTGTTAAACACTTTATCATTATATCTTCCTTTTGAAATCGCAAACATAATTGTTTATTGAGTTGAAAGTACTTTCATAAGTTTTTGACAAAGTTCAAAAAATTATTGTATTCTCCATCATGTAATGCACACCCCAAGGTTGGGAACTAGAGATTACCGTCTAGACGGTGGTTATAAATTAAACCAAACCCTTCTATTTACAAATGTACAATGTTGGTCTAGACATCTAGTGAGACCTACCTAGGATTTCTAAAACAATATAATATAATGGTTACATGTAAATTACATGCGTAGATTTATTCCTTTTTTCATATGACTTACATGTTAATAGATTCTAAAAATATGGTGTGAAGTATAAAAAATTATGGTCAATGCTATGTCTAGTGTTTGTGTCAAATTATTATTTGGAAGTCGGGGTTAAAGTTTATTGAGAAAAGAAGATTATCATTTGGGCTTGATAGAGTATGACTATATCCCATGGGGTCATGTTATGCAAACGTGGCCCACTTTGGAGAAGAATACACAACCATTTTGGTAGTGAGCCTAACTCATCTCAACAATTCTGTTTGGGCCTCGTTAGACTATTTCTCTTATTCACTTCACGATTTGAGAGAGGGAATGCCACTTGAGAGGATGAAGGCTCTTGCGACATCGTGCGAGAGGCATTAGCGCTAGCGAGTTTGCCACCATCTGAGCCACGACGACAATGTCGTAGAGCATATACTGGAGGGTAGAGCTGGATGGTGGCGTGCCGAAGTTGCAGGAGGAGGTGCACTTGTACGAGCACTGCAATATGTTTCTTCTTCCAAGCAATCAGAGAACCATTAGAAATGCATGGTAAGCAAAAAGTGAACGACGATCCAAGGGATCACTAGCCCACATAGCATCTCAATATGCCTGGGAGCTGTAATGAACGTGAACGGGGAAATAATATACAGCGAGGATCGTGTCATGAAGCTATCAAAAACCACGAAGACATAAAAAACACGAAGAAGATGACTATAGTGAACCGAGGTGGGGGCAGAGACGAACTGACTCAAAATATGGACATGATAGGAGATATCCTGGCGAGTGATAGCCAGAAGACTCCCAACAAGATGACGATAACGTGTCGGAGCTGACAAAGGGTCACCATCAGTAGCACGAAGGTGAACATCGAGCTACATGGGAGTCAACGGTGCGCTCATCAGTAAGAGCAACACGAGCAAGAAGATCCTGGATTACTTCTCTTGACCAAGAGACCTTAATCCTAAGAAAGTAGCAAAGTGGGCTAAGATCAGATATAAGAAAGTGCTCACTAAGACATGCCTTCACAAAGGTAATATACTCGGTGTCTTTGCCAGTGGTGATCATGAGCACTCGCTGAAACCAACGGCAGCCACCGTAGAGGAAAACACTCACACCAGTCTTGAGGGCTTGCTTCAGGCCATGCAGAGCGACTAAGACGATAAAGCATGTCATAAGGAACAAAATACCTAGGTGGTGGCTGCATGTAAACCTCCTCACGTAACTCACCATTAAGAAAGGCGTTCTTAACATCAAGTTGAGGTATAGATAAGTGGCGAATGTGCGAACAGTGGTCATATGGTTCACATGAGCAAAAAGTCTTATTGTAATCAAGACCATGCTCCTCCTGAAAGCCACGAGCCACAAGACGAGTTTTGTAACGCACAACGGAACCATCAGAGCGAGTCTTAACCTTGTAGACCCCTTACAAGTGACGGGACGAACACAAAGAGGAAGAGAAACAAGATCCCACATGCCGGTATGCTCAAGAGCAGCAATCTCCTCTACCATCGTAAACTGCCATTTCAAATAAGCAACAACGTCACGATAAGAGATCAGCTCAAGAAAAGCAGCGCGAGCGCTTGAAAAATCACGATGGTCAATTGGCGGAAACATATGAGAAGGCAAGCCGTAAGTAGGTTGAGACGGGGAAGATGGCACATCAATAGACGCATACACAACACGTGGTCAACGAGTGTGAAAGTGAGTAAAAGATGGAAGGCCATGAGGAATCATCGGGGTAAACTCAGGTGATGGAGACGAGGAAGCCACCGGTGATGGTGTAGAATCCTGTGATAAGCGAGGTTATGACATCATAGGAGATGATGGCGTTGGATTTGTTACAATCGGAGAAGTGAATGGATAATGGCTCAATAGGAATGATAGGAGTGTTGAGAAAATTGTAGAAAGAGATATCCTTCACTGAAAGGTCGAGGAAGATGAATGCATGTAGAAGGGACGAGACTAATCGAAAGTCATACGCCGAGAAATAGGCGTCCGTCAATCGGCGCGAAACAACGATATCCCTTGCGCTCATCGCCATATCCTAAGATAATATTGGGATTGAGAGGTAATATTGGGATTTGGCATTTGTAACTCCCGAATGCCAGCGTTTGGATGCACTGGGTATTCGGTCGTGGCATCGTAGCCTGATATTGGACACAGCGCGCCAAGACTAGCGAGTGCCCGCGCGAATACCTTGCCTCCCCGGTCTGTTTTCGGCTGAAATTGCCCGGTCTGGCTCGCTTACCTCTTCAACCCTCCCCGTTCCTGCCCCGAAAACAGAGAAGACAGGCCGCAGGAGAAGCGGCGCGGGAGAACAGCGGCGACGCAGGTGGGTGCTCATCTCCCGTCGCCGTCCTCCTCCTTTCCCATCTCCGGCAGGTCTCCTCCATCTCTCGCTCCTCCTCCTTCTCCCCTTGCTCCGGTAGGCCTTCTCCTCGTGCTTCATCTCCCCCTGCCCTCCCCAATCTCCCCAGCCCTTTCAGGTCCGATGGCCGCTGGCGACCCGTCCCTTGGATTGTCCCTCTCCCATCCCTACCAGCGGTAGCTCCGTCCATCTACCACCCCCATCCGCCCTTCTCCCTCTCCTACTCAACCCTAATCCCATTTCCTCCCCTCCTTCCCATTCAGATCTGATGGCCGCTCCCCCTCTTCCCCATCACAGTTCGTCCCTCCTCCCCAATATGTTTGCATAGTAAGATACTAATCTGTCTTAAATTAACTCTGCTGCAGGTTATTTGTCTTGGATTGGCACATCCCTGTAGACCAACTGAAGGTATGTTCAGAGATAATTTCTGCTATCAGTAAGGAAAAAATAAGTTTTGTTTGGCCATGCATTCATGTGGTGAAGAGAACTAGAATCAGTATTTGACTATATAGTGAATGCTTGTTGTGCCCTGTCTTAAATGACTGAATGCTTGCTGAAATTTTGATATCTTGTTGTAGCATAAATTAGTACAACAATTTTTGATAGCTTGTCTTATATGCCTGATTGGTATCTTGCTTGCTTATGTCGTATGGCTGATTGATGACTTGTCCTTAATAGCTAGCCGTAGCATAATTTTTGAAATGCTTGTTGTACCATGTCTTTGTATATTTACTTGTGTGATTGAATGAGGCATGAATGTCTAATTTGTGAAATGTAATGTAGCTGCACCATGTCTGACATGGACTTGGTTGCTTACATAAACGAGGAGAACAAAAGAAGAAAGAGGAGACGGATAGTTTTGACCAAACTGTACTTTGAATCGTTTCTTCTTGGGATAGCATATCTTAGTACGAGGAGGGCACCAAGGGATTTAGGGAGTTTTAGTGACGATGAGGAAAAGAACATTCATCGGAAGTATTTGCTAAAAGGAATGTATGATGGGGCAGAAGTAACATGCTATGATCAGTTGCGTTTAACTAAAAGAAACTTCCATGACTTATGCACCATGTTGCGTGAGAGGGCTGGTCTTCATGACAGTGTCTATGTTTCCGTGGAGGAAAAGGTGGCAATGTTCTTGTTGGTAGTTGGCCATGGTATCAAAATGAGGATTCTGCGTGGCACTTACAAGCGCTCCTTATGGACTATTAGTACCCACTTTGACGATGTATTAACAGCGATTCTATCTCTAACCGGGGAGTTCATTAAGCTTCCTGATCCTTCTACTCAGCCACCTGATGATTACAAATGGAAGTGGTTTGGCAATGCACTTGGAGCACTAGATGGGTGTCATGTTGATGTTTGTGTGCCCGTGTGTGACCAAGGGAGATATAGGAACAGGAAGCAAGCTATCAGCACTAACATGCTTGGTGTGGTTGATTGGAATATGAAATTTATGTATGTCTTGCCTGGCTGGGAGGGTTCAGCTTCTGACTCAAGAGTCTTGCGTGATGCAATGAGGTTGAGCCGCCAAGATGCATTTGTCGTACCACAGGGTATGACACTTCCTCTTGGTAATTCATTTCTCCTCTGTATAATTGTTAGCTAACTCACTTGCTTGACACACTAGGGAAATATTATTTAGTTGATGCTGGTTACACCAACGGTCCGGGATTTCTTGCTCCATTCAGATCGACTCGGTATCACTTAAAAGAGTGGGTATCAAGTCAACAACAGCTCCAAAGTCCCAAAGAGCTGTATAACTTGCGTCATTCTCGAGCTAGAAATGTAGTCGAGAGAACATTTGGGTTGTGGAAGAAAAAGTGGGCTTTCCTACGTTGTCAATCTTTCTTTGACATAAAGGACCAGGTATGATGTGTCCATATGGTGCTGAATAAGATGCAAACTAAATGGAAAATGCTTACGATGAACAAATATTATTGCAGGTTCGAATTATTAATGCTTGTTGTGTGTTACACAAGTTTGCAAGGGATAGGCAGCATGTGATGGATGATTTGTTGCTCGAGGAAGTGGATAATGAAATAGCCTCTTCCGAAGATGATCCTCTAGATGATGCTAACTTAATTAGGAGTGTTCAAGTCAGCACTTCATGGACCAACTTTAGGGAGCAGCTAGCTAATGACATGTTTGACGAGTACCTCGTGAGACATGCTGAACTAGAGTTGGAGTAGGATGTGCGGGTCGACTAGATAATGGTGTTCTCTTTTGTGCTAGCTAGTTGATATGACTTTGGTGGGATGTGTGGATCAACCTTGATATGACTTTGGTGGAATGCGTGCCTTTTGGGTATTCTGTACATGCCTCATATTATGAAATTAATATGTATATATATATATATGTGTGTGTGTGTGTGTGTGTGTGACATTACCTTGTTGTCTTTGTGTTTCAACTTACATGCACCTTATGTTGTCTTTGTGTTTGGATATTATGTGCATGCATTTTCTTGTAGGACCATGGCTGAAGGAGGTGGAAAAAAATTTGGTAGAAATTACCTCACATGGACAGATGAAATGGACACTACACTACTCGAGGTCCTTGTTGAGCATCACAACAATGGCGATCATGCCCAGAATGAATGGAAGTCCCATGTCTATAGTGCTGTTATAGGTAATGTGCGTGAGAAGTGCTCTGTGACCATCACAAAGGAAAACATCAGTTCAAGGTGCAAAACCTTTGAAAAGCACTACGAGGCCATTAGCAAGATGCTATCTCAAAGTGGATTTGGGTGGGATTGGGTCAATAACAAGCTGTCAATTGATAGTGAAGATGTGTGGCTTAAATATGTCGCGGTAAGAAATTTATCCTTTCCACATTTTGATTATATTGTACATATGTAAGATCTACCTTTGTTTGACAATTCTCTCTTTGTGTGTGTGTGTGTGTGCAGGCTAACAAGAAAGTAGGATTTTACAAGAACAGGGTCATTAAGAATTGGGATGCTATCACCACCATATACTCAAAAGATCATGCAAATGGTGAAGGTGCTGTCACTGGTGCTGAAACTGTTGTAGAACCAACTACGGAACCCAATGAAGCCTCTCCTGAAGTGCCAAAAAAAAACAACGACTTGGTGATGCCATCCTGTGCCTTCTTGGGGATATGAAAGGCTCATTTCATGATGCTTTGAAGTCACTCGAGCCTTTACCTCTGCCCCAAGTTACACCTCCTGCTGAAATCCTTGCGACACTTGAGATGATCCCTGATCTAGCTCGTGGTGACATCTTGCGATCTTATGGTAAGTTGATCCTTAGCGAACACTTGTACAAAGCGCTTCTTGAGCTTCCCATGAACTTCAGGAAGGAATGGTTGTTGATGTTGAATTAGTAGAATGGCTCTTGATAGATAATATGTATGTGTGTTGCTACTCTTATTTCTCCTAGTTTGTGAGAGACTTCGAACTTGTCCTAAAGTTTCATTGTTATGCACAAGACTTGCTATGTGTTCTGGATGGTGTGAGACATGTTATAATATGTAATGTTGTTGGCAAGGTTATCATAATATGTTGCTGTTGATGATAGTTTTTGGACAAATTGATGTTCTCAAGTTCATCATGATATGTGGTTGTTACATATAGTTTTCAGCCTAATTTTTCATGTTTTTGAACAGTTGATTGTGTTATCAAGTTCATCATAATATGCTGATGTATACTACTGTAATGTACAGTTTTCAGCCTGTTTTTCATGTTTTTGAGGAGTTGGAACTTGTCCAGTGCATGATAATATGCTCATGTTGCCTATGTACACTTTTCAGCCAGTTTTTCTTGTATTTTGGACAATTGATGTTGTCTGTGCCAATTTTAAATTATTTGCATGCAATTTTATTGTATTATAATACATAATCTCTCAAATGTATGGCATGATGATCAGATTTAATTTCTAAACTTGTACAAGAAATTATTATATTGTTCATACATTTCACAATGCCCAATTCTACACCATGCGCATCCAAACAAGATTTGGCATTCCTCCGTCCCTTGAATTCCAAGTGCCCAATACAAGAACATCCAAACACAAAGTGTGGCATTGCAGCTCAATACCTATGCCTTGGGATATTAAACATTGGAGCCAATGCAATATCCAGGTCTTGAATGTCTACATCCAAACAGAGCGTAAGAGGAATATACTATGGATGAGTCCTAACATATTTGTAGTGATATATATACCGAGAGCGGGGTGTTTGTTTCAAGTTTATCAACATGTATCAGTTTATTTTATATTTGTTGCAATGCACGAGTAATTTTCTAGTATGTGTATATATACTTTAATCAAATCAAAACAAATATTTATATGAAATAGTTTATACACACAAAAACGATATTGTAAATAAATAAAATAGAACATAAGTTGAATATGTGCAAAGAAGGGCTACTTATAATAAACTATTTTCTCCGTTCCTAAATATAAGTTTTTTAGAGATGCTAATATGCACTAGATACGAAGCAAAATAAGTGAATCTACACTCTAAAATATGTCTATATACATCCATATGCAGTCTTTTTGAAATCACTAGGAAGACATATAATTAGGAATGGAGGGAGTAATAGTGAATAACATGGTATACCTTAGAGCGGTTGGATCTGCTTTGCTAATGGCCTGATCGGGCGCTCCGCCATGACACGAAGGGGACTGCCATTGGCAACCTGGCGTGTCATTATGGTGCGCTCGGAGATGACACGACGTGGATGACATCTCGAGTGGAGACAGGAGAGCGGAGCTCGCCGGCGAAACGACGACTTGCAATCAGATCCGGGGGGTCGGGAAGATTGGATCTTGAAAGAAAGGGGAATTAGGAAAGCGAACAGGAGCGCATTTGAGGCTAGTACGTACGGTTATGATGAGTCGAGGAACTAGCGATTGCGTGCGTGGGCTTGCCGTGCTTACATCTGCCTGTCCAGCCCATGTAGTGCTTAGCTCCTTTTCCAAAACAAAATAATGCGTAGCTGCGTGTGTGGGCTAGCCTAAGCTAGCAGCGTACGTACCTTGGGTTGGGGCCCCTGCAGCTTGGGGGCCTGGGGCGGCGGCCCCCTCTGCCCCCCTTCAGTGCCGGCCCTGGAGGAGAGGCTGGCGTGGGGCGCAAGGAGCAGCAGGTGGGGAATGGTGGGGCTTTATCTCCCACTGTCCAGCACGGGCCACTGAAGAAGATGAAGGGAAGCCAGGGCTCCTCAAATGGCGGCTGCTCCTCTCTGGCTTGGACCAGAAGCCAGGCAGCTGCGTAAGTGCAGAGAAGCGAGCAGAGCAACTGGCGCGCCGCCTCCTCCCCTTGCTTGCTTCCTCCTCTTGGTTTGCTTATGAATTGACTCGTGTTGTTGATTGCTTTGCAGGTTTGGGTTTAGATAGAAGAGCTCCATGCTTACAAACTTTCGGGATAACCGAGTTTATCAATGCCAAAGTATATGATGGTTTCTCCACTTCCACCCCATGATTTGCAATTTCCTCATATGATGCATTGATACCATTCCATTGTGATTTTTCTGTAGAAAACAATCATCGGGTTTTCAAGTGTAGGCATCTTGTGAAAGCCTAGTTAGTGTTCCTGGTTTATGAATTTAAGGATACATTCTCATCCCCCTTGTGTCTATATTCTATTGTTTTATATTTATAAGTGCTTTAGATGATTCTTGAGTGCCTTGTGCAACCTTTCCATTTCAGGCATCATTTCTAAGTTGTATGGCATCCATCCCAATAATTTGTTCTGCACCATGCTGCCTCATGTAGGATTTTGGTGCTCGTGATCTACTTTGCTTAGGTGACCTGCTCCCAATCCTTCCCCTCCTTTCTGACCTCTCTCTCTCTCTCTCTCTCTCTCTCTCTCTATATATATATATATTATATGATGTTTGATATGTGTTTTGGTTCAAATTTGACATGATTTTTTGGTTGATGCTTGGTTCAGAAAGGAACAAGTTCTAGAATTGGTAGAAGAGTCCAGTGTCATCCTTTGTTTTTTTTGTCAGGATGAATGCTTCATAATAGGTGTATGGAAGCACAAAAGTAGACTCATATAAACTACAGTTGCAGTATCAGCAATAAGCAAGGGACGTCTCACATGTTTCTATCAAAATTGTGTATAAATTTAAAAGCTTTGCAAAAGAATAGCATCTCTGTTCCGGGAGAAGAAATTTAAGAGCTTAGTAAGAGAATAGCATCTCTGTTCAAATTTTAGAGCTTAGTTTTTTGCATATGCATGTAACAGCAACTCTTTTGTGTTCTGGTCTTAAATATCCTATTCATGATACAGTAATCTTCACCAAGCTTACTATGATGAATTTCGGGCAAGGAACACCATTGTTTATGCATCTTCTGTAACAGAAGAACGATATTTGGGGTATAGTTTCGAATGTTTCACCTGGAATCCATCTATCCAGTCTGCTTTTTCTTTGTTCAGTTCATCAAGGTTTGCAACCTTCTTTTAATGCATTAGCTTTGTTTTTATTATACTCTTGTGATGCTTGTTAGTTAAGTGATGATTTTACATTCTGGATTAGGCTGACGTGTCGTGTTCTATTTCGCGTCGTGCTGCTTATATTTCGTAATTGCTTGTGGACAGGATGTGTGCACTTGTTTTCGTAATTGCTTGTGTTGTAGACATGGCCTGTAAATGTATTGATTTTTGATCCCATTGCTGGTAGGTCCTGCAGGAGCGCGGCGCTTTGCTGACCAAGAAGATTGAGAGGGGGCGCCAATTGCTAGAGAGCGAGAAGGCCCGAACTGCTGCGTTGGAGGCCTCAGTATCCGATTGCATCTATGAGTACCTACCTTCTGCTTACTGGCATTTAATTGGTGTAGACTTGTTTTTTGCTGATATAGCTTGTTATTGCTGTGATGAAGCAGCCGAGGAGCAATATTGCGAGATTCGTTGTTGTCTTAGCTTGGTTTGGAAGGAGGCCAGCAATTAACAGAGCATCGCCGAGTTGGATGCTTTGGAGGCCTGTTCCTGCCAGGAATTATTGTTGAAAACACGAGACGCTGGGGATTCCAACCAAAACATTACCTCCAGTCTCCGGGCAATGGTGCAAAATGAGAGAGTGGCAGAGGCCGACCTGCGGTGACTAATCCAGTCCATCCGGGATGAGATTGAAGCTTCAGGGAAGCGTGAGGGCCCTTCGATTGCCGAGGGGGGCGCCCTGCGAGAGGTCGGTCAATGCATGTCGGTGAAACTGTCAGATCAATACGGCCAAATAGCCAAGCTCCAGGAGGTCGCCCGAGGTGGATGCCCTTTCTTTGTCCTTCTGTGACGTGCTTTTTGTCTGGCGTCTTGCCATGTTTGCTAGTTGTGGTTAATTGTTGCAAGTATTCTTCCGTAAATATATGTTGTGCCGGATCAAGACAGCCTTGGTGTTGTCACTAGACGCTGACCCATGTGGCAGGTTTCAATGTGGATCTCGCAGGATGTTGATGTCCACTTGGGTCCGTTGATCGAACGTGTAGTTGGAGCCTGGAATCGCTTGGTTGACCTCCAAGAAGCTGCCGCCAAGGAAGGAGCCTGACTTGTGCTTGCACGCTCGAGTCGCGCTGTAGTGAGTGTTGCGACCTTCGTTCCTGAGAACCGCCCACTGATGGATTTCTTTGAAGTCAAGGACACCACCTTGATGGTGGCGACTGGATGTGAGCCTGAAAGAGTAGTAACATTTGTTGGCCATGTGTGGCGTTAGGCAATGTCAACTTTGTTATGATTTTTATCGTTTTTATATATACGAAAATGTAAAGTGAAAACATAAACAAACATAACAAATAACGGAATAAAAACAAAAAATGGAGAAGAAAAAAAAAGAAAACAAAAAATGATAAGAAAAAACAAACAAACAAAATAAAACGAAAAAAGAAACAAAGGAAGGAAGAAAGAAAGAAAACAAAGTGCAAAAAAAGAATGAAAATGGAGAAGAAAAAAGAAAAGAAAAAACAGAAACAAGAGATCTGGTGAAAAACCAGATCTTCACCTTCAACAAAGGTTGTGCCCAGCAACTTAGCACGAAACTGACGGTAACCTAGTGGCAAGGCGTGAGCCGCATCATTTCAGAGACCGGTGTTTGATCCTCCAGTCCTCCACGTTTTTCTCTTTTGTTTTTAAGTCTAGTAGAAGAAAATGGGCCGGCCTGATTCATATGACAGAGGAAGATTCCTTCGGAGTGAGGAGGCTATCGTATCGCTTAAAGCAATAAATAGCTCTCGTGGCGAGTACAAGGGAAGCCTCGTGTCTAGAGGAGCCCCAGATAGATAGATATACAGAAAAAACACTGTTTAAAAACACATTTGAAAAATGTTGAACAAGTATTTGAAAAATATATAATAAGTATTAAAATATGTTGAACAAGAATTAAAAAAATATTGAACAAGAATTTTAAAAATATTGAACAAGTATTTGAACATGTTAAATAAGTATTAAAAATGTTGAAGAAGTATTTGACAAATGTGAATAAGTATTAAAAATTTATGAATGAGTATTTGCAAAAAATGCTGAACACGTTTTTCAAAATGTTGAATAAGTACTAAAAATGTTGAAAGGTATTGAAAATGTTGAATAAGTATTAAAAAATTGTTGAACGAGTATTTGAAAAATGTAGAACATGTATTTGAATTTTTTGAATGAGTATTAAAATGTTAAACAAGTATTTAAAATATTGACAATGTTGAACGTGTACACAAAAAATGTTGATCACTTGCTAAAAAATGTTTTTGACATATACGAAAATATACAGTGAAAACGAAAATAAACATAAGAAAAAAGAAAGAATGGAGAAGAAAAAGGGAAACAAAACAAGAAATGGAGAAGAAAATTGAAAACCAAACAAAAACGGGGAAGAAAAAGAGAAGAAACAAATAAAAACCGAAGAAAACTAGCTTGAATAACTCAAGTAGGATGCGCCCCCTTGTTCTAACAGCGAAGGGAACTTGGGCGGAGTGGTTATCTATAACACCCCAAAACTTGATTATATTATTAAGTGGGTAGAAGTTATTCCAACTAGTAGTGTTGATCACAACATCTCTATTAAAATGCTTAAAAAGTTATTTTCCCAAGGTTTGGAGTCCCTAGATATTTAATGACTGATGGTGGTTCACACTTTATTCATGATGCTTTCCCTAAAATGCTTGCCAAGTATGATATCAACAATAGAATTGCATCACCTTATCATCCTCAGTCTAGTGGTCAAGTTGAACTTAGCAATAGAGAAATAAAATTAATTTTGCAAAAGACTGTCAATAGGTCCCGGAAGATATTGGTCTAAGAAATTAGATTATGCACTTTGGGCTTATAAAACAACCTATAAAAATCCCATGGGTATGTCTCCTTATAGAATGGTTTATGGAAAATCTTGCCATTTGCCTCTTGATTTAGAACATAAAGCATATTGGGAAATCAAAGAACTCAACTATGATTTCAAACTTGCCGGTGAAAAGAGGTTATTTGATATTAGTTCATTAGATGAATGGAGAACCCAAGCTTATGAAAATGCCAAGTTATTTAAAAAAAGTTAAAAGATGGCATGATAAAAGAATCCAAAAGCGTGAGTTTAAAGTTGGAGAATATGTTCTTTTATACAACTCTCGTTTCAGATTCTTTGCAGGAAAACTTCTCTCCAAATGGAAGGACCCTATGTTATCGAGGAGGTTTATCGGTCTGGAGCTATCAAAATAAATAATGCCGAAGGTACTAACCTGAAGGTTGTTAATGGGCAACGAATAAAACATTACATCTCAGGTACGCCCATTAATGTTGAAAGTAATATTATCCAAACTTTGACACCGGAAGAACACATAAAAAAGTCCTTCCGGAACACCACAAAATCATGAAAATAAGGAGGTACGTGATACGGTAAGTAAACGGACTCCAAAAAATCCGCAAAAATATTTTTTGTCAGTTTTGAAATATAACAAAAATTAGGAAAATAAGAAACAACCAGGAAGCGTACCCTGGTGGGCACAAGACACCAGGGCACGCCTGACAGGCATGCCCAGGTGGGTTGTGCCCACCTCGGGTAGTTTTCGGACTCCATTTTTCTACAGTTTGCTTGTCCCCCAAGATAAAAAATCTTTACATACCCCCGAACCTATTGATCACCTTATCGCAAAGAAATCTTCTGTTTTCTTTTCCTACTGTTTCCTGACAGATTCAGTAAGGCTAGCATCATGTCTTCCTCACCCTCCAACAACGAAGAAGAAGACGCAGAGGTGTTTCAGGGAGATCTAAGGAGAGAGGAAGCTGAAGAAGTTTATGGAGGAAGAAGAGGAAAATCCTTTTGGGGTTCACTCTCCGGCTTCCGAGCAAGACACATTGGCTGGTATCTCTACTCATCCGAATCCTCATCAAGCTATGAGATCATCAAATAATCAAGAGGGCCTCGAAGTGCAAGAAGAAATCCCACCAAGAAGGCCTCTACACAGGTTACATCGTGACAATTTTCGCAATTTGATTCACAATTATGGGTTTGAGAATACTCCTCGTAGGCACATATCGTCCAATTGGGACATATCTCGCCCAAGAGAAAACAGTGCAGGAACGAACTCCTGGGGGCCAGAAAATAAACACATAATGGCTGAAGTGGAGAAAAATAGTGAGTTACTTCATCAAGCCTTCGGGAGATTCAAGGTTTGAAGGATCTACTCATGGTTATATTGGAGAATACTACTACACCACCACCTTCTTCTTCATCACAGAAAGAAAATTGAGTATCGGGTATGGGCACTCCCCTTTGCTCCCGCCAAGCTTGGTGGAGGTGCCCCAGCATCGTATCATCCCCACTATCTTTTGCCTTCACTTATTTTAGTTCGATCCATAGTTATCTTTTGCTTTAGATGAATAAAATTCTAGTTCAATCCTTTCTTTTCGAGAGTTTGCTTAGTGATCTATACTTCTAATCGTGTGCGAGATATATAATAAAGTTTAGTTTGAGTTTTTCTTTTTTTACTTTCTTGTAGCAATAAAAAGAAATGAAATAAATAAAAGGAAAGGAAATAAATCAAGAAGATCATATGCTAATCTTATGGTAGGTGACGACACCACATAGGGAAAAGTATAAGTAGAAAATTTTATTAGAGATTGACAAACATAGCATTGGTTAATGATGCAACTCATGAAAGAATTAATAAGGGAAGAGAAGATTCACATATAAATATACTATCCTAGAAATCTTTTGTGATTGTGAGCCCCCATCAAAATATTATATGCCAAACTTGTTGACGTTGGACAAGGAAGACAACTTAATGATTTATGTTTGTCCATATTCACAAAGAAGTCATATTGTCATGGATCCTTTAACACGTGGTGCTTGCCCCCTATCTTTGCTAGCCAAAAATTCTAAGTAAAGATACTACTTGTGCATCCAAAAACCCTTAAACCTGAATCTTATTTTCAAGTGTCCACCATACCTACCTAAGGATTGAGTCAGATCCTTCAAGTAAGTTGTCATCGATGCAATAAGGCAATACAAATTGCTTCTAAAAGTGTGAGATCATTTAGTGTAAGAGAAAATTGAGCGTTGTACAAACTTGTGATGGTGAAGAATAAAAGCGAAAGACTGCATAATAAAGGTTGCCATCACAAGGGGCAATATGACGTGACGTTCTTTTACACTAAGGGGTTGAGCATACAAACAAATAAGTGCATGTCAACCTCTGCTTCCCTCTGCGAAGGGCCTATCTTTTACTTTTATGTATTTACTTTTATGCAAAGAGTCCAAGTTTTTGTCTCTATTCCTTTTTATTTTCTCCATTGGCAAGCTTCATGTGGTGAGGAAAGATCTAGGCGCATATGTCCAGCTGAATATGGGTAGCATGAGTTATTATTGTTGACATCACCCTTGAGGTGAATTCGTTGGGAGGCGAACTATAAGCCCCTATCTTTCTATGTGTCCGGTTGAAACATTTTTCTCATGTGTATGTGATGAGTGTTAGCAATCATAGAAGACTAAATGATGTTTGAGTATGTGGACTTGCCTAATGGCTCTGATACGTGACCATTCCTGAAAAGATGATGAATTGTAGTTGCAAAGTTGACTGAGAACATAGTTTGTTTGTCTCTAATAGAGTTTATGCTTCATACTTCGATAGTGTGATGAATTGTCACTTATTCATGAGAAGTTTGTGATAAAAGTCTCATGTTTAAGTTTGTTGCTATTATAATAATCAACATGATGCTTCTATGTCCGCATTTTGTTTTTATCGACACCTCTCTCTGTAAGCATGTGGACATGTGGGATGCCCGGATAATTAAGCTACAGTAATTCCTTGCTAATGACACCTCATCATCATGATTACTGTTGTTAAACTCGCGTTGATTCAAAGTCGGTTTAAATTCAAATTTTAAACAAAGTTAAAATTAAAAATTTTCAAATGTCAAAACTAAAACACGCAAAGTGTGGCAAATAATTCATAAATATTGTTGGTGAAGAAACCACATTTTTATAAAAAGTTTAAACACACAAAATTAATTAAGCAGTGGCTTTAACAATTAATATAATGCCTTTTCTAAATTATAAAATAGCAAACTATTTTATTTGGGAGTCGAACATTTTGGGGCAGAGGGTTAAAGTAAAACACTATTTTAGGTGGGGTCTCATACTTTTATTAAACTAAAATGATGTGAGAATTAAATAAAACAGTAAAAGGTAAATGATAAAAAGTAAATAAACAAAAAAATAAAACTAAGCAAAACAACCGGCCTCCTCCCGGGTTTTGGCCCACTAAGGCAACATGCCGGCCCACCTGCACCCCCCTTCACCCTCCTGTTCACAGGAGGGGCGTGGCAGCCATCGACCGTTGCTGCCCGTTGCCATGGCGGCCATCCTGGCGTCGATCCCTCCTACATCTACTCCCGGCGCCCCCCTCGTTCCCCTGAACCCTAGCTACCCCAAATCACTTCCCCCCTTTTTCTCGATCTAGATCGAGGAACCCCCCTCGCGCCGGACGCCCTGGCCCGATGCCGTTCGTCATCATCGTGGTCGCCTTGTCGTCCCCGAACTCCTCCCCAACGGCCTCGTCAAGCCACCCCGAGCCGTCTCCCTCCTCGGACGCCGACGCCCTCGTCGTCGTCTCCGGCCACCCCAACCCCCCTCGAGCCCGCTGCCACCTGCCAACTGCTCTCGGTGAGCCCGTCCTTCTTTCCTCTTCCTTTCTCCCGCGCCGTAGTCGCCGCCTCGCCGGAGAGCTCTACTCACCGCACCCACTGTCGCCCCTGGCCGCGGTCTCGTGCATCGCATGCTGCTACCCGCGCATGAACGCAACCCCGTGAGCAACTACTGCCACTGCTTCTGCTAAACTGTTGTTGCCGCTGGTCTCTGCTCCCCTCGAATCCCGGCGGGACCCTCACCGCTCGCTGACCGCTACTGCACCCACCTTGCGCTCGCGCCCGACCCCGGCTGCCTCACGAACCCCCTGCCCCAGCGTGGCCTCCCTGCTCCTGCTGCTCCGGCCACCATGCCGTCACACGCCCGTGGCCGCACCCATCGGGGCCCCGTGCCCGTTCCGCTTCTGTCCTAAGCCGCCTGCACACCGGCACGCACAAACGCGTTCCCGCCTGTGCGTGGCCGCCCTCTTGCTGCCGCTTGGCTCTATTGCTGCTCGTGCCAGGTGCTGCTGCTCTGCCGTTGCGCGCGCAAGCTCCGCCTGGCCGCACCTGCCGAGTCGCCGCCCATCTGCGCTGCAGCCGCCCTGCCGCTCCCCGCGCACCACCGTGCACAGCGCTGCTCACGCCCGCGCCGACCACCGCTCGCCGGCGCTGCCGCCGACCGCTGCCGGCGCCACCTAGTCCCCTCCTCCCCGCCGCGCCTGCTCCGGTCGGTCGGGGCCGCCGGCCGCGCCGCGCCGGCGCCCCCGCATCCAGAACGGCCACGACCTCGACCGCGCCCGCCCCGTTAGCCCGCTGCACCCGCACGCCCGCTAAACCCCCGGGCCGCTTACAAGTGGGGCCCAACCCCTTTTTTAAAAAAGAAAAGTTAAATCAATTAATTAACTTAATTAATTTAAACATAATTAGTCTAATTACCTAATTAGTTAATTAGTTAGCACTAACATAAATTGACATGTGGGTCCACTGTTTAGTTGACCAGGTCAACGGGGCCCACTGTCAGCCTCTGGTGGCCCTGCTGTGTGCATTTTGCTGGGTGCACATATCATTTCACCTTTTATTTCGAAATAATAATAATTTTAGAATATTATTAAAATTTGAAAAATCATAAAAAAACTGTATCTCGGATGAAGAAGTTTTATACATGAAAGTTGCTCAGATCGACGAGACGAATCCGAATATGTGGTCCATTCATTTGTCACACGTCCCTAGCATAGCGAACATG
The DNA here is from genome assembly GCF_018294505.1 of Triticum aestivum. Taxonomy (NCBI): domain Eukaryota; kingdom Viridiplantae; phylum Streptophyta; class Magnoliopsida; order Poales; family Poaceae; genus Triticum; species Triticum aestivum. The sequence goes on from NC_057803.1 coordinate 44,808,367, forward strand.
CAACCTTCCTGCTCCGGTTCGTCTTTCCGAAAATGCCTAAGCCCGGGAAAACTTTCCTGGATGTTTCCCCCTTCGCCGGTAGCGTGTAGTGCCACGTTAGAACACCCCTAGCACCGCTTATTGTCATGTCATGCATCTGTGTGCTTTGTATTTACTGTTTCTCCCCCCTCTTCTCTCCGGTAGACCCCGAGACCATTGTTGATGCCACTGTGATCGACTACTTCACCGACGACCCTTCTTCCCTTTCAGCGGAGCTTCCAGGGAAGCCCCTCCTTTGATCATCCTGGTATTGCCCATTCTATTCGCTCATGCTTGTATTAGATTTTGCTACTGTAATTGATTGCTCCTATTCTGATGCATAGCCTGCTTTTGTAACCTGCTCATTGTACCTTACCTGCTTATCCTAAACTGCTTAGTATAGGTTGGTTAGTGATCTATTAGTGACCCCCACCTTGTCCTTGTTGCCCCTGCTTCATCATCGACGACTCGATCAACGTGATCAACGACCAGAGCCCGACACCTCACAGCACATCACACTCCCTCTGTTGCTCGACTCTGCCGAGATACTATCGAGTGCTGAGGGTGATACCTCATAATGCACTCCTGATGATAACTCTGTAGTGTAGCTATTCGGTCATGGTTATCAAGGGTGATTCTTCCTTAACCACTTCCAATATGACTCTGTCGTGCAACCCCTCAAGTGTGAACCTCAAGGGTGGTTCCTCCTAGGTTCACCTTGATGATTATATCGAGTGGAATCCACCGAGGGTGATTCCTCGGGTTTTCCCCCTTGATGCTTGGACACATGGTTACCTCGACTTTACTTGAGACCTTTGTGAAGGTTGGGCGGGCCCAGAGAGCACCCGCAAGATAATTATGTGGCACGGCCGGGCATTCTGGGCCCTTGCCATAAGTCCACGAGATGGGGCGACGGGGTCACATCGATCGTGAGTCTCTGCTCGTCTCCGCAAGCTAATAATACACTATGGTTTGGGTATTTGTTCTGAGTTGGCCTTTGGCCTTTACACACTAACCACCATGCGAGAATAGTTATGGGCCTCGATGACGTAGTATCAGCCGAAGCTTTGTCATACGTCCAGTTCAGCATTGTGGCACGGCTGGGCCGGCACCATCCATGTAGAGGTGGAGCCTGGACCCGCCTTGCTCGCAACGCCCCGGAGTGCAACGGGCGATGGGCCCAGACCCCAGAGTGCTTAGGATGTAGACCGGCGGGGACCTATCTGCTGAGCCTAGGTAGGGCTATGACGTGTTGATCTTTTGAGGTCGGGCATTGACCCAGAAAAGTGTGTCCGGACAGAGTAATCAAGCGTGTTGGAAAATGTGGTGCACCCCTGCAGGGAAGATTATCTATTAATAGCCGTGTCCACGGTAACGGATGTTCAGACTTATATCCTAATCTTTTACAAGTAGAAATGGATACTTGAGATATGTGGCTCCGGGATTGCTTTCTCGCAGGGAGTGGAGGAAGGATCTCTGGGCGTTAATGTTACAACATGTTTGTTAAATATAAACTGCTATTCTTTACTCTTCTACATGTTGCAAGATGCTTGGAGCTGCTTGAAGATGCTAGTCTTCGATAGGCTAGGCGTTCCCCTCTATTCCGGCATTCTGCAGTTCAGTCCACAGATACATACCTTCCTTTGATACCAATGCATACTTAGTATAGATCTGATGCTTGGGGGTACTTTGGATGAGTACTCACGGTTGCTTTGCTACCCCCTTTTCCCCTTCTTCCTTCTTTCCGGTTGTTGCAACCAGTTAGTGGCGCCTAGGAGCCAGATGCCACCGCCGACGGATACTACTACCCCGGAGGGTGCCTACTACTACGTGGAGACCGCCGAAGACCAGGAGTAGTTAGGAGGTCCCAGGCAGGAGGCCTTGCCTCTTCGATCGTTGATGTTTGTGCTAGCCTTCTTAAGGCAAAACTTGTTTAACTTATGTCTGTACTCAGATATTGTTGCTTCCGCTGACTCTTGTGTATCGAGCTATGTATTCGATCCCTCGAGGCCCCTGGCTTCTAATATGAAGCTTGTATTATTTGAATTTGTGTCTAGAGTTGTGTTGTGATATCTTCCCGTGAGTCCCTGATCTTGATCGTACACATTTGCGTGTATGATTAGTGTATGTTTGAATCGGGGGCGTCACAAGTTGGTATCAGAGCCGACTACTTGTAGGAACCCCCCTTTTCCAACTCCTTGGCCGAAGTTGAGTCTAGTCTTTTAAAAAATGGTTTACTAAATTGGTTGTGTGGCTTACAGGCCCACGTCGCCATTGGGTGGTATTAGGATCTTTTACTCCTCGTCTATACTCTGGGATTCTGATCTCTCTTCTATTCGGGTTAAATTATTTTGGTAACTCTAACTCTAGGTTCTCATAAATACTTTCTCCCGGAGAGCCCCTTCATTCCAGATGATGGCCCGCTTCACCAGAAGATTTCGAAGATACTCTCCGATGTTTTCCTGAGACCCTTGTGCCCTTCGTCGCTGCGATCCCTACCACTGATAAATCCTTATGAGTGACTACCTACATTTATCGTTCATACCTTCATCCCCAGATGCTCTTGTTATTACAAGATGCCATGAATACTATTTGATCTTTCGAAAATACTCAGTAGCCTATTGCTCTTGTTCCTCCTTACCTGCTTACATTATGGTTACTTCCATATGTCTACCAAAGTTCATTAGCATCCTTTGTCATCAAAATTTTGAGCATTTGATCTGATACATTTGTGAATGCTTGCAATCATCAATCACAATTAGAATTCTTCCCTTCGGCTCAGATGTCACCCCGGACATGAGCTGGTGTTCGACAAATCAGACCTCGATTGATTGTCGATCTATGTCTAATCTACTTAATTGTCGTTGATCAGAGCCTCTTTTTCTAATCCCCCATTTTGGAAATCATAATTCCCTTTGCATTCGAACTTTGAATTAGTCAGTTGTTTCTATAATATGGTATGCTTGCATTCTTTCTTCTTCTGGTTGAGTACTGATGCTCACATCAGATCCCTTGTGAACCACCAGATCCTTTGTTGAGTTTTATCCGACAGCTTCCTTCATATTCACTAACCTTGTGAGCCCTTCCTCGGATACATAATGCCTTTGGTAAATTGTATCCCCGCTCTTGCCAACCATACTCTGCTTCTGGGCTTGAGTTATTTACTCGTGAAGTTTGTGATATATGTTCCTAAGATACCCCGATGGGTTGAACCTATGTCTTCCCTAATCCATGTGTCCTCGAAAGTTATGCGGGTTATAATCTAGTGACTTTCCTTCAGGTGAAATTTCAACTGTACAACTTCTTCGAATGTGGGAAGTGAATGGAAAGTTGTGCATTAGAGAAGTGGGAGTCGACCTTGAACCTTTGTGTTCATGCCCATGGACCCGATGTGGAACTTATCATTGAAGCTTCTTGTAAAAATATTAATCCCCTTGTGATAAGTTCATCTGGTATCTATATTTGGTCCTTTGCAACCGTGGTTCCGACCATATTGTTCTTCTTTGATCCAATTTCTTGGACAAGTTAAAGTACTCGTCTTCTGCAGATCTTTTCACCTGTCCAACCTCTATCATGTTCTACCTTTGAGTATTACCGTCTGGTATCTCGAGAATATCATAGAACTACATAACTTCTTATGAGTTCTTCATCAACTATTATTTCTCGCCGATTCCAAGTTTCCACGGGTTCTGAGTCATTAGACACTCGAGAACGCCAATAACTTATTCGAATCTACACTTTCCTTTCCATTGTTTTCTTTAACCTTTCTTGTAACCTAACATATCTGAGTAGTGATAATTCCTTGCTTATGTAAACACCTCGGTGTACAAGCTCTGTCAGTAAGACCTTGTTACTATTGTTGATGACATTCCGGTAGCCACCGATGGATGAGAACCTTGCCTATTGGTCCGCCTTGTCTTAAGGAGGCAAAATGTTAGCACCCTTGGTACCAATGTTGTTGCCAACATAACTGAAAATGGTTCTCTTCGTCCCTCGCCCTTGGTACCAATGTTGTTGCCAACATAACTGACAGGTCGCGGCCGATTCCGATCTAAGCACCGAACAACGGTGCCTCTGCGTTCAACACACGTGCAGCCCAGTGACGTCTCCCGTGCCTTGATCCAGCAAGGAGAGAGGGAGAGGTTGGGGAAGACTCTGTCCAGCAGCAGCAGGACGGCGTGGTGGTGGTGGAGGAGCATGGCACTCCAGCAGGGCTTCGCCAAGCACTGCGAGAGACGAGGAGGGAGAGGGGTAGGGTTGCGCCAGGAGAAGGGGTGCGGTTGCCCTCCCACCCCCACTATTTATAGGGGGAAGGGGAAAGGGGGCCTCCCCCTAGATCCATCTAGAGGGGGGGGGGCAGCGGCCCCCTTAGGGTTTCCAACTAGGGGGGCGCCCGCCCCGTGGGGGGGCAGCGGCCCCCTAGGGTTTCCAACCCTAGGAGCCTTGGGCCCTTGGGGGGCGCACAAGCCCACTAAGGGGCTGGTTCCCACCCAACTACATCGCATTAGGTCCTTCGGGGCAGGTGGACCCCCAGAACCCCTTCGGTGGTCCCGGTACAATACCGATAAACCCCGAAACCTTTCCAATGACTGAAATTGGACTTCCCATATATAAATCTTTACCTCCGGACCATTCTGGAACTCCTTGTGACGTCCGGGATCTCATCCGGGACTCCGAACAACATTCGGTAACCAGGTACATCTATTCCCTATAACCCTAGCGTCATCGAACCTTAAGTGTGCAGACCCTACGGGTTCGGGAGGCATGCAGACATGACTGAGACATCTCTCCCGCCAATAGCAAACAGCGGGATCTGGATACCCATATTGGCTCCCACATGCTCCACGATGATCTCATCAGATGAACCACGATGTCAAGGATTCAACCAATCCCATATACGATTCCCTTTGTCTACTGGTATAGCACTTGCCCGAGATTCGATCGTCGGTATACCGATACCTTGTTCAATCTCGTTACGACAAATCTCTTTACTTGTTCTGTAACACATCATCCCATGATCAACTCCTTGATCACAATGAGCTCATTATGATGATGTCCTGCCGAGTGGGCCCAGAGATACCTCTCCTTCATACGGAGTGACAAATCCCAGTCTCGATTCATGCCAACCCAACAGATACTTTCGGGGATACCCGCAGTGTACCTTTATAGCCACCCAGTTATGTTGTGACGTTTGGCACACCCAAAGTACTCCTACGATATCTGGGAGTTGCACAATCTCATGGTCTAAGGAAAAAGATACTTGACATTAGAAAAGCTTTAGCAGACGAACTACACGATCTTGTGCTATGCTTAGGATTGGGTCTTGTCCATCACATCATTCTCCTAATGATGTGATCCCGTTATCAATGACATCCAATGTCCATGGTTAAGAAACCGTAACCATCTATTGATCAACGAGCTAGTCAACTAGTGGCTCAGTAGGGACATGTTGTGGTCTATGTATTCACACATGTATTACGATTTCCGGATAACACAATTATAGCATGAACAATAGACAATTATCATGAACAAGGAAATATAATAATAACCATTTTATTATTGCCTCTAGGGCATATTTCCAACATTCTCCCACTTGAACTAGAGTTAATAACCTAGTTACATTGTGATGAATCGAACACTCACAGAGTTCTGGTGTTGATCATGTTTTGCACGTGGAAGAGGTTTAGTCAACGGATCTGCGGTATTCAGGTCCGTATGCACTTTAGAAATCTCTATGTCTCCATCTTGAACATTTTCACGAATGGAGTTGAAGCGACGCTTGATATGCCTGGTCTTCTTGTGAAACCCGGGCTCCTTGGCAAGGGTAATAGCTGCAGTGTTGTCATAGAAGAGATTCATCGGGCCCGACGCATTGGGAATAACTCCTAGGTCGGTAATGAACTCATTTATCCAGGTTGCTTCATGTGCTACCTCCGAGGCTGCCATTTACTCCGCTTCACATGTAGATCCCGCCACTACGCTTTGCTTGCAACTGCACCAGCTGACTGCCCCACCATTCAAAATATACACGTATCTGGTTTGTGACTTGGAGTCGTCCAGATCTGTGTCGAAACTAGCATCGACGTAACCCTTTACGACGAGCTCTTCGTCACCTCCATAAACGAGAAACATATCCTTAGTCCTTTTCAGGTACTTCAGGATATTCTTGACTGATGTCCAGTGTTCCATGCCAGGATTACTTTGGTACCTTCCTACCAAACTTACGGCAAGGTTTATATCAGGTCTGGTACACAACATGGCATACATAATAGACCCGATGGCCGAGGCATAGGGGATGACACTCATCTTTTCTCTATCTTCTGCCGTGGTCGGGCATTGAGCCGTGCTCAATCTCACACCTTGCAATACATGCAAGAACCCCTTCTTAGACTGATCCATATTGAACGTCTTCAATATCTTGTCAAGGTACGTGCTTTGTGAAAGACCAATGAGGCGTCTCGATCTATCTCTATAGATCTTGATGCCTAATATGTAAGCAACTTCTCCAAGGTCCTTCATTGAAAAACACTTATTCAAGTAGGCCTTTATGCTTTCCAAGAGTTCTATATCATTTCCCATCAATAGTGTGTCATCCACATATAATATGAGAAATGCTACAGAGCTCCCACTCACTTTCTTGTAAACACAGGCTTTTCCATAAATCTGCGTAAACCCAAACGCTTTGATCATCTCATCAAAACGAATGTTCCAACTCCGAGATGCTTGCACCAGCCCATAGATCGAGCATTGGAGCTTGCATACCTTGTCAGCATTCTTAGGATCGACAAAACCTTTCGGCTGCATCGTATACAATTCGTCCTTAAGGAAACCATTAAGGAATGCCGTTTTGACGTCCATTTGCCATATCTCAAAATCATAGAATGCGGCAATTTCTAACATGATTCGGACAGACTTCAGCTTCGCTACGGGTGAGAAGGTCTCATCGTAGTTAACCCCTTGAACTTGTCGATAACCCTTAGAGACAAGCCGAGCCTTATAGATGGTTACATTACCATCCGCGTCTGTCTTCTTCTTAAAGATCCATTTATTTTCTATGGCTCGCTGATCATCGGGCAAGTCAGTCAAAGTCCATACTTTGTTTTCATACATGGATCCTATCTCGGATTTCATGGCTTCAAGCCATTTGTCGGAATCCGGGCCCGCCATCGCTTCTTCATAGTTCGAAGGTTCACCATTGTCTAACAACATGATTTCCAGGACAGGGTTGCCGTACCACTCTGGTGCGGAATGTGTCCTTGTGGACCTACGAAGGTCAGTAGCAACTTGATCTGAAGTTTCATGATCATCATCATTAACTTCCTCTCTAGTCGGTGCAGGCACCACAGAAACATTTTCTTGAGCTGCGCTACTCTTCGGTTCAAGAGGCAATACTTCATCAAGTTCTACTTTCCTCCCACTTACTTCTTTCGAGAGAAACTCTTTCTCTAGAAAGGATCCATTCTTGGCAACAAAGATCTTGCCTTCGGATCTGAGGTAGAAGGTATACCCAATAGTTTCCTTAGGGTATCCTATGAAGAAGCATTTTTCCGATTTGGGTTCGAGCTTTTCAGGTTGAAGTTTCTTGACATAAGCATCGCATCCCCAAACTTTCAGAAACGACAGCTTAGGTTTCTTCCCAAACCATAATTCATACGGTGTCGTCTCAATGGATTTCGACAGAGCCCTATTTAAAGTGAATGCGGCAGTCTCTAAAGCATAACCCCAAAATGATAGCGGTAGGTCGGTAAGAGACATAATGGATCACACTATATCCAATAGAGTGCCATTTCGACGTTTGGACACACCATTACGCTGAGGTGTACCAGGCGGCGTGAGTTGTGAAACAATTCCACATTTCCTTAAGTGCGTGCCAAATTCGTGACTCAAATATTCTCCCCCACGATCTGATCGTAAGAACTTGATTTTCCTGTCATGTTGATTCTCAACCTCACTCTGAAATTCCTTGAACTTTTCAAAGGTCCCAGACTTGTGTTTCATTAAGTAGACATACCCATATCTAGTTAAGTCATCTGTGAGAGTGAGAACATAACGATAACCACCGCGAGCCTCGACGCTCATTGGACCGCACGCATCGGTATGTATGATTTCCAATAAGTTGGTTGCTCACTCCATTGTTCCGGAGAACGGAGTCTTGGTCATTTTGCCCACGAGGCATGGTTCGCATGTGTCAAATGATTCATAATAAAGAGACTCCAAAAGTCCATCTGCATGGAGTTTCTTCATGCGTTTGACACCAATGTGACCAAGGCGGCAGTGTCACAAGTATGTGGGACTATCATTATCAACCTTACATCTTTTGGCATTCACACTATGAATATGTGTAGCATCACGTTCGAGATTCAATAAGAATAAACCATTGACCAGTGGGGCATGACCATAAAACATATCTCTCATATAAATAGAACAACCATTATTCTCAGATTTAAATGAGTAGCCATCTCGCATTAAACGAGATCCAGATACAATGTTCATGCTTAAAGCTGGTACTAAATAACAATTATTGAGGTTTAAAACTAATCCTGTAGGTAAATGTAGAGATAGCATGCCAACGGCGATCACATCGACCTTGGGACCATTCCCGACGCGCATCGTCACCTTGTCCTTCTCCAGTCTCCGCTTATTCCGCAACTCCTGTTTTGAGTTACAAATATGAGCAGCTGCACCGGTATCAAATACCCAGGAGCTACTACGAGCGCTGGTTAGGTACACATCAATAACATGTATATCACATATACCTTTGGTATTGCCGGCCTTCTTATCTGCTAAGTACTTGGGGCAGTTCCGTTTCTAGTGACCGCTTCCCTTGCAATAAAAGCACTCAGTCTCAGGCTTGGGTCCATGCTTTGGCTTCTTCCCGGCAACTGGCTTACCGGGCGTGGCAACTCCCTTTCCATCCTTCTTGAAGTTCTTCTTACCCTTGCCTTTCTTGAACTTAGTGGTTTTATTCACCATCAACACTTGAGGTTCCTTTTTGATCTCCACCTCCGCTGATTTCAGCATTGAATATACCTCAAGAATGGTCTTTTCCATCCCCTGCATATTGAAGTTCATCACAAAGCTCTTGTATCTAGGTGGGAGCGACTGAAGGATTCTGTCAACGACCGCATCATCCGGGAGATTAACTCCCAGATGAGATAAGCGGTTGTGCAACCCAGACATTTTGAGTATGTGCTCGCTGACAGAACTATTCTCCTCCATCTTACAACTGTAGAACTTGTCGGAGACTTCATATCTCTCAACCCGGGCATGAGCTTGGAAAACCATTTTCAGCTCTTGGAACATCTCATATGCTCCGTGCTGCTCAAAACGCTTTTGGAGCCTCGGTTCTAAGCTGTAAAGCATGCCGCACTAAACCAGGGAGTAATCATCACTACGCGATTGCCAGGCGTTCATAACATCTTGAATTGCTGGGAAAACAGGTGCATCACCTAGCGGTGCTTCAAGGACATATGCTTTCTTGGCAGCTATGAGGATAATCCTCATGTTACGGACCCAGTCCGTGTAGTTGCTACCATCGTCTTTCAGCTTGGTTTTCTCTAGGAACGCGTTAAAGTTGAGGGAAACATTAGCGTGGGCCATTTGATCTACAAGACATATTGCAAAGTTTTATACTATGTTCATGGTAATTAAGTTCACCTAATCAAATTATTTAATGAACTCCCACTCAGATAGACATCCCTCTAGTCATCTAAGTGATACATGATCCAAGTCAACTAGGCCGTGTCCGATCATCACGTGAGACGGACTAGTCATCATCTGTGAACATCTTCATGTTGATCGTATCTTCTATATGACTCATGTTCGACCTTTCGGTCTTCTGTGTTCCGAGGCCATGTCTGTACATGCTAGGCTCGTCAAGTCAACCTAAGTGTATTGCGTGTGTAAATATGGCTTACACCCGTTGTATGCGAACGTTAGAACCTATCACACCCGGTCATCACGTGGTGCTTCGGAACAAAGGACCTTAGCAACGATACACAGTTAGGGGGAACACAATTCTTGATATTTTAATGAGGGATCATCTTATTTATGCTACCGTCGTTCTAAGCAAATAAGATGTAAAAACATGATAAACATCACAAGCAATCAAATAGTGACATGATATGGCCAATATCATTTTGCTCCTTTTGATCTCCATCTTCGGGGCGTCATGATCATCATCGTCACTGGCATGACACCATGATCTCCATCATCGTGTCTTCATGAAGTTGTCTCGCCAACTATTACTTCTACTACTATAGCTAACAGTTAGCAATAAAGTAAAGTAATTACATGGCGTTTTCATTGACACGCAGGTCATACAATAAATTAAGACAACTCCTATGGCTCCTGCCGGTTGTCATACTCATCGACATGCAAGTCGTGATTCCTATTACAAGAACATGATCAATCTCATACATCACATATATCATTCATCACATCCTTTTGGCCATATCACATCACACGACATATGCTGCAAGAACAAGTTAGACGTCCTCTAATTGTTGTTGCAAATTTTTACGTGGCTGCTATAGGTTTCTAGCCAAAACCACAACGTGATATGCCAATTTCTATTTACCATTCATGAGGACCCTTTTCATCGAATCCGATCTGACTAAAGTGGGAGAGACAGACACCCGTTGGCCACCTTATGCAACTAGTGCATGTCAGTCGGTGGAACCTGTCTCACGTAAGCGTACGTGTAAGGTCGGTCCGGGCCGCTTCATCCCATTATGCCGCCGAATCAAGATAAGACTAGTAACGACAAGTAAATTGGCAAAATCGACGCCCACAACAATTTGTGTTCTACTCGTGCATAGAAACTACGCATAGACCTAGCTCATGATGCCACTGTTGGGGATCGTTGCAGAAATTAAAAAAATTCTACGCATCACCAAGATCAATCTATGGAGTTTACTAGCAACGAGAGGGGAGTGCATCTTCATACCTTTGAAGATCGCGATGCGGAAGCATTGCAAGAATGCGGTCTATGGAGTCGTACACGAAGCGATTCAGATCGCGACCGATTCCGATCTAAGCACCGAACAACAATGCCTCCGCGTTCAACACACGTGCAGCCCGGTGACGTCTCCCGTGCCTTGATCCAGCAAGGAGAGAGGGAGAGGTTGGGGAAGACTCCATCCAGTAGCAGCACGATGGCGTGGTGGTGGAGGAGCGTGGCACTCCAGCAGGGCTTCGCCAAGCACTGCGAGAGACGAGGAGGGAGAGGGGTAGGGCTCGCCAGGAGAAAGGGTGCGGTTGCACTCCCACCCCCCACTATTTATAGGGGGAAGGGGAGAGGGGGCTGGCCCCCTAGATCCATCTAGAGGGGGGCGGGCGGCGGCCCCTCGGGGGGAGGGGCAGCAGCCCCCTTAGGGTTTCCAACTAGGGGGGCGCCCGCCCCCCCCCCCGGGGGACGGCAGCGGCCCCCTAGGGTTTCCAACCCTAGGCGCCTTGGGCCCTTGGGGGGGTGCACCAGCCCACTAAGGGGCTGGTTCCCACCCAACTACATCCCACTAGGTCCTTCAGGGCAGGTGAACCCTCCCGGTGGACCCCCGGAACCCCTTCGGTGGTCCCGGTACAATACCGATAAACTCCGAAACCTTTCAAGTGACTGAAACTTGACTTCCCATATATACATCTTTACCTCCGGACCATTCCGGAACTTCTCATGATGTCCGGGATCTCATCCAGGACTCCGAACAACATTCGGTAACCACGTACATCTATTCCCTATAACCCTAGCGTCATCAAACCTTAAGTGTGCAGACCCTATGGGTTTGGGAGGCATGCAGACATGACTGAGACATCTCTCCGGCCAATAGCCAACAGTGGGATCTGGATACCCATGTTGGCTCCCACATGCTCCACGATGATCTCATCGGATGAACCACGATGTCAAGGATTCAATCAATCCCGTATACAATTCCGTTTGTCTACCGGTATAGCACTTGCCTGAGATTCGATTGTCGGTATACCGATACCTTGTTCAATCTCGTTACGGCAAATCTCTTTACTCGTTCCGTAACACATCATCCCGTGATCAACTCCTTGATCACACTGAGCTCATTATGATGATGTCCTCCCGAGTGGGCCCAGAGATACCTCTCCGTCATACGGAGTGACAAATCCCAGTCTCGATTTGTGCCAACCCAACAGATACTTTCGGGGATACCCGCAGTGTACCTTTATAGCCACCCAATTACGTTGTGACGTTTGGCACAGCCAAAGTTCTCCTATGGTATCCGGGAGTTGCACAATCTCATGGTCTAAGGAAAAAGATACTTGACATTAGAAAAGCTTTAGCAGACGAACTACACGATCTTGTGCTATGCTTAGGATTGGGTCTTGTCCATCACATCATTCTCCTAATGATGTGATCCCATTATCAATGACATCCAATGTCCATGGTTAGGAAACCGTAACCATCTATTGATCAACGAGCTAGTCAACTAGAGGCTCACTAGGGACATGTTGTGGTCTATGTATTCACACATGTATTACGATTTCTGGATAACACAATTATAGCATGAACAATAGACAATTATCATGAACAAGGAAATATAATAATAACCATTTTATTATTGCCTCTAGGGCATATTTCCAACAGATACATGACACTTCACCATATTTGGGACTAAGGGAATGCATTGTGGAGTAGTTATTAGATGATGGGTTGTGAGAGTGATAGAAGCTTAAACCTTAGTTTAGCTCTATTCCGTAAGGGACCGATTGGATCCAAAAGTTTAATGCTATGGTTAGGATTTATCCTTAATACTTTTCTCGTAGTTGGGGATGCTTGCGAGGGGGTTAATCATAAGTAGGAGGTTTGTTCAAGTAAGAACAACACCTAAGCACCGGTCCACCCACATATCAAATTATCAAAGTAGCGAACATGAATCGAATCAACATGATGAAAGTGACTAGATGAAATTCTCGTGTACCCTCAAGAATGCTTTTCTTACTACAAGAGACTGTTTTGGCTTGTCCTTTGCCTCAAAAGGATTGGGCTACCTTGCTGCACTTTTGTTACTATTATCATTACTTGCTCATTACAAAATATCTTGCTATCAAACTACTCTGTTACTTACAATTTCAGCACTTGCAGACATTACCTTGCTAAAAACCACTTGTCATTTCCTTCTGCTCCTCGTTGGGTTCGACACTCTTACTTACCGGAAAGAGCTACAGTTGATCCCATATACTTGTGGGTCATCAGGGCTCGCGAGGCCCTCTCCGTCTTCCTTCGTGTTGTTGCGCTCGTCGTGGCGCCACCTTCTCGCGTTGTCAACATGGTCAACGAACATGAGGAATCAGGAGATGACTTTAATTGGAGAGGATGATAGTGGATCCCACCAGGGCCATAGCCGCACGTACACAAGTGCCTCCTTATAAGTATATACGACTATAATTCTTTTTGCTTCCTCATGGTTTCCTGACACCACAGTCCCACACCATTGTCAATAGTCAATAAACGAGAGAATTTCACAAGGAGCGCCCGATAGCTGGGACCCAACAGCTCGAGTAGTAATTGTGGTTTTGAGGTGTGAGCAGAGTTTTTCTTAAGTGATGTTTTTGTTGTTGTTCAGAGGAGCAGGGTATCAACTGGGCAGGCTGTGGCCCGTCTGGCCCAGGCTATTATTTTATGTCGACCAAACATCCAGCCTAGATATTAATTTTTTAATATGAAATGGCTAGCCCAGTTATTCTTTTTTTGCGGAATACCCAACCTAGGTCAACTTATTATTCTCCGAGCTGCATTAGACTTGCCAAGAAAATGGGCTTTAAGAAATAATAAATGGATTGTAATTAAAAAAATTGGCTGTAAATATAAAAACGCACCGAACAGGTACATTTTTAATTTCATTACTTGTTGTGCATGCAAAATTTCGTTGGATTTTTACCTAATACAAATTTATTTTGAAATTACATTTAATCTGACTCTAAATTTCGGGTTAAAAATATTTCGGATCCCATCAAAATGTTGGAGATTTTGTTAATTTTTTTGAGCGGTTGGCTGAAACCGTTGTCCTGACTAGAAAATGGGCTGTAATTTTAACAAACAGTAAATGGGCTGAGTAAATTCTATTTGAATTTAAAAATGGGTTGTACATTATAACAAATCACAAATGAGCTATATGTTCTCTACCACCGATGTGATGGTCACTTGTAGGCCTACTAAGTTGACGCGTACGCAAGTCTTTGTCAACTTATAGTCAACACACGATTCTAATAGCAGTGGCCATTGAATGTCCATCTAACGGCTGTGGTGCTTCTTCAATCTCAGATATTCATGCTTCAGCCGCCAAAACCACCGCCGGCGGTACCGCCTCCCGTGGCCGGCTGTGATGCCGCGCAGGACTCACCGGCCCACCCTACTCCCATCGCCGTCCAGGCCATTCCTCTACTTACCAACACCTCATGTTATTCTCCGGCGACGACAACCTCACACCGCAGTCGAACCAGTGAACCCTCGTACTCCCTTCCGCGTGGGTATCCACTGCTGTGTCTTCGCTGGCTCCAGGTTGTTCCCTTCCTAGGCCTCGCCATTGATACGTCTCCAACGTATCTATAATTTTTGATTGTTCCATGCTATTATATTATCTGTTTTGGATTTTTATATGCATTATTATGGTATTTTATATTATTTTTGGGACTAACCTATTAACCTAGAGCCCAGTGCCAGTTCCTATTTTTTTCTTGTTTTAGAGTTTCACAGAAAAGGAATATCCTTTCGCGATGATTTTTCTTGGACCAGAAGACACCTAGAGGACTTGGAGTACACGTCAGGAAAGCCACGAGGCGACCACAAGGACGGAGGGCGCGCCCAGGGGGTAGGGCGTGACCCCACCCTTGTGGGCCCCTCGTGACTCCACTGACCTACTTATTCCACCTATATATTCTCAAATATTCCCAAACCAACCAGGAGAGCCACGAAAACACTTTTCCACTACCGCAACCTTCTGTACCCGTGAGATCCCATCTAGGGGCCTTTTTCGGCGTCCTGTCGGAGGGGGATTTGATCACGGAGGGCTTCTACATCAACAACATTGCCTCTCCGATGAAGCGTGAGTAGTTTACTTCAGACCTACGGGTCCATAGCTAGTAGCTAGATGGCTTCTTCTCTCTCCTTGATTTTCAATGCCATGTTCTCCTCGATGTTCTCGGAGATCTATACGATGTAATACTTTTTTGCGGTGTATTTGCCGAGATCCGATGAATTGTGGATTTATAATTAGCTTATCTATGAATATTATTTGAATCTCCTCTGAATTCTTATATGCATGATTTGATATCTTTGCAAGTCTCTTCGAACTATCGATTTTGTTTGGCCAACTAGATTGGTTTTTCTTGCAATGGGAGAAGTGCTAAGTTTTGGGTTCAATCTTGCAGTGTCCTTTCCCAGTGACAGTAGGTGCAGCAAGGCACATATTGTATTGTTGCCATCAAGGATAACTAGATAGGGTTTTCATCATATTGCTTGAGTTTATCCCGCTACATCATGTCATCTTACTTAAAGTGTTACTCTGTTCTTCATGAACTTAATACTCTAGATGCATGCAGGAATCGGTCGATGTGTGGAGTAATAGTAGTAGATGTAGGCAGGAGTCGGTCGATGTGTGGAGTAATAGTAGTAGATGCAGGCAGGAGTCGGTCTACTTGATACAGACGTGATGCCTATATTCATGATCATTGCCTTAGATATCGTCATAACTTTGCGCTTTTCTATCAATTGCTCAGCAGTAATTTGTTCACCCACCGTAATATTTTCTATCTTGAGAGAAGCCTCTAGTGACAACTATGGCCCATGGGTCTACTTTCCGTCATAAAAGTTTCCGATCTACAATATTAGTTTCCTATTTACTTCCTTTTCAATCTTTTACTTTCCGTTCCATAAACCAAATACCAAAAATATCACTTTACCGTTTATCCATCTCTATTAGATCTCACTTTGCAAATAACCGTGAGGGGATTGACAACCCCTCACTGGTACGCGTCAGTGCTATAGAAATGGTTTTTAACCCCTTTCCGCGACGGCATTTGGAACCGTCGCCAAGTGAGTGTGGGCGATAGGGGGTCCTTCCCACACGACCCAGAAACCGTCGGGGATAGGGAGCATACAGTACTCCTACTCATTTGTGCTCGCATTGCCATCGCAGTGGGTATTCTGTGGTGCTACGTTTACGATGCGTGGCCCATCACAAATGGTTCACTATTATAGAACATGTATGATAAGCATACAATCACACACACTCGCTTTTCCCAAACCATATGCGATAACTAATTAAGAAGATTAGCTAATCGTTGTACGAGTGTCGGATAGGATTACGGAACGTCCCACCATCGTAACATCGTCGTACACGACAACTATTGCACACGCTATTATGTGGTGTAACATTTACGATGCATACTTCATCAGAAACTATTCATGGTTGTGAATCGTGTACGATAAGGCAACTAACACAAACGTTTAGTTTGCCTGCACCGTTTGTGATAATGTCTGACATCGCACACGCTTTTGCTAACGACAACTGTGTGCATGCTTGCGAACGTTTCCTCTCTGTGAACCGTGTCGGATTATGGTGTATATCACAATGTTTGTGTTTTACCAACCGTGTGTGCCATAACAACCTGGAGGGCGTAATTTCACCGTAATTTAACTCCAACTATCTCAAATTGTACCGGATTTGAATTTGAATGTATGTTGTAGCTTTATTCATATCCATCACTTTCAAACAACCAATGCATTATTCGATTCATTGGTACATATGTTCAAGAATTACATAAGAACCAAATAAAGAATGATGAACCACAGTTGTATACTTGTACTATTAAAGACGGTAAATAAAGAGGTGAAATACATTCTGGTTGCTGAAGAAGGTGAAGCGGAATGCCCATATTGTGCCCTCCTCCATGCAGAAGGCACACACGACTCTAGTCCAACCCCTTGTGATGGTCGACCGCCCATCCTTCACGGTCTTCATGAAAACATCTAGATAATCATCGTGTTCTGGTAGAAATACTTTAACCTTTGCATGCCCACCAATCATGTAGTTTGAGAGGTAATCTTGAGTAAACTGCTTTGGCAACCACTGCAAAGGAAAAAGATTCAGACATTGTCATCTAACACACAACTCATTATGGGCAGTAAAAAGAAGGCTGCAGAGTTCTTACTTACCATCCCGCAGTTCTCTGTTGTCTTGGATAAAGTGTAAACAAATAGTTTAATTGCCATCTTTTGACCCATTTTACTAACAATCTTTATCAGCTTCCTCACTTGATGTTGGTTCATCTATATCTCATTGCCCCACACGTATAAAGGGTCGAAGCACGGATCTTTACCAATGACATATGTACCTAGAAGCACCAAGTTAATATTAGAAGCTAAACAACAATTGCACAATGATGTAGTACAACACTCTTTTATAATATAGTATAACATCCAATATACTCACATATTAGATGAATTAATATCTTATATTATGGGCCGGAAGGAGTTTATTGCATTCTTACAAATTATCGGCTGATTAACTGCTGTATCCATGGGTTAGAGTTAGTTTGAGCCAGTTCGGGCTCAAATAGCCCTAAAGTATATCCAAACATGAGGGCTAGTTTGAGCTAGTTGCATCTAACCCGCCCAACCCAAGAGGTGCTAATTGGAGCTAGTTCTCCTAGTGCATTTATTGCCAATCTAACCCTGTCGTCCAAACACCTCTTTGGATGGAGTTAGTTCAGGGTTAGTCATGAGCTAGAAACTAACTTTAACCTCTAGCTAAGTTGAGTATCCAAACATGGTTGTGTTGTTGTTGTTATTGTTGTTGCTGCTGCTCTTCTACGTATATCTAGACATCATCAGAACATTAAGGTAACACTCTTCCTTGTTTCTATGTAGCCTAGGATTGCATATTTAGACATTAAGTACAGTGCATGTTGCTATGTAGCCTCAGATATATTACATATGTCCCTATTTAACCTAACGATAAATGTGTTACAAATATATTTAGTTAAAAGTCTTATTCACCGATTAGTCCCTTATCAGCCCCGGCCTATATGGTACCAGCTACCGATATCCTGAACAGTGAGTATATATAAGCCATGGGATAAACTAACCTTGATGGAAAACATCAGTCAATCCCAAAATTGTCATGTGTATGTACATCGAGAGGCATGTTAAGCACAATAGGCTAAACATCAACCAAAATTATCCATGGCAGACAAAATAATCTCGAAAAGATAGCTTCAATGTGCAGGTTTAAGCACACTAGTAAAGAAAAACAAGTGGAAAGGTGTGTTAACTGCAACGGGCCTAACATTTAACAATAAGCAAACATAATCATTCAAACTGGTATTGTGCCGGTCTAAGTACACTTGTTATTATTAAATCAAAATAGAAAGGCGTGTTAACTACAAGATGCAGCAACCAAATCTAGTCATTCATAGTGGTATTGTTGAAACTGGTACTGATGAAATTAAACCGCACAGTTCATACTTGCACATATAGACATCACATTGTGAATAACTGGAATAAACAAGGCATGCTACAAACAACCAAAGATAGCATTTTAACTGGACATATGCTAACTACAAACAACTGAACAATCAAAAAACTTTAAAAGAGGCATATGCTAGCTATAACAGGCTCAACAGCAAGCAAAATATGCATTCCTATCGGTATGTTTAAAACTGGATTGACGAAATGTACTGCATAGTAAATAATTGCACATATAGAGCATCACATTGTGAACAACTGAAATAAACAAGACATACTGCGAACAACCAAATATAGCAATTAAAACTGGACATATTCTCACTACACTACAAAAGGGACTCGACAAAACAAATCATGGGTTCACCCCTATGAAGAGGCATGGCAAAACAAATCATGGGTTTCCTCACTTGTCACAGATGGGCTCGTTCCCGTGGGAAGAGCACGGACCCTGGGTGCGCTCCATGTTGTCGCAGATGGGTTCCTTCCCCTTGGAAGAGCACGGCTGTAGGGTGCCCTCCCTGATGTCACAGATGAGCTCTTTTCCCTTGGAAGAGCAGATGGGCTATTTCCCCCTGGAAGAGCCGGGGAGGGTGCCCTCCTCGTGGTCGCTGTCGATGAGGTCTGACTTGGAAGCTATGGATCCCAAGCCGGCGTCGCAGAACGTGTCCTTCAGAAATGACAAAAGGGGCTCGATGGCGATGTAGGATGGAAAACTGTTGACAGCGAGCCAGAGAAGATCAGCGGTGGGGCCATGGGTGAGATCGACGGTGGTTGAACCCGAGGGGTTGGGGGTGGGCCACTTAACCTGTGACATAGCCTGCCTTAGGCTGTCGATGACCTTGATATCATAGCCGGCGTCCGCGACATACCCGCATAATCTAGCCCACCACTTTAGTGCCTGCCGCTAGTAAAGGTCGTCAGCTTCCTCGGCGACATCGGGTGAAGAGACCGCGATACACCTCTTTTGGGCCAGTCGCTCCTTGAGCTCCACGGGAAGTGTATTTGGGCTTAGGCTGTGATGCGCTGGAGCGGGGGATCAGGATGGGGATGGGAATCTGTGGGAAAGGGGCATTTGGCAGACGTCATCTAAGAAACTCATGGCGGCCTGGGTATGGAGATCGATGGGTAAGCTGCACGGGCAAACCGGCAGATGTTGACAATGGAGGCCTTGCGGCGGCGGGGGGGGGGGGGCTTGCTAGGGTTTCGAGTGAGGGAGGGGGTGTGTGTGTGTGCGTGCCCGAGGAGGTTTTGGTATGTGTGTGTGTGGAGGGGGCGGTGGTGTGTTTGAGGAAATGATGCGGGTACTGAAATTTTACTACACGAGAGTCAACCGCAGGAGTGAAATGCCAGGGCTATTGAAAATTTTGATGATGGTGCATCGCACATGTTCTGGAGATAACAACCATGTGTTATGAAACAGAAAAACCCTCGAGGCGGGCAGATATTTTTGAGGGATGCAAGCGGGATTGAGAACAAGAAACATCAGACACGGTCCGGAGATAACTACCGTGTGTTATGAAACAGAAAAACCCTTGAGGCGGGCAGATATTTTCGAGGGATGCAGGTGGGATTGGGAACAAGAAACATCACACACGGTCGAAAACACAATAACCGTGTGTTATCAAATAGAAAAAGCTGCAGGCGGGTAGATATTTTTGAGAGGGGAAGCCTCGTGCCCTCGTGGAGCCCAATGTACTGTGCGGATGTGTGTGTGACAGGCACACCAGCGTGGCACACGGTTAGTTTGAGTGAACCGTCTCTGTTGCATCATCTGACTTGTCTAATGTTCATAAATTTGGCGAAAAATGACACGGGAGAGGGTCAGAACACGAACATGCTTGCATGTGGACTAAATTTATGTATGAAAAGGGTGGTTTGATACCAAGTGCAACTTTGATGTGGCACCTATCTCGCAAAGCGCATGATATTGTTTGCCCCCCTCATGTCGGCATGAAGGGAATCCTAAGCTACGAATGCACCCCCCCCCGCCACCGAGATTGACCTAGCAAAGTGCGAAGTAGCTAGCAGCCTCCCCTTGTGTCGGCACGAAGGGAATCCTAAGCTATGAATGCATGCCCCCCAACCGAGGTTCACCTAGCAAAGTGTGAAGTAGCTAGAAGCTCCCCCCTCGTGTCGGCACGAAGGGAATCTTAAGCTATGAATGCATGATCCCAACCGAGGTTCACCTAGCAAAGTGTGAAGTAGCACCCCCCCACAGTTCCAGTTGGCGGGCCAGAGAGGCATCTCACCAAGATGGATCATAAAATGGACCAAGAATAATCAACCTTGGTCGTACAACCTCTCTCTTGTTGTTGGTCAAAGTGATGGCCGTCCATGCGACCCCGAAGATGGGCTAGCTCGCCAATAATCACGCAAGTAGCCAGTCCCCGAAGACAACTACTGCATGCATGTATGGAGAGGTGTGTTTTAAATACACAATGGAACAACTTTGATGTGGCATCGTGATTTTGAACTAGAAATCCCCACACTGAGTGTGTGTTATTAGGTTGACGATGCATATGTATGTTACACCACACTTCAAGCCGACGATGGGGATTCTTGTATGCATGCGTGCATAGCATATGCGCTCAAACTTAATTAGGTCTGAATCTCACCATGACCTATACTACGATAACATGAACCAAAGGAAGAATCCGCCATGGTAACCAATCTTGTTGTCGGTCAACGTGATCATGGATGTCCACGCAGGCCCACGAATATATATAAGCTTGTCACCGATAACCACGCGAGGGAGTGTACCGTTCGAAGACAACCACTACATGCATATGTATGGAGGTGATGCGTGCATGCATGTTTGAATACCATTTCACAACATTGCTATGGCGCATGCGGCGAAAATCGTACAGTCCCCACACATAGCGAGATTGGTTCATGACATGTCGGTGTACTAGCCACTTCGACTCGATGGGAGGGATTCATGCGTACACATGCATGTGTGTGTGCTCAAACTGTATCATGTCATCCTAGAGCATGACCTATATATATATACACCATATTACAAGCAAAAAAATAATACCTCCTAAGTCAAATTAACCTATCTCGTTGTCAGGCAAAAAGTAGTGATGGACCAAGCGGGCCCACAGATGGAAAGCATCGATATCGCTGATAATCTCTTAAGTTGATGCGAGAGGAAAACCACCATCGCTTTGCATGTGGGCTAAACATATGTTGAATACCCAAAATGCACAACTTTGATGTGCCACATGCCTAGAAAATTGTAAACCCCCCACACAGAGCGAGGTTCATGAAGCGTACTACATATGATGGTCCCCTTCCCCTCTTCGATGCATACTATATGCTCCTACCATAATACAACCCAAAAAGAATCCTCCTCGATGGTGAAATTAATTAACCTCTATCGATGTAGGTCAAAGTGATGCATGCATTGATGATGGCCTTGTGGGCCCATAGATGGAAGCATCACACGTGAGTGTCCTAGCGAGGATAACAACCGCCTGCATGCATGTGGGCCAAAGAGGTGTTGTGTGATGTTTGAATAGCCATTTTCACAACTTTGATGTGGCACATGCCTCAGAAACTGAAAAGTCCCGACACTGAGTGAGGTGTACTTGTATGTATATATGCTAGTCCCCTCCCACCTCTTCGACGCGTACTATATACCACCATAACACAAACAAAAAAGATTCTACCTTGCTAGTCAAATTAAGCTCACTGTCGGTTGTTCATCAAAGTGATGGACGACGACCTCGTTGGCCCATACAAAGCGTCACGCGCGAGTATCGAGTGTCGTGTAGAACAACCATCGACTGCATGTGGCCAAAACATGTACGCATGAAAGGATTGTGTAATGTTTTAAATAATGAATTCACGACTCTGATGTGGCACCTGCCTAACAAAACAACCAACCCACACGGTGGCTCACAACTCGTAGTATACTACGAGCCACTCGCCACCCCCAGACGTGCACACCCACACACACACCGCGAATCCACCGCAACTATGATGCATGTTACCAAAGGAAGGAAGTTTTAATTTAAAAAAACAGAGATCATTAAGACATTTTAGTACATTAATTGATTGATTTTCTACGGGTATAATGTGCAAAAATCAAATTTGAGCTACATGCACACGTGACAATGCACCTAAATGGATTGCAAAAACACATGTGTCTCACTGGGTGCATGTTTTACTCCCCGTGCAAGAAATTTCAAACATTTAGAATCTTGATTTTTAAATTCTAGTACATCCAAAACTTATTTGAAGTTCATGAAACTTATCGTGTTGTCATATGGACACCAATACAAAGTGGCATTGTACTTTATTTTTGTCAAATTTGAGACCAGTTTTGATGTAATCATTATCTAATTACAAACGGGAGATTATTAATAATTAGGAACCAATATCCCAAATGGATTATTTATTTGAACTGTGAGCGTTAGACCAACAATGGATATGTGCCATGCTTCGGTTAAGTAATAAAGCGGCAACATTAATCATTCAAATAGAAAAACAATATACGTGCCGCCACGCGACCCGTGTGCCGTGCGAGCAGGCGTGAGTTGATTGGGCGCATGTTGGCAGTCCATCGCGCAGGCAGACCGGGAGGCGTGCGTGCAGGTGTTTGAATTGACGGAGGCATGCTCGCTGCGCAGTGTCATCGGGAGGCATGCGAGTAGTTGTGTGAAACAATGGTAGGCATGCGAGCAGCCTGGTGCGCAGGCTCACCGGGAGGCGAGCTAGTGATTTGATTGCCACCCGCCTCTCTCCCACTACTCTATATTAATGGTGTGCCCAAGCGGCCGCCCCCCATCCTCGCCGCAAACACAATCCTCTCTCCGCTTGCATCCTCGACGCCGCTCTCAGTCCTCAAAGCCGTAAGTGTATGAGGATGCCGCCGAAGCACCCCATCAGAGGGAGTGGCAACGCCGAGGCTTCTGAAGCACTGGAGCATGGCGTGGAGATGGAGACAGAGGTTGCCGTCACCGGCGTCGAGTTATCGTTGCACCCTGACGTCGTCCACGGCGTCGAGCTTCCACAACCGGAGGCGGAGTTCCACACCGACTCTGGTGACAACTCGGGCGATAACCCCAGTGACGATTCCAAAGACCACTACGGCGACGACTCCTACGATGACAGACAACTGGTTAGTCATCTATACCCATTTATGTGTCAAATAGATCCTAGGGTTTCTCTGGTTACTCCTGCCTCCCCCTTTATTTTCATCTGTACAAATGGTTTCTTCTAGTAATCCGACTAGGGTTAATGTTCGTTCTAATAATTCCTAGCCAGCACTTGACAATTGATTTTGGATGACCTACATATGTTTGTGCCATTATTTTCTTCAAGATTTGTCTGTACATAGACGACTGTGCTTAAAAATCGAACCATAATCTCTGGTTATTGATACGTCTCCAACGTATCTATAATTTTTTATTGTTCCATGTTGTTATATTATCAATCTTGGATGTTTTATAATCATTTTACAGTCATTTTATATCATTTTTTGGTACTAACCTATTGACATAGTGCCAAGTGCCAGTTGCTATTTTTTCCCATGATTTTTACATTGTAGAAAATCAATATCGGACGGAGTCCAAATGCCATGAAACTTTACGAAGAATTTTATGGGCCAAAAGGAACACGACGGGCCCTGGTTGTGCATGGGGGTGCCCCGAGGGAGGCACAACCCACCAGGGCGCGCCAGGAGGCCCAGGCGCGCCCTGGTGGATTGTGCCCACCTCGGGTGCCCCCCGGGCCGCCTCTTTGCTCTATAAATATCTCAATATTCCCAAAACCCTAGGGGAGTCAACGAGATATTGACCTAGCCGCCGTAGAGTCCAGGACCACCAGATCCAATCTAGACACCATCTCGGATGGGGTTCACCACCTCCATTGGTGCCTCTCCGATGATACGTGAGTAGTTCTTTGTAGACCTTCGGGTTCGTAGTTAGTAGCTAGATGGCTTCATCTCTCTCTCTCTCTCTCTTGATTCTCAATACAATGGTCTCTTGGAGATCCATATGATGTAACTCTTTTGCGGTGTGTTTGTTGGGATCCGATGAAATTTGAGTTTATGATCAGATCTATCTTTTTATATCCATGAAAGTATTTGAGTTTCTTTGATATCTTTTATGCATAATCTCTTATAGCCTCGTATTTCTTCTACAATATTTGGGATTTGTTTGGCCAACTTGATCTATTTATCTTGCAATGGGAAGAGGTGCTTTGTAGTGGGTTCGACCTTACGGTGCTTGATCCGAGTGACAGAAGGGGAACCGACACGTATGTATCATTGCTACTAAGGATAAAATGATGGGGTCTATCTCTACATAGATAGATCTTGTCTACATCATGTCATCGTTCTTATTGCATTACTTCATTTCTTCTTGAACTTAATACACTAGATGCATGCTGGATAGCGGTCGATGTGTGGAGTAATAGTAGTAGATGCAGGCAGGAGTCGGTCTACTAATCTTGGACGTGGTGCCTATGTAATGATCATTGCCTGGATATCATCATGAGTATTTTAAGTTCTATCAATTTCCCAACAGTAATTTGTTCACCCACCGCTTTGCTATTTTTCTTGAGAGAAGCCAGTAGTGAAATCTACAGCCCCAGGATCTCTTTCTCATATTATATGCCTTTGCAATCTACTTTCTATTGCTTTTATTTTTAGATCTATTTATCCAAAAACCCAAAATACTTTGCTGCACTATATTTTATTTGTGATCTATTTAATTCAATCTATTATAACTTTCTTCCATCACGATCCAATTTCCGGCACCGTTACCCAAAAGGGATTGACAACCCCTTTAACACGTCGGGTTGCGAGGATGTTATCTGTGTGCAGGGGCTGTTTACGTTGTGTTTCTTGGTTCTCCTACTGGTTCGATAACCTTGGTTTCATATCTGAGGTAAATACCTACCACCGCTGTGCTGCATCATCCCTTCCTCTTTGGGAAATACCGACGTAGCTTCAAGCGACATCAAAAGGAATTTCTGGTGCCGTTGCCGGGGAGGATCTTCAACATATACCAGGTTCCTAATCCCAAATCTCATCACCTCGCAATTTACATTATTTGCCATTTGCTTCTAGTTTTCCTCTCCCACACTTCACAAAAATTGGCGTTTTATTCGCCCCTCTTTTCCATTCGCCGTTCTCCTTTCGGATCTATTTTTGTGTGCAACCTTGTTTGGCATTATTATCATTATGGATAGTCCTTCCCCTATTTCTTGCACTCATGAGAACGAAGTTCTTAACTTTAAACAAAGGGGAGGAGAAAATTTAAAAGATCCTTGGTATAGGATTTTCAGTGCTCATAATAGATCTACCCGTAAGCAATCCACCGTTGTTGTTTTTTTAACAGAAAGACTGTAAGGGAACACCCTATAGTATAATTCGTGCAACAACCCAAAATTGCAAGTACCATGCCTTGAACCTGGGTGGGTGGGAAGGCATCAGCCCCTTCCCACCACTAGGCAATCTACCGTTGTTCTTCTTCATTGTTTTTATGTTGGCATCACCCCTTGGTATAGATTCTTCCTTGATACGATTACCAGTGGAAATTTCTTGATGTGTCCTTCTCTTGATGCCTTTAATGCTATGTGAAATTTAGTGGGCTCACCACCCCTCATGATTAATGAAACAACTTTGACTCTTGAGCATGTTATGGAAAGACTAGATGCTATTGAAAAGAAAATGCTCACCGAAGATCATATGGGAATTATAGATAAAAATATACATAATTTTTCCACCAATATGGGATCAAAAGCGGGGGATATTCTTAAGTTGTTAAGCGAAAATGGCACCACAATTCATGAAAGAATAGAAGAAAGCCCTTCTCAGATTGATAAATTAGAAGAAATTTTTAGTAATCTAAGCACGATTTTCGCTTCTGCTAGAACTATCAAAAAAGCTCCCATTAAAATTGGTAGAGCCTCCAAGAACAAGGGTGCAACCTCGAGTAATAGTAATAAAGAAGATCTTAAGATGATTGGTATTCACCCGGATTTTGTTGAAGTGATAAGAGATCCTTTATGCAAGAATGAAATATTTGAATTTATTCCTAGAAGTGTTGATATTGAAATTCTTTATGCTAAATCTCTGAAGGATTCTAAGTGTTTGATTGAAGAGTTCGGCAAAGATGACAAAACTTAGATCCTTGCTTTATGCCTAACTAAGGGCGTAAAACTATAGTGCTTGTTGAGAGGCAACCCAATGAATAAAATTTATTTTTGCTTTTTGCTTCCTGTTTTTGAGTGTTAGCACAATTACCCTACTGTTATGATTGTGTTTTTATGTTTTAATTAGTGTTTGTGCCAAGTAAAGCCTTTAGGATCTTCTTGGGTGATAGTTGTTTCATCTTGCTGAAAAATAGAAACTTTTGTGCTCATGAAAATAATTTTCATTTTTTACCAGAGATAAATAAAATACCCATTCTACTTGTGGTAGATCAATACACAAATTTCTCATGTCTTCCTAATTTTTTAGAATTTTTGGAGTTATAGAAGTATTCGAAATAGTCAGATTGCTACAGACTATTCTGTTTTGAGAGATTCTGTTTTCTTTGTGTTGTGTGCTTATTTTGATGGCTCTTTGGTTTTCTTTGATGAGTTTTTGCCATAGAAAAGTTGGAATGCAATAGATATAGTGCAAGAACAAAATATGAATGGGTTTGATACATACAGTAGTGATATATTATTCTTATATACTAACGGATCTCATGAAGGTTTTGTTGAGTTTTGTGTGATTGAAGTTTTCAAGTTTCGGGTTATCTTACGATGGATGAAGGAATAAGGAGTAAAAGAGCCTAATCTAGGGTATGCCACGACATCCCAAGCTATTATCCAAAAACGAGCAAGCAACTAAGCTTGGGGATGCCCCCGAGTGGCATCCCCTCTTTCTTCTAACGACCATCGGTATTTTACTCGAAACTATATTTTTATTCGTGACATACTATGTGTTTTGCTTGAAGCGTCTTGTATGATTTGAGTCTTTGCTTGTTTTTTTGTGCTTTAAGTCTTGATCCCTTGCTGGGCACACCTATTTGAGAGAGCCAAAAGTATGCCATGACTTGTTAGAATTGCTCTCTATGCTTCACTTAAATTTTTATGAGCTATGGACTTGCTCTAGTGCTTCACTTAAATTTTTATGAGCTATGGACTTGCTCTAGTGCTTCACTTATATCTTTTTGAGCACGGTGTGCTTAGTATTTTTGAAGAAATTCTATCTTGCTTCACTTAGATTTGTTTGAGAGTTAGTAAATTTTCAAGAAATTCTCTCTTGCTTCACTTAAATTAATTTGAGAGAAAGAAATATTATGCTCATGATCTTCACTTATATTTGTTTGAGCTTGTCAAAAGCAACATATGAAAATTAGTCCCAAAGTGATAGATATCCAAGAAGGATATAATAAAAACTTTCATGAAGATCATTGGACAAAATAAACTTGATTTTTAGTAATAGTTTTGAGATATGATGATGTGATATGTGAGTCATCTTGATGAGTAATTATGCTTTAGTATGAATATTTGTGTTAAGGTTTGTGATTCCCTATGGAAGCACGAAAGTCAATAGTTATGCAATGAAATTATATCCTACTTATGGTGCATTATTCAGTGTTAGTTATCCTTAATGCTCGCTTATGAGATTATTCGTTTCTTGGTTGGTTGCTTCCCAATCTTTTGGTAGCCTTCATTTTTCACTAAGTATGATCACTACTTGTGCATCCAAAAACCTTTAAACCATTTTTGCCACATGAGTCCACTATATCTACCTATATGCGGTATTCTTTTGCCGTTCTAAGAAAATTTGAATGTGCCATCTCTAATTTTCAAAAATAAACTTCTCTTCTGTGTGTTTGTTTCGCTCGCGGAGCGGTGAGGGTGGCTAATATTTTCCATGCTAGATGTGTTATTATCAAGATGAGTGTTTATTCACTTGTCATTGCACGAGAGTAAGGCAAAGGTATTAGGGATGCACAGTCCCGAAATGCAAAAAAAAATGAATTTACTTTATGTTGTCAAATAATAAATTCCTTGGAAAGTGTTGGTATGGAGGGCACCCGTGGATACGTTTAGCCATGGAAAGTGAAAGTATGGTGGATAAAGGAATAAACTTTATTTTCTATTTGGGAACCGCCTATGATATATCTAAGCATGGAAAGTATTGGGAACTCTAAGTCGTTTTCGTTGCTGGGCTGGATACACCTCCCAAAATGTTTTTATCTCTAAGTTTTTCGCTTTGAGCTCTGGCACCTCTACAAATCCCTACTTCACTCTGCGAAGGGCCTTTCTTTTATTTTATGCAATTTTTTTTGAATTTGAGTCTCCATCTTCTTTTATAAAAGCACCAACTAGGAGGCAATATGATCGTACTTGAGTATTGGACATAGCTAATATGTGAGTGTGTTTAATGAATGGATCAATGGTTGAGCATGATGGGCTAGGGATAGCTTACTTTAGCGTTGATATTTTGAAATACATGGTTGCTTGTTGATATGCTTGAGGATTTAAATTCTCATGTCAAAACTAGACTATTGCTATGAACAATATAACAGTCCAAATGTCCATGCTATAAAGAAAGAAATATGATATGACATGTTAGGCGACATTCCACATCAAAAATTCTGTTTTTATCACTTCCCTACTTGAGGACGAGTAGGAGTTAAGCTTGGGGATGCTGATACATCTCCAACGTATCTATAATTTTTAATTGTTTCATGTTGTTATATTATCAATCTTGGATGTTTTATAATAATTTTATATCATTGTTTGGTACTAACCTATTGACATAGTGCCAAGTGCCAGTTGTTGTTTTTCCATGTTTTTTACATCGCGGAAAATCAATATCAAACGGAGTCCAAATGCCACGAAACTTTACGCAGAATTTTTATGGGCCAAAGGAACACAACGGGCCCTGGCTGCGCCTAGGGGGGGTGCCCCGGGGGAGGCACATGTAACGCCCCAGGTGTAACATTTCATAATTGTAAGTCCAACTCTTGCCATTTCTGGCTATATGATATGTTATTTCCTTCGTGGTTGGGTTTTGTCCTCATTTTTGCATTTTTTTTCATGTCATGCATTTCATATCATGTCATCATGTGCATCTCATTTGCATTCATGTTCGTCTCATGCATATGGTCCTTTTCCCCGTTGTCCCTTTCAGAATCTGACACTCACACATGGACCCGTTGCACCTCTCAAATCTCGTTTCGTGAGCAGGAGAAAAACATTTTCAGAATGGGCCGAGATTTGTCGAGTGGCATTGGTACATCACCGGTAGGCCGCCTGTGAAATTTCGTTCCATTTGGAGGTCGTTTGATGCTCCAACGGTTAACCGGGTAACCGCAAAACCCCTCTCTCATTGCAGCCCAACACCCCTCCAAAACAGCCCACTAGCCCATCTAAACCCCCTCCATGCTATCCGTCATTGGATCATGGTCGTGTGGGCAAAAAATCGCACCTCATTTGGACTCTTCCAGCTCCCCCTACCTGTATATAGGTCTCTCCCCCCGAAATTTGCGTCCAAACCCTAGCTCCACCTCCCCCATCCGTGCCGGACACGTCCAGATGGCGCCGGACGCGTCCACCGCCGCGCCCGGACGCGTCCACCGCCGCGCCCGGACCAACCCGCGCCCGATACATGTCCACCCGTACTCCACCGCCGCCGCGGCCCGCCGAGGCCCGTGGACGCCCCCTGGCCCGCTTCGTCCACTGCCGCCTCCCCGCGCTCGCTCAGCAGCACCGCCGCCCGGACTCGTTGCTTTGCTGCACCGCCGCCGCTTCGGCCTCGCCGGCCGCAACCCGCCAAGTTCCGGCGCCGCGCTGCCCGTGCCTGCGCTGCCGTTTACCGTGCCGCCCCTCGTGCCGCCCATCGCCACCATCCAGCGCCTCCCATCGTCGGCGCCCCTCCTCCCCGACCCTCCGCGTCGCCGGCCAGCCCCTGCTCGCCGGAGCTGGGCAGCCACCGTCGCCGGATCCGATCCACCGCCGCCTCGGGTTCCGTGAAAACCCTAGATCTGAGGTTGACCTCTTGTTTTCCATCTAAGTCCCAAAATATTCTACTTCATGTGCACCTCTTTGTCATGCCATATCTCCATGCCCGTGGCTCCGATTTGCGCATATGATATATCAAAATGTTCATCTCGTGATGCTCTTCATGTTAGTTCATTTGCATGCATGTTGCTGTCCATATTGATGCCTTAATCTTCGTTGGAAAAGTGCTATATGATGTTGTCTGCTGGAATTCATCATAACCTATCATTTTCATTGCATTGTGTATGTGCACCCTTTGAGCATCATGTCTACATGTTTTAGGAGCACCTTCATTCCATCTTTACAGAGGTGCAAGCTTGCATTTTTATGAGCTCCGTGGTGACTAGCACAAGTATACAAAGCAGGCCACATGATGTTGTTGATTTCAGACACTTAGTATTTTTGCTAAGTCTTTTCTGTTACATTATGTTGCTATGTTGACTTGTTGCCACAAGTATATCCATGCATGTTTTGATGAACTTTAGTAAGGATGTTTTGAAGATATGGTTATGCTCTATCCATTAATGCCTCTGTTCGTAATTATGGAGTAGTGTAGCTTGTCATTACCATGCTCTACTTTTGCTAAATATTGTTGCTTTCAGTTTGTTAACATGAAGTTCATTTTTTCCATGTGTTTTGCTAGTGATCCATGCACCCTATGAAATTGCTCTTGCCATGTTTATCTTCATAAATGTGTCTTCTTACTATTGGTTACCTTTGGTTGCCATGAAATGCTTTGTGGTGAGTGGCATGAGCTTGGAAAGTTCCTTTCATGAATTTGTTTCTACCATGCTATGTTTTTCTACTAAGTCTGAAACTGTTCATATCAATTGCCATGTTTGCAGTGAGGCTACCATCTTTTCGAAGCATCTTTAGCTAAAGTTCACTAAGGGAGTTTTGTTCTTTGCCTTTAGTACTAGCATGCCATGCTCTTGTTTGCCATGATATGTTCTTGTAGCATGTTGTTTGCTAGCTCTAAACAGTGCTACCTGATGTTGTTTATGCCGTGTTTAGTATTTCCACCAAGTCTGAAACCTGTTTGTCATTTGCATTTTTGCCATGCTGTTTTAGGCTTGTTCTAGTGAGTTCTAGCAGGAGCTGAGTGTTCATGATTTGTAGAGCTTCACTTGTACTTCACTGCCATGTGCTTTGTTGCTAGGTTGGAGTGTTGTAGCATAGTTTCTTGATGCATTTTAAGTGCTATGATGTTGTTAAATGCAATGTTGCATTGTTCTTGTTTTGCTCATCATTTGCAAACCGTGCATCCGTTTCCGGTGATCCTTATATCGATTTCGACCGAAATCACCCCCTCTTTCCAGTGGCATGCTTGGTTTGCTAAGTTGGTGCCATGATCATCCTTTCCCTTCCGGAGTACCCATATACATTGCTCATCATATCTTGCATTCCATGCCATGTCTTGCATCATGTTGCTTGTGCATTGCACCATGATTGATTGTTGTTCTGTTGCTTGTGTTCTTGCTTTGGGTAGAGCCGGGAGACGAGTTCGTGAACGAGGATCCTGTCGAGTATGTTTATGAGGAGCATGCTTTCAACAACTCTGAGAACTTTGCAGGCAAGATGATCATTACCCCCGATATCACTTCTATCTTTGCTTGCTAGTTGTTCGTTCTATCGCTATGTCGTGCTACCTACCACTTGTTTATCATGCCTCCCATATTGCCATGTCAAGCCTCTAATCCACCTTCCTAGCAAAACGTTGTTTGTCTAAGTTACCGCTTTTGCTCAGCCCCTCTTATAGTGTTGCTAGTTGCAGGTGCCTTGCAGGTTGTTCCACGTTGGAACATGGATATGTTGGGATATCACAATATGTCTTATTTAATTAATGCATCTATATACTTGGTAAAGGGTGGAAGGCTAGGCCTTTGGTTGGTGTTTTGTTCCACTCTTGCCGCCCTAGTTTCCGTCATACCGGTGTTATTGCCCTTGATTTTTGCGACCCTAACACGATGAGGATTTGTGGGCCCCTCTTGATAGTTTCCGTCATACCGGTGTTATGTTCCTTGATTTTTGCGTCCCTAACACGATGAGGGTTTGTGGGCCCCTCTTGATAGTTTGCTTTGAATAAAACTCCTCCAGCAAGGCCCAACCTTGGTTTTACCATTTGCCTAATAACAACTAAAACTTGCATAGGGATTTTCCGGACCCCGTGGACTTAATCAACCCCCAGGGCCAGTGCTCCTCAGGAGTGTTGGTCCAAACTAGAGCACCGTGCGAGACCACCCCTTGGCAACTTGGGTTATGTTGGTACCTGTATGCTAAGAACGAGATCGCGCTACTCCTGTCAGTCTAGGTTGGTGCATTAGGAGGTCTTGCTAGACTAGTCTTACCATTGTCAAAATATCTTGTGCACCAGGATTCCGAGTCTGATCGGAGGGTCCCACGATGGAGGATAGTCTCCGCGGATCGTGAGCTTGTCATGGGCTAAGTTGGGACACCCCTGCAGGGTTTAAACTTTCGAGAGTTGTGCCCGCGGTTATGTGGTAGATGGGATTTTGTTAATATCCGGTTGTAGAGAACTTGACACTTGACTTAATTAAAAGGCACAAACCGCGTGTATAACCATGATGGTCTCTTTTCGACGAGGTTCAGGAAGAGAACATGCTGGGGTTATGTTAGAACGTAAGTAGTTTAGGATCAGCTCTTGATCACTTCTAGTTTACGACCGTTGCATAGTTTCTCATCTTACTCTTGTACTCGTAAGTTAGCCACCATATTTGCTTTGCGCTTGCTGCAGCTCCACCTCATAACCTCATCCTAGCCATAAGCTTAAATATTCTTGATCTTGCAGGTTTTGAGATTGCTGAGTCCTCGTGACTCATAGATACTACCAAAATAGTTGCAGGTTCTGATGATACCGATGCAGGTGACGCAACCGAGCTCAAGTGGGAGTTCGACGAGGACCTTGGCCGTTACTATGTTTCGTTTCCGGATGAGCAGTAGTGGTGCCTAGTTGGGACGATTAGGATTTAGCATTTGGGGTTGTCTTCTTTTCATTTGGATTCGTTCATAGTCGGACTATGTGTGTACTCTGAATGATGTATGAATTATATGATTTTTGTGTGACGTGGCAATTGTAAGCCAACTATTTATTTATCCTTGTTCTTGTACATGGGATTGTGTGAAGATGACCCTTCTTGTGAAAAAACCAAAATGCGGTTATGCCTCTAAGTCATGCCTCGACACGTGGGAGATATAGCCGCATCTTGGGTGTTACAGCACAACCCACCAGGGCGCGCCAGGAGGACAGACGTGCCCTGGTGGGTTGTGCCCACCTCGGGTGCCCCCGGACCGCCTCGGGTCGACGAAATATTGATCCAGCCACCGCAGAGTCCAGAACCACCAGATCCAATCTAGACACCATCTCAGATGGGGTTCACCACCTCCATTGGTGCCACTCTGATGATGCGTGCGTAGTTCTTTGTAGACCTTTGGGTCTGTAGTTAGTAGCTAGATGGCTTCATCTCTCTCTCTTGATTCTGAATACAATGGTCTCTTGGAGATCCATATGATGTAACTTTTTTGCAGTGTGTTTGTTGGGATCCGATGAACTTTGAGTTTATGATCAGATCTATCTTTTTATATCCATGAAAGTATTTGAGTTTCTTTGATCTCTTTTATGCATGACCTCTTATAGCCTCGTATTTCTTCTCTGATATTTGGGTTTTGTTTGGCCAACTTGATCTATTTATATTGCAATGCGAAGAGGTGCTTTGTAGTGGGTTCGATCTTATGGTGCTTGATCCCAGTGACAGAAGGGGAACCGACACGTATGCATTGTTGCTACTAAGGATAAAACGATGGGGTCAATCTCTACATAGATAGATCTTGTCTACATCATGTCATCGTTATTACTGCATTACTCCGTTTCTCCATGAACTTAATACAGTAGATGCATGTCGGATAGTAGTCGATGTGTGGAGTAATAGTAGTAGATGCAGGCAGGAGTCGGTCTACTAATCCTGGTCATGATGCCTATGTAGTGATCATCACCTGGATATCGTCATGAGTATTTGAATTTCTATCAATTGCCCAACAGTAATTTGTTCACCCACCGCTTTGTTATTTTTCTCAAGAGAAGCCACTAGTGAAATCTACGACCCCTGGGTCTCTTTCTCATATTATTTGCCTTTGCGATCTACTTTCATTTGCTTTTATTTTCAGATCTATTAATCCAAAAACCCAAACATAATTTGCTGCACTTTATTTTATTTGCGAACTATTTAATTCAATATATTACAACTTTCTCCCGTCAGGCACCAATTTCTGGCACCGTTACCCGAAAGGGATTGACAACCCCTTTAACACGTCGGGTTGCGAGGATTTGTTATCTATGTGCAGGGGATGTTTACGTTGTGTTGCTTGGTTCTCCTACTGGTTTGGTAACCTTGGTTTCACATCCGAGGGAAATACCTACCGCCGATGTGCTGCATCATCCCTTCCTCTTTGGGGAAATACCGACGTAGCTTCAAGTGACATCAGTTATGTATAAATAAATAGCCAAAAATTCCTAATCCTACTTCACGGCATATAAACATTGATTTGATGCCAAATTTGTTTTACTATTTGTATAGGTGCTGTCTGATGATGTGGACAACGAGGATGAAGATGGCCAGAGGAGGTACAAGAGGCAAATCCTAAGGGAGCTTTATGCGGTAAAGCATAACAGGCGTATTAGGACCTAGTACGGCGGCTATCGATGCCCATTTTTCAACGACAAGCTTCATGATGCGTATCTAAGTGTTCTGGCGCATGCAAGAGGACAGGCCATTGGCTCCTTCAAGTAGAAGTATTCTCGCAAGGTGGCACACAACGCGTACGCCGAGTGCCTGTAGAAGCTTCAGGATCATGCCGGCATGTGAGATCAAACTATGTACGCTTGAGTATGCTTAATGACGGTTGAACTATGTATTTATGGTTGAACTACGCTTGTGTACGTGTACACTTATTATCTATGTCTGAGTATGTTTAATCTATGTTTACTTATGTCTAACCGTGGGATATGGATGCAATCAGTTCGGTTGATGGAATCTACCTCCGTCTTGGTTTATTGGTCCCCTTTGTAATTTGTGTTAAATTTTGACCAAAGGTTTAACTGACAAAATTTTAGTGCAGGTCAGCAAAAATTATATCGTTGGATGGATATTTGAGCATAGTGTTCAATAATATAATTTTTGGTGACATGCATAAACATTTCTTAGTTAAATATTTGGTCAAAATTTGGTAAAAATTACAAAGGGGACCAATAAACCAGGACGGAGGTAGTACGTCAATCACACACGGTTCCCAAAATTGGAACCGTGTGCAATGACTTTCATTTTGCCAGTTGCGTCAGTCACACGCGGTTGGCTCTAGCAAACCGTCGCCTCCAAAATTCTTTTCGGGACAGAAAACCCTCACCACCCAATTCAAAAAAGAAAAAAGAAAACCCTCACCACCCCCACATCACAAAAACTCTCACCCCGCCCACCACCCCCTCCGGTCCCCATTCACACCTGCACAAGCTCCTCCGCGTCTATGCATGGCACCGTCTATCGCGGCGATAACCACTTAGCTTGACGCTTGCTGCCGCCAGGCTGCCGGCAAAGCCCACCACATTTCGCCACTTCCGCTTGCCACCGCCTATCACCATCGAGTTTCTCAATGCTGCTCGCGCTTGACCCAGCTCCGCTCGGTTGGGGAATCTGTAGTACTGAGGGTTCTTTCTCTTGGTCAACAAGGTAACTAATTTAATGAGATATTATCTCATCTCTTATCCCAGTTCATCTGCCTCCTTTAATCACCCGAGCGAAGTCGTCATGAATTCATTTTTATTCGAGCTGATTTGAGGCTTTTCTTGCGTTCATAAAGTGTACAGTGCACGGACACATCAAGACCTTGCAGCCTCTTCCAGACATTCCATCTCACTGTACCAGATGCCTTGTGGATGCACGCGGTGTGTTCAATCTCACCCTAAATCGGTTGGCATGGCCTACTTCGCTGAACATATTCTAAATATTTCTACATTTGGATAAAAGGTGCCACATGCACCATATACGTCAAAGGGGATTTTCCCCTCTTCTTTCTATATTAGGCAAATTAATTATGTATTGTTCTTTCAATTACTCTCATATTTCCATGACATCATGTTTACCCTATCTATTTAATTATAGATTTTTGTCCTTCGATTTAAAATTATGTATATTTGTTTCAATTTGGGCCCATATTTGCATGTGACCATATTTTTTTAAAAATCCTACCATTTTCTGCAGCACGTCCCTTGCTATGCAATAGAATCTGTAGTGCACAATCTTTCCCTTTACATACATCAAGACTGCAGGGAAGTCATTGATACGTCTCCAACGTATCTATACTTTTTGATTGTTCCATGCTGTTATATTATGAATCTTGGATGTTTTATAATCATTTTATATCATTGTTTGGTACTAACCTATTGACATACTGCCAAGTGCTAGTTTCTGTTTTTTTGTGTTTTTTACATCGCAGAAAATCAATATCAGACGGAGTCCAAATGCCACAAAACTTTACGGAGAATTTATATGGGCCAAAAGGAACACAACGGGCCTTGGCTGCGCCTGGGGGGTGCCCCGAGGGGGGCACAACCCACCAGTGCGCGCTAGAAGGCCCAGGCACGCCGTGGTGGGTTGTGTCCACCTCGGGTGCCCCCGGACCGCCTCTTTGTTCTATAAATACCCCAAAAACCCAGAACCCTAGGGGAGTCAATGAAATATTCATCCAGCCGCCACATAATCCAGAACCACCTAATCCAATCTAGAAACCATCTCGGATGGGGTTCACCACCTCCATTGGTGCCTCTCCGATGATGCGTGAGTAGTTCTTTGTAGACCTTCGGGTCCATAGTTAGTAGCTAGATGGCTTCATCTCTCTCTCTCTTCTCTCTCTCTTGATTCTCAATGCAATGGTCTCTTGGAGATCCATATGATGTAACTCTTTTGCGGTGTGTTTGTTGGGATCGATGAACTTTGAGTTTATGATCAGATCTATCTTTTTATATCCATGAAATTTATTTGAGTTTCTCTGATCTATTTTCATATATTTGCCTCTGAGTTTCTTTGATATCTTATATGCATGATTGCTTATAGCCTCGTATTTCTTCTTCGATATTTGGGTTTTGTTTGGCCAACTTGATCTATTTATCTTGCAATGGGAAGAGGTGCTTTGTAGTGGGTTCGATCTTAAAGTGCTTGATCCCAGTGACACAAAGGGAAACGCCACGTATGTATCGTTGCTACTAAGGATAGAACGATTGGGTCTATCTCTACATAGATAGATCTTGTCTACATCATGTCATCGTTCTTATTGCATTACTCCATTTCTCCATGAACTTAATACACTAGATGCATGCTGGATAGCGGTCGATGTGTGGAGTAATAGTAGTAGATGCAGGCATGAGTTAGTCTACTAATCTTGGACGTGATGCCTATATAATGATCATTGCCTGGATATCGTCGTAATTATTTGAGGTTCTATCAATTGCCCAACAGTAATTTGTTTACCCGTCGTTTGATATTTTTCTCGAGAGAAGCCACTAGTGAAACCTACGGCCCCCCGGTCTTCTTGCTAGTTTTCTCTTGCATTTATTTTCAGATATTTGCCTTTGAGTTTCTTTGATATCTTCCCATTGCAAGACAAATAGATCAAGTTGGCCAAAAAAAACCCAAATACCGGAGAAGAAATACAAGGCTATAAGCAATCATGCATATCAGATATCAAAGAAACTCAAATAACTTTCATGTATATAAAAAGATAGATCTGATCATAAACTCAAAGTTCATCGATCCCAACAAACACACTTCAAAAGAGTTACATCATATGGATCTCCAAGAGACCATTGTATTGAGAATAAAGAGAGAGAGAGGAGAGAGAGAGAGAGAGAGATGAAGCCATCTAGCTACTAACTACGGACCCGAAGGTCTACAAAGAACTACTCACGCATCATCGGAGAGGCACCAATGGAGGTGGCGAACCCCATCCAAGATGGTGTCTAGATTGGATATGGTTGTTTTGGACTCTGCGGCGGCTGGATGAATATTTCGTTGACTCCCCTAGGGTTCTGGGTTTTTTTGGGGTATTTATAGAGCAAAGAGGCGGTCCGGGGGGCACCTGAGGTGGGCACAACCCACTAGGGCGCGCCTGGGCCTCCTGGCGAGCCCTGGTGGGTTGTCCCCTCCTCGGGACTCCCCCCAGGTATAACCAGGGCCCAACATGTTCCTTCTGGTCCATAAAAAATCTCCGTAAAGTTTTGTGGCATTTGGACTCTGTCTCATATTGATTTTCTGCGATGTAAAAACACGGAAAAAACAGGAACTGGCACTTGGCACTATGTCAATAGGTTAGTACCAATAAATGATATAAAATGATTATAAAACATCCAAGATTGATAATATAATAGCATGGAACAATCAAAAATTATAGATACGTTGGAGACGTATCAGTCACTCACAATTGTATACCAGCAATCGTTTGCTCACAACACATATGGCTTGTTAACAGGAATCATATGTGTTGTTATAGGTTTTCCCACATGTTTCCAATTACATACATGTTTGTCGTGTATCACACACATCTTGTTATATTGAACCGTTTCTGTTCTCTTGGCTCAAAGCAATCAGTTCACCCGAGTGAACTGCATGTCGTATATCGCACACACCTTGATCTGGCTGGCCGTTTCTTTTGTGTTGCCTAATCACAAACAGTTCATCTAAGTGAACCATATGCTGTATATCGCACACACACCTTCATCTAGCTGCCCATTTGTTTTGTTCCTCCTCATCGCAAACAGTTAATTGAACTGAACTGTATGACATGCATCGCACACGGAACTAAAATCTGAACCGTGTTTGATGCATCCGCCATCGCAAATGTTTTGCACCTTTTTGACGGTTTTTTTACACCAACGTTTGCGATTATTGCATCGCACACAGTTTCATCGAAGGGTCTCTAATCGTAGTATCGCGTTAGCAGCATCCTGCAGTAGTGCCTTTATCGCGTTGGGTGCAAGTTGGTGTTTGTTTGTGCAGGTATTAGGTGACTTGTGTGTTTCTCCTACTGGATTGATACCTTGGTTCTCAAAACTGATGGAAATACTTACTCTACTTTGCTACATCACCCTTTCCTCTTTAAGGGAAAAACTAACACAAGCTCAAGAAGTAGGAGGAAGAATTTCTGGCGTCGTTGCCAGGGAGATCTACGCCAAGTCAAGCCATACCAAGTACCCATCATAGACTCTCATCACTTGCATTACATTATTCGCCATTCGCCTCTCATTTTCCTCTCCCCTACTTCTAAAACGATTTCGAAAAGATTTGCCTTTTCTTCGCCCTTCTTCCGTTTGATCTTTTGTTGCTTGTGTTACCATGTGCCTTCTTTTTGCTTGCATCTTCGCTTGCTAAAAGTTTATGGATCCTCATCCACTTGCTAATCTTTTTAAGAGATCCAATTATGATGAACCAATTGCTAGTGAGTTTTTTGCACTAGATTATCTTTATGAAGTTTTGCTTGAAATTCGTGAATCTAAAAATTGTGAAGAAGAAATTTATGAAGTGATTCACGATAGCTCCTTGAATAAAAAGCATGATTGCAATGGTTTTAATATAAATTCTATTAATGTCAATTATGTTAATGATATGCGAAACCCTAAGCTTGGGGATGCTAATTTTGCTATGTTTACTACTTGTTGCAATGATCATGATTGGGGTGATTCTTCTTATGATCTTCCAAATCTATTTAAGCCCCATAATGAATATGTGATTGATAATATTGTTTGCACTAATATTGAAAGTGGGTTTGGAAGAGTGTCAACTTTAGATCCCACATATTTGGATAATGTTCAATCTTATGAAGTTTTTGGTAAAAGTGGGTTGAGAGAGGTCATGACTTTATTTTATGATAATCCCACTATTTTGGAAGAGTGTCAACTTTGCATGCATGTAGACCATGAAGTGAAAATTTTATGTGATAGTTATATTTTTGAATTTGATTATGATCCTACATGTAATTATTATGAGAGAGGTAAATATGGTTGTAGAAATTTTCATGTTGCTAAATCACCTCTCGTTATGTTGAGATTGCTATTGTTTCTTTCCACTTCCTTGCATATGCTAGTTTTTTCTTGTCTTGATAATTTGTTTGCTCATAAAATCCCTATACATAGGAAGCATGTTAGACCTAAACTTGTTTGTCACATGTTTTATGATGCTCTCTTTGTGTTTCAATTTCTATCTTTCACGTGAGCATCATTAAAATTATCAATGCCTAGCTAAAAGGCTTTAAAGGAAAGTGCTTGTTGGGAGGCAACCCATTTTTTTGTTTTTACTTATTTTCTGTTTTGCAATAAATATTTCATCTAGCCTCTGGTTAGATGTGGTTTTGTGTTTTCATTAAGATTTGTGCCAAGTAAGACCTTTGGGATAGCTTACGGTGATAGTTGATGTGATCTTGCTGAAAAATAGGAACTTTTGCGCTCAGGAAAACAATTCTAATTTTTAGCAGAAACGTGAAAAATATTGATTCTATTTGAACAAGATTAATATACAAATTTCTTAGGTCGCCCTAATTTGTTTAGAAGTTTTGGCGTTACAGAAGTATTCGAATTATCCAGATTGCTACAGACTATTTTGTTTTTGATAGATTCTGCTTTCTATGTGTTGTTTGCTTATTTTGATGAATCTATGGCTAGTATCGGGGACTATGAACCATGGAAAAGTTGGAATACAGTAGACATTACACCAATATAAATAAATAATGGGTTCACAACAGTACCAAAAGTGGTGATTTATTTTCTTATACTAATGGAGCTTATGAGATTTTCTGTTGAGTTTTGTGTTGTGAAGTTTTCAAGTTTTGGGTAAGGATTTGATGGAATATGGAATAAGGACTGGAAAGAGCCTAAGCTTGGGGATACCCAAGGCACCCCAAGG
Source organism: Triticum aestivum (assembly GCF_018294505.1). NCBI lineage: Eukaryota > Viridiplantae > Streptophyta > Magnoliopsida > Poales > Poaceae > Triticum > Triticum aestivum. The sequence continues at coordinate 44,849,851 of NC_057803.1, forward strand.
TAATATTCAAGGACAACCAAGTGCCTAAGCTTGGGGATGCCCCGGAAGGCATCCCTGTTGGGGAACGTAGTATTTCAAAAAAAATTCCTATGATCACGCGAGATCTATCTAGAAGATGCATAGCAACGACAGGGGAGAGTGTGTCTATGTACCCTCGTAGACCGAAAGCGGAAGCATTCAGTAACGCGATTGATGTAGTCGAACGCCTTCGTGATCCAACCGATCAAGTACCAAACGCACGGCACCTCCACGATCTGGACACGTTCAGCTCGGTGATGTCCCTCATACTCTTGATCCAGCTGAGGCCGAGGGTGAGTTCCATCAGCACGACGGCGTGTTGACGGGGATGATGAAGTTACCGACGCGGGGCTTCGCCTGAGCACTACAACAATATGACCGAGGTGGAAAACTATGGAGGGGGGCACCACACACGGCTAAAGATCAACTTGTGTCTCTATGTGGTGCCCCCCTCCCTCATATATAAAGGAGGGGAAGAGGAGGCCGGCCGGCCACAAGGGGCGCGCCCAAGGGGGGAATCCTACTCCAAGTAGGAATAGGTCCCCCCTTTTCCTAGTCCAAGTACGAGAAGGAAGGAGAGGGAGAGGGAGAGGGAAAGAGGGGCCGCGACCCTCCCCTAGTCCTATTTGGACTCCCCTTGGGGGGTGCGCGCCACCTCCTAGCTGCTTCCCTCTCTCTCCCCTAAGGCCCACAAAGGCCCATTACTTCCTCGGGGGGTTCCGGTAACCCCTCCGGCACTCCGGTTTTATCCGAAACCATCCGGAACACTTCCGGTGTTCGAATAACATGGTCCAATATATCAATCTTTATGTCTCGACCATTTTGAGACTCCTCGTCATATCTGTGAACTCATCTGGGACTCCGAACAACCTTCGGTACATCAAATCACACAAGTCATAATACAAATCGTCATCGAACATTAAGCATGCGGACCCTACGTGTTCGAGAACTATGTAGACATGACCGAGACACATCTTCGGTCAATAACCAATAGCAGAACCTGGATGCTCATATTGGCTCCTACATATTCAATGAAGATCTTTATCGGTTAAACCGCATAACAACATACGTTGTTCCCTTTGTCATCGGTATGTTACTTTCCCGAGATTCGATCATCGGTATCATCATACCTAGTTCAATCTCGTCATAGGCAAGTCTCTTTACTCGTTCTGTAATGCATCATCCCGCAACTAACTCATTAGTCACATTGCTTGCAAGGCTTATAGTGATGTGCATTACCGAGAGGGCCCAAAGATACCTCTCCGACAATCAGAGTGACAAATCCTAATCTTGACCTATGTCAGCTCAACAAACACCATCGAAGACACCTGTAGAGCATATTTATAATCACCCAGTTACGTTATGACATTTGATAGCACACTAAGTGTTCCTCCGGTATTCGGGAGTTTCATAATCTCATAGTCATAGTAACATGTATAAGTCATGAAGAAAGCAATAGCAAAAATTAAACGATCATAGTGCTAAGCTAACGGATTGGTCTAGTCCATCACATAATTCTCTAATGATGTGATCCTGTTCATCAAATGACAACACATGTCCATGGCTAGGAAACTTAACCATCTTTGATTAACGAGCTGGTCAAGTAGAGGCATACTAGGGACACTTTGTTTGTTTATGTATTCACACATGTACTAAGTTTCCGGTGAATACAATTGTAGCATGAATAATAAACATTTATCGTGATATAAGGAAATATAAATAACAACTTTATTATTGCCTCTAGGGCATATTTCCTTCAGTCTCCCACTTGCACTAGAGTCAATAATCTAGATTACACAGTAATGATTCTAACATCCATTGAGTCTTGGTGCTGATCATGTGTTGCTCGTGGGAGAGGCTTAGTCAATGGGTCTGCAACATTAAGATCCGTATGTATCTCGCAAATCTCTATGTCTCCCACCTTGACTTGATTGTGGATGGAATTGAAGCGTCTCTGGATGTGTGTGGTTCTCTTGTGAAATCTGGGTTCCTTTGCCAAGGCAATTGCACCAGTATTGTCACAAAATATTTTCATTGGACCTGATGCACTAGGTACTACACCTAGATCGGATATGAACTCCTTCATCTAGAGTCCTTCATTTGCTGCTTCCGAAGCAGTTATGTATTCCACTTCACACGTAGATCCCGCCACGACGCTCTGCTTAGAACTGCACCAATTGACAGCTCCACCATTCAATAAAAATATGTATCAAGTTTGTGGCTTAGAGTCATCTGGATCAGTGTCAAAGCTTGCATCAACGTAACCGTTTATGACAAGCTCTTTGTCACCTCCATAAACGAGAAACATATCCTTAGTCCTTTTTAGGTACTTCAGGATGCTCTTGACCGTTGTCTAGTGATCCACTCCTGGATTACTTTGGTACCTCCCTACTAAACTAATAGCAAGGCACACATCAGGTCTGGTACACAACATTGCATACATGATAGAACCTACGGCTGAGGCATAGGGAATGACTTACTTTTTCTCTCTATCTTCTGCAGTGGTCGGGCATTGAGTCTGACTCAACTTCACACCTTGTAACATAGGCAAGAACCCTTTGTTTGCTTGATCCATTTTAAACTTTTTCAAAACTTTATCAAGGTATGTGCTTTGTGAAAGTCCAATTAAGCGTCTTGATATATCTCTATAGATCTTGATGCCCAATATATAAGCAGCTTCACCGAGGTCTTTTATTGAAAAATTCTTATTCAAGTATACTTTTATGCTATTCAGAAATTCAGTATCATTTCCGATCAACAATATGTCATCCACATATAATATCAGAAATGCTACAGAGCTCCCACTCACTTTCTTGTACATGCAGGCTTCTCCAAAAGTCTGTATAAAACCATATGCTTTGATCACACTATCAAAGCGTATATTCCAACTCCGAGATGCTTGCACCAGTCCATAAATGGATCGCTGGAGCTTGCACACTTTGTTAGCACCTTTTGGATCGACAAAACCTTCCGGTTGCATCATATAAAACTCTTCTTTAAGATATCCATTAAGGAATGTAGTTTTGACATCCATTTGCCAAATTTCATAATCATAAAATGCGGCAATTGCTAACATGATTCAGACGGACTTAAGCTTCGCTACGGGTGAGAAGGTCTCATCGTAGTCAACTCCTTGAACTTGTCGAAAACCTTTCGCAACAAGTCGAGCTTTGTAGATAGTAACGTTACTGTCAGCATCAGTCTTCTTCTTGAAGATCCATTTATTCTCTATGGCTTGCCGATTGAGGGAGTCCTAGATTAGGGGGTGTCCGGACAGCCAGACTATCTCCATTGGCCGGACTGTTAGACTATGAAGATATAAGTTGAAGACTTTGTCTCGTGTCCGGATGGGACTCTACCTGGCGTGGAAGGCAAGCTAGGTGATACGTATATGGATATTTCCTCCTTTGTAACCGACCTTGTGTAACCCTAACCCTCTCCGGTGTCTATATAATCCAAAGGGTTTTAGTCCGTAGGACAACAATCACAACATACAATCATACCGTAGGCTAGCTTCTAGGGTTTAGCCTCTCTGATCTCGTGGTAGATCTACTCTTGTACTACCCATACCATCAATATTAATCAAGCAGGACGTAGGGTTTTACCTCCATCAAGAGGGCCCGAACCTGGGTAAAACTTCGTGTCACCTGCCTCCTGTTACCATCCGGCCTAGACGCACAGTTCGGGACCCCCTACCCGAGATCCGCCGGTTTTGACACCGACATTGGTGCTTTCATTGAGAGTTCCGCTGTGTCGTCGCCATTAGGCTTGATGGCTCCTACTATCATCAATAGCAACGCGGTCTAGGGTGAGACTTTTCTCGCCGGATAGATCTTTGTATTCGGCGGCTTTGCACTGCGGGCTAATTCGCTTGGCCATCTGGAGCAGATTGAAAGCTACGCCCCTGGCCATCAGGTCAGATTTGGAAGTTTGAACTACACAGCCGACATCCGTGGAGACTTGATCTTCGACGGATTCAAGCCATAGCCAGGCACGCCGCACTGTCGTGATGGGTATGACCTAGCTCTGCCGCCGAACAGTACCCCAGAGGCCGCGCCCGCATCAGCTCTGACCCTTAGCTCGGAGCCAACTGCGCCAATCGAGGACGGGTGGTTAGACACTGCCTCAGGTGCTGCAGTCTCAATGACGATCGAGCCAAACACTAGCATAATCCTCTGCGCAGCCCGTGACACCATGGTGTCGGACCCTTTTTCTGACTCCGAACCACCCGCGCCCCTGCCAATCGAATCCGATTGGGCGCCAATTATGGAATTCACCGCCGCAGATATCTTTCAGCACTCGCCCTTTGGCGACATTCTGAATTCACTAAGGTCTCTCTCTTTGTCAGGAGAGCCCTGGCCGGATTATGGCTGAGGGAATCCTGGATTAGGGGGTGTCCGGATGGCCGGACTATACCTTCAGCCAGACTCCTGGACTAGGAAGATATAAGATTGAAGACTTCGTCCCGTGTCCGGGGGGGACTTTCCTTGGCGTGGAAGGCAAGCTTGGCGATACGGATATGTGGATCTCCTACCATTGTAACCGACTTTGTGTAACCCTAACCCTCTCCGGTGTCTATATAAACCGGAGGGTTTTAGTCCGTAGGACAACATACAGAACAACAATCATACCATAGGCTAGCTTCTAGGGTTTAGCCTCTCCGATATCGTGGTAGATCTACTCTTGTACTACCCATATCATCAATATTAATCAAGCAGGACGTAGGGTTTTACCTCCATCAAGAGGGCCCGAACCTGGGTAAAACTTCATGTCCCTTGCCTCGTGTTACCATCCAGCCTAGACGCACAGTTCGGGACCCCCTACCCGAGATCCGCCGGTTTTGACACCGACATTGGTGCTTTCATTGAGAGTTCCTCTGTGTCGTCGCCGTCAGGCTTGATGGCTCCCACAATCATCGATAGTGATGCGGTCCAGGGTGAAACTTGTCTCCCCGGACAGATCTCTGTCTTCGGCGGCTTTGCACTGCGGGCCAATTCGCTTGGCCATCTGGAGCAGATCGAAAGCTATGCCCCTGGCCGTCAGGTCAGATTTGGAAGTTTAAACTACACGGCTGACATCCGCGGGGACTTGATCTTCGACGGATTCGAGCCACTGCCGAGCGCGCCGCACTGTCACGACGAGCATGATCTAGCTCTGCCGCCGAACAGTGCCCTGGAGGCCGCACCCGCATCGGCTTCGACCCTTAATTCGGAGCCAACCGCGCCGATCGAGGATGGGTGGTTGGACGCCGCCTCGGGGCTGCGATCCCAACGGCGATCGAGCCGAACACCAGCCCCGCACTCCGCAAGACTCATGATTCCAAGGAGTTGGGCTCCTCTCCGGACTCTGAACCATTCGCACCTCTGCCAATCGAATCCGATTGGGCGCCGATCATGGAGTTTACTGCCGCGGACATCTTTCAGCACTCGCCCTTTGGCGATATTATAAAATCACTAAAGTCTCTCTCTTTATCAGGAGAGCCCTGGCCGGACTACGGTCAGCGAGATTGGCATGCAGACGATGAAGAAATTCAAAGCCCACCCACCACCCTCTTTGTAGCCACTGTCGACGATTTAACCGACATGCTCGACTTCGACTCCGAAGACATCGACGGTATGGACGCCGATGAAGGAGACGATGAAGAACCAACGCCTATTGGGCCCTAGAACGCCACCTCGTCATATGACGTATACATGGTGGACGCACCAAAAGATGACGACGAAGAGCGGAAGGACGCACCGAAGGCTTGTTCCCTCGAAAAGCAGTCAAAGCGGCGACGCAAGTGCCGCCCCAAATCCCACCTCGACAGAAATAGCGATCACACGGACCCAGTGCTGGAGCAGGGCGAACCGCTGCCGGACAACGGCAATCCGGATAATCAAACCGAACAAACAAATCCTATCAAGGATAATGGTCCGGATGACATAACGCTGGACAAACACCCGGAGCAGCAGACTGCCCGTAAAAGGCTTGTTGCCACCATGAGGAGCCTGAAAAAGCAGAAACAAAGGCTCAAGGCGCGCAAGACACACTCCAATTCAGATGGAGTAAAATTCTTAGCACTGCAGCAAGGTACGGCGACAATCGCCCCTCCAAGAGCTACCCAAAGCGGAAGCTGCTACCCGAATTCGATGAGGAGGCCTCAGAACCCCCACAACCAAATACCAAAGCAGCCACCTGGTCGGATAGACGACCCCTCTACCCACACAGAGCGGCATACAACGCCGCTCACAATACAATACGCGACCCATGCGAGGGCTCGCACCCAAAGGGCAGCGCAACAAGATCCATCTATGGACCACACAAGCGCGCCCCAGCATACAATGCAACACAACAAACATCCGAACAACGCGGTACACCCAGCTACAGGGGTGCCGCACACCCCCTATGTTTCACCGATGAGGTGCTGGACCATGAATTTCCAGAGGGATTCAAACCCGTAAACATAGAGACATACGACAGAACAACAGACCCTGGGGTCTGGATTGAGGACTACATCCTTCATATCCATATGGCTCGAGGAGATGATCTCCACGCCATCAAGTACTTACCCCTCAAGCTCAAAGGGCCAGCTCGTCACTGGCTTAAAGGCCTCCCCGAAAGCTCCATTGGAAGTTGGGAAGAGCTCGAAGACGCCTTTCGGGCAAATTTTCAAGGGACTTATGTCCGACCTCCGGATGCGGATGATTTGAGTCATATAACTCAACAGCCCGGAGAGTCAGCCCGAAAGCTTTGGAACAGGTTTCTTACTAAAAAGAACCAGATTGTCGACTGTCCGGACGCCGAAGCCTTGGCAGCTTTTAAGCATAGCGTCCGTGACGAATGGCTCGCCAGACACCTCGGCCAAAATAAGCCGAGAACGATGGCCGCATTAACAAGCCTCATGACCCGCTTTTGCGCGGGTGAGGACAGCTGGCTAGCCAGATGCAGCACCAGCGACCCCAGTACATCTGAAGTTAGAGATGGAAACGGGAAATCACGGCGCAACAGCAATAACGAACGCCGGAATAAAGAAGACAACACGAAGGGCACGACAGTAAACGCCGGATTCAAAAGCTCTCGGCCAGGTCAGCAAAAGCCGCCCTCTAAAGGCACCAGGGATGAACTGTCCAGCCTCAACAAAATTCTGGACCAAGTATGTCAGATCCATAGTACCCCTGGTAAACCTGCTAATCATACCCACAGAGAATGTTGGGTCTTCAAGCAGTCCGGCAAGCTCAACGCCGTACACAAGGGGGAGGATACACCAAGTGAAGACGAGGACGAGCCTCCCAAGCAAGACACTGGGGAACAAAAGAAATTTCCACCAGAAGTCAAAACAGTAAACGTGTTACACGTGATCAAGGGAAAAAACAACGCGGCACTCCCAGGAAAATATACCCAAGTGCCTGTCACCGCGAAGTCCTGCCACTGGTCGTCTCAACCGATCACTTTCGACCATCGCGATTACTCAGCAAGTATCCGACGCGCAGGATGGGCTGCCCTGGTATTAGACCCAGTAATTGGCGGATATCACTTCACACGAGTCTTGATGGACGGTGGCAGAATCTAAACCTAATATATCAGGATACAATCCGCGGGATGGGGTTAGACCCAACAAAAATTCGCCATAGCAATACTACCTTTAAAGGAGTAACGCCAGGCCCAGGGGCTCGTTGTACGGGCTCCCTCCTACTACAAGTTATATTCGGCTCCCCCGATAACTTCCGTCGCGAGCATTTAACCTTCCACATCGCTCCGTTCCAAAGTGGCTATCAAGCACTGCTCGGACGCGAAGCTTTCGCTCGCTTTAATGCAATACCACACTACGCCTCCCTCACACTCAAGATGCCCGGTCCACGTGGCATCATTTCAGTGAACGGAAATATCAAGCGATCTCTGTGTGCCGAAGAGAGTGCGGCTGCCTTGGCAGCCGCACACTAAAGGCGCCCGGACCAGCAAAAGCATCCAATAGGTCGTCAAGACCTCATACACAACTAATCAAGTCCGGCGCCGCTATTTATACCGAATAAATGGTCACACCCCTATTTGTCAATACAAGGGGCTCAACACGCGCAGACAAGTGGCAATTTTTTCTCATCTTGAATTATACATGGTTTCTTTAAAAACTATCTTTTTGCACGACAACTTTTTCACCTAAATTCCTCTCTTTTACAGACGATCATCGTGCTACACCCGTCTAGGATACGGCACAACGGAGACACAGGCACAGACATGCAGCAGGGACCCACTCCAAGGATTCTTTTTAGATTAAGACCCTGCGTAAACCTTTTTTACTGTCTCTTGTTGATACATGTCCACCGTTGAGAAGGATGCTGACGTCTTGGCATGTGGCCACGCCAGAACAATGCACGTACCTGGACACAAGGGGCTTCTTACAAAGGCCATTATTTAGGCCCGGTTTATACCACAAAGACCGAATACCTTAGGGAGTGTTCGGCGTCGCGAGTTTGGCCCTATATGCATCAGCTCCGAATCATTGTCTTTGGTCAAATGTTGGGTTTGCCCGGCTCCTGTGTTTTGGTGCCTTACGTTCCGCTTTGCCGGCTAAGGTAGCACCAGGAGAACTACTGCGACTATGCCCTGGTTCATCCGGACGAGCACCTCAGTAGAGAAAGCCGAAAACTGACTGTCATGATATAGCGTGAGACTGGTCAACCACTCGATGACCTGTTGGAATGTTAGAATTCCTCCGCCTTAACGAAGGGCCGTTTTCCGGCCAGGCATGTACGCACCCCGGGATCGGGAGAGTGCGGAGCCACCAGGGGCTATCTAGTAGCCCCACTGTCAAACTCCTATGGCTAAGTGAAAGTGCTAAAGCATTATAGTCCGGTTGCCTCGCTCGCTCCGCTATCACCTCCTTAATAGGACCAAGACGTTGGGTTAAGTGTGAACGCGTGTTCTTTGCGAGCACCTCCGCATTATATGCGTGGGGGTTGAAGCCGACGGCTGCAATCTTTCAGGTTATACACATGTATACATAAACGGCCGCCCAGGAGGCATCATATTACTTTCAGGCAAAAGTATAAACATAGCCTTATAAAAATTTATAAAAGCATTTCGCTTACAATGAGATTACATATCACTCAAACATAATATCTTTTGAGCACTGGGTCTCTATCAAACGAGCACCCTTAAGAACTTCTTCTAAGTAGTGCTCAGCAGCCATTCGGCCTATGGCCGAATCCCGCGCTGCAACAGTGGTAGCATCCATCTCCGCCCAATATGCTTTAACACGGGCAAAGGCCATCCGTGAGCCCTCTATGCACGCCGACCTCTTCATCGCATTAATGCGCGGCACCACGTCAAGGAACTGCCGCACCAAGCTGAAATAGTTGTTCGGTTTTGGCCTTTCCGGCCATAGCTGATCCACAACATACCTCATGGCGAGTCCAGACAACCTATTCAGTTTGGCCCATTCGGCTAATTGGTCAGTCAATGAAAGCGGACGCTCGGGAGAATGGAATTGTGTCCAAAACAGCTGGTCCACTTCACGGTCCGTCTTACCCTGGAAGTACTTGGCCGCATCGGCAGCGCTCGCCGCCAAATCCATATACACATCCTCCAAACTCCACAGCCGATCCAGAGGGGCATACCATGGATCTCCGAACTTCCTCCGCAACATAAAGGATTTCCCAGCTACAATATCCCCGGCTTCCTGCAGCTCCTCCTTCTTCGCCCTCATAGTAGAGCGGATGTCTTTTCTCGTCGCAGCAGCCTTCTCAAGGTCCGATGCCTTCGCTAGGTTTTCCTTTTCAAAAACCCGGCAATGGTCGGCGGCGGCTTTTAATTCTATGGCCATCCTGGCCATCTTATCTCGGCTCTCGCCATGCGCGGCCTTCTCGGCTTTCAACTCTTCGGCCGCCTTCAAAGCAGCCGCATTACCAAACCTCGCTTGTTCCTTGGCTCAGGCAAGTTCTGCCTGCAAGGCTTCAACAGTGGCAGCTCCATCTGCAGTCACAACATATTAAAGATACTGGCATCATGCTGCTCTTACTATGTGGCGTTTACCAGATAATGACACTTACCCTGTGCCTCGTCAAGCCTTTTGTTAACAAGCTCGATGTCGGCGTCTGCCGCATCCAACTGCCATTTTAAATGGGCAAACTCGCTAGTCCGGCTAGCCACCGGAGCTTCCATCACCTGCACATAGAGGCAGTATGGTTATTACCTGGGAATATGATCCTCTGTTCGTCGTTGTTTCGGACGACAACCAGAGTCTCAGGGGCTACTATCTACACAGGGCACACCTAGCATGTGCAGGACTATCATACATTATTTTACGTACCTCAAAGCATGTCAGTAGACTCATAAAAGCTTCATGCAATCCGCTTTTGGCGGACGAGATTCTCTCCATCACCGTATTCATCAGCATACGGTGTTCATCTGAGATGGCCGCTCGCCCCACCAACTCCCTTAGAACATCCGATCACACACGAGATGGTGCCGGACTCTTTTGTCTGCTCTCTTCGGGAGCCGGACACTGGGAGCTTCGGGGGTCAATGGGATTATCTTCTGGCCTCACCGGACTCGGAGAGGCCCTCCGCGATGACACTTCAGGGTCGCCCGCTTCCGGAGCGGAGGAGTCCGGAGGAGGCGTTTCGCTCTCCATCATCTCTGGAAGAAGATCCCCCGAAAGACGAGCTCATTTGAGAGGGGCTAACGCCCGAACTGCAAAGATATATGCGGTGGTTATTTTCTCAGAAGAAAAAGATGGCATACATGTACTATTAAAGTATTTCGGGTCACTTACGACTCGCTGGAGAATTGATCCCCCCACGGACTTTGTGCGGCAAAAGCACCCCCCAAGGTAGGACCCTCTGTGGGAGACTTCTTCTCCCGTTTGGAAGCTTCGACTTCTGAATCCCCGGGCGCAGTCCTTTTCCTCCTCCGGTCGTCTTCCTTCATGGAGACGCTCGCTCCCTCGGTTAGAATGGGCAGCGTTGGGGGCCCGCGTCCGCCCGTACTATCCTCCCCAGTATCTTCCTTCAAGGGCTCCGGGCAAGGTGCGACCTGGAGCATCTTTTCCAATACCGGATTGTCCAAACCCTCAGGGAGGGGGGCCGAACACCGAATCAACTTCGCCTTTGTTAGCTAGTCCTGGTCAAAAGGCGGACTCTCAGAAATAACTTCATAACAAATGAGAGATAGTATGTTCGGCCGGAAGATTCCTTACCTATTCGGCGGCGCGGTTACTGCTCAGGCCCACGTCCTCGGTGATTTCCGGACACTCTACCTGAGGTCCGAAGAATGACTTGTACATCTCCTCGTGCGCCAGGCCGAGGAAATTTTGAATGACACGCGGTCCCTCGGGATTGAACTCCCACAAGTGAAGGGGCCGGCGTTTGCAAGGCTGGACTTGACGAACCAGCATAACTTGTATTACCGCAACCAAACTAAAATCTCCATTTAAGAGATCTCGAATGCGGCTTTGCAGTATAGGCACGTCCTTGGCTGGACCCCAGCTCAGACCTCTGCTGATCCATGACATCAGTTGTGGGGGAGGGCCCGAGCGGAAAACAGGGGCGGCCGCCCACTTGGCACTTCTAGGAGCCGTGATGTAGAACCACTCCTGTTGCCACAATTCAGACACCTCCGCACACTGCATGTTGCCCCTCGATCATCTTCGGCTTTACTTCAAAGGTCTTGAGCCACAGGCCAAAGTGAGGGGTAACCCGGAGGAAGGCCTCACACACGACAATAAATGTCATGATATGAAGAAAGGAGTCCGGAGCTAGATCATGGAATTCTAGCCCGTAATAAAACATCAAACCCCTGACGAAAGGATCCAGAGCAAGGCCTAGACCTCGGAGGAAGTGGGAGACGAACACGACATTCTTGTTGGGTTCGGGGGAGGGGACGGCCTGCCCTCGGGCAGGAAGCCGATGCGAAACCTCGGCGGTCAGATATCTGGCCTCCCTCAACTTTTTGATGTCTTCTTCCGTGACGGAGGAAGGCATCCATCGGCCTTGAAGTCTAGATCCGGACATGATTGAAGGTTCGGAGCACCTGACCTGAACTTTGGGTGTTTGAGCTTGAGGTGGGGGAAGGATTCGGTTGAGCACGGGAGGGAAAAAATAAAAGCCTTGTCCCTTTATAAAGAGGGTGAATATCAAGCATCCTCTCCATGGCCGTTTGGACTTGCCTATAGTCTAGGAGTCCTAGAAGCGGTTGGGTTACCCACGCCCGTATCGATGAGAATCCCGGAATAAGGGGACACGATCTCTGCTTTAACAAGACGTGCCAAGGAAACTGCCTCGCATGACACGCTGAGGTGGGATAATAAAATGATTCGAATAAAGGCTTGGCCGTGGTGTTGTCATGCTACGGAATACGTCAGCAGATTAGATTGGTGTGAACATTATTCTCTCTATGGCAATATGTGGAAATTTATTTTGCAGAGCCGGACACTATCTTTGTGTTCAAAATCTTCTATGAAGTACTTGGAGGAGGAACCCGCCTTGCAATGCCGAAGATAATCTGCGCGCCGGACTCGTCGTCATTGAAGCATGGTTCAGGGGCTACTGAGGGAGTCCTGGATTAGGGGGTGTCCGGATGGCCGGACTATACCTTCAGCCGGACTCCTGGACTATGAAGATATAAGATTGAAGAATTCGTCCCGTGTCCGGGAGGGACTTTCCTTGGCGTGGAAGGCAAGCTTGGCGATACGGATATGTGGATCTCCTACCATTGTAACCGACTTTGTGTAACCCTAACCCTCTCCGATGTCTATATAAACCGGAGGGTTTTAGTCCGTAGGACAATATACAGAACAACAATCATACCATAGGCTAGCTTCTAGGGTTTAGCCTCTCCGATCTCGTGGTAGATCTACTCTTGTACTACCCATATCATCAATATTAATCAAGCAGGACGTAGGGTTTTACCTCCATCAAGAGGGCCCGAACCTGGGTAAAACTTCGTGTCCCTTGCCTCCTGTTACCATCCAGCCTAGACGCACAGTTCGGGACCCCCTACCCGAGATCCGCCGGTTTTGACACCGACAATGGCCAACAGGATTGGGGTGCGGACGACGAAGAAATTCGACGCCCACCCACCACCCACTATGTAGCCACTGTCGATGATTTAACCGACATGCTCGACTTCGACTCCGAAGACATCGATGGTATGGACGACGATGTAGGAGACGAACATGAACCAACACCTTTAGGGCACTGGAAAGCCACCTCGTCATATGACATATACATGGTGGATACACCCAATGAAGGCAATGGCGACGAGATAGCGGAGGATGACCCCTCCAAGAAGCAACCCAAGCACCGACATCAGCGGCGCCGCTCTAAGTCCCGCCAAAGCAAAAGTGGTGATACCGACACAGGAGATAATAATACTCCGGACAGTGCCGAAGACAACAACAATCCCCTCCAGCAAGACTTAGAGCAGGAGGATGAAGGAGCCAGCTCTCCTGAGAGAGCGGCAAATGGAGAGGAGGAGGATGACAATTACATCCCCCCCCCCTCCGAAGACGAGGCAAGCCTCGGCGATGATGAATTCGCCGTCCCAGAGGATCCCGTCGAACAAGAGCGCTTCAAGCGCCGGCTTATGGCCACAGCAAATAGCCTGAAGAAAAAGCAGCAGCAGCTTCAAGCTGATCAAGATCTGCTAGCTGACAAATGGACCGAAGTCCCCGCGGCCGAGGAATATAAACTCGAGCGCCCCTCCAAGAGTTACCCAAGGCGCAGGTTACTACCCTGACTAGAGGAAGAAGCGTATGACACGGCTGATCGGCCACCTCGTGGCCGCGATAGAGAGGCATTCCAGCCAAAAACTCAGCCTCCCCCCAACGCCATTCAAATAAAAAGACATGGGGAGATACGCTAGACATGCGAGACATGTTGGAGGAAAAGGCAAAGCATTCAAGATTGATCTACGGATCACGAGGGCGCACCACTCTGCGAGATGACAACCGTCACGCCGGATACAGTAAAAGCAAACCCGGCCGGGCCGAACACAGTGGGCAAGACCCATTCGAGCCGCGTCGAGATATAGCCCAATACAGAGGCGCCACACACCCCTTATGCTTCACAGACGAAGTAATGGAACATCAGTTCCCAGAAGGTTTCAACCTGTAAACATTGAATCATACGACGGCACAACAGATCCCGCAGTATGGATTGAGGACTTCCTCCTCCACATCCACATGGCCCGCGGTGATGACTTACACGCCATCAAATACCTCCCACTAAAGCTCAAAGGACCAGCGCGGCATTGGCTTAACAGCTTGCCAGCAGACTCCATTAGCTGTTGGGAAGATCTGGAAGCCGCATTCCTTGACAAATTTCAGGGCACTTATGTGCGACCACCAGACGCCGATGATTTGAGCCACATAATTCAGCGGCCAAAAGAGTCGGCCAGGCAATTCTGGACTTGGTTCCTTACAAAGAAAAATCAAATCATCGACTGTCCGGATGCGGAGGCCTTAGTGGCTTTCATGCACAACATCCGAGACGAGTGGCTAGCCCGGCACCTTGGTCAGGAAAAGCCGAAATCTATGGCAGCTCTCACGACGCTCATGACCCGCTTTTGTGCGGGAGAAGACAGCTGGCTGGCTCGCAGTAATAACCTCTCAAAAAACCATGGTACCTTAGATACCAAGGACAGCAATAGTAGGTCACGTCGCAACAAGCATAAGCACCGCATTAACAGCGAAAATACTGAGGATACGGCAGTCAATGCCGGATTCAAAGGCTCTAAACCCGTTCAGTGGAAAAAGCCATTCAAACAAAGTACGCCGGGTCCGTCCAGCTTGGACCGTATACTCAATCGCTCGTGTCAAATACACGGCACCCCAGACAAGCTAGCCAATCACACCAACAAGGATTGTTGGGTGTTCAAGCAGGCCGGCAAGTTAATTGCCGAAAACAAGGACAAGGGGCCGCATAGCGATGACGAGGAGGAACCCCGACAGCCGCACACTAGAGGACAGAAGAGGTTTCCCCCGCAAGTGCGGACGGTGAACATGATATACGCAACCCACATCCCTAAGAGGGAGCGGAAGCGTGCGCTCAGGGACGTATATGCGTTGGAGCCAGTCGCCCCAAAGTTCAACCCTTAGTCCTCCTGCCCGATCACCTTCGATCGCAGGGACCACCCCACTAGTATCCATCATGGCGGATTTGCCGCACTGGTCCTAGACCCAATCATCGACGGATTTCACCTCACTCGAGTCCTTATGGACGGTGGCAGCAGCCTGAACCTGCTTTATCAGGACACAGTGCGCAAAATGGGTATAGACCCCTCAAGGATCAAACCCACAAAAACGACCTTTAAGGGTGTTATTCCAGGCGTAGAGGCCCATTGCATAGGCTCAATTACACTGGAAGTGGTCTTCGGATCCCCGGATAACTTCTGAAGCGAAGAGTTAATCTTCGATATAGTCCCGTTCCGCAGTGGTTATCACGCGCTGCTTGGGCGAACCACATTTGCTAGATTCAATGCGGTACCGCATTATGCATACCTCAAGCTCAAGATGCTAGGACTCCGCAGAGTTATTACAGTCAATGGAAACACAGAGCGCTCCCTCCGAATAGAGGAGCACACCACGGCCCTCGCAGCAGAAGCGCAAAGCAGCCTCTCAAGGCAATCAACCAGTTCGGCGTTTCAAAGCCCGGACACCTTCAAGCGCGCTCGAGGCAATCAGCAAATAGACCGTCTGGCGCGATCTGAGCTCACGTAGCAATACGGCGGCCACCCCAATCCCAGCCCAATGGTGATATTCGTGCCGCGCGTACATAATTACGCATTAAAAATACCGTGGGCACAGGTGGGGAGGGGGGGCACAACTGCGGCACGCCCCAAAACGCAGCCTAAACCGCACTAGGGGCTTCCCGTTTGGTTATTTTTTCTTTTTTCAGGACCTTAATCTTTGAAAACACTGCCCGGCAGCACTATTGCCGAACACATGATGCAGCAACCAAGGAGGCAGACAGCTACGTTATACAACGGAATTCCTAGGTTGATCTCCGATTTCATATCATCCCTCAGCTCGCCCTTGGAAGGGACTTAGTCCTACTTTTTGCTTATCGCACTATCCGTATCACTCTGCTTTAACGCAGCTTTTTAATAAACAATGCATTACATTACGACCATTATTGCATTTTTTATATATATATGTGTGTTCATTAACAACGCCTTGCAACCGTACACTTTGGTACGGCCAATACACTAGGGGCTCACGTACCCCACAATGCGGTGTGAAAAGTCCGAACACTTTCACAAGTGCGGCACCCCGAACTTATAGCATTATATGCATCAGCTCCGAATCATGTCTTTGGTCAAATGTTGGGTTTGCCCGGCTCCTATGTTTTGGTACCTTACGTTCCGCTCTATCGGCTAAGGTAGCGCTAGGAGAACTACTGCAATTGTGCCCCGGTTCTGCCGGGCTGAGCACCTCAGTAGAGAAAGCTAAAACTGACTGTCATGATAAGGCGAGAGACTAGTCGCTGTTCGGCGAGGTTTTTTGAG
This sequence comes from Triticum aestivum, assembly GCF_018294505.1. Classification (NCBI taxonomy): domain Eukaryota; kingdom Viridiplantae; phylum Streptophyta; class Magnoliopsida; order Poales; family Poaceae; genus Triticum; species Triticum aestivum. The sequence continues at coordinate 44,866,354 of NC_057803.1, forward strand.
TCCCTAAAGACTTATGCCGCTTAGGGCGAGGGGCCGGCCCTGTCCGGCTTAAAGGCGTGTATCACGCCCCGAATTTGGGCTTCCGAATACCAGGGGCTTCGCCGAAATTTAAAATTATAGAATTCTATGGCTAAGTAAGAGTGATAAAGCAATATTAGTCCGGTTGCCTTGTTCGTTGTGCTGAGCACCTCCCTCGAAGGACCCAAATATGGGAACAAGAGTGCTCAGGTTTATCCCGAACACCCCAGCACTAGCGGCATGGGGGTAGAAGCCGAGGACTAGCCATCTCTCAGATTGGATAAACAGCCAAACAGAAGGTAATATTTTAAATTCAAACAAGCATTGCATGGCGCATATGAAACAAGTTTTCATAAATATAGGATAAAATGAGCAAGTTTACTCAAATATTACATCTTTCGAACACTCATCCGCGATAAGACGGGCACCCGGCAAAACACCCTCGTAATACATCTCGGGGTGGCGGTGCTCCTTGCCCTCCGGTGGCCCCTCCTTGATCAGCTTCACGGCATCTAGCTTGACCCACTGCATTTTTACATGGGCGTGCACCTTCAATGCAGACGGATCGCTTGACGACCTCCAGCCGTGGGCAGGCATCCACAAGCCACCTGACCAGGCCGAAGAAGCTGTTCGGAAGGGCGTCGCCAGGCCACATCCGGACTATAAAGCCCTTCATGGCCTGATCGGCCGCCTTATGTAGCTCAACCATCTGCTTCAGCTGGTCGCTCATCGGCACCGGATGTTCGGCCTCAGCATACTGAGACAAGAACAACTTCTCCGTCGAGCTTCCGTCCTCGGCCTGGTAAAATTGTGCGGCATCGGACACACTGCGGGGAAATCTGCGAATGCTCCTAAAGAGCTTCGGATCTGGGTAAGTAATCGGTAATATACTTTTACATGCTTGCTTTGCATATAGAAAGCCTTACCCGTCGCTATCTTCTTCATCGCGTCAATCTCCTGGAGGGCCTTCTAGGCCTCGGCCTTGGCACTCTTTGCACTCTGAAGGGCCGCGGCAAGCTTAGCCTCTCGCGTCTTCGAGTCAAGCTCCAACGCCTCGTGCTTTGTCACGAGAGCCTGGAGCTCTTGCTGCACCTCGCCCAGCCGAGCCTCGTGCTTCTCTCGCTCGGTGCGCTCCTTGCTCGCTGTATCTTCAGCCTTGGTTAGCGCTTGCTTCAGGGTCGCCACCTCGGTCGTGGCCCCTGGCAAACATACAACGATCCTATCATTTTGGAATCGCGTCCTTTTTATATATACATATCTATAGACGGGGTATTACTTACCCTTGTTCTCCTCGAGCTGCCTCTTGGCAAGGTCGAGCTCTTTCTTGGACCTCTCGAGGTCCTGCTTCAGTACGGTGACCTCCGCAGTTAGTGCAGCGGACGCCAGCAGCGAAGCCTGCATATGCATATTGACATACTTATATTAGACTCCTGCGATATTATTTGATCCCCTCTCCGGCTTTTCTTTGTGAACACCGAACAAAGCATCGGGGGCTACTGTCTATGCGATAATATTTATACTACATTTTAAACACACTTACCTCAAAGCCTGTTAGAAGGCTGGCACAGGCTTCACTCAATCCTCTCTTGGCAGACTGAACCTTCTGGATCACCGCACTCATGATAGTGCGGTGCTCCTCGTCGATGGAAGCGCTGCGAAGCGCTTCCAGCAGATGGTCCGGTGCCTCTGGATGGACAGAGGTCACCGGCACAGGCGTTTTGCCCCCCTTAGAAGGAGGCCGCCTGCCCGAGTCTGGAACCGCTGGAGGGTCCGGCACGGTGTTCGGCTGAGGGTCGAACTCGGAGCTCTCGGGGGCCCCGTCCCAGCGGCTCCCGAAGTCCGGAAGGTCGCCTTGAGGCGCCTCCGAGACTGTCTCCCCTTGATCCGGTGCCTCTTGAGACAACATCTCGGCGTCGTCGGCGAGATGAGGGGAGGCGGCGGTCGGGACTGGATCGCTATCCATGTCCGACGAGCCTAGGGAGCCGTCCGATGATACCTCGATTTTGGCTCGGGGCGGCCTGCACAATTGAGTTCGGCGTTAGGAAAAGTTGTGCAACAAAGGAACCCTATGGGTAACTTTGGTATCTGAATACTTATGATCTCCCCGGGGGCTTGGCCTTGGGCAACCACTCGTCTTCGCTTTCGTCGGCGGCGGTGGAGCTGTCCAGAAGGAGAGTCCTTGCCTTCTTGGACCCTCCGGCCTCCCCAGTTGGGGCGGCCTTCCTTTTCTTGTCTCCCCCAGTCGGTGGGGGAGCATCTTCTTGCTCTTCCTCGTCTTCTAGGGAAGAGTGCATCGCAGAGTCATCGGACGGTGAGTCCGACGACGCCTGGCGTCGGGAAGTCTTTCGGGTTCCCTTGGCCTTCTTGGTCTTCTCCGGCACCTTATAAGGGGCCGGAGTCAGCATCTTCGCCAGAAGAGCGTCAGCGGGGCCTTCGGGCAAAGGAGCTGGACAGTCGATCTGTCTAGCCATCTTCTGCCAGTCCTGTCAAAGGTCCGGGAGTTTAGATCCCGCGTAGAGTCAATCTATATAAAAAATAAGTATCCTGTGAAAGGTAAAGCAGCTTACCGCACTGGCTTGGCGCTTCGCGCTGAATCCGCGATCCTCAATGATAGGGGGAGGGACCTCGGCACTTTTGAACAGCACCCTCCAGGCGTCTTCATGAGTCGTGTAGAAGAGCCTGTTCAGAGTCCGGTGCTGCGCCAGATTGAACTCCCACAATGTGAACTCCCGTTGTTGGCACGGGAGTATTCGGCGAATGAGCATAACCTGGACTATGTTGACAAGCTTGAGCTTCTTGTCCACCATGTTTTGAATACATGTTTGGAGTCCGGTCAGCTCTTTTGAACTACCCCAGGACAGGCCCTTCTCTTTCCAGGAGGTGAGATGCATGGGGATGCCAGATCGGAACTCGGGGGCCGCTACCCATGCGGGGTCGCGCGGCTCGGTGATATAGAACCACCCCGATTGCCACCCCTTTATGGTTTCCGTAAAGGATCCCTCGAGCCATGTTATGTTGGGCATCTTGCTCACCATGGCACCCCCGCACTCCGCCTGGCGGCCGCCCACCACCTTCGGCTTGACGTTGAAGGTCTTCAGCCATAAGCCGAAGTGGGGCTTGATGCGGAGGAAGGCCTCGCACACGACGATAAACGCCAAGATGTTGAGGATGAAGTTCGGGGCCAGATCGTGGAAATCCGGGCTGTAATAAAACATGAGCCCCCGGACGAAGGGATGGAGAGGGAATCCCAGTCCACGGAGGAAATGGGTGAGGAATACCACCCTCTCATCGGGCCTGGGGGTGGGGATGAGCTGCCCCTCATCTGGGAGCCGGTGCGCGATGTCGTCGGGCAGGTATCCGGCTCTCCTCAGTTTCTTGATGTCTCCCTCCGTGACGGAGGAGACCATCCACTTGCCTCCCGCTCTAGACATGGTTGGAGAAGGTTGAGATGCAAGTGAGGACTTGGGCGCTAGAGCTCGAGTGTGCGGGAGCGGATGAGCAAAGGAGGAAGAAGGCGTGGATAGAAAGGTGAATCCTTATCCCTTTATATGGGCGGACGAAACTAAGCGTCCCCACTTGCCTGGTAAAACTCGCTTATCCCCCAAGAGCCGCAATTGATGGCGCGGTTGGGTTACCCACGCCCGTATTGATGAGAATCCCGTAATAAGGGGACACGATCTCTGCTTTGACCAGACGTGTCGAAAAACTGTCTCGCGTTATGTGCGGGGCTGGTTAAAAGAAATGGTTTGAATAATCACCGGGCCATGACGTAACATCATTAGATCTGCAAAAATATTATTCTCTCTACAGTGGAATGTGGAACTTATTTTGCAGGGTTGGACACTATCCTCGTATTCAAATTCTTCTGTGATGTATTCGGAGAAGGAACCCGCCTTGCAATGCCGAAGACAATACTGCGCGCCGGACTCATCGTCATTGAAGCCTGGTTCAGGGGCTACTGAGGGAGTCCTGGATTAGGGGGTCTCCGGACAGCCGGACTATCTCCATTGGCCGGACTGTTAGACTATGAAGATACAAGATTGAAGACTTCGTCTCGTGTCCGGATGGGACTCTACTTGGCGTGGAAGGCAAGCTAGGTGATACGTATATGGATATTTCCTCCATTGTAACCGACCTTGTGTAACCCTAACCCTCTCTGGTGTCTATATAAACCGAAGGGTTTTAGTCCGTAGGACAACAATCACAACATACAATCATACCGTAGGCTAGCTTCTAGGGTTTAGCCTCTCTGATCTCGTGGTAGATCTACTCTTGTACTACCCATACCATCAATATTAATCAAGCAGGACGTAGGGTTTTACCTCCATCAAGAGGGCCCGAACCTGGGTAAAACTTTGTGTCCCCTGCCTCCTATTACCATCCGGCCTAGACGCACATTTCGGTGGCCCCTACTCGAGATCCGCCGGTTTTGACACCGACACCGATCATCGGGCAAGTCAACCAAAGTCCATACTTTGTTCTCATATATGGATCCCATCTCAGATTTCATGGCCGCAAGCCATTTTGTGGAATCTGGGCTCATCATCGCTTCCTCATAGTTCGTAGGTTCGTCATGGTCAAGTAGTATGACTTCCAGAACAGGATTACCGTACCACTCTGGTGCGGATCTTTCTCTGGCTGACCTACGAGGTTTGGTAGTAACTTGATCAGAAGTTTGATGATCATCATCATTAACTTCCTTAATAATTGGTGTAGGAATCACTGGAACTGATTTCTGTGATGAACTACTTTCCAATAAGGGAGACGGTACGGTTACCTCATCAAGTTCTACTTTCCTCCCACTCACTTCTTTCGAGAGAAACTCCTTCTCTAGAAAGGATCCATTCTTAGCAACGAATATCTTGCCTTCAGATCTGTGATAGAAGGTGTACCCAACAGTTTCCTTTGGGTATCCTATGAAGACACATTTCTTCGATTTGGGTTCGAGCTTATCAAGTTGAAGCTTTTTCACATAAGCATCACAAACCCAAACTTTAAGAAACGACAACTTGGGTTTCTTCCAAACCACAGTTCATATGGTGTCATCTCAACGGATTTCGATGGTGCCCTATTTAACATGAATGCAGCCGTCTCTAAAGCATAACCCCAAAATGATAGTGGTAAATCAGTAAGAGACATCATAGATCGCACCATATCTAATAAAGTGCGGTTACGACGTTTGGACACACCATTACGCTGTGGTGTTCTGAAAGTGTGTTATATCGACTAGAGGGGGGGTGAATAGGCTATTTTTATGAAAGTCTTCAAAACGTGGGAGTTTTGAAGACAAACAATAGAATAAACCTATTACCATGGCAGTGGAAGTAGACTACACTAGGCAAACCATAGTCAAGTATTCAATGAAGTGGAAAGGCACAATGACCAATAGCAGTAGGTAGTAAGGATCAGGTAGGAAGATATTATGAAGCCAAACGGAACACGTAGTCAGTCAGTGAAGACAAAAGATAGTGCAATCATACAATGACTTCACAAGGACCAACAGTAAGTAAAGGGAAGGGAAGGATGAAACCAGTGACTCATTGAAGACAATGATTTGTTGGACCCGTTCCAGTTGCTGTGACAATTGTACGTCTGGTTAGGGCGGCTAGGTATTTAAACCTGAGGACACACAGTCCCGGACACCCAGTCCTAAACACGCAGCTCAGGACACCCAGTCCTCACCGTATTCCCCTTGAGCTAAGGTCACACAGACCTCGCCCAATCACTCTGGTAAGTCTTCAAGGTAGACTACCAAACCTTCACAGACTTCGTTCACCGGCGATCCACAATGTCTCTTGGATGCTCAGAACGCGACGCCTAACCAGCTGGAGGATTCACAGTCCTCAAGTGTAATAAGTCTTCAGATCACACAGACAAGAAGACTTAAGTGATGCCTTAACACTCTTTGACTTTGGGTGGTTAGGGCTTTAACCTCGCAAGGAATTCTCTCTCAAAGGCTTCGAGGTGGGTTGCTCTCAAACGACAAAAGCCGTACTCTAACTCTGAGCAGCCAACCGTTTATGGTTGTAGGGGGTGGGCTATTTATAGCCACTGGGAAACCCGACCTGATTTGTCCGAAATGACCCTGGGTCACTAAGGAACTGACACGTGTTCCAACGGTCGGATTTCAAACACACCCGACAACTTTACTTGGGCTACAAGCAAAGCTGACTTGTCCGACTCTGGACAAGATTCACTCTCATAGTCTTCACTCGAAGACATAGGTTTTGGTTAAGCATCACTTCAGTCATTCTGACTAGTTCTCTTGGACCCCACTTAACAGTACGGTGGTTCCTATGACTCAACAAAGAAGAAAAAGAACTATGAAAGACCTAAGTCTTCGAGCTCCATAGGCTTCATGCGATGTCTTGTCTTGTCATAGTCTTCAATGTGAATATCTTCATATACCACCTTTGACATCAATGTCTTCATACATTTTTAGGGGTCATCTCTGGTAGGAAAACTGAATCAATGAGGGACTTCTACCTGTGTTATCCTGCAATTCTCACAAACACATTAGTCCCTCAACTAGTTTTGTCGTCAATACTCCAAAACCAACTAGGGGTGGCACTAGATGCACTTACATGTTCCAGGTGGCGTGAGTTGCGAAACTATTCCACATTGTTTCAAATGAAGACCAAACTCATAACTCAAATATTCACCTCCACGACCAGATCATAGAAACTTAATTTTCTTGTTACGATGATTTTCCACATCACTCTGAAATTCTTTGAACTTTTCAAATGTTTTAGACTTATGTTTCATCAAGTAGATATACCCATATCTGGTGAAAACATCTGTGAAGGTCAGAAAATAACGATACCCGCCACGAGCATCAACACTCATGGGACCGCATACATCAGTATGTATTATTTTCAGTAAGTCTGTTGCTCATTCCATTGTTCTGAAGAACGGAGTCTTACTCATCTTTCCCATGAGGCATGGTTCGCAAGCATCAAGTGATTCATAATCAAGTGATTCCAAAAACCCATCAGAATGGATTTCTTCATGCGCTTTACACCAATATGACCTAAACGGTAGTGCCACAAATAAGTTGCACTATCATTATTAAACTTATATCTTTTGGCTTCAATACTATGAATATGTGTATCACTATGGAATAAAAGACTGTGGGGCTATGCCTTGCAGTAGTTAGTCAAAAAAATATGTGTATCACTAGCATCGAGATTCAATAAAAATAGAGCACTCATCAAGGGTGCATGACCATAAAAGATATTACTCATATAAATAGAACGACCATTATTCTCTGATTTAAATGAATAATTGTCTCGCATCATACAAGATCCGGATATAATGTTCATGCTTAACACTGGCACCAAATAACAATTATTTAGGTCTAATACTAATCCCGAAGGTAGATGTAGAGGTAGCGTGTCGACCGCGATCACATCGACTTTGGAACCATTTCCCACGTGCATCGTAACCTCATTCTTAGCCAATCTTCGCTTAATCCGTAGCCCATGTTTCGAGTTGCAAATATGAGAAACAGAACCAGTATCAAATACCCAGGTGCTACTGCGAGCATTAGTAAGGTACACATCAATAACATGTATATCAAATATACCTTTCACTTTGACATCCTTCTTATCCGCCAAATACTTGGGGCCGTTCCGCTTCTAGTTACCAGTCCCTTTGTAGTAGAAGCACTCAGTTTCAGGCTTAGGTCCAGACTTGGGCTTCTTCACTTGAGTAGAAACTTGTTTGCAGTTCTTCTTGAAGTTCTCCTTCTTCCCTTTGCCCTTCTTCTTGAAACTAGTGGTCTTGTTGACCATCAACACTTGATGCTCCTTCTTGATTTCTACCTCCGCAGCTTTTAGCATTGCGAAGAGCTCATGAATTGTCTTATCCATCCCTTGCATATTATAGTTCATCATGAAGCTTTTGTAGCTTGGTGGCAGTGATTGAAGAACTCTATCAATGACACTATCATCAGGAGGATTAACCCCCATTTGAGTGAAGTGGTTGTGGTACCCAGACATTCTGAGTATATGTTCACTGACAGAACTATTCTCCTCCATCTTGCAGCTATAAAACTTATTGGAGACTTCATATCTCTCAATTCGGGCATTTGCTTGAAATATTAACTTCAACTCTGAAAGTGCAACTATCCCTGGTGGTTTTGGTAATTATTAACAACATATAGCTCATTGAGCTAATGCTATTTCAAGGTAAATATTTCAGGAAAGTTCAATGATTGGCATGGCATGGATTAGGATTGTGGACCCCTCAAAATGCTAAGGACACATATTGGCTCAAGCTCAAGACTCTACAGTTTACTTTTAGTGATTGAAGATCACATTGAGTCCATAGGAAAAGCCAATACTATTAGAAGGGGATGATGTGTTGCTTAATGGCTTGCTTGATCAAAGTGCTTAGTGATATGCTCCAAAAACCCTCAACCACTTTCTCATATCCACATATGTCCCAAACCAAAAGTCAAACTCGGCCCCACCAAAATGTTCTATCCGGCGCCACCGAGTTCACTTGACATAGCCACTGCCACAAACCCTAGTCACTTCAGTCTCACCGATAGGGATCTCGGTCTCACCGAGATGGGATTGCAAACTCTCTGTTTCCCTTCATAACGTTTTGGTCCAACCGAGATGACCGACCGGTCCCACCGAGTTCGCAATGCAAACCCTATGTTTCCCTTTCGTATTGTTTCGGTCTCACCAAAATGAGCGATTTGGTCCCACCGAGTTTGCCTGACCAACTCTCTATTTAGCTTATTACCAAAATTGGTCCCACCGAGTTTGTGTAATCGGTCTCACCGAGATTACGTTATGCCCTAACCCTAATGAAATTGGTCCCACCGAGTTGACATGTCGGTCCCACCGAAAAGCCTAATGTTCACATTTTGAACTGAATCGGTATGACCGAGTTTTCTGATTCGGTCCCACTGAGTTTGGTAAATTGTGTGTAACGGTTAGGTTTTGTGTGGAGGCTATATATACCCCTCCACCCTTCCTTCATTAGTAAGGAGAGCCATCATAATGTGCCTACACTTTAGCATTCATTTTCTGAGAGAGAACCACCTACTCATGTGTGGAGACAAAGATATTCCATTCCAACCATTTGAATCTTGATCTCTAGCCTTCCCCAAGTTTCTTTCCACTCAAATCATCTTTCCACCAAATCCAAATATGTGAGAGAGATTTGTTGGGGAGACTATCATTTGAAGCACAAGACCAAGGAGTTCATCATCAACACACCATCTATTACCTTTTGGCGAGTGGTGTCTCCTAGATTGGTTAGGTGTCACTTGGGAGCCTCCATCAAGATTGTGGAGTTGAACCAAGGAGTTTGTACGGGCAAGGAGATCGCCTACATCATGAAGATCTACCCTAGTGAGGCAAGTCCTTCGTGGGCGATGGCCATGGTGGGATAGACAAGGTAGCTTCTTCATGGACCCTTCGAGGGTGGAGCCCTCCGTGGACTCGCGCAATCGTTACTCTTAATGGGTTGAAGTCTCCACCAACATGGATGTATGATAGCACCACCTATCGGAACCACGCCAAAAATCTCCGTGTCTACATTGCGTTTGCTCCCTCCAAACTCCTCCCTTTACCTTCATGTGCAATGTTTTACATTCCGCTGCTATACTCTTAGACTTGCACGTGTAGGTTGATTGCTTGACTTGTGCTAAGTTGTTAAAATCTGCCAAGACTTAAAATTGGGAAAAGGCTAGATTTTTATTTGGTAAAGTAGTCTAATCACCCCCCCTCTAGACATACTTTTGATCCTACAAGTGGTATCATAGCTTTGGTCTCCATTTGCCTTGATTTCCATAGCTTTTGGTGATCATAGCCTTGGTTTCACAACCTAGAAGAGTATGGCATCTAGCGAGGGAAATTACCACCGTAGAGGTCCTTACTTTGATGGTACTAATTTTGCTAGTTGGAAGCATAAGATGAAAATGTATATTCTTGGACATAACCCCGCCGTTTGGGCGCTATTGTGTGTATTGGCTTGCAAGGTGAATTCTTTGATGGGAGAGAACCAAACCGTGAAGCTACCGCGGAAGAGTTAAAGATGCTACAATATAATGCTCAATCTTGTGATATTCTCTTCAACGGATTGTGCCCCGAAGAATTCAACAAAATCAGCCGTCTTGAGAATGCAAAGGAAATTTGGGATACTTCGATTGATATGCACGAGGGTACCGACTCCGTCAAGGAATCCAAATTGGATGTGCTTGAAAGTCAGGTTGACAAGTTCAAAATGAAGGATGGTGAAGGTGTCGCTGAAATGTACTCTAGGCTCGCTCTCATCACAAATGAGATTGCCGGCTTAGGAAGTGAAGAGATGACCGATAGATTCATCATCAATAAGATCCTAAGAGCCTTGGATGGAAAATATGATACCGTGTGCACATTGATCCAAATGATGCCCAACTACAAAGATCTCAAGCCAACGGAAGTCATTGGAAGAATTGTTGCTCATGAGATGTCACTCAAGGATAAGGAAGAGCTTCACGACAAGTCAAGTGGTGCTTACAAAGCCTCGTGTGATGCTCCTACATCATCAAGTGAGAAACAAACCTTCAATGAAGAATTGAGCCTAATGGTGAAGAACTTCAACAAGTTCTACAAGAGTAGATGCAAGGAAAGGAGTTGCAAGTCAAGGTCCTACAATGACAAAAGATCTTCGAGTCGTGAACGTAATTGTTACAATTGTGGAAGACCCGAACACTACTCCAATGAGTGTATGACTCCCTACAAAAGAAGAGAAGACTCACCCAAAAGGAGAAGTAGAAGAGAAGAATCACCACCTAGAGAGAGAGGAAGTAGAGATGACCGTTATGAATGAAGAACATCATGGAGAAGCAAGGATTTGGAAAGGAAGGACAAATCATCAAGGAGTGATACGTCTCCAACATATCTATATTTTTTTATTGCTCCATGCTATATTATCTACTATTTTGGACATTATTGGGCTTTATTATCCACTTTTATATTATTTTTGGGACTAACCTATTAACCGGAGGCCCAGCCCAGAATTGTTGTTTTTTGCCTGTTTTAGGGTTTTGAAGAAAAGGAATATCAAACGGAGTCCAAACGGAATGAAACCTCCGGGAACGTGATTTTCTCAACGAACAAGACCCAGGAGACTTGGACCCTATGTCAAGACAAAAAACAGGAGGCCATGAGGTAGGGGGCGCGCCTACCCCCCCCCCCAAGCGTGCCCTCCACCCTCGTGGGCCCCCTATTGCTCCACCGACGTACTCCTTCCTCCTATATATACCTATGTACCCCCAAACGATCAGATACGGAGCCAAAACCCTAATTCCACCGCCATAACTTTCTGTATCCACGAGATCCCATGTTGGGGCCTATTCTGGAGCTCTGCCGGAGGGGGCATCGATCACGAAGGGCTTCTACATCAACACCACAGCCCCTCTGGTGATGTGTGAGTAGTTCACCTCAGACCTACGGGTCCATAGTTATTAGCTAGATGGCTTCTTCTCTCTTTTTGGATCTCAATACAATGTTCTCCCCCTCTCTTGTGGAGAACTATTCGATGTAATCTTCTTTTTGCGGTGTATTTGTTGAGACCGATGAATTGTGGGTTTATGATCAAGTCTATCTAGGAACAATATTTGAATCTTCTATGAATTCTTTTATGTAGGATTGGTTATCTTTGCAAGTCTTTTTAAATTATCAGTTTGGTTTGGCCTACTAGATTGATCTTTCTTGCAATGGGAGAACTGCTTAGCTTTGGGTTCAATCTTGCGGTGTCCTTTCCCAGTGACAGTAGGGGCAACAAGGCACATATTGTATTGTTTCCATCGAGGATAACAAGATGGGGTTTTCATCATATTGCATGAGACTATCCCTCTACATCATGTCATCTTGCTTAAGGCATTACTCTGTTTTTAACTTAATACTCTAGATGCATGCTGGATAGCGGTCGATGAGTGGAGTAATAATAGTAGATGTAGGCAGGAGTCGGTCTACTTGTCTCGGACGTGATGCCTATATACATGATCATGCCTATATATTCTCATAACTATGCTCAATTCTATCAATTGCTCAACAGTAATTTGTTCACCCACCGTAGAATACTTATGCTCTCGAGAGAAGCCACTAGTGAAACCTATGGCCCCCGGGTCTATCTTCATCATATTAATCTCCTACTACTTAGTTATTTCCTTTGCTTTTTTACTTTGCTTTTACTTTACTTTGCATCTTTATCATAAAAATACCAAAAATATTATCTTATCATATCTATCAGATCTCACTCTCGTAAGTGGCCGTGTAGGGATTGACAACCCCTTATCACATTGGTTGCGAGGATTTATTTGTTTTGTGCAGGTGCGAGGGACTGGCGCGTAGCCTCCTACTCGATTGATACCTTGGTTCTCAAAACTGAGGGAAATACTTACGCTACTTTGTGGCATCATCCCTTCCTCTTTGAGGAAAACCAACGCAGTGCTCAAGAGGTAGCAAGAAGGATTTCTGGCGCCGTTGCCGGGGAGGTCTATGCAAAAGTCAACATACCAAGTACCCATCACATACCCTTATCTCCCGCATTACATTATTTGCCATTTGCCTCTTGTTTTCCTCTCCCCCACTTCACCCTTGCTGTTTTATTCGCCCTCTCTCTCTATCCTCCCTCTCTTTCTCTATTTGCCTCTTTTTGCCTGCTTGCTTTTTGTTTGCTTGTGTGTTAGTTTGCTTGCTTGTCACAATGGCTCTACCTAAATTTGGTGATCTTCACCTTAAAATATTAGAAGAGATCGAAAGCAATGTCAGGAGCTTTATGGTTTTGCAATTTGAACATAATAGTTTCTTCAGAAACGAGCTTAAGGAACAGAAAAGTTTTATGAGTTTTATGAATAAAGAGCTTGATGATATGTCTAAAGAATTCGATGGTTTGAGATCCCAAATTGCTTGTCTTGAGAAGTTGACCGCTGAAATTTCGTATAAGCAAGCCACCTTAGTTAATAGGATGGCTGCTAAACCGGATTGCTATGAGAATAAAGATGAAGATCTAAAAGTTATTGATGTGTCCCCTATTAAATCTTTGTTTTGCAATATGAATCTTGATAATGATGGGACGGAATATGATCCACCTTTACCTAGAAGGCGTTCCAAGAATTCGGAATTTTTTGATCTTGATGCTAAAATTGATAAAAGTGGGATGGAAGAAATAAAACCCTAGATGTTGCTAAACCCACTATTATGGATTTCAAGGAATTTAACTATGAAAATTGCTCTTTTATTGATTGTATTTCCTTGTTACAATCCGTGCTAAATTCTCCTCACGCTTATAGTCAAAATAAAGCACTTACTAAACATATCGTTGATGCCTTGATGCAATCTTATGAAGAAAAACTTGAATTGGAAGTTCCTATCCCTAGAAAACTTTATGATGAGTGGGAACCAACTATTAAAATCAAAATTAAGGATCATGAATGTTATGCTTTATGTGATTTGGGTGCTAGTGTTTCCACGATTCCAAAGACTTTGTGTGATTTGTTAGGTTTCCGTGATTTTGATGATTGCTCTCTAAACTTGCACCTTGCGGATTCCACTATTAAGAAACCTATGGTAAGAATTAATGATGTTCTTATTGTTGCAAATAGGAATTATGTGCCCATATATTTTATTGTTCTTGACATAGATTGCAATGCTTCATGTCCTATTATTCTTGGTAGACCTTTCCTTAGAACGATTGGTGCAATTATTGATATGAAGGAAGGAAATATTAGATTCCAATTTCCATTAAGGAAAGGCATGGAACACTTTATAGAAAGAAAATTAAATTACCTTATGAATCTATTATGAGAGCCACTTATGGATTGCCTACCAAAGATGGCAATACCTATATCTATCCTTGCTTGTTATGCCTAGCTAGGGGCGTTAAACAATAGCGCTTGTTGGGAGGCAACCCTATTTTATTTTTATTCCTTGCTTTTTGCTCATGTTTAGTAATAAATAATTTATCTAGCCTCTGTTTTGTGCCAAGTAGAACCGTTGGGAAGACTTGGGGAAAGTCTTGTTACACTTGCTGTAAAAAACAGAAACTTTAGCGCTCATGAGAAATGCTGCCATTTTTATTTGGAAAGTGATATTTAGTTAATTATTTTTGCAGATGATTAATAGATAAATTCCTCACGTCCAGCAATTTATTTTAGAATTTTTGGGGTTCCAGATCTTGCGCTAGCTACAGATTACTACAGACTGTTCTGTTTTTGACAGATTCTGTTTTTCGTGTGTTGTTTGCTTATTTTGATGAATCTATGGCTAGTAAAATAGTTTATAAACCATAGATAAGTTGGAATAAAGTAGGTTTAACACCAATATAAATAAGTACTGAGTTCATTACAGTACCTTGAAGTGGTGTTTTGTTTTCTTTTGCTAATGGAGCTCACGAGATTTTCTACTTTGAGTTTTGTGTTGTGAAGTTTTCAAGTTTTGGGTAAAGATTTGATGGATTATGGAACAAGGAGTGGCAAGATCCTAAGCTTGGGTATGCCCATGGCACCCCCAATATAATCTAAGGACACCTAAAAGCCAAAGCTTGGGGATGCCCCGGAAGGCATCCCCTCTTTCATCTACTTCTATCGGTAACTTTACTTGGAGCTATATTTTTATTCGCCACATGATATGTGTTTTGCTTGGAGCGTCTTGTATGATTTGAGTCTTTAATTTTTAGTTTACCACAATCATCCTTGCTGTACACACCTTTTGAGAGAGCCATACATGATTGGAATTTGTTAGAATACTCTATGTGCTTCACTTATATCTTTTGAGTTATATAGTTTTTCTCTAGTACTTCACTTATATCTTTTAAAGCACGGTGGTGGATTTGTTTTATAGAAACTATTGATCTATCATGCTGCACTTAGATTATTTTGAGAATATTAAATAGCATGGAAATTTGCTTAAAATCCTAATATGCTTGGTATACAAGATTAATAATAAAACTTTCTTATGAGTGTGTTGAATACTATGAGAAGTTTGATGCTTGATAATTGTTTTGAGATATGAAGATGGTGATATTAAAGTTGTGCTAGTTGAGTAGTTGTGAATTTGAAGAATACTTGTGTTAAAGTTTGTGATTCCCGTAGCATGCACGTATGGTGAACCATTAAGTGATGAAGTCAGAGCATGATTTATTTATTGATTGTCTTCCTTATGAGTGGCGGTCGGGGACGAGCGATGGTCTTTTCCTACCAATCTATCCCCCTAGGAGCATGTGTGTAATGCTTTTCTTTGATAACTTGTAGATTTTTTGCAATAAGTATATGATTTCTTTATGACTAATGTTGAGTCCATGGATTATACGCACTCTCACCCTTCCACCATTGCTAGCCTCTCTAATACCACGCACCTTTCACCGATATCATACACCCACCATATACCTTCCTCAAAACAGCCACCATACCTACCTATTATGCCATTCCCATAGCCATTCCGAGATATATTGCCATGCAACTTTCCACCATTCCGTTTATTATGACACACTCCATCATTGTCATATTGCTTAGCATGATCATGTAGTTGACATAGTATTTGTGGCAAAGCCACCGTTCATAATTCTTTCATACATGTCACTCATGAGTCATTGCATATCCCGGTACACCGTCGGAGGCATTCATATAGAGTCATATTTTGTTCTAAGTATCGAGTTGTAATTGTTGAGTTGTAAGAAAATAAAAGTGTGATGATCATCATTATTAGAGCATTGTCCCAGTGAGGAAAGGATGATGGAGACTATGATTCCCCCACAAGTCGGGATGAGACTCTGGATGAAAAATTAAAAAAAAAAGAAAGAAAAGAGGCCATAAAAAAGGAGAAAAGGCCCAAATAAAAAAAGAAAAAATGAGAGAAAAAGAGAGAAGGGGCAATGCTACTATCATTTTACCACACTTATGCTTTAAAGTAGCACCATGATATTCATAGTAGAGAGTCTCTCATTTCGTCACTTTCATATACTAGTGGGAATTTTTCATTATAGAACTAGGCTTCTATATTCCAATGATGGGCTTCCTCAAAATGCCCTAGGTCTTCATGAGCAAGCAAGTTGGATGCACACCCACTTAGTTTCTTTTTGAGCTTTCATATACTTATAGCTCTAGTGCATCTGTTGCATGGCAATCCCTACTCACTCACATTGATATCTATTTATGGGCATCTCCATAGCCCGTTGATACACCTAGTTGATGTGAGACTATCTTCTCCCTTTTTTGTCTTCTCCACAACCACCATTCTATTCCACCTATAGTGCTATATCCATGGCTCACGATCATGTATTGCGTGAAGATTGAAAAAGTTTTGAGAATGTCAAAAGTATGAAACAATTGCTTGGCTTGTCATCAGGGTTGTGCATGATTTAAATACTTTGTGTGGTGAACATAGAGCATAGCCAGACTATATGATTTTGTAGGGATAAGTTTCTTTGGCATTTTATTTTGAGAAGACATGATTGCTTTATTAGTATGCTTGAAGTATTATTATTTTTATGTCAATATGAACTTTTATCTTGAATCTTTCGAATCTGAATATTCATACCACAATTAATAAGAATTACATTAAAATTATGCCAAGTAGCACTCCGCATCAAAAATTCCGTTTTTATCATTTACCTACTCGAGGACGAGCAGGAATTAAGCTTGGGGATGCTTGATATGTCTCCAATGTATCTATAATTTTTGATTGCTCCATGCTATATTATCTACTGTTTTGGACATTATTGGGCTTTATTATCCACTTTTATATTATTTTTGGGACTAACCTATTAACCGGAGGCCCAACCCAGAATTGTTGTTTTTTCCTGTTTTAGGGTTTCAAAGAAAAGGAATATCAAACGGAGTCCAAATGGAATGAAACCTTCGGGAACGTGATTTTCTCAACGAAGAAGACCCAGGAGACTTGGACCCTATGTCAAGACACAAAAGAGGAGGCCACGAGGTAGGGGGACGCGCCTACCCCCCCAGGTGCGCCCTCCACCCTCCTGGCCCCCCTGTTGCTCCACCGACGTACTCCTTCCTCCTATATATACCTACGTACCCCCAAACGATCAGATACGGAGCCAAAACCCTAATTCCACCGCCGTAACTTTCTATATCCACGAGATCCCATCTTGGGGCCTGTTCCGGAGCTCCGCCGGAGGGGGCATCGATCATGGAGGGCTTCTACATCAACACCATAGCCCCTCCGATGAAGTGTGAGTAGTTCACCTTAGACCAACGGGTCCATAGTTATTAACTAGATGGCTTCTTCTCTCTTTTTGGATCCACGCCGGGTTGAAGTCTCCATCAACGTGGATGTATGATAGCACCACCTATCGGAACCACGCCAAAAATCTCCATGTCTATATTGCGTTTGCTCCCTCCAAACTCCTCCCTTTACCTTCATGTGCAATGTTTTACATTCCGCTCCTATACTCTTAGACTTGCATGTGTAGGTTGATTGCTTGACTTGTGCTAAGTTGTTAAAATCTGCCAAGACTTAAAATTGGGAAAAGGCTAGATTTTTATTTGGTCAAGTAGTCTAATCACCCCCCTCTATACATACTTTTGATCCTACAAGTGGTATCATAGCTTTGGTCTCCATTTGCCTTGATTTTCATAGCTTTTGGTGATCATAGCCTTGGTTTCACAACCTAGAAGAGTATGGCATCTAGCGAGGGAAATTACCACCGTAGAGGTCCTTACTTTGATGGTACTAATTTTGCTAGTTGGAAGCATAAGATGAAAATGTATATTCTTGGAATAACACCGCCGTTTGGGCGCTATTGTGTGTATTGGCTTGCAAGGTGAATTCTTTGATGGGAGATAACCAAACCGTGAAGCTACCACGGAAGAGTTAAAGATGCTACAATATAATGCTCAAGCTTGTGATATTCTCTTCAACGGATTGTGCCCCGAAGAATTCAACAAAATCAGCCATCTTGAGAATGCAAAGGAAATTTGGGATACTTTGATTGATATGCACAAGGGTACCGACTCCGTCAAGGAATCCAAATTGGATGTGCTTCAAAGTCAACTTGACAAGTTCAAAATGAAGGATGGTGAAGGTGTCGCTGAAATGTACTCTAGGCTCGCTCTCATCACAAATGAGATTGTCGGCTTAGGAAGTGAAGAGATGACCGATAGATTCATCATCAATAAGATCCTAAGAGCCTTGGATGGAAAATATGATACCGTCTGCACATTGATCCAAATGATGCCCAACTACAAAGATCTCAAGCCAACGGAAGTCATTGGAAGAATTGTTGCTCATGAGATGTCACTCAAGGATAAGGAAGAGCTTCACAACAAGTCAAGTGGTGCTTACAAAGCCTCATGTGATGCCCCTACATCATCAAGTGAGAAACAAGCCTTCAATGAAGAATTGAGCCTAATGGTGAAGAACTTCAACAAGTTCTACAAGAGTAGAAGCAAGGAAAGGAGTTCCAAGTCAAGGTCCTACAATGACAAAAGATCTTCGAGTCGTGAATATAATTGTTACAATTGTGGAAGACCCGGACACTACTCCAATGAGTGTACGGCTCCCTACAAAAGAAGAGAAGACTCGCCCAAAAGGAGAAGTAGAAGAGAAGAATCACCACCTAGAGAGAGAAGTAGAGATGACCGTTATGAACGAAGAACATCATGGAGAAGCTAGGAGTTGGAAAGGAAGGACAAATCATCTAGGAGTGATACGTCTCCAACGTATCTATAATTTTTGATTGCCCCATGCTATATTATCTACTGTTTTGGACATCATTGGGATTTATTATCCACTTTTATATTATTTTTGGGACTAACCTATTAACCGGAGGCCCAGTCTAGAATTGTTGTTTTTTGCCTGTTTTAGGGTTTCGAAGAAAATGAATATCAAACGGAGTCCAAACGGAATGAAACCTTCGGGAACGTGATTTTCTCAACGAACAAGACCCAGGAGACTTGGACCCTACGTCAAGACACAAAAGAGGAGGCCACGAGGTAGGGGGTGCGCCTCCCCGCCAGGCGTGCCCTCCACCCTCGTGGGCCCCCTGTTGCTCCACCGACGTACTCCTTCCTCCTATATATACCTACGTACCCCCAAACGATCAGATACGAAGCCAAAACGCCTAATTCCACCGCCGTAACTTTCTGTATCCACAAGATCCCATCTTGGGGCCTGTTCCAGAGCTCCGCCGGAGGGGGCATCGATCACGGAGGGCTTCTACATCAACACCACAGCCTCTCCGATGAAGTGTGAGTATTTCACCTCAGACCTACGGGTCCATAGTTATTAGCTAGATGGCTTATTCTCTCTTTTTGGATCTCAATACAATGTTCTCCCCCTCTCTTCTGGAGAAATATTCGATGTAATCTTCTTTTTGCGGTGTATTTGTTGAGACCGATGACTTGTGGGTTTATGATCAAGTCTATCTATGAACAATATTTGAATCTTCTCTGAATTCTTTTATGTATGATTGGTTATCTTTGCAAGTCTCTTCGAATTATCAGTTTGGTTTGGCCTACTAGATTGATCTTTATTGCAATGGGAGAAGTGCTTAGCTTTGGGTTCAATCTTGCGGTGTCCTTTCCCAATGACAGTAGGGGCAGCAAGGCACGTATTGTATTGTTTCCATCGAGGATAACAAGATGGGGTTTTCATCATATTGCATGAGTTTATCCCTCTACATCATGTCATCTTGCTTAAGGCGTTACTCTGTTTTTAACTTAATACTCTAGATGCATGCTGGATAGCGGTCGATGAGTGGAGTAATAGTAGTAGATGCAGGCAGGAGTCGGTCTACTTGTCTCGGACGTGATTCCTATATACATGATCATGCCTAGATATTCTCATAACTATGCTAATTCTGTCAATTGCTCAACAGTAATTTGTTCACCCGCCATAGAATACTTATGCTCTCGAGAGAAGCCACTAGTGAAACCTATGGCCCCCAGGTCTATCTTCATAATATTAATCTCCTACTACTTAGTTATTTCCTTTGCTTTTTACTTTGCTTTTACTTTACTTTGCATCTTTATCATAAAAATACCAAAAATATTATCTTATCACATCTATCAGATCTCACTCTCGTAAGTGGCCGTGTAGGGATTGACAACCCCTTATCACGTTGGTGCGAGGATTTATTTGTTTTGTGCAGGTGCAAGGGACTGGCGCGTAGCCTCCTACTGGATTGATACCATGGTCTCAAAACTGAGGGAAATACTTACGCTACTTTGCTGCATCATCCCTTCTTCTTCGGGGAAAACCAACGCAGTGCTCAAGAGGTAGTAAGGAGCTACACAAAACAAAGACATCAAGCTCATGTTGGTGAATGGGTATCTGGCACTGACTCCGACAATCACTCCGAGAGAAGTTATCACTCCGACTACGAATATACTCTAGATGAAGGTGTTGCCAGTCTAGCACTTGTGTCAACCAACTCCTACAACATATTTGACTAACCAAATGAAGGAATTGGAAGATGCTTTATGGCTAAAGGACCAAAGGTATCACACCCCGAGTATGTTGATTTCAATAGTGATGAAGATGATTTGCTAGGTGATGATGATTTACTTGTTGACAACTCTAGTGATGAAAACTATGATGAACTTGCTATTAATCGTGCTAAACAAGATAAAACGAATGACGATGATAAGAAGGAGATTGAGCGTCTAACTAAAGAACTAAACACTCTTAAGTTAGCTCATGAAACTACCTTGGAAGATCATCGAGAACTTTTAAAGACTCATGAGAAGTTATGCTTTGAAAAGGTCAACCTTGAGCATGAGCATGGGTTCTTAAAGGCAATCAATGATGATCTTCGCAAGAAAAGTTCTTCTTACATTGCCAAGCGTTTACTCTTGTCTACTTACATGCCACAAGTTAAATCTAGCAACAAGAGTAAGAAAGATTCTTCTTCTAGTAGTAACCACAATCATGTTAAATCCAATATTGTTGCCTCTAGTAGTTCTCTGATTTCACTAATGATTCTCTTAGCCAAGTTACACTTGAGCAAGAAAGTAGCCTATTGAAGGGAATTATAGAGAAAGGTGTCTACAAGAGTCTTGTCGGAAGTAAGAAATTTGAGGAAATTGTACGCAAGCAAGGAAGGCACCGGAAGAATCAAGGTATTGGTTTTGAACGAAAGTTCAATGCCAATGGAGTTGAGTGGGAAGAAGATCAATACCCCAAGGCGAAGTTTGTTCCTCAACAAGAGAAGTATGATCCTATTTCTTTCCAGGGGACACAAGCCCAAGATGATCTTCCACCACAAGACCACAAGCAAAAAGGCAAGGACAAGCTCCAAGAGGAGATTGATGCATTTGAAGAAGCTCCTAAGGCCTTGGTCAAGTGGGTTCCCAAGACTACATCAAGTTCTACTACATCAAGTACGACTACAACTTCAAGGATTCCCATCAAGATGATGTGGATCCCGAAGAAGAAGAACTAGAAAGTTCTTGAGGGTGACTCCGCCAACATACTTCACTCACATCACTTTGGCGAGAACAAGTGTAAACAACTTACACATCTGGCACTAGTTCAAGGAGTCACAAACCCTATTGTTGGTAAGACAAACCCTAATGCTTTCATGGAAATCATCTTGTGTGTACATCACTCTATGTCTATGGATATCCTTGTTTGTTCCTTGTGGGACTAACTCGTGTAGGTATTGAAAGTGCAACTCACTCCAATGGATTGCTCCAAATGATGTACATTAACATTGAGCATCCACATCTTCAACATCTACATGAAGTCATCATCGACAAAACCCAAGGTTAGTTCATCCCTCTTAGGGGGGATATCACATCTAGGGGAGCTTTACTATAATCAATTGAGCTAAAGCAACTCTAATGGTGTGAACACAACAATGCTTTATGTAAAAGTAGTAACCCCACTTGTGCTTAAACGATGAGTATGACCTATGATCAAATGTTCTCATTTGACTCCTAAGTCAATATACTCATATATAGATGACCTAGTCATTGCCAATTGCTTGATAGATGCTAGAATGTTTGTGCATGTTTTTCCACATATTTCATTTGCCATTTTATTGAGTGAGCATGTTAATTGCATATTTTACTCATTCGAGGACATCTATTTGTTGCCTTGATTGTTTGGATTTTTCTCTTTTGCCAAATGGATGGACAAGAATGCCTAAGAACCACCTCTAGCTATCTATGCTTTTCTTGTCTCAAACTCTATTCATGCTACATCACAAAGTTTGACCAAGTCAGATTCGAACCACTCTGTGTGAGGAGCACTCGGAGTTCCTGATTTGTCATAGGCTTAAACTTCCAAAACCTCTTTGTGCATTTCGGTATGACCGAGTGATGTCTACTACACAACCTTATTCTTGTAGATGTTGTTGGGCCTCCAAGTGCAGAGGTTTGTAGGACAGTAGCAAATTTCCCTCAAGTGGATGACCTAAGGTTTATCAATCCGTAGGAGGCATAGGATGAAGATGGTCTCTCTCAAGCAACCCTGCAACCAAATAACAAAGAGTCTCTTGTGTCCCCAAAACACCCAATACAATGGTAAATTGTATAGGTGCACTAGTTCGGCAAAGAGATGATGATACAAGTGGTATATGGATAGTATATAATGGTTTTTGTAATCTGAAAATATAAAAACAGCAAGGTAACTAATGATAAAAGTGAGCGTAAACGGTATTGCAATGATAGGAAACAAGGCCTAGGGTTCATACTTTCACTAGTGCAAGTTCTCTCAACAATAATAACATAATTGGATCACATAACTATCCCACAACATGCAACAAAGAGTCACTCCAAAGTCACAAATAGCAGAGAACAAACGAAGAGATTATGGTAGGGTACGAAACCACCTTAAAGTTATTCTTTCCAATCAATCCGTTGGGCTATTCCTATAAGTGTCACAAACAGCCCTAGAGTTCATACTAGAATAACACCTTAAGACACAAATCAACCAAAACCCTAATGTCACCTAGATACTCCAATGTCACCTCAAGTATCCGTGGGTATGATTATATGATATGCATCACACAATCTCAGATTCATCTATTCAACCAAGACATAGTCCTCAAAAGAGTGCCCCAAAGTTTCTACCAGAGAGTCAAGACGAAAACATGTGCCAACCCCTATGCATAGGTTCATGGGCAGAACCCGCAAGTTGATCACCAAAACATACATCAAGTGGATCAATAGAATACCCCATTGTCACCACAGGTATCCCACGCAAGACATACATCAAGTGTTCTCAAATCCTTAAAGACTCAATCTGATAAGATAACTTCAAAGGGAAAACTCACTCCATTACAATAGAGTAGAGGGGGGAGAAACGTCATAAGATCAAACTATAATAGCAAAGCTTGCGATACATCAAGATCGTATCACCTCAAGAACACGAGAGAGAGAGAGATCAAACACATAGCTACTGGTACATACCCTCAGCCCTGAGGGAGAACTACTCCCTCCTCGTCATGGAGAGCACCGGGATGATGAAGATGGCCACCGGAGAGGGATTCCCCCCTTCGGCAGGGTGCCAGAACGGGTCTAGATTGGTTTTCGGTGGCTACGGAGGCTTCTGGCAGCGGAACTCCCGATCTATTGTGCTCCCCGAAGTTTTTAGGGTATATGGGTATATATGGGAGGAAGAAGTACGTCAGGGGAGCCACGAGGGGCCCACGAGGGTGGAGCGTGCCCCCTGCCTTGTGCCTTCCTCGTTGCTTCCCTTACGTACACCCCAAGTCTTTTGGATTGCTTCCGTTCCAAAAATAAGTTCCGTGAAGTTTCAGGTCAATTGGACTCCGTTTGATTTTCCTTTCCTGCGATACTCTAAAACAAGGAAAAAACAGAAACTGGCACTGGGCTCTGGGTTAATAGGTCAGTCCCAAAAATAATATAAAAGTGTATAATAAAGCCCATAAACATCCAAAACAGATAATATAATAGCATGGAACAATCAAAAATTGTAGATACGTTGGAGACGTATCAGCATCCCAAGCTTAATTCCTGCTCGTCCTCGAGTAGGTGAACGATAAAAACAGAATTTTTGATGCGGAATGCTACCTAACATATTCATCATGTATTTATCTTTATTGTAGCAAGAATATTCAGATCCATAAGATTCAAGACAAAAGTTTAATATTGACATAAAAATAATAATACTTCAAGCGTACTAACTAAGCAATCATGTCTTCTCAAAATAACATGGCCAAAGAAAGTTCATCCCTACAAAATCATATAGTTTGGTCATGCTCCATTTTCATCACACAAGAATGCTCTCATCATGCACAACCCCGATGAAAAGCCAAGAAATTGTTTCATACTTTAGTAATCTCAAACTTTTTTCAACTTTCACGCAATACATGAGCGTGAGCCATGGATATAACACTATGGGTGAAATAGAATATAATGAGGGGGTTATGTGGAGAAGACAAAAAGGAGAAAGTCTTACATCAACGCGGCTAATCAATGGGCTAGGGAGATGCCCATCAATTGATGTCAATGCAAGGAGTAGGGATTGCCATGCAACGGATGCACTAGAGCTATAAATGTATGAAAGCTCAACAAAAGAAACTAAGTGGGTGTGCATCCAACTTGCTTGCTCACGAAGACCTAGGGCACTTGAGGAGGACCATTGTTGGAATATACAAGGAAAGTTCTATAATGAAAAGTTCCCACTAGTATATGAAAGTGACAAAACAAGAGACTCTCTATCATAAAGATCATGGTGCTACTTTGAAGCACAAGTGTGGAAAAAGGATAGTAGCATTGTCCCTTTTATTTTTTTATTTTTTATTTGGCCTTTCCTTTTTTATTTGGCCTTTATTTTTATTTGGCCCCTTTTTTGGACTTTTTTTATTTTTTATTTTTCCTCACTTGGGACAATGCTCTAGAAAATGATGATCATCACACTTCTATTTATTTACAACTCAATGATTACAACTCGATACTAGAACAAAGTATGACTCTATATGAATGCCTCCGGCGGTGTACCGGGATATGCAATGAACCAAGAGTGGCATGTATGAAAGGATTATGAATGGTGGCTTTGCCACAAATACTATGTCAACTACATGATCATGCAAAGCAATATGACAATGATGAACGTGTCATGATAAACGGAACGGTGGAAAGTTGCATGGCAATATATCTTGGAATGGCTATGGGAATGCCATAATAGGTAGGTATGGTGGTTGTTTTGAGGAAGATATAAGGAGGTTTATGTGTGATAGAGCGTATCATATCACGGGGTTTGGATGCACTAGCGAATTTTGCACCAACTCTCAATGTGAGAAAGGGCAATGCACGGTACCGAAGAGGCTAGCAATGATGGAAGGGTAAGGGTGCGTATAATCCATGGACTCAACATTAGTCATAAAGAACTCACATACTTATTGCAAAAATCTACAAGTCATCAAAAACCAAGCATTACGCGCATGCTCCTAGGGGGATAGATTGGTAGGAAAATACCATCGCTCGTCCCCGACCGCCACTCATAAGGAAGACAATCAAATAACACCTCATGTTTCAAATTTGTTACACAATGTTTACCATACGTGCATGCTACGGGACTTGCAAACTTCAACACAAGAATTCCTCAAATTCACAACTACCCAACTAGCACAACTTTGATATCACTATCTCCATATCTCAAAACAATCATCAAGTATCAAACTTCTCTTAGTATTCAATGCACTTATATGAAAGTTTTTATTATATCCCTCTTGGATGCCCATCATATTAGGACTAATTTCATAACCAAAGAAAACTACCATGCTGTTCTAAAGGACTCTCAAAATAATATAATTGAAGCATGAGAGATCAATAATTTCTATAAAATAAAACCACCACCGTGCTCTAAAAGGATATAAGTGAAGCACTAGAGCAAATGACAAACTACTCCGAAAGATATAAGTGAAGATCAATGAGCAGTCGAATAATCATGCAACTATCTTAAGACTCTATAACATTTAAGAATTTCAGATCTTGGTATTTTATTCAGACAGCAAGAAAAGCAAAATGAAATAAACTGACGCTCCAAGCAAAACACATATCATGTGGCGAATAAAAATATAGCTCCAAGTAAAGTTACCGATGAACGAAGACGAAAGAGGGGATGCCTTCCGGCGCATCCCCAAGCTTAGGCTTTTGGTTGTCCTTGAATACTACCTTGGGGTGCCTTGGGAATCCCCAAGCTTAGGCTCCTTGCCACTCCTTATTCCATAGTCCATCGAATCTTTACCCAAAACTTGAAAACTTCACAACACAAAACTTAACAGAAAACTCGTGAGCTCCGTTAGCGAAAGAAAACAAAACACCACTTCAAGGTAATGTAATGAACTCATTCTTTATTTATATTGGTGTTAAACCTACTGTATTCCAACTTCTCTATGGTTTATAAACTCTTTTACTAGCCATAGATTCATCAAAATAAGTAAACAACACATGAAAAAACAGAATCTGTCAAAAACAGAACAGTCTGTAGTAATCTGTAACTAACGCAAACTTCTGGAACCCCACAAATTCTAAAATAAATTGCTGGACGTGAGGAATTTATCTATTAATCATCTGAAAAAGGAATTAACTAAATAGCACTCTCCAATAAAAAACGGCAGCAATTCTCGTGAGCGCTAAAGTTTCTGTTTTTTACAGCAAGATCAACAAGACTTTCCCCAAGTCTTCCCAACGGTTCTACTTGGAACAAACACTAACTAAAACATAAAAACTCAATAATAACAGAGGATAGATGATTAATTTATTACTAAACAGTAACAAAAAGCAAGGAACAAAAATAAAATTGGGTTGCCTCCCAACAAGCGCTATCGTTTAACGCCCCTAGGTAGGCATGATGATTTCAATGATGCTCACATAAAAGATAAGAATTGTAACATAAAGAGAGCATCATGAAGAATATGACTAGAAAATTTAAGTCTAACCCACTTCCTATGCATAGGGATTTTTTTATCAAACAAATTGTGGGAACAATAATCAACTAGCATAGGAAGGTAAAACAAGCATAACTTCAAAACTTTAAGCACATAGAGAGGAAACTTGATATTATTGCAATTCCTACAAACATATGTTCCTCCCACATAATAATTTTTAGTAGCATCATGAATGAATTAAACAATATAGATATCACATAAAGCATTATTTTCATGATGCATAAGCATAGAATTTTTATTACTCTCCACATAAGCAAATTTCTTCTCATGAATAATAGTGGGAGCAAACTCAACAAAATAACTATCATGTGAGGCATAATCCAATTGAAAACTAAAATCATGATGACAAGTTTCATGGATATCATTATTCTTTATAGCATACAAGTCATCACAATAATCATCATAGGTAGCAACTTTGTTCTCATAATCAATTGGAGCCTCTTCCAAAATAGTGGATTCATCACACAATAAAGTCATGACCTCTCCAAATCCACTTTCATCAATATAATCATCATAAATAGGAGGCATGCTTTCATCATAATAAATTTGCTCATCAAAACTTGGGGGACAAAAAATAGCATCTTCATCAAACATAGCTTCCCCAAGCTTGTGGCTTTGCATATCATTAGCATCATGGATATTCAAGGGATTCATACTAACAACATTGCAATCATGCCCATCATTAAAATATTTAGTGCCAAACATTTTAATGCATTCTTCTTCTAACACTTTGGCACAATTTTCCTTTCCATCATACTCACGAAAGATATTAAAAAGATGAAGCGTATGAGGCAAACTCAATTCCATCTTTTTTGTAGTTTTCTTTTATAAACTAAACTAGTGCTAAAACAAGAAACAAAAAGATTCGGTTGCTAGATCTAAATATATAACTTCAAGCACTCACCTCCTCGGCAACGGCGCCAGAAAAGAGCTTGATGTCTACTACACAACCTTCTTCTTGTAGATGTTGTTGGGCCTCCAAGTGCAGAGGTTTGTAGGACAGTAGCAAATTTCCCTCAAGTGGATGACCTAAGGTTTATCAATCCGTAGGAGGCGTAGGATGAAGATGGTCTCTCTCAAGCAACCCTGCAACCAAATCACAAAGAGTCTCTTGTGTCCCCAACACACCCAATACAATGGTAAATTGTATAGGTGCACTAGTTCGGTGAAGAGATGATGATACAAGTGGTATATGGATAGTAGGTAATGGTTTTTGTAATATGAAAATATAAAAACAGCAAGGTAACTAATGATAAAAGTGAGCGTAAATGGTATTGCAATGATAGGAAACAAGGCCTAGGGTTCATACTTTCACTAGTGCAAGTTCTCTCAACAATAATAACATAACTGGATCACATCACTATCCCTCAACATGCAACAAAGAGTCACTCCAAAGTCACTAATAGCGGAGAACAAACGAAGAGATTATGGTAGGGTACGAAACCACCTCAAAGTTATTCTTTCCAATCAATCCGTTGGGCTATTCCTATAAGTGTCACAAACATCCCTAGAGTTCATACTAGAATAACACCTTAAGACACAAATCAACCAAAACCCTAATGTCACCTAGATACTCCAATGTCACCTCAAGTATCCGTGGGTATGATTATACGATATGCATCACACAATCTCAGATTCATCTATTCAACCAACACATAGACCTCAAAGAGTGCCCCAAAGTTTCTACCGGAGAGTGAAGACGAAAACGTGTGCCAACCCCTATGCATAGGTTCATGGGCGGAACCCGCAAGTTGATCACCAAAACATACATCAAGTGGATCAATAGAATACCCCATTGTCACCACAGGTATCCCACGCAAGACATAAATCAAGTGTTCTCAAATCCTTAAAGAATCAATTCGATAAGATAACTTCAAAGGGAAAATTCAATCCATTACAAGAGAGTAGAGGGGGGAGAAACATCATAAGATCCAACTATAATAGCAAAGCCCGCGATACATCAAGATCATATCACCTCAAGAACACGAGAGAGAGAGAGATCAAACACATAGCTACTGGTACATACCCTCAGCCCCGAGGGAGAACTACTTCCTCCTCGTCATGGAGAGCACCGGGATGATGAAGATGGCCACCGAAGAGGGATTCCCCCCTCCGGCAGGGTGCCGGAACGGGTCTAGATTGGTTTTCGGTGGCTACGGAGGCTTCTGGCAGCGGAACTCCTGATCTATTGTGCTCCCCGAAGTTTTTAGGGTATATGGTTATATATGGGAGGAATAAGTACGTCAAGGGAGCCACGAGGGTGGAGGGCATGCCTAGGGGGGATGGGCGCGCCCCCCTACCTCGTGCCTTCCTCGTTTCTTCCCTTACATACACCCCAAGTCTTCTGGATTGCTTCCGTTCCAAAAATAAGTTCCGTGAAGTTTTGGGTCAATTGGACTCTGTTTGATTTTCCTTTTCTGCGATACTCTAAAACAAGGGAAAATAGAAACTGGCACTAGGCTCTGGGTTAATAGGTCCGTCCCAAAAATAATATAAAGTGTATAATAAAGCCCATAAACATCCAAAACAGATAATATAATAGCATGGAACAATCAAAAATTATAGATACGTTGGAGACGTATCACCGAGTCATTCACTTCGGTCACACCGAGTTCACCAAGTTGATCTAGGTTTTCCATCTTGGTGCAACCGATTTGAACTTTTCAGTCACACCGAGTTGCAGTAACCGCTTGTGATTCTGCATCTTGGTGCCACCGAGTTGTTCCACTCGGTCACACCGACAGGGTCGGGATATATATATATATATATATATATATATCCACGGGTGAGATTTTGGAAATTTCCTCAGAAGCCCTCAGCCCGCGCGTATCCTGCTCTGCCTCCTCGGGTCTCCAGGTTGTCTCCTAGCTGCTAGCGACCTCCCGCCGCTGGTTTCCGTCGCCGTCAACGGAATTCTGCTCCGCCGTTGTCGCCGTAGCGAACTCCCGCCGAACTAGGGTATGGCTTCGATACTTTGTGCTATTTCCTTACTCCGATTCCTAGCACATTGGTTCGCCATGATCTTTTCCACGTATGAAAACAATCTATCCATAGAAAACATCCTTTAGGCTAGGTTTGATTCGAAAATTTAGGGCTAGGTCTCCACCGAACTCATCTCGGACCGACCGAGTGGTAGAAATCAGTCTCACCGATTTGGCTTAGGCCTTTGCACATGTGTTTTTTGGTCTGACCGAAAATTGAAAATCGGTGCGACCGAGTTCAACTCTCTGTGAAAACCTAGCAATCTTGGTGCCACCGAACTGTGACTCGGTCTAACCGAGTTCACTAGTTTAGGTTCCAAAAGTTGCTTCGGTATCACCGAGTTTAACGAATCGGTAGTTCCAAAATGCTTTCTATGGAGAACTAAAACTAAGTTTTTGACTCATCTGTTTTGCAAAACTCTGCACTTTGTGATGCTCATCCATTCTACCTCATCTACATCTATTCACAGGGTTTGTTGTCAGTGTGATTCCCAAGATATCTGACCAAAGTGACAGGCAAAACAGATATGAAGAGCAAATGCAATTGAGTTAGGGCACTAGTCCCTCAAGCACCTCAGATGATGGCAGCAGGAGCACTCCCAGTAATTTTCCTAAGGCAGCCACCAGGTCAAGGAAGAAGAAAACCTCAGATTCTGAAGATGAGGACTATGTGGCCACTTAGGAGGAAGTCAGCTCTAAGAAGAAGGTGCTGAAGAAAGAGTATGGTACTGCTGCAACTACAAAGCCTGGTTTGCACAAGAAGGCCCCTGCCTAGAGGGTTCCAACCTTAAAGGTCAGAGCCTCAACTGCTGAAACCTCTAAGCCAACTAGAGAGGTTGCTGGAGAGGGAAAGAAGAGGAAGGAAAGGTTCAAGAAGACCATTGCCAGAGTTCTTGGTAGATCCTCCATAATGAGAGAGCCAGAAGAAGATGAAGAGGAAGAGGATGCTGCTCCAGCACCCAAGTCTCAGAAGCTCATGGGAGATGCAATCAAGTTAGGGGCTGCAACATCAAAGCCCAAAACTACTCCCAAAGCAACAACTCAAGCTTAGAAGCCTTCTAAACCCAAGAGAAGCACCAGAAACATTCCTGCTGAAGAAAAGAACAAGGCCCCAGTGCCTGAAGCTGAAGAAGAAGATGTAGATGCCCAAGTGCTGAGAAAACTGAAACCAAAGATTCCAGAACACAATGACACTCATCTAGTGGCTGAGGACATGAACATCAGAAAGGATGCAGGATTGAGACTCTGGAGGTGGTCTGGTCCATATGCTATAAGAAGGAGAACTGCAGTGGACTATAGGTTCCACACCAAAGAATAACAAGATTTCTATGAGACCATTCTGCTTGACAAGAAGCCAATTGTCTATGATATGAAATGGGTATATTGGGAATTCATTGATGAGAATGAAGACTTCTTCCCCGGTGTACATGAAATCTTCAAAGCTTGTGGAGTTGATAAGTTTGTGGGATAGAAGCTTACCAAATGGAATGATGAGCTCATTATGCAATTCTACTCCACTGCTCATTTATATCCAGATGGCAGAATCGTGTGGATGTCTGAAGGTACAAGGTACCAATCAACTGTAGATGAGTGGGCCAAGTTGATCAATGCCCCAGAAGAGCAAGAGGATGATTTGGATGTGTATGCCAAAAAGAAGAAAGACCACAACTCAATGGCAAATGTGTACAAGGAGATCCCTGACAAAGCTTTGGAGACACACAAGCTTGGATCTGTGCACTATTTGTTGTCTGGTCTGCCTACCATAAACACCATCTTAAGGCATACTCTGTTACCAAATCTGGAGATCACAAGATGATCAGAGGACATTCCATCAACTTGCTGCAAATCTTTGATGTACCACAAAAAATTCAAGGTCATGAGTCTGATTGTGGAGACAATCAAGAGGACAGCTGCTGACCAGAAAAGATTTTGTGGGTATGCTCCACACATTCAGGTGCTCATCAACTCAAAGATGGGCACAAGTACTTACTTGTTGGACAAGGAGCATTTACCCTTGCACCTAGATTTTGAAGATAACGAAGTTGTGATGAATGAGAATGAACCTTCATCAGCACAAGCACAAGAGAAGAGAGCTAAGGCAAAGGCAGAAAAGGCTGCAAGGATGCCAAGTGCAGAGGAAGCATCTCAGGTATTCTTAAAGAGCAAACAAGATCGGCTAGGCTATCTGATACAGGCAACATTGAGGATTGAGAAGGGCTTGGCCACCCTGACTCAGAATCAGGAGAGCTTGGAAAGGATTGTTGAGACAAAATTCTATGATCTTGACCTCAAGGTGACTGAGATATAGACCGCAGTTGAGAAGATCCAGGAGGAAGCAGAGGAGAAGAGAGGGAAGGCAACTAGAATGCTTTTCAGCGTGTGCTAAGGAGTCAGAGGTCAGTTGCAGTGCCAGTATCAGATACAAGAGCTACTTCATCTGCACCAGCAGCGACAGCTTCAGTGCCACCTCCAGCACCTGCTCCATCAGCTCCAACAACATCAATTGATGCCTTCATCCTTGGAGTTCTCTCTACACCACCTCCCGAAGACCAAGCTTGAGAGACGCATAGCACTATGCATTTTCGAACTTTTTGGTAACTTGTAGCCAAATGGGGAGAAATGTATAGATCATAGGCTTCGGGACAGAGGTTTTCCTTCTTTGTCTCTCTTGTATTTTGGTTGAACTTTATTGTGTGCTTGTTTGATACTTTATGTCTGTGTGAGATACTTGTATGATCATGTGTTTGATCATATGCTACGTTAATGTTTGCTTGGATGACATTATCCTTTATATCCTTATATGATCATTCACTTTGCTTGGTGATTAGTGCATGTTTTAATTCATATCATTTTGAGCGCTCCACCAAGATGTATGTGACATGGAAGAGTGACTCATGATCCTAATCGATTGTGCATTTGCATTCAAAAGCAAATCTTAAATAGTGCACAAATTTAGGGGGAGCTCTTGTTTATCACATACTTCTCAAAGCGAAGATGTATTTGAATCTTATTATCATGGGAAAATTTTGTTTTTGCCACTCTAGATTTTGCCAATTTTTCTTATGCCACTCTAGATTTTGACATTTCACTTTTGCCACTCTTAGCTTTTGACAATTATCACAATTTCCATTCTGTGGAAAAAGCAAAATAATTTTATTTCATTTTTCCACTATTAGCTTTTGACAATTATCACAATTGCTACTCTGAAAATTTTGCTCTTGCCACGGGAATGGCAATTGTGATAATTGTCAAAAACTAAGAGTAGCAAAAGTGAAATGTCAAAATCTGGAGTGGCATAAGGAAAATTGGCAAAATCTAGAGTGGCAAAAACAAAATTTTCCCAATTATCATTTGTCGAAGCTTTGATCTATATGTTGTCACCAAAAAGGGGGAGATTAAAAGTGCAACTATCCCTGGGTGGTTTTGGTAATTATTAACAACATATAGCTCATTGAGCTAATGCTACTTCAAGATAAATATTTCAGGAAAGTTAGATGATTGGCATGGCATGGATTAGGATTGTGTACCCCTCAAAATGCTAAGGACACATGTTGGCTCAAGCTCAAGACTCTACAGTTTAAATTTAGTGATCCAAGATCACACTGAGTCCATAGGAAAAGCCAATACTATTAAAAGGGGATGAGGTGTTGCTTAATGGCTTGCTTGCTCAAAATGCTTAGTGATATGCTCCAAAAACCCTCAACCACTTTCTCATATCCACATATGTCCCAAACCAAAAGTCAAACTCGGCCCCACTGAAATGTTCTATCCGACACCATCGAGTTCACTTGACATAGCCACTGCCACAAACCCTAGTCACTTCGGTCTCACTGATAGGGATCTCGGTCTCACCGAGATGGGATTGCAAACTCTATGTTTCCCTTCGTAACGTTTCGGTCCAACCGAGATGAGCGATCGGTCCCACCGAGTTCCCAATGCAAACTCTCTGTTTCCCTTTCGTAACGTTTCGGTCTCACCGAAATGAGCGATTCGGTCCTATCGAGTTTGCGTGACCAACTCTCTGTTTAGCTTATTAC
The DNA here is from genome assembly GCF_018294505.1 of Triticum aestivum. Classification (NCBI taxonomy): domain Eukaryota; kingdom Viridiplantae; phylum Streptophyta; class Magnoliopsida; order Poales; family Poaceae; genus Triticum; species Triticum aestivum. The sequence goes on from NC_057803.1 coordinate 44,900,276, forward strand.
CAAAATCGGTCCCACCGAGTTTGTGTAATCGGTCTCACCGAGATTACGTTATGCCCTAACCCTAATGAAATCGGTCCCACCGAGTTGACATGTGGGTCCCACCGAAAAGCCTAACGTTCACATGTTGAACTGAATCGGTATGACCGAGTTTTCTGATTCGGTCCCACCGAGTTTGGTAAGTTGTGTGTAATGGTTAGATATTGTGTGGAGGCTATATATAGCCCTCCACCCTTCCTTCATTAGTAAGGAGAGCCATCAGAACGTTCCTACACTTCAGCATTCATTTTCTGAGAGAGAACCACCTACTCATGTGTTGAGACTAAGATATTCCATTCCAACCATTTAAATCTTGATCTCTAGCCTTCCCCAAGTTGCTTTCCACTCAAATAATCTTTCCACCAAATCCAAATCTGTGAGAGAGAGTTGAGTGTTGGGGAGACTATCATTTGAAGAACAAGAGCAAGGAGTTCATGATCAACACACCATATATTACCTTTTGGAGAGTGGTGTCTCCTAGATTGGTTAGGTGTCACTTGGGAGCCTCCGTCAAGATTGTGGAGTTGAACCAAGGAGTTTATACGGGCAAGGGGATCGCCTACTTCATGAAGATCTACCCTAGTGAGGCAAGTCCTTCGTGAGCGATGGCCATGGTGGGATAGACAAGGTTGCTTCTTCGTGGACCCTTCGTGGGTGGAGCCCTCATGGACTCGCACAACCGTTACCCTTCGTGGGTTGAAGTCTCCGTCAACATGGATGTACGATAGCACCACCTATCGGAACCACGCCAAAAATCTCCGTGTCAACATTGTGTTTGCTCCCTCCAAACTCCTCCCTTTACCTTCATGTGCAATGTTTTACATTCCGCTGCTATACTCTTAGACTTGCATGTGTAGGTTGATTGCTTGACTTGCGCTAAGTTGTTAAAATCTGCCAAGACTTAAAATTGGGAAAAAGGCTAGATTTTTATTTGGTCAAGTAGTCTAATCACCCCCTATCTAGACATACTTTCGATCTTACAAACTCCTGGAACATCTCATATGTTCCATGACATTCAAAACATTGTTTAAGTCCCGATTCTAACCCGTAAATCATGGCACACTGAACTATCGAGTAGTCATCAGATTTGCTCTGCCAGACGTTCATAACATCTGGTGTTGCTCTTGTAGCGGGCTTTGCACCTAGCGGTGCTTCCAGGATGTAATTCTTCTGTGCAGCAATGAGGATAATCCTCAAGTTACGGACCCAGTCCGTGTAGTTGCTACCATCATCTTTCAACTTAGATTTCTCTAGGAATGCATTGAAATTCAAAGGAACAGTAGCACAGGCCATTTATCTACAACAACATAGACATGCAAAATACTACCAGGTACTAAGTTCATGATAAATTAAAATTAAATTAATCATATTACTTAAGAACTCCCACTTAGATAGACATCCCTCTAGTCATCTAAATGATCACGTGAACCATATCAACTAAACCATGTCCGATCATCACGTGAGATGGAGAAGTTTTCAATGGTGAACATCACTATGTTGATCATATCTGCTATATGATTCAAGCTCGACCTTTCGGTCTCAGTGTTTCGAGGCCATATCTGCATATGCTAGGCTCGTCAAGTTTAACCTGAGTATTTTGCTTGTGCAAAACTGGCTTGCACCCGTTGTATGTGAACATAGACCTTATCACACCCGATCATCATGTGGTGTCTGGGCACGACGAACTGTAGCAATGGTGCATACTCAGGGAGAACACTTATACCTTGAAATTTAGTGAGAGATCATCTTATAATGCTATCGTCGTACTAAGAAAAATAAGATGCATAAAAGATAAACATCACATGCAATCAATATAAGTGATATGATATGGCCATCATCATCGTGTGCCTTTGATCTCCATCTCCAAAGCACCGTCATGATCACCGTCGTCACTGGCTTGACACCTTGATCTCCATTGTAGCATTGTTGTCGTCTCGCCGACTATTGCTTCCACGACTATCGCTACCGATTAGTGATAAAGTACTAAAGCAATTACATGGTGATTGCATTTCATACAATAAAGCGACAACCATATGGCTCCTGCCAGTTGCCAATAACTTTGTTACAAAACATGATCATCTCATACAACAATTTATATAATCACGTCTTGACCATATCACATCACAACATGCCCTGCAAAAACAAGTTAGACGTCCTCTACTTTGTTGTTGCAAGTTTTACGTGGCTGCTACGGGCTTAGCAAGAACCGTTCTTACCTACGCATCAAAAACCATAACGATTTTTTGTCAAGTGTGTTATTTTAACCTTCAACAAGGATCGGGCATTGAGGGAGTCCTGGATTAGGGGGTGTCCGGATGGCCGGACAATACCTTCAGCTGGACTCCTGGACTATGAAGATACAAGATTGAAGACTTCGTCCCATGTCCGGGAGGGACTTTCCTTGGCGTGGAAGGCAAGCTTGGCGATACGGATATGTGGATCTCCTACCATTGTAACCGACTTTGTGTAACCCTAACCCTCTCCGGTGTCTATATAAACCGGAGGGTTTTAGTCCGTAGGACAACATACACAACAATCATACCATAGGCTAGCTTCTAGGGTTTAGCCTCTCCGATCTCGTGGTAGATCTACTCTTGTACTACCCATATAATCAATATTAATCAAGCAGGACGTAGGGTTTTACCTCCATCAAGAGGGCCTGAACCTGGGTAAAACTTCGTGTCCCTTGCCTCCTGTTACCATCCGGCCTAGACGCACAGTTCGGGACCCCCTACCTGAGATCCGCCGGTTTTGACACCGACATTGGTGCTTTCATTGAGAGTTCCTCTGTGTCGTCGCCGTTAGGCTTGATGGCTCCTACGATCATCAATAGCGATGCAGTCCAGGGTGAGACCTTCCTCCCCGGACAGATCTTCGTCTTCGGCGGCTTCGCACTGCGGGCCAATTCACTTGGCCATCTGGAGCAGATCGAAAGCTATGCCCCTGGCCGTCAGGTCAGATTTGGAAGTTTAAACTACACGGCTGACATCCGCGGGGACTTGATCTTCGACGGATTCGAGCCACTGCCGAGCGCGCCGCACTGTCACGACGAGCATGATCTAGCTCTGCCGCCGAACAGTGCCCTGGAGGCCGCACCCGCATCGGCTTCGACCCTTAATTCGGAGCCAACTGCGCCGATCGAGGATGGGTGGTTGGACGCCGCCTCGGGGGCTGCGATCCCAACGGCGATCGAGCCGAACACCAGCCCCGCACTCCGCGAGACTCGTGACTCCAAGGAGCCGGACTCCTCTCCGGACTCCGAACCCTCCGCGCCCCTGCCGATCGAATCCGATTGGGCGCCGATCATGGAGTTTACTGCCGCGGACATCTTTCAGCACTCGCCTTTCGGCGATATTCTGAAGACACTAAAGTCTCTCTCTTTATCAGGAGAGCCCTGGCCGGACTACGGTCAGCAAGGTTGGGATACGGACGATGAAGAAATTCAAAGCCCACCCACCACCCACTTTGTAGCCACTGTCGACGATTTAACCGACATGCTCGACTTCGACTCCGAAGACATCGACGGTATGGACGCCGATGCAGGAGACGATGAAGAACCAGCGCCTATTGGGCCCTGGAAAGCCACCTCGTCATATGACATATACATGGTGGACACCCCAAAAGAAGGAGATGGCGATGGAACAGCGGAGGATGACCCCTCCAAGAAACAGCCTAAGCGCCGGCGTCAGCGGCGCCGCTCAAAATCCCGCCAAAGCAAATACGGTGATTCCAGCACGGGAGATAATAATACTCCGGAGAGTGCCGAAGAAAACCCCCTCCAGCAAGATTCAGCACAGGAGGATGGAGAAGCCAGCCCTCATGAGAGAGCGGCAGACAGAGAGGTCGAGGACGATAATTATATGCCTCCCTCCGAAGACGAGGCAAGCCTCGACGACGACGAACTCGTCGTGCCAGAGGATCCTGTCGAGCAAGAGCGTTTTCAACGCAGGCTTATGGCCACGGAAAGAAGCCTCAAGAAAAAACATCAACAACTTAGAGCTGATCAAGATTTGCTAGTCGACAGATGGACTGAAGTCCTTGCGGCCGAAGAGCATAAACTCGAACGCCCCTCCAAGAGCTACCCAAAGCGCAGGTTGCTACCCCGATTAGAGAAGGAAGCACTTGATGCGGCCGACCGGCCACCTCGTGGCCGCGACAGAGAGGCCTCTCGTCCCTCCACTCAAGTCGCACCCTGTACCAAGGCACGGGAATATGCGCCGGACTTACGAGACATGTTGGAGGACAAGGCGAGGCAAACAAGATCGATCTACGGATCGTGTGGGTGCCCCACGGCTCGAGACAATAACCGTCACGCCGGCCACAAATTCGGCAGGGCCGAACACAGTAGACAAGGCTCATTGGAGCTACGTCATGATATAGCCCAGTACAGAGGCGCCACACACCCACTATGCTTTACAGACGAAATAATGGATCATCAAATCCCCGAGGGTTTCAAACCCGTAAACATCCAATCATATGATGTCACAACAGATCCTGCGGTATGGATCGAGGATTATCTCCTTCATATCCACATGGCCCGCGGCGATGATTTCCACGCCATCAAATACCTCCCACTCAAGCTTAAAGGACCAGCTCGGCATTGGCTTAACAGCTTGCCAGCAGGATCAATCAGTTGTTGGGAGGACCTGGAAGCCGCATTCCTCGACAATTTCCAGGGCACTTATGTGCGACCACCAGACGCCGATGACCTAAGCCACGTAATTCAGCAGCCAGAGGAATCGGCCAGGCAATTCTGGACACGGTTCCTAACAAAGAAAAATCAAATAGTCGACTGTCCGGACGCAGAGGCCCTAGCAGCCTTCAAGCACAATATCCGTGACGAGTGGCTTGCCCGGCACCTTGGACAGGAAAAGCCGAAATCTATGGCAGCACTCACGACACTCATGACCCGCTTTTGCGCGGGAGAAGACAGCTGGCTTGCTCGTAGCAACAATATGACCAAGAACCCTGGTAATTCGGATACCAGGGACAGTAGTGGCAGGTCGCGTCGCAACAAGCAGAAGCGCCGCATTAACGGCGACAATGCTGAGGATACGGCAGTTAATGCCGGATTCAGAGGCTATAAATCCGGTCAGCGGAAAAAGCCATTCAAAAGAAATCCTAGGGGCCCGTCCAGTTTGGACCGAATACTCGACCGCTTGTGCCAGATACATGGCACCCCCGAAAAGCCGGCCAATCACACCAACAGGGATTGTTGGGTGTTCAAGCAGGCAGGCAAGTTAAATGCCGAAAATAAAGACAAGGGGCTGCATAGCGATGACGACGAAGAGCCCCGGCCGCCGAACAACAGTGGACAGAAGGGTTTTCCCCCACAAGTGCGGACGGTGAACATGATATACGCAACCCACATCCCCAAGAGGGAGCGGAAGCGCGCGTTAAGGGACGTATACGCGGTAGAGCCAGTCGCCCCAAAGTTCAACCCATGGTCCTCCTGCCCGATCACCTTTGATCGAAGGGACCATCCCACTAGCACCCGTCATGGCGGATTCGCCGCATTGGTTCTAGACCCAATTATTGACGGATTTCATCTCACTAGAGTCCTTATGGACGGCGGCAGCAGCCTGAACCTGCTTTACCAGGATACAGTGCGGAAAATGGGCATAGATCCCTCGAGGATTAAGCCCACCAAAACGACCTTTAAAGGCGTAATACCAGGTGTAGAGGCCAACTGTACAGGCTCAGTCACACTTGAAGTGGTCTTCGGATCTCCGGATAATTTCCGAAGCGAGGAGTTAATCTTCGACATAGTCCCATTCCGCAGTGGCTATCACGCACTGCTCGGGCGAACCGCATTCGCCAAGTTCAATGCGGTACCGCACTACGCATACCTTAAGCTCAAGATGCCAGGCCCTCGAGGAGTAATTACGGTCAATGGAAACACCGAACGCTCCCTCCGAACGGAGGAGCACACGGCGGCCCTTGCAGCGGAAGTACAAAGCAGCCTCTCCAGGCAGTTCTCCAGTCCGGCCATTAAACGTCCGGACACCGTCAAGCGCGCCCGGAGTAACCTACAACAAGACCGCCTGGCACGTTCCGAGCAGGCGTAGCAATGCGGCCCCAACCCCAGCCCTCGCAAAAATGCGACACCAGTGCTTCGCGTACATAACTACGCTCTAGAAATACCATGGGTACAGGGGGAGGGGCACCATCACGGCACGCCCGAAACACGGCTTAAACCGCACCAGGGGCTGCCGATTTTTTAATTTTCTCTTACTTTCAGGACTCCATTCTTCGGAAGGCCTGTTCGGCAGTTCAATTGCCGCACAAACGATGCAAGAACCAGGGAAGCAGACAAGCCATGCCGCATTACGGAACTCCCAGGTGGTCTCTATCACGAGCAGTATACCTGTTTCGCATACCATTCCGCAGCCTGCCCCTGGAACGGACATGTTAAATAGTCCAACCTTTTGCTTATCGCATTATTTGTATCGTTCTGCTTTGATCGCAGCCCTTTTTAATAAACAATGCATAGCTTTTGTCTATTTTTGCATTACTCTTTTTTTACAAATATATGTTCCTTAACGACATGTTGCACCCGTACACTTTGGTACGGCCAAAATACGCCAGGGGCTTTAGTACCCCTCAATATGGTGTGAGAAGTCCGAACACTTTAACAAGTGCGGCACCCCGAACTTATAGCATTATATGCATCGGCTCCGAATCATGTCTTGGGTCAATAGTTGGGTTTGCCCGGCTCCTATGTTTTGGTGCCTTACGTTCCGCTATGTCGGCTAAGGTAGCACTAGGAGAACTACTGCGATTGTGCCCCAGTTGAGCTGGGTCGAGCACCTCAGTAGAGAAAGCTAAAACTGACTGTCATGATGAAGCGAGAGCTGGTCGCTGTTCGAGAGGTTTTTCGAGTCCCTAAAGACTTATGCCGCTTAGAGCGAGGAGTCGGCTCTGTCCGGCCAAGGCGTGGATAGCGCCCCGAACTCGGTCTTCCGAATACCAGGGGCTTCGCCGAAATTTAAAATTATAGAATTCTATGGCTAAGTGAGAGTGTTCACGCATTATAGTCCGATTGCCTTGTTCGTTGTGCTGAGCGCCTCCCTCGAAGGACCCAAACATGGGAAAAAGAGCGCTCAGGTTTATCCCCGAACACCCCAGCACTAGCGGCACGGGGGCAGAAGCCGACGACTCGCCATCTCTCAGAATTGATAAACAGCCGCACAGAAGGTAATATTTTAAATTCCAACAGCATTGCTTAGCGCATATGAACAAGTTTTCAGCGCACAGGACAAAACGAGCGAGTTTTACTCAAAAATTACATCCCTGGAACATTCATCCGCCATAAGGCGGGCACCCTTCAGAACATCCTTATAATAATTCTCGGGCTTGCGATGCTCTTTCCCCGGCGGTGGCCCGTCCTTCACAAGCTTCTCAGCATCCAGCTTGCCCCAGTGCACCTTAGCACGGGCAAGGGCCCTACGGGCACCTTCAATGCAGACGGAGCGCTTGATGACTTCGAGCCTTGGACAGGCCCCCACCAGCCGCCGCACCAGCCCGAAATAGCTCCCAGGCAGAGCCTCTCCAGGCCACAGCCGAACTATGAGGCCCTTCATGGCCTGTTCGGCCGCCTTGTGGAGCTCGACCAGTTGCTTCAGCTGGTCGCTCAGGGGCACGGGGTGTCCGGCCTCAGCATACTGAGACCAGAACACCTTCTCTGTCGAGCTGCCCTCCTCGGCTCGATAGAATGCGGCGGCATCGGACACGCTACGGGGAAGATCTGCGAATGCTCCTGGAGAGCTCCGGATTCGGGTAAGTAACAAGTAACTCACGTTTATGTGTTTGCTTTGCATAAAGAATGCCTTACCCGCCGCTATCTTTTTCACCGCATCCAACTCCTGGAGGGTCTTCTGGGATTCGGCCTTGGCAGACTTGGCATTTTCAATAGCCACCGCGAGCTCGGACGCTCGCGTCTTTGAGTCAAGCTCCAAACTCTCATGTTTTTTCATGAGAGCCTGGAGCTCTTGCCGCACCTTGCCAACCTGGGCCTCATACTTCTCCCGCTCGGTGCGCTCCGTGGCCGCCCTCTTCTCGGCCTCGACAACGCTTGCTTAAGGGTCGCCACCTCAGACGTGGCCCCTACAATAGCCACGATAATCCTGTCATTTTTTGCAATTGCACCTTTTTATATATATTTAAACAAGGTATTTCTTACCTTCCTTGTCCTCGAGCTGCTTCTTGGCACGCCCGAGCTCTTGCTCGGACTGCTCGAGGTTCTTCTTTAGCATGTCCACTTCCGTAGTCAGTGTGGCGGACGCCAGCAGAGAAGCCTGCATACGCATATTGACTCCTTTTTGTTAGACTCCTGCGAATTTTATTTGATCCTCTATTCGGCTTTTCTTCCCGAACGCCAAATAGAGCATCAGGGGCTACTGTCTATGCGGTAATATTATTTACACATTCTTTACTTACCTCAAAGCCTGTTAAAAGGCTAGCACAAGCTTCAGTCAGTCCGCTCTTGGCAGACTGAACCTTCTGGACCACCGCACTCATAATGGTGCGGTGCTCCTCGTCGATGGAGGCGCCTTTGAGCACCTCCAACAGATTGGCCGGCACCTCCGGTTGGACGGGGGTCACCGGCACGGTGGGCTTGCTCCTCTTGGAAGGAGGTCGCCCGCCGGACTCTGGAACCTTTGAAGGTTCCGGAGCGGTGTCCGGCCTAGAGCCAGACTTGGAGCCCCGGGGGGTTTATCCCCTTTACTCCTGGAGTCCGGGAGGTCGCCTTGCGGCGCCTCCAGGACCACCTCCTCCTGGCTTGGAACCTGTTGAGACAACACTTTGGCGTTGTCCGTAGGGCGGGGGGAGGTAGCTGTCGGAAGCGAATTCACATCCGATGAGTCCAGTGAACCGCTCGACGACGCGTCGAGCCGGTCTTTGGGTGGGCTGCATAATCATATTCGACATAAGGGAAAGCTGTGCAATAAAGGAATACTATGAATTACTCTGGTATTCGGATACTTACGATTTCGCCAGGGGCTTGGCCCTGAGCGGCCACTCCTCTCCGCCGTCGTCGGCGTTGGTGGAGTAGTCCGGAGGAAGGGTTTCCCCTTCTTGGACCCTTCGGCCTCCCGAGTGAGGGCGGCCTTCCTTTTCTTCTCTCTCCCCGCTGGAGGGGGAGAGGTCTCTTCTTCCTCCTCGTCTTCACGGGAGTAATGCGCCTTGGAGCCGTCGGATGATGAACTCGACACCTCCTGGCGTCGGGCACTTTTTCGAGTCCCCGTGGCCTTCTTCGTGGCCTTCTTCTCCGGCACCACATAGGGTGCCGGAACCAGCAGCTTTGCCAAGCGGGCAACGGCTGGGTCTTCGGGCAAAGGAGCCAGACAGTCGATCTGTCCGGACTTCGCTTGCCAATCCTGTCAAAGGTAAGGGAGCTTAGATCCCGCATAGAGTTAAACTATGAAAACTAATACCCTGTAAAAGGTACAAACAACTTACCGCGCTAGCGTGACGCTGCACGCTGAATCCGCGATCCTCCGTAGTGGATGCGGGAGCCTCGGCGCCCTTGAAAAGCACCTTCCGGGCATCTTCGTACGTCATGTCGAAGAGCCTGGTCAGAGTTTGGTGCTGCGCCGGGTTGAACTCCCACAGATTGAAGGCCCGTTGTTGACACGGGAGGATCCGGCGGATGAGCATAACCTAGACTACATTGACAAGCTTGAGCTGCTTGTTCACCAGGGTTTGGATGCATGTTTGTAGTCCAGTCACCTCTCCTTTGCTGCCCCACGATAGGCCCGTCTCTTTCCAGGACGTGAGCCACGTTGGGGGTCCGGACCGGAACTCGGGGGCTACGACCCACTCAGGGTCGCGCGGCTCGGTGATGTAAAACCACCCCGATTTCCACCCCTTCAGGGTCTCCACAAAGGATCCCTCGAGCCATAAGACGTTGGGCATCTTGCCCACCATGGCGCCTCCGCACTCCGCCTGGTTGCCGCACACCACCTTCGGCTTGACATTGGAAGTCTTGAGCCATAGGCCGAAATGGGGGCGGATGCGGAGGAAAGCCTCGCACACGACGATAAACGTCAAGATGTTGAGGATGAAGTTCGGGGCCAGATCATGGAAATCCAGGCCGTAGTAGAACATGAGTCCCCGGACAAATGGGTGGATAGTAAAGCCCAGTCCACGGAGGAAGTGGGGAAGGAACACTACCCTCTCATGGGGCCTTGGGGTGGGGAGGAGCTGCCCCTCTTCGGGAAGCCGGTACACGATGTCGTTAGACAAGTATCCGGCCTTCCTCAGTTTTTTGATATGTCCCTCCATGACGGAGGAGACCATCCACTTGCCTCCCGCTCCGGACATGGCTGGAGAAGGTTGAGGTGAGGAGTGCAGACTTGGGCGCTGGAGCTCGAGTGCGTGAAAATGGATAGGCAAAGGAGGAAGAAGGCGTAGGTGAAAAGGTGGATCCTTATCCTCTTATATGGGTGGACGCAACTATGTGTCCCCACTAGCCTGGTAAAACTCGCTTATCTCCAAGCGTCGTAATCAATGGCGCAGTTGGGTTACCCACGCCCGTATTGATGAGAATCTCAGAATAAGGGGACACGATCTCTGCTTCGACGAGACGTGCCAAGGAAACCGCCTCGCATGACACGCTGAGGTGGGACAATAAAATGATTCGAATGAAGGCTTGGCCGTGGTGCGATGTCACACTATGGAATACGTCAGCATATTAGATTTGTGTAAATATTATTCTCTCTATGGCAATATGTGGAAACTTATTTTGCAGAGCCGGACACTATCTTTGTGTTCAAAATCTTCTATGAAGTACTTGGAGGAGGAACCCGCCTTGCAATGCCGAAGACAATCTGCGCGCCGGACTCGTCATCATTAAAGCCTGGTTCAGGGGCTACTGAGGGAGTCCTGGATTAGGGGGTGTCCGGATGGCCGGACTATACCTTCAGCCGGACTCCTGGACTATGAAGATACAAGATTGAAGACTTCGTCCCGTGTCCGGGAGGGACTTTCCTTGGCGTGGAAGGCAAGCTTGGCGATACGGATATGTGGATCTCCTACCATTGTAACCGACTTTGTGTAACCCTAACCCTCTCCGGTGTCTATATAAACCGGAGGGTTTTAGTCTGTAGGACAACATACACAACAATCATACCATAGGCTAGCGTCTAGGGTTTAGCCTCTCCGATCTTGTGGTAGATCTACTCTTGTACTACCCATATCATCAATATTAATCAAGCAGGACGTAGGGTTTTACCTCCATCAAGAGGGCCCGAACCTGGGTAAAACTTCGTGTCCCTTGCCTCCTGTTACCATCCGGCCTAGATGCACAGTTCGGGACCCCCTACCCGAGATCCGCCGGTTTTGACACCGACAGGCATAGTCACACTTGTCGGTGTCAAAACCAGCGGATCTCAGGTAGGGGGTCCCGAACTGTGCGTCTAGGCGGATGGTAACAGGAGGCAATGGACACGATGTTTTACCCAGGTTCGGGCCCTCTTGATGGAGGTAAAACCCTACGTCCTGCTTGATTAATATTGATGATATGTGTAGTACAAGAGTAGATCTACCACGAGATCAAGGAGGCTAAACCCTAGAAGCTAGTCTATGGTATGATTGTTGTTCCTACGGACTAAAACCCTCCGGTTTATATAGGCACCGGAGAGGGCTAGGGTTACACAGAGTCGGTTACAATGGTAGGAGATCTACATATCCATGTCGCCAAGCTTGCCTTCCACGCCAAGGAAAATCCCTTCCGGACACGGGACGAAGTCTTCAATCTTGTATCTTCATAGTCCAGGAGTCCGGCCAAAGGTATAGTCCGGCTATCCGGACACCCCCTAATCCAGGACTCCCTCGGTAGCCCCTGAACCAGGCTTCAATGACGATGAGTCCGGCGCGCAGATTGTCTTCGGCATTGCAAGGCGGGTTCCTCCTCCAAGTACTTCATAGAAGATTTTGAACACAAAGGTGGTGTCCGGCTCTGCAAAATAAGTTTCCACATATTTCCATAGAGAGAATAATATTTACACAAATCTAATCTGCTGACGTATTCCGTGGTGTGACATCACATCACGGCCAAGTCTTTATTCGAGTTGTTTTTACTGTCCCACCTCAGCTCGTTTAGCGAGGCGGTTTCCTTGGCACGTCTTGTCAAAGCAGAGATCGTGTCCCCTTATTCCGGGATTCTCATCAATACGGGCGTGGGTAACCCAACGTACCCGTTGGTATGTTTTCTCGATCAAAGGCGAGTCCCAAACGGTCACGGGGAGGGCCCTTGGTATTCAACCTCTTATAAAGAGACCAAGGCCTTACTCCTTTCTTTCAATCTCAAACGAGTTCGCCCTTCGCCTCGAGTTCCAACACCCAAGGCTCCAGATTTCAGGCGCTTCGGACCTTCGACAATGTCCGGTTCCGACCTTCGAGGCCGATGGATGCCCTCCTCCGTCACGGAGGAGGACGTGCTGAAGTTGAGAGAGGCCAGGTTCTTGACCGGCGAAATCTGGCATAGGCTGCCTGCTCAAGGGCAGGTCATTCCCACTCCCAAGCCTGGTGAGAGTGTGGTGTTCATGTCTCACTTCCTTCGGGGGCTAGGCTTCCCAACGGATCCCTTCGTGAGGGGCTCATGTTTTATTATGGGCTGGAATTTCACGTGGCTCCGGATTTCATCATCGTTTGCAAAGCCTTCCTCCGTATTACTCCTCACTTCGGACTATGGCTCAAGACCTTCAAAGTAGAGCCGAAGATGATCGAGGGATGGCACGCGGAGTGCGGAGGCGCTGTTATAAGCAGGAATGCTCATGCCCCATGGCCCGAGGGCTCCTTTCAAGACGAGTCCATCTTATGGCAACGAGAGTGGTTTTATATTACCGCTCAGGAGCACCAAGTGGGTGGCGCCACCTGCCTTTCACTCGGGTCCCCCACCACAGCTAGCGTCATGGGTCAATAAAGGGCTGGACTGGGGGCCGTCCAAGGACGTGCCCTTGTTGCAGGGCCGCATGCGAGATCTCCTAGAAAGAGATATTAGTCTGGTCGTGGTCACACAGGTTATGCTGATTCGCCGACCTCTGCCCTGCAAACGTCGCCCCCTCTGCCTGTGGGAGTTCAATCCGGAGGGACCACGAGCTATCCAACATTTTATGGGCACGACGCCCGTGGAGATGTACAAATTGTTCTTCGGATCATAAGAAATGTGTCCGGACTTGACCGAGGGTGCAGGTCTGAGCTGCAACCGCCTGGATACTCAAGTAAGTAGCCCTGTGCCAGACTCGCAATCCGCATATTTATCAAAAAAATTCCCTTAAAAGAGTTGTCCTTTAAACAGGAGTGGATAGCGAAAGCAAAGCTAATCAGGTGTCCAGCCCCCCTCCCCGAGACCACACCGGGTCCCATGCTAGTCAGGATGTTGGAAGTTGTGCCTTCAGAGGAAAGTGAGGGAGGGGACAAGGGAGCTATGCCCTCCTTGAAGGAGGTTGTTTGGAAGGGAGGAATCGAAAATTCCTCTCCTCAGGGGAAGAAGAGGACCGCCTCTGAAGACCCGGAGACCATGGCCTCAAAGCGGGGGAAGAAATCTTCGCCAGAGGGTCCTGTGCTGGGGGATACTTCAGCCGAATTATGCCCTCAAGGGGATCAGCCCTCCACCGAGCCGTAAGTAGAGAGGAGTTTTCTTTTTTAAGAAATGAGAGAAATCCTTGCTTTATATCTGAGAAAAGTAATCGAAAATTTAAGTTGTAGCTCAGACCTTAGCCCTTCTCAGCAGAGCTCGTATTCGGGGGATCTTCTTCCGGAGATGATGGAAAGTGGAACGCCTCCCCCTGCCGTACCGCCTTACGAGGCGGGCGACCCTGAGGTATCGTCGCGAAGGGGTTCTCCGAATCCGGCAGGGCCAAAAGGTAGTCATATGGCCCCCCGAAGCCCTCCGCGTCCGGCCTTTGAAAAGGGCCATCGAACGAGTCCGGCACCGTCTGGTGCGCGGTCAGAGGAGCTGAAGGATCTGCTAGGGCGAGCATCTATCTCAGAGGAGCACCATGCATTGATGGGTACGGTGATTGAGAGGATTTCATCCGCGGAGAGCGGATTGCACGAGGCCGTCAGGAGTTTACTAACAGGTTTTGAGGTATGCGAGTGCCCTTTTTGGACAGTTGCGCATAAATAAGATGCGCCCTGTGTAGATAGTAGCCCCTGAGACTCTGTGCGTTGTCAAAAGTGATGGCGCACAGAGGATCATAATCCCAGGTCTAATATGCTGCCTTCATACGTAGGTGGCGAAGTGTCCGGTGGCCAGCCGGACTGATGAATTTGCCGAGCTAAAGCGGCAACTTGACGTGGCAGATGCCGACATTGTGCTTGTCAACAAGCGGCTTGACGAGGCACAAGGTATGTAATTCCTCTGGCGGCACCTGGTAAGGGGAGCTTTGTGCCAGTATCTTACAATGTGTGCGCTTGATGCAGATGGTGCTGCTGCCATGGAGAATCTTCGGGCGGAACTTGCCCGGGCCAAGGAGCAAGCTAGGAAAAGTGATGCGGCTGCCAGAAAGGCAATTGAAGAGCTGAAAGCCGAACAGGCTGCTCACTGCCGAAGCAAGAAGGAAATGGCCGAGATGGCTGTGAAGCTGAAGAGCGCTGCTGACCGTTGCAAGCTTCTTGAAAAAGAAGATCAGGCGGAACAGATGGACCTGGAGAAGGCCATTGTCGATGCCAAGGATGCTCGCTCTGCAATGAGAGCTATGAAGGAGGAGCTGCGTCAGGCCGGAGAGATCGCGGCTGGAAAGCCCTTTATGCTGCGGAGGAAGTTCTGTGATCCTAAACATGCTCCGTTAGACCGGATGTGGAGTACGGCGGACACCTATCTGGATTTGGCAGCGAGTGCCGCAGATGCGGCCGAACACTTCCGAGATCAAGAAGATCGCGAAGTGGAAAAGCTCTTTTGGTCGCAGTTCCACAATCCGGAGCGTCCACTGTCATTAGCCGATCGTTTGGCCGAATGGGCCGAGCTAAATAGGTTGTCCGGACTCGCCATGAAGTATGTCATGAGTCATCTGTGGCCAGAGAGGCCAGAGCCGAAAAGTTATTTCAACTTGGTGCAGCAGTTCCTTGGTGCGGCGCCGCATATCAATGCGATGAAGAGGTCAGCGTGCATAGAGGGTGCGCGGATGGCTCTTGCCCGTGTCAAGACATACTGGGCGGAAATGGAGGCCACCGCTGTTGCATCCCCAGACTCGGATGGAAGCCGAGTACCTGCCGAGCACTATTTTCAGGAAGTTCTGCAAGGCGCTCGTTTAATAGAGACGCAGTGCTCGAAGGATACTATATTCGAATAGCATATATTATTGTAAAACAATATTTTGATAAATTGTAGAAGCTTTTTATACTTGTGCCTGCAAGTATTATAATACCTCCTGTGCGGCCGTTTAACATATATGTATATATAATCTGAAAGATGGCAGTCGTCGGCTTCAGCCCCCACGCACATAATGCGGGGGTGTTCGCAGAAGGCGCATTTTCACACTTGATCCAACGTCTTGGTCCTACAAAGGAGGTGATAGCGCAGCGAACTAGGCAATCGGACTATGATGCTTTATCACTTTCACTTAGCCATAGGAGTTTGACAGTGAGGCTACTTATATAGCCCCTGGTGGCGCCTGCGCTCGCCCGAACTCGGGGCGCGTATGTGCCTGGCCGGGAAGCGGCCCTTCGTTAATGCGGAGGAATCCTAAAGATTCCGGTAAGTCATCGAGTGGTTGACCAGTCTCACGCTATATCATGACAGTCAGTTTTCGGCTTTCTCTACTGAGGTGCTCGCCTGGCCGAACCGGGGCACAATCGCAGTAGTTCTCCTGGTGCCGCCTTAGCCGATAGAGCGGAACGTAAGGTAGCAAAACACAGGAGCCGGGCAAACCCAACATTTGACCAAAGACATGATTCGGAGCTGATGCATATAAGGCCAAACTCGCGACGCCGAACACTCCCTAAGGTATTCGGTCTTTATGAGGGCGGGCGGGATAACGCCCTTAGTAATAAGCCCCTAGTGTCCAGGTACGCGCAAAACTCTGACGTGGCCACATGCCAAAACGCCAGCCTCCTCCTTGGTTATACCAAGAAACCAGGGGATGTGTATCAACAAGAGACAGTAAAAAAGGTTTACGCAGGGTCTTAATCTGAAAAGAATCCTTGGAACGGGTCCCTGCTGCACGTCTGCGCCTGTGTCTCCGTTGTGCCGTATCCTGGACGGGCGTAGCACGGTGTTCATCTGTAAAAGAGAGGAACTTAGTTGAAGAAAGATCATGCCGAACATAAGTTATACTAAATAAACAAAGTATAAATCGAAATGGGTAAAATTGAGCTTTATTGTCTCTTGTTTTATATGCGCGGAGCCCCTAGTACAGGGGTATACGGCTATTAAGCCTTTATCAATTGTATGTTTATGCCGGACTCGTCTAGCCGTGTCCGTGGTCTTGACGACCTGTTTAGGTGCTTTGGCTGGTGAAGCCGCTTTATTGTGGGGCTGTCAAGGCAGCCGCACTGTCTTCCGCGCGGGAGGAACACTCAATGTTTTCCCTTTAATGAGATGATGCCTCGTGGACCGGGCATCTTAAGCGTAAGAGATGCATAATGCGGTATTGCGTTAAAGCGGGCGAAAGCTTCGCGTCCCAGCAGTGCTTGATAGCTACTTGAGAATGGGGCGATGTGGAAAGTTAGCTGTTCGCGACGGAAGTTATCGGGGGAGCCGAACATAACTTCTAGCCGGAGAGAACCCATGCAACGGGCATCCGGGCCTGGCGTTACCCCTTGAAAGGAGGTTTTGCTATGGCGAATTTTTGTTGGGTCTATCCCCATGTTGCGGATTGTGTCCTGGTATAACAGGTTTAGACCACTGCCGCCGTCCATCAGGACATTTGTAAAGTGGAGTCCGCCGATTATTGGATCTAATACCAAGGCAGTCCAGCCTGCGTTCCGGATACTTCTAGAGTAATCCTGATGGTCGAAGGTGATCGGTTTTAACAACCATTGGCGAGACTCCTTTGGGATAGGCCGTATGGCGCGTATCTCTGTTGGCGCCATTCTGTTCGTCACGTGAAGTAAGTTTACTGTTTTGACTTCTTGTGGGAAATCCTTTTGTTTCCTGGTGCTCTGCTTGTGGGGTTCGTCATCGTCCTCACTTGGTGTGTCGAGCCCCTTGTGTTCGGCGTTGAGTTTGCCGGATTGCTTGAAAACCCAACAATCTCTGTGGGTATGGTTCGCAGGCTTCCCGGGAGTACTGTGTATTTGACATATCTTGTCCAAGATTTTGTTTAAGTTGGATAGCTCGTCCCTGTTATCCTTGAGGGGCGGCTTTCTCTGATTCTGCCGCGAGCTTTTGAATCCGGCGTTGACCGCCGTGCTCTTTGGGCTGTTTCTCTTATTCCGGCGCTGGTCCTTGCTGCGTCGGGGTTTTCCGTTTCCATCCCTAACTTCGGATGTACTTGGGTCGCTGGTGCTACATCTTGCCAACCAGCTGTCCTCTCCTGCGCAAAAGCGGGTCATGAGGCTTGTTAATGCGGCCATTGTTCTTGGCTTTTCTTGGCCGAGGTGTCTGGCGAGCCATTCGTCTCGAACGTTATGCTTAAAAGCTGCTAGGGCTTCGGCGTCCGGACAGTCGACTATCTGATTCTTTTTAGTAAGAAATCTGTTCCAGAATTTCGGGCTGACTCTCCGGGCTGTTGAGTTATGTGACTGAGATCGTCTGCATCCGGAGGTCGGACATAGGTCCCTTGAAAATTTGCCCGGAAAGCATCCTCAAGCTCTTCCCAACTTCCAATGGTGTTTTTGGGAAGGCTTTTGAGCCAATGCCGGGCTGGCCCTTTAAGCTTGAGGGGTAAGTATTTTATGGCGTGGAGGTCATCTCCTCTGGCCATGTGTATGTGGAGGATATAATCCTCGATCCAGACCCCAGGGTCTGTTGTTCTGTCGTATGCCTCTATGTTTATGGGCTTCAATCCCGCTGGAAATTCATGGTCCAGCACCTCGTCGGTGAAACATAGGGGGTGTGCGGCACCCCTGTATTTGGGTGTGCCGTGATGTTCGGATATTTGTTGTGTTGCATTGCTTACTAGAGCTTGCTTTCGTGGCCCGTAGATAGATCTAGCTGGGCCATCTTTTTGATGTGGATCCTTTGGTGGATCGCGTGCCGACTTGTGTGTGGCGCCGCTTGCCGCTTCATGCTAGCCATGTGGTCGTTTGTCCGACCGGGTGGCTTTCCTATTTGTTGACTGCGGGGGCTCTAAGGCCTCCTCGTCAAATTCAGGCAGTAGCTTTCGCTTTGGATAGCTTTTTGTGCAGCGACTGTCGCCATATTTATCTGTGGTGTTGTGTACTTTACTCCATCTGATTCTGAGTCCATCTTCCGCAGTTTTGAGCTTCCGCTTCTGCTTTTTCAGGCTACGTGCAGTAGCGACGAGCCTTTTGTGGAGGTTCTTCTGCTCCATGAGCCTATCCGGCGTAAGGTCGTCCGGACTGTTCTTTTCGCCGGGGACGGGGTGTTCGGTTTGTTTATCCAAGTTGCCCTGTTCGGACGGTTGCTCGAAGGCATGTTCGTCGTCCGCCGGCTCGTCCTGCTCTATGGCTGGGTCTGTATGGCTGCTATCTCTGTCGAGGCGGGGCTTGGAGCGGCGCTTACGTCGCCGCTTTGATTGCTTTTCGAGTGGACGATCCCTCGTTGCATCCCTGTGTTCCTCGTTGTCGCTTCCTTTGGGTGTGTCCACCATGTATACATCATGAGATGAGGTGGTTGTCCAGTGCCTTATAGGCGTTGGTTCATGTTCATCTCCTACATCATCGTCCATACCGTCGACGCCTTCGGAGTCGAAGTCGAGCACGTCGTTTAAATTATCGATAGTGGCTATGAAGTGGGTGGTGGGTGGGCATCGAATTTCTTCGTCGTCCACGTCCCAATCCTGCCGGTCATAGTCCGTCCAGGACTCTCCTGACAAAGAGAGAGATCTGAGTGAATTCAGAATGCCGCCGAAGGGCGAGTGCTGAAAGATGTCTGCGGCGGTGAACTCCGTGATCGGCGCCCAATCGGATTCGATCGGTAGGGGCGCGGAGGGCTCGGAGTCCGGAGAGGAGTCCGGCTCCTTGGAGTCACGGGCTTCGCAGAGGACAGGGCTGGTGTTCGGCTCAACCGCCATAGAGATTGCAGCCCCCGAGGTGGTGTCTAACCACCCCTCCTCGATTGGTGTGATCGACTCCGAGCTAGGGGTCGGAGCGGACACAGGTGCGGCCTCCAGGGCACTGTTCAGTGACAGAGCTAGATCATGCCCATCGTGTCAGTGCGGCGCACTCGGCTGTGGCTCGAATCCGTCAAAGATCAAGTCTCCGCGGATGCCGGCCGTGTAGTTCAAACTTCCAAATCTGACCTGATGGCCAGGGGCGTAGCTTTCGATCTGCTCCAGATGACCAAGCGAATTGGCCCGCAGTGCAAAGCCGCCGAATACGAAGATCTGTCCGGGGAGAAAAGTCTCACCCCGGATCACATCACTGTTGATGATCGGAGAAGCCATCGGGCCTAAAAGTGACGACACAGAGGAACTCTCAATGAAAGCACCAATGTCGGTGTCAAAACCGGCGGATCTCGGGTAGGGGGTCCCGAACTATGCGTCTAGGCGGATGGTAACAGGAGGCAGGGGACACGATGTTTTACCCAGGTTCAGGCCCTCTTGATGGAGGTAAAACCCTACGTCCTGCTTGATTAATATTGATGATATGGGTAGTACAAGAGTAGATCTACCACGAGATCAAGGAGGCTAAACCCTACAAGCTAGCCTATGGTATGATTGTTGTTCCTACGGACTAAAACCCTCCGGTTTATATAGGCACCGGAGAGGGCTAGGGTTACACAGAGTCGGTTACAATGGTAGGAGATCTACATATCCGTGTCGTCAAGCTTGCCTTCCATGCCAAGGAAAGTCCCTTCCGGACACGGGACGAAGTCTTCAATCTTGTATCTTCATAGTCCAGGAGTCCGGCCGAAGGTATAGTCTGGCTATCCGGACACCCCCTAATCCAGGACTCCCTCAACACTGGATTCAACTAAAGTTGGAGAAACAAACACCCACTAGCCACCTGTGTGCGAAGCACGTCGATAGAACCAGTCTCATGAACGCAGTCATGTAATGTCGGTCTGGGCCGCTTCATCCAACAATACCGCCGAATCAAAGTATGACATGCTGGTAAGCAGTATGACTATTATCCCCCACAACTCTTTGTGTTCTACTCGTGCATATAACATCTACACATAGACCTGGCTCGGATGCCACTGTTGGGGAGCGTAGTATTTCCAAAAAAAATCCTACGATCATGCAAGATCTATCTAGGAGATGCATAGCAACGAGAGGGGAGAATGTGTCAACGTACCCTCATAGACCGAAAGCGGAAGCATTTAGTAACGCGGTTGATGTAGTCGAACATATTTGTGATCCAACCGATCAAGTGCCAAACGCACGGCACCTCCGCGATCTGCAGACGTTCAGCTCGGTGACGTCCCTCATACTCTTGATCCAGCTGAGGCCGAGGGTGAGTTCCGTCAGCACGACGGCACGATGACGGTGATGATGAAGTTACCGACGTAGGGCTTCGCCTAAGCACTACGACAATATGACCGAGGTGTAAAACTATGGAGGGGGGCACCGCACACGGGTAAAGATCAAGTTGTGTCTCTATGGGGTGCCCCCCTCCCCCGTATATAAAGGAGGGGAGGAGGAGGCCGGCCGGCCACAAGGGGCGCGCCCAAGGGGGTGGAATCCTACTCCAAGTAGGAATCGGTCCCCCCCTTTCCTAGTCCAAGTAGAAGAAGAAGGAAGGAGAGGGAGAGGGATAGGGAAAGAGGGGCCGTGCCCCCCTCCCCTAGTCCTATTCGGACTCCCCTTGGGTTCATCAAAGCAATCTTTGGTTCATCAAAACATGAAACTCAAAATACAAATCGTCATCGACATTAAGCGTGCAGACCCTACGGGTTCAAGAACTATGTAGACATGACCGAGACACATCTCCAGTCAATAACCAATAGCAGAACCTGGATGCTCATATTGGTTCCTACATATTCTACGAAGATCTTTATCGGTCAAACCACATAACAACGTACGTTGTTCCCTTTGTCATCGGTATGTTACTTGCCCGAGATTCGATGGTCAGTATCATCATACCTTGTTCAATCTCATCACCGGCAAGTCTCTTTACTCGTTCCGTAATACATCATCCGGTAACTAACTCATTTGTCACATTGCTTGCCAGGCTTATAATGATGTGCATTACCGAGAGGGCCCAGAGATACCTCTCCGACAATCGGAATGACATATCCTAATCTTGATCTATGCCAGATCAACAAAAACCATCGAAGACACCTATATAGCATCTTTATAATCACCCAGTTACGTTGTGATGTTTGATAGCACACTAAGTGTCCCTCCGGTATTCGGGAGTTGCATAATCTCATAGTCATAGGAACATGTATAAGTCATTAAGAAAGCAATAGCAATAAACTAAACAATCATAGTGCTAAGCAAATGGATGGGTATAGTCCATCACATCATTCTCTAATGATGTGATCCCATTCATCAAATGACAACACATGTCCATGGCTAGGAAACTTAACCATCTTTGATTAACGAGCTAGTCAAGTAGAGGAATACTAGGGACACTTTATTTGTCTATGTATTCACACATGTACTAAGTTTCCGGTCAATACAATTCTAGCATGAATAATAAACATTTATCATGATATAAGGAAATATAAATAAGAACTTTATTATTGCCTCTAGGGCATATTTCCTTCAATCCCCTCTTTCGTCCTCGTCTATTGGTAACTTTACTTGAGGCTATATTTTTATTCACCACATGATATGTGTTTTGCTTGGAGCATCTTGTATGATTTGAGTCTTTGCTTTTTAGTTTGCCACAATCATCCTTGCTATACACACCTTTTGCAAGAGACACGCATGAATCATGATTTATTAGAATACTCTATGTGCTTCACTTATATCTTTTGAGCTAGGCAATTTTGCTCTAGTACTTCACTTATATCTTTTAGAGCACGGCGGTGGTTTTATTTTATAGAAATTTATGAACTCTCATGCTTCACTTATATTATTTTGAGAGTCTCCAAACATCATGGTAATTTGCTTTGGTTATAAATTTAGTCCTAATATGATAGGCATCCAAGAGGGATATGATAAACACTTTCATATAAAGTGCATTGAATATTATGAGAAGTTTGATTCCTTATGGTTGTTTTGAGATATAATTATGGTGATATTAGAGTCATGCTAGTGAGTAATTGTGAATTAGATAAATACTTGTGTTAAAGTTTGTGATTCTCGTAGCATGCACGTATGGTGAACCGTTATGTGATGAAGTCGGAGCATGATTTATTTATTGATTGTCTTCCTTATGAGTGGAGGTCGGGGACGAGCGTTGGTCTTCTCCTACCAATTTGTCCCCCTAGGAGCATGCGCATAGTACTTCATTACGATAACTAATAGATTTTTGCAATAAGTATGTGAGTTCTTTATGACTAATGTTGAGTCCATGGATTATACGCACTCTCATCCTTCCACCATTGCTAACCTCTCTAGTGTCGCGCAACTTTCGCTGGTACCATAAACCCACCATATACCTTCCTCAAAACAGCCACCATACCTAACTATTATGGCCTTTCCAAGATATATTGCCATGCAACTTTCCACTATTTCATTTATTATGACACGCTCCATCATTGTCATATTGCTACGCATGATCATGTAGTTGACATCGTATTTGTGGCAAAGCCACCATTCATAATTCTTTCATACATGTCAATCTTGATTAATTGCACATCCAGGTACACCGCCGGAGGCATTCACATAGAGTCATATTTTGTTCTAAGTACCGAGTTGTAATTCTTGAGTTGTAAGTAAATAAAAATGTGATGATCTTTATTATTAGAGCATTGTCCCATGTGAGGAAAGGATGATGGAGACTATGATTCCCCCACGAGTCGGGATGAAAGAGGCCAAAAAATGAGAGAAGGCCCAAATAAAAAAGAGAGAAAAGAGAGAAGGGGCAATGCTACTATCCTTTTACCACACTTGTGCTTTAAAGTAGCACCATGATCTTCATGATAGAGAGTCTCTGATACGTTGATACGTCTCCGTCGTATCTACTTTTACAAACACTTTTGCCCTTGTTTTGGACTCTAACTTGTATGATTTGAATGGAACTAAACCGGACTGACACTGTTTTCAGCAGAATTGCCATGGTGTTGTTTTATGTGCAGAAAACAAATATTCTCGGAATGACCTAAAACTCCACAGAACATCTTAGAAAAAAAAACAATAAAAAATCCTCGCCAAAGATGAAGACCAGGGGGCCCACACCCTTCTCACGAGGGTGTGGGCCCCCTGGATGCCCTCCGACGCCAACTCCAACTCTATATATTTGCTTTCGGAGAGAAAAAAATCAAAGAGAAGAAATCATCGCGTTTTACGATACGGAGCCACCGCCAAGCCCTAAAACCTCTCGGGAGGGCTGATCTGGAGTCCGTTTGGTGTCCGGAGAGGGGGATTCATCGTCGTCATCATCATCAACCATCCTCCATCACCAATTTCATGATGCTCACCGCCGTGCGTGAGTAATTCCATCATAGGCTTGCTGGACGGTGATGGTTTGGATGAGATTTATCATGTAATCGAGTTAGTTTATTAGGGTTTGATCCCTAGTATCCACTATGTTCTGAGATTGATGTTGCTATGACTTTGCTATG
Source organism: Triticum aestivum (assembly GCF_018294505.1). Taxonomy (NCBI): domain Eukaryota; kingdom Viridiplantae; phylum Streptophyta; class Magnoliopsida; order Poales; family Poaceae; genus Triticum; species Triticum aestivum. Next base: position 44,924,064 of record NC_057803.1, read on the forward strand.
CTTAATGCTTGTCACTAGGGCCTGAGTGCCATGATTTCAGATCTGAACCTATTATGTTTTCATGAATATATGTGAGTTCTTGATCCTATCTTGCATGTCTATAGTCACCTACTATGTGTTATGATCCGGCAACCCCGAAGTGACAATAATCGGGACCACTCCCGGTGATGACCTTAGTTTGAGGAGTTCATGTATTCACTATGTGCTAATGCTTTGTTCCGGTTCTCTATTAAAAGGAGGCCTTAATATCCCTTAGTTTCCAATAGGACCCCGCTGCCACGGGAGGGTAGGACAAAAGATGTCATGCAAGTTCTTTTCCATAAGCACGTATGACTATATATGGAATACATGCCTACATTACATTGATGAATTGGAGCTAGTTCTGTGTCACCCTATGTTATGACTGTTACATGATGAACCGCATCCGGCATAATTATCCATCATTGATCTGGTGCCTACGAGTTTTCCATATACTGGTTCTCGCTTATTTACTTTCCCGGTGCTACTATTACAATCACTACAAAATACCAAAAACATTACTTTTGATGTCTTTACTTTTGTTGCTGCTAACACCACTATCATAGTACTTTGCTACTAAACATTTTGCTGCAGATACTAAGTTTCCAGGTGTGGTTGAATTGACAACTCAGTTGCTAATACTTGAGAATATTCTTTGGCTCCCCTTGTGTTGAATCAATAAATTTGGGTTGAATACTCTACCCTCGAAAGCTGTTGTGATCCCCTATACTTGTGGGTTATCATACGTCTCCAACGTATCTATAATTTTTGATTGTTCCATGCTATTATCTTATCCATCTAGGATGTTTTATATGCATTTATATACTATTTTATATGATTTTTGGGACTAACCTATTAACCTAGAGCCCAGTGCCAGTTTCTGGTTTTTCCTTGTTTTTGAGTTTCACAGAAAAGGAATACCAAACGGAGTCCAATGGACGTGCCAATTTTTGACGATTTTTTATGGACCAAAAGAAGCCCCAGGAGTAAAAGAGTTGGGCTAGAAGAGTCCCGGGCCGTCCACGAGGGTGGGGGCGCGTCCTCCCCCCCCCCCCCCCCCGAGCGCGCCGCCCTATCTCGTGGACGACTCGGTCACCTCCCTGACTTGTTCCCGACGCCAAAAATTCTTATAAATACTAAAACCTCCAGAAAATAACCTAGATCGGGAGTTCTATCGTCACAAGCCTCGTAGCCACCAAAAATCAATCTAGACCCGTTCCGGCACCTTGCTGGAGGGGGTAATCCCTCTCCGGTGGCCATCTTCATCATCCCAACGCTCTCCATGATGAGGAGGGAGTAGTTCACCCTCGGGGCTGAGGGTATGTACCAGTAGCTATGTGTTTGATCTCTCTCTCTCTCTCGTGTTCTTGATTCGGCACGATCTTGATGTATCGCGAGCTTTGCTATTATAGTTGGACCTTATGATGTTTCTCCCGCTCTACTCTCTTGTAATGGATTGAGTTTTCCCTTTGAAGTTATCTTATCGGATTGAGTCTTTAAGGATTTGAGAACACTTAATGTATGCCTTGCATGTGCTTATCTGTGGTGACAATGGGATATTCACGTGATCCACCTGATGTATGTTTTGGTGATCAACTTGCGAGTTTCGTGACCTCATGAACTTATGCATAGGGGTTGGCACACGTTCGTCTTGACTCTCTGGTAGAAACTTTGGGGCACTCTTTGAAGTTCTTTGTGTTGGTTGAATAGATGAATCTGAGATTGTGTGATGCATATCGTATAATCATACCCATAGATACTTGAGGTGACATTGGAGTATCTAGGTGACATTAGGGTTTTGGTTGATTTGTGTCTTAAGGTGTTATTCTAGTACGAACTCCAGGATAGATCAAACGGAAAGAATAGCTTTGTGTTATTTTACTACGGACTCTTGAATAGATCGATCAGAAAGGATAACTTTGAGGTGGTTTCATACCCTACAATAATTTCTTTGTTTGTTCTCCGCTATTAGTGACTTTGGAGTGACTCTTTGTTGCATGTTGAGGGATAGTTATATGATCCAACTATGTTATTATTGTTGAGAGAACATGCACTAGTGAAAGTATGAACCTAGGCCTTGTTTCCTAGCATTGCAATACCGTTTTTGTTCACTTTTATCATTAGTTACCTTGCTGTTTTTATATTTTCAGGTTACAAAAACCTATACCTACCATCCATATTGCACTTGTATCACCATCTCTTCATCGAACTAGTGCACCTATATAATTTACCATTGTATTGGGTGTGTTGGGGACACAAGAGACTATTTGCTATTTGGTTGCAGGGTTGTTTGAGAGAGACCATCTTCATCCTACGCCTCCGACGGATTGATAAACCTTAGGTCATCCACTTGAGGGAAATTTGCTACTGTTGTCGGTGTCAAAACCTGTGGATCTCGGGTAGGGGGTCCCAAACTGTGCGTCTAAGGCGGATGGTAACAGAAGACGGGGGACACGATGTTTACCCAGGTTCGGGCCCTCTCGATGGAGGTAATACCCTACGTCCTGCTTGGTTGATCTTGATGATATGATTATTACAAGAGTTAATCTACCACGAGATCATAGAGGCTAAACCCTAGAAGCTAGCCTATGGTATGATTGTCTGTTGTCCTACGGACTAAACCCTTCGGTTTATATAGACACCGGAGGGGGCTAGGGTTACATAGAGTCGGTTACAAGGGAGGAGATCTACATATCCGTATTGCCAAGCTTGATTTCCACGCCAAGGAGAGTCCTATCCGGGCACGGGACGAAGTCTTCAATCTTGTATCTTCATAGTCCAACAGTCCGGCCAAATGATATAGTCCGGCTGTTTGGAGACCCCCTAATCTAGGACTCCCTCAGTAGCCCCTGAACCAGGCTTCAATGACGATGAGTCCAGCGCGCAGATTTGTCTTCGGCATTGCAAGGCGGGCTCTTCCTCCGAATACTCCATGGAAGATTTTGAACACAAAGATAGTGTCCGGCTCTGCAAAACAAGTTCCACATACCACCGTAGAGAAAATAATATTTCCACAAATCTAATCTGCTGACATGTTTTGCAACATGACATCATGCCATGGCCTGGTCATTATTCGAACCGTTTTTCTCAACCAGCACTGCACATATCGCGACGCGGTTTTCTTGACACGTCTTATCGAAGTAGAGATCGTGTCCCCTTATCATGGGATTCTCATCAATACGGGTATGGGTTACCCAACCATGCCATCAATTACGGGTTCGGGGAATAAGCGATTTTACCAGGTAAGTGGGGATGCGCATCGCCTCTTCTGCCCTTATAAAGGGACAAAGATTCACCCTTTTGCCCACGCCTTCTTCCTCATTGCTTATCCATTCTCGCACACTCAAGCTCCAGCGCCCAAGTTCGCGTCTTTCTCCTCAAACCACTCCAAGCATGTCCGGAGTGGGAGGCAAGTGGATGGTACGGAGGAGAACATCACAAAGCTACAGGAAGCCGGATATCTAGCCGCGGATATCGCGCACCAGCTGCCAGCTGCGGGGCAGATCATCCCAACGCCCGAACCCCATGAGAGGGTAGTTTTCCTTCCCACATTGTCCGCAGACTGGGATTTCCCCTTCACCCGTTTGTCCGCGGGCTCATGTTCTACTACGGGCTGGATTTTCATGATCTGGCCCCCAATTTCATCCTCAACATCTCGGCATTTATCGTCATGTGCGAGGCCTTCCTCCGCATCAGGCCCCACTTTGTCCTATGGCTGAAGACCTTCAATGTTAAACCGAAGGTGGTGGTCTACCAGCAAGCAGAGTGTGGAGGCGCCATGGTGGGCAAAATGCCTAATGTCACCTGGCTCGAAGGCTCCTATGTGGAGACCATAAAGGGGTGGCAATCGGGGTGGTTCTACATCACCGAGCCGCGCGACACCAACTGGGTGGCGGCCCCCGAATTTCGATCCGGAATCCCCACGCGGCTCACTTCCTGGAGAGAGAGAAGGGCCTGTCCTGGGGTTCCCCGGTAGAGCTGACCGGACTCTAGACATGCATCAGGAACATGATGAGCAAGAAAATCAAGCTCGTTAACGTGGTCCAGGTCATGCTCTTCCGCCGGATCCTCTCGTGTCAACGACGGGCATTCAATTTGTGGGAGTTCGAGCCGGCCAAGCACCAGACGCTGCGAGAGCTCTTCGACACGACGCATAAGGACGTCTGGAAGGTGTTGTTCAAGGGCGCCGAGGTACCTCCTCCCCTTACCGAGGACCGCGGACTCAGCGCAAAGCGCCATGCCAATCCAGTAAGTTTTTATATCTCACAGGATATTTATTTGCCTCAATTTAATCATGTGCGGGATCTAAGCTTCCATGCCATTAACAGGACTGGGTAGAGACACCGGAGTAGCTCGATTGCCCAGCCCCCCTGCCTGAAGATCCTATAGATGCTCTCCTAACGGAGATGCTGCTTCTGGCGCCTTACGAGGTGCCGGTGAAGAAGGCCCAGAAGAAGGCCACGGGGACCCGAAAGGGTCTCCGGCGCGAGGTTATATCGGACTCATCGTCCGATAACTCCGAAGCGCACTCCTCCCATGAAAACGAGGAGGAGGAAGAGAAAAGTTCTCCCCCCCAGCCGGGGGAGATAAGAAAAGGAAAGCCGCCCCAACCGGGGAGGCCGAAGGGTCCAAGGAGGGAAGGACCCTCCTTCCGGACTGCTCCACGACGGCCGCCTCCAGCGACAACGAGTGGTTACCTAGGGACAAGCCCCTGGCGAAGTCGTAAGTATCCGGATACCATAGTAATTCATGGTATGTTTTATTGCACTGCTTCTCCTTGCGTCGAATATGATTATGCAGTCCGTCCCGAGCCCGTCTCGACGTATCTTCGTCGGACGGTTCTTTGGACTCGTCGGATATGAATAGCGATTCACTTACGACCGCCTCCACCCCTTGCCCTACGGACAACATCGAGGTGTTGTCTCAAAAGGCACCGAGCCAAGGGGAGGTAGTCCTGGGGGCGCCTTGAGGCGACCTTCCGGACCCTAGGTGCAAAGGGAGCAAGACTCCCACGGGCTCCAAGTTCGGCCCCCAGCCGAACACTGCGCCAGAACCTTCGGTGGTTCCGGACTCCGGCAGGCGATCCCCCATTAAGGGGGGCAAGCCACCTATGCCGGTGGCCTCTGTCCATCTAGAGGCATCAGACAACTTGCTGGAAGCGCTTCGCAGCGCTTCCATCGACGAAGAGCACCGCACTATCATGAGTGCGGTGATCAAGAAAGTTCAGTCTGCCAAAAACGGACTAACTGAAGCTTGTGCCAGCCTCCTAATAGGCTTTGAGGTAAGAAATCAAAATATAAGAAAATATTACCGCATAGACAGTAGCCCCTGATGCTCTGTTTGGCGTTCGTGAAGAAAGGCCGAATAGAGGATCAAATAATGACTCAGGAGTATAATCAGAATATGTCTATGTGCATGTGCAGGCTTCACTGCTAGCCGCTGCCACACGTACTGCGGAGGTCTCTGCACTGAAGCAGGACCTGGAGCGGTCCAAGGACGAGCTCGGCCTTACCAAGAGGCAGCTCGTGGAGAGCAAAGGTAAGCAATACCTTGTCTATACATTAAAAAGAAGTTCGGTTGTAAAGTAATAGGATCATCATGAATTTTCCAGGGGCCACGACCGAGGTGGTGACCCTGAAGAAGGCGTTGTCCGAGGCCGAAGACAAAGCGACCAAGGAGCGCATTGAGCGGGAAAAGCAAGAAGCCCGGGTAGGCGAGGTGCAGCAAGAGCTCGAGGCACTTGCCAAAAAACACGAGTCATTGGAGCTTGACTCTAAGATGCGAGAGTACGAGATTGCGATGGCGCTCGAAAGCGCACGGAGCACCAAGGCTGAAGCCCACAAGGCCCTCCAGGAGATGGATGCGGTGAAGAAGACAGCAGAGGGTAAGGCATTCATTATGCAAAGCAAGCATGTGAAGGAAACTTTCCTTTTACTTACCCGAGTTCAGAGCTCTCCAGGAGCGTTCGCAGATCTTCCCCACAGTGTACTGGATGCCGCGGAGTTTTATCGAGCTGAGGAGGGGAGCTCGACGGAAAAGTTGTTCTAGTCTCAGTATACTGGGACCGAACACCCAATGCCCGTGAGCGACCAACTGAAGCAATTGGTCGAGCTTCACAAGGCGGCCGAACAGGCCATGAAGGGTCTTATAGTCCGGATGTGGCCTGGCGATCCCCTGCCTAGCAGCTACTTTGGTCTGGTGAGGCGGCTTGTGGATGCCTGCCCACGGCTTGAAGTCATAAAGCAGTTCGTCTGCATTGAGGGTGCGCGTAGGGCTTTTGCCCGGGCGAAGGTGCACTGGGCGAAGCTGGACGCCGTGAAGCTGGTGAAGGAGGGGCCGCCGGAGGGCAAGGAGCATCGCTGCCCCAAAATTTATTATGACAGTGTCCTGAAGGGTTCCCGCCTTGTGGTGGAGGAATGTGCCAGAGATGTAATTTTTGAATGAACATGCTCATGTGATCCTGTAATGTGAAACGAGTTCATTTGCGCTATGCAACGCTTTTTGAATTTAAAATATTACCTTTTGCGCGGCCGGTTTTAAAATCTGAGTGTTGGCCAGTCGTCGGCTTCTCCCCCCATGTAACTAGTACTGGGGTGTTCGGGATAAACCTGATCACTCTTTATCCCAATTTTGGGTCCTTCGAGGAAGGTGTTCAGCACAACGAACCAGGCAATCGTACTATAAGGCTTTATCACTGTCACTTAGCCATAGAAGTCTACAAGTTTAAATTTTGGCGAAGCCCCTAGTATACGGAAGGCCGAATTTGGGGCGCTATATACGCCTAAGTCGGGCAAGGCCGACTCCTCGCCCAAAGCAGAAAAAGTCTTTAAGGACTTGAGACCTCTCGAACAGCGACCAGCTCTCGCCTTATCATGACAGTCAGTTTTCGGCTTTCTCTACTGAGGTGCTCGTCCGGAAGAATCGGGACACAATCGCAGTAGTTCTCCCAGCGCTACCTTAGCCGGAACGTAAGCTACCAAAACATGGGAGCCGGGAAAACCCAACTATTGACCAAAGACATGATTCGGAGCTGATGCATATAATGCTATAAGTTCGGGGTGCCGCACTGTCAAAAGTGTTCGGACTTCTCATGCCGTACTATGGGGTAAACGAAAGCCCCTGGCGTACTGACCATACCAGAATGTACGGGTGCAAGTTGTTGTAAATGAACATATAAGGAAAAAAAGGATGGATAATGCAATAATAGACTAATGGTATGCATTGTTATTTAACTAATACGTCGAAGCATACTGATACAAGTAGTGCAATAAGCAAAAAATAGGACTATTTGACATGTCCTATCCAAGGGCAAGCTGCGTATGAATAGTAAAAAGCGGGGTATATCGATTGTTATTAGAGACCACCTGGGGGTTCCCTTGTACGTCTTAGCTTCTTGCCTTGGTTGTTCCTTCCCGTAATGTGTCCGGAAATCATACTGCCAGAAAGGGCTTCCAGAGAGTAAGGTCCTGAAAGAGAAAAAATGATAAAGGTATGCAGCCCCTAGGGCGGTTAAGCCGCATTGCGGGATGTGCCCTGGCCGTGCCCCCGCCTATGCCCATGGTATTTTCAGTGTGTAATTATGTACACGTGGCACAGATTTTGTCGCTTGACTAGGACTGGGATGGGGGCCGAATTGCTAGGCGATCTCTGAACGTGACAGGCGATCATGTTGCACTTTACTCCGGACTCGCTTGACGGTGTCCGGGGGCTGTATCGACGTTGCCTTAAAAGGCTGCTTTGTGCTTCTGCTGCGAGGGCCGCAGTATGCTCTTCCATGCGGAGCGAGCGTTCTGTGTTTCCATTGACTGTTATGATCCCCCTAGGTCCTGGCATCTTGAGCTTGAGGTATGCGTAATGCGGTACTGCATTGAATTTTGCAAATGCGGTTCGCCCGAGCAGTGCGTGATAGCCACTGCGAAACGGGACGATATCGAAGATTAACTCCTCGCTTCAGAAGTTGTCCGGAGATTCGAAGACCACTTCCAGTGTGATTGAGCCCGTACAATGGGCCTCTACACCTGGGATGACGCCCTTAAAGGTAGTTTTGGTGGGTTTGATCCTCAAGGGATCTATACCCATTTTGCACACTGTATCCTGATAGAGCAGGTTCAGGCTGCCGCGGCCGTCCATAAGGACTCGAGTGAGGTGAAATCCGTCGATGATGGGGTCTAGGACCAGTGCGGCGGATCCGCCATGACGGATGCTAGTGGGGTGGTCCCTGCGGTCAAAGGTGATCAGACAAGCGGACCATGGGTTGAACTTTGGGGCGACGGGCTCCATCACATAGACGTCCCTTAGTGCACGCTTTTGTTCCCTCTTCGGAATGTGGGTTGAGTATATCATGTTCACCATCTTCACTTGTGGGGGGAACCTCTTCTGTCCTCCCGTGTTCGGCGGGTGGGGCTCCTCCTCGTCATCACTATGCAACTCCTTGTCCTTGTTTTCGGCGTTCAACTTGCCGGCCTACTTGAACACCCAGCATTCTCTGTTGGTGTGATTGGCTGGCTTATCGGGGGTGCCGTGGATTTGACACGAGCGATCAAGTATGTGATCCAAACTGGACGGGCCTGGAGTACTTCTTTTGAATGGCTTTTTCCGCTGACCGGATCTAGAGCCTCTGAATTCGGCATTTACTGCCATATCATCGGTGTTATCGCCATTGTTGCGGCGCTTTTGTCAGTTACGATGTGGTCTGCCATTGGCATCTTTGGTATCCGAAGTGCCCGGATTCCTTGATGTGTTGTTGCTGTGAGCCAGCCAGCTATCCTCGCCCGCGCAAAAGCGGGTCATGAGTGTCATGAGGGCTGCCATAGACTTCGGCTTCTCCTGGCTGAGGTGCCGGGCGAGCCACTCGTCATGGATGTTATGCTTGAATGCGGCTAAGGCCTCTGCATCTAGACAGTCGACAATTTGGTTTTTCTTAGTTAGGAACCGTGTTCAGAATTGCATGGACGATTCCCCTGGCTGCTGAGTTATATGGCTCAAGTCATCAGCATCCGGTGGTCGCACATAAGGGCCCTGGAAGTTGTCAAGGAATGCGTCTTCCAAATCCTCCCAACTGCCAACGGAGTCTGCTGACAAGCTATTCAGCCAATGCCGAGTTGGTCCTTTGAGTTTTAGTGGGAGGTACTTGATGGCTTGCAGATCATCACCGCGAGCCATGTGGATGTGGAGGAGGAAATCCTCAATCCATACAGCGGGATCTGTTGTACCATCATACGATTCGATATTTACGGGTTTAAAACCCTCCGGGAATTGGTGATCCATAACTTCATCAGTGAAGCATAGGGGGTGTGCGGTGCCTCTGTGCCGGGCTATATTACGATGCAGTTCATATGAGTCTTGTCTGTTGTATTCGGCCCGGCCGGATTTACTTTTAGTGTATCCGGCGCGACGGTCATCGTCCCGCGTTGGGGCGCGCCCCCGTGACCCGTATATCGACCTTGCATGTTTTGCCCTGCTGTCCAATACGTCTCGCAGGTCCCGTGTGTTGCCCCGGGCCTTGGTGTGTTTGTTTGAGTGGCGGCGGGGTGCAGACTGATCTTCAGGCTGAAACGCCTCTCTGGCTCAGCCACGAGGTGGCCGGTCAGCCGCATCGTACACTAGTGATGTAGGTTTCAATGCTTCCTCCTCGAGGTGGGGTAGCAACCTGCGCTTTGGGTAACTCTTGGAGGGGCGCTCAAGTTCGTATTCCTCGGCCGCAAGGACTTTGGTCCATCTGTCTGCTAGCAGAGCTTGCTCAGCTTGAAGTTGTTGTTGCTTTTTCTTCAAGCTATTTGTTGTGGCCATAAGTCGATGCTTGAAGCGCTCCTGCTCGACGGGATCCTCAGTCACGATAAATTCTTCGTCGCCGAGGCTCACCTCGTCTTTGGAGAGAGGCATGTAACTGTCCTCCTCCAATTCTCCATCTGCTGCCCGCTCTGGAGGCTAGCTTGTTCACCCTCCCGCTCTAAATCGTGTTGGAAGGGGTTATTGTCATCTTTGGCACTATTCGGAGTGTTATTGTCTCTTGTGCCAGTATCACTACTTTTGCTATGGCAGGACTTAGAGCGGCGCCGCTGACATTGGCTCTTGGGTTGCTTCTTGGAGGGGTCATCCTCCGCTGTCTTGTCGCCATTGCCTTCTTTGGGGGTGTCCACCATGTATATATCATATGATGAGGTGGCGGTCCAGCGCCCTATGGGTGGTGGTTCCTGTTCGTCTCCTACATCATCGTCCATACCGTCGATGTCTTCAGAGTCGAAGTCGAGCATGTCGGTTAAATCGTTGACAGTGGCTACTAAGTGGGTGGTGGGTGGGGAGCGAATTTCTTCCTCGTCCACATCCCATTCTAGCCAGACATAGTTCGTCCAAGGTTCTCCTGTCAAGGAGAGATACCTTAATGAGTTTAGCACATCGCCAAAAGGCGAGTACTGAAAGATATCCACGGAGGTGAACTCCATGATCGGCGCCCAATTAGATTCGATAGGCATGGACGCAGGCGGCTCAGAGTCCATGGCCGAAGATGAATCCAGTGGTTCGGCAACAGGCTCTCATAAGGGGTGAAGTCAGTATCTGGCTCCATCGCCACTGAGAGTGCGGCCTCCATGGCGGGGTCTATCCACCTGTCCTTAGATGGCGCAAATTGCTCCAGATTGAAGACCGGAGTAGTTGCAGGTGCGATCTCCCAAACACTGTCCGACGGTAGAGCTAAATCATGCTCGTCATGATCATGCGGCGCACCTGACATAGGCTCGAATCCGTCGAAGATCAAGTCTCCATGGATGTTGGCAGTGTAGTTTAAGTTTCCGAACCTGACCTGATGGCCAGGGGCGTAGCTCTCGATCTGCTCCAGGTGGCCAACCGAGTTGGCCCGCAATGCGAGGCCGCCGAATACGAAGATTTGTCCGGGGAGGAAAACCTCACCCTGGACCGCATCGTTACTGATGATCGAAGGAGCCATCAAGCCTTACGGTGACGGCACAGTGGAACTCCCAATGAAAGCACCAATGTCGGTGTCAAAACCGGCAGATCTTGGGTAGGGGGTCCCGAAGTGTGCGTCTAAGGCAGATGGTAACAGGAGACGGGGGACACGATGTTTACCCAGGTTCGAGCCCTCTCGATCGAGGTAATACCCTATGCCCTGCTTGATTGATCTTGATGATATGAGTATTACAAGCGTTGATCTACCATGAGATCAGAGAGGCTAAACCCTAGAAGCTAGCCTATGGTATGATTGTCTGTTGTCCTATGGACTAAACCCTCCGGTTTATATAGACACACAGGAGGGGGCTAGGGTTACACAGAGTCGGTTACAAGGGAGGAGATCTACATATCTGTATTGCCAAGCTTGCTTTCCACGCCAAGGAGAGTCCTATCCGAACACGGGACGAAGTCTTCAATCTTGTATCTTCATAGTCCAACAGTCCGGCCAAAGGATATAGTCCGACTGTCCGGAGACCCCCTAATCCAGGACTCCCTCAACTGTCCTACAAACCTCTGCACTTGGAGGCCCAACAACATCTACAAGAAGAAGGTTGTGTAGTAGACATCAAGCTCTTTTTTGGCGCCGTTGTCGGGGAGGTTAGCGCTTGAAGGTATATCTTTAGATCTTGCAATCGAATTTTTTGTTTCTTGTTTTATCACTAGTTTAGTCTATAAAAGAAAACTACAAAAAATGGAATTGAGGTTGCCTCATATGCTTCATATTTTTAATATATTTCATGAAAATGATGGAAAGGAAAATTGTGCTCAAGTGTTAGAAGAAGAATGTATTAAAATGTTTGGCACTAAATCTTTGGATGATGAGCATGATTGCAATGTTGTTAGTATGAATTCTTTGAATATCCATGATGCTAATGATATGCAAAGCCACAAGCTTAGGGATGCAATGTTTCATGAAGATGACATTTTTTGTCCCCCAAGTTTTGATGAGCAAATTTATTTTGATGATAGCATGCCTCCTATTTATGATGATTATATTGATGAAAGTGGGTTTGGAAGAGAGTCAACTTTAGGAAGTAATGATCCCACTATTTTGGAGGGTGTTGAAACTTATTGTGATAATTATGAAAGTGGGTTTGGAGAGGTCATGACTTTAGTTAATGTTAATCCCACTATTTTGGAAGAGTGTCAACTTTGCATACATGTGGATCGTGTTAAGAATATGTTTTGTGATATCTATATTGTTGAATTTGCTTATGATCCTACATGTAATTATTATGAGGGGGGAACATATGCTTGTAGGAATTGCAATAATATCAAGTTTCCTCTCTGTGTTGAAAATCTTGAAGATTTGCTTGTTTTACCTTCCTATGCAAGTTGATTCTTGTTCCTACAAGTTGTTTGCTCACAAAATCCCTATGCATAGGAAGTGGGTTAGACTTAAATGTTCTAGTAATATTATTCATGATGTTCTCTTTATGTTTCAATTCTTATCCTTTATGTGAGCATCATTGAAATCATCATGCCTAGCTAGGGGCGTTAAATGATAACACTTGTTGGGAGGCAACCCAAATTTATTTTTGTTCTTTGCTTGTTGCTCCTGTTTAGTAATAAATAATTCATCTGGCTTCTGTTATGATTGTGTTTTTATGTATTAATTAGTGTTTGTGCCAAGTAAGACCTTTAGGATCTTCTTGGGTGATTATTGTTTGATCTTGCTGATAAAAACAGAAAGTATGCGTTCACGAGAATAATTTTCATTTTTTTACCAAAGAGCGATAAAATACCAATTCCCACTGCAGTAGATCAATATACAAATTATTTAGGTCGTCCTAAGTTTTCAGAATTTTTGGAGTGACAGAAGTATTCGAAACCTCCAGATTGCTACAGACTATTCTGTTTTTGACAGATTCTATTTTCTTTGTGTTGTTTGCTTATTTTGATGAATCTATGAGTAGTATCGGAGGGTATGAACCATAGAGAAGTTGGAATACAGTAGATATTACACCAATATGAATTTAGAATGAGTCCACAACAGTACCAAAAGTGGTGATTTATTTTCTTATACTAACGGAGCTTACGAGTTTTCTGTTAAGTTTTGTGTTGTGAAGTTCTCAAGTTTTGGGTAAAGATTCGATAGACTAAGGAATAAGGAGTGGAAAGAGCCTAATATTGGGGATGCCCAAGGCACCTCAAGGTAATATTTAAGGACAACCAAGAGCCTAAGCTTGGGGGTGCCCCGGATGACATCCCCTCTTTCGTCTTCGTTCATCGGTAACTTTACTTGGAGCTATATTTTTATTCACCACATGATATGTGTCTTGCTGGGAGCGTCGTTTTATTTTATTTTGTTTTGCTTGCTATTTGAATAATATCCCAAGATCTGAAATTCTTGAATGTTAGAGAGTCTTCACATAGTTACATAATTATTCAACTACTCATTGATCTTCACTTATATCTTTTGAAGTAGTTTGTCGTTTGCTCTAGTGCTTCACTTATATCTTTTAGAGCACGATGGTAGTTTTATTTCGAAGAAATTAATGAACTCTCATGCTTCACTTATATTATTTTGAGAGTCTTTTAGAACAGCATGGTAATTTGCTTTGGTTATGAATTTAGTCCTAATATGATGGGCATCCAAGAGGGATATAATAAAAACTTTCATATAGAGTGCATTGAATACTATGAGAAGTTTGATACTTGATAATTGTTTTGAGATATAAAGATGGTGATATTAGAGTCGTGCTAGTTGAGTAATTGTGAAATTGAGAAATACTTGTGTTGAGGTTTGCAAGTCCCGTAGCATGCGCCTATGGTAACCGTTGTGTGCCAAATTTGAAGCATGAGGTGTTCTTCGATTGCCTTCCTTATGAGTGGTGGTTGGGGACGAGCGATGGTCTTTTCCTACCAATCTATCACCCTAGGAGCATGCGTGTAGTGTTTGGTTTTGATGACTTGTAGATTTTTGCAATAAGTATGTGAGTTCTTTATGACTAATGTTGAGTCCATGGATTATACGCACTCTCACCCTTCCATCATTGCTAGCCTCTTCGGTACCTTGCATTGCCCTTTCTCACCTTGAGAGTCAGTGCAAACTTCGCCAGTGCATCCAAACCCCGTGATATGATACGCTCTATCACACATAAGCCTCCTTATATCTTCGTCAAAACAGCCACCATACCTACCTATTATGGCATTTCCATAGCCATTCTGAGATATGTTGCCATGCAACTTTCCACCGTCTCGTTTATTATGACACGCTTCATCATTGTCATATTGCTTTGCATGATCATGTAGTTGACATCATATTTGTGGCAAATCCACAATTCATAATATTTTCATACATGTCACTCTTGATTCATTGCACATCCCGGTACACCGCCGGAGGCATTCATATAGAGTCATATTTTGTTCTAAGTATCGAGTTGTTATCCTTGAGTTGTAAATAAATAGAAGTGTGATGACCATCATTATTAGAGCATTTTCCCGTGTGAGGAAATAAAAAAAGAGAAAGGCCAAAAAAAGAAGAGAAGGCCCAAAAAACAAAAAACAAAAAAATGAGAGAAAAAGAGAGAAGGGGCAATGCTACTATCCTTTTACCACACTTGTGCTTCAAAGTAGCACCATGGTCTTCATGATAGAGAGTGTCTTATTCTGTCACATTCATATACTAGTGGGAATTTTCATTATAGAACTTGCCTTTTATATTCCAACAATGGGCTTCCTCAAATGCCCTAAGTCTTCATGAGCAAGAAAGTTGGATGCACACCCACTTAGTTTCTTTTGTTGAGCTTTCACACATTTATAGCTCTAGTGCATCTGTTGCATGGCAATCCCTACTCCTCACATTGACATCAATTGATGGGCATCTCCATAGCCCGTTGATTAGCTGCGTCAATGTGAGACTTTATCCTTTTTTTGTCTTCTCCACACAACCTCCATAATCATATTCTATTCCACCCATAGTGCTATGTACATGGCTCGCGCTCATGTATTGCATGAAAATTGAAAAAGTTTGAGAATACTAAAGTATGAAACAATTTCTTTGCTTGTCATCAGGGTTGTGCATGATGGGAGCATTTTGTGTGACGAAAATGAAGCATGGCCAAACTATATGATTTTGTAAGGATGAGCTTTCTTTGGCTATATTATTTTGAGAAGACATAATTGTTTGGTTAGTATGCTTGAAGTATTATTATTTTATGTCAATATTAAACTTTTGTCTTGAATCTTTCGGATCTAAATATTCATGCCAAAATAAAGAAAATTACATTGAAAATTATGTTAGGTAGCATTCCACATCAAAAATTCTGTTTTTATCATTTACCTACTCGAGGACGAGAAGGAATTAAGCTTGGGGATGCTTGATACGTATCCAACATATCTATAATTTTTGATTGTTCCATGCTATTATATTATCCATCTAGGATGTTTTATATGCATTTATATGCTATTTTATATGATTTTTTGGGACTAACCTATTAACCTAGAGCCCAGTGGCAGTGCCAGTTTTTTCCTTGTTTTTTAGTTTTACAGAAAAGGAATACCATACGGAGTCCAATGGACGTGCCAATTTTTGATGATTTTCTTTGGACCAAAAGAAGCCCCCAGAGTAAAAGAGTTGGGCCAGAAGAGTCCCGGGCCGTCCACGAGGGTGGGGGCGTGCCCTACCCCCCCCCCCCCCCCGGGCGCGCCGCCCTATCTCGTGGACGACTCGGGAACCTCCCTGACTTGTTCCCGATGCCAAAAATTCCTATAAATACTGAAACCTCCAGAAAATAACCTAGTTCAGGAGTTCCGCCGCCGCAAGCCTCCTTAGCCACCAAAAACAAATCTAGACCCGTTCTGGCGCCCTGCCAGAGGGGGGAATCCCTCTCCGATGGCCATCTTCATCATCCAAGCGCTCTCCATGACGAGGATGGAGTAGTTCACCTTCAGGGATGAGGGTATGTACCAGTAGCTATGTGTTTGATCTCTCTCTCTCTCTCTCGTGTTCTTGATTCGGCACGATCTTGATGTATCATGAGCTTTACTATTATAGTTGGATCTTATGATGTTTCTCCCCCTCTACTCTCTTGTAATGGATTGAGTTTTCCCTTTGAAGTTATCTTATCGGATTGAGTCTTTAAGGATTTGAGAACACTTGATGTATGTCTTGCATGTGCTTATCTGTGGTGACAATGGGATATCCACGTGATCCACTTGATGTATGTTTTGGTGATCAACTTGCGAGTTTCGTGACCTCATGAACTTATGCATAGGGGTTGGCACACGTTTTTGTCTTGACTCTCCGGTAGAAACTTTGGGCCACTCTTTGAAGTTCTTTGTGTTGGTTGAATAGATGAATCTGAGATTGTGTGATGCATATTGTATAATCATACCCACAGATACTTGAGGTGACATTGGAGTATCTAGGTGACATTAGGGTTTTGGTTGATTTGCGTCTTAAGGTGTTATTCTAGTACGAACTCTAGGATATATCGAACGGAAAGAATAGCTTCGTGTTATCTTACCACAGACTCTTGAATAGATCCATCAGAAAGGATAACTTTGAGGTGGTTTCATACCCTACAATCACTACAAAAAAATACACTTCCGTGATGATACGTGTTTGTCATAGTAGGTCACGTTTTTTGTCATGCATGTACATCCATGACAAATTTATGACAGAATCAAGATAGTCATACTTGTGCTATCGTAGAAGTGTTCCATGACATTACCAAAATTATCATCACGGAAGTGTCCACTTCCATGATGATAAATCGCGCGTCACAGAAGTGCTTCCGTCAAGGGTGACCGACACGTGGCATCCACCGTAACGGAACGTCGTTAATCTATTGGGTCGGGTTTTGGATCCGATAACCCGTTAACAGCCCCGACCAATGGGGATTTTCCACATGTAAAATCATCATTGGCTGGAGGAAACACGTGTCGGCTCACTGTTGGGACAGATGTCATCCGCTCATTGGACCGAAGGCGCCTATGATATGGCGACACGTGGCACGGCCCAACACAGGCCCATTCCTGTGAAAAGGCCGACCCGTTTGACTTGGTCAAAAGGTGGCGGGCCGGCCCACGGAAAGCCTGTTAACGGCCTGTTCGCATATAGCCCATTTACAGCCCGCTAACCCAGGGCCCGTTACACCCTTTCGGAATTAGGCCCAGTAGCGTCATCTGGGCCGTCCAATATGATTCAACCCATTTTAACTTCCGGCCCATGTGTGGCCCATGACTTCTTTCGGCCCATATGAGGACCTTTGTAACTCTTGGCCCATTAACGGCCCGTGGTGAAACTGGCCCGTAATGAATAGTGTATCACTTTATACCCATTAACGGCCCGTTATTCCATTGGGTCATTTCCAGGCCAAGTTATCTTTCGGCCTTCTCTGCGCCAATTGATTCTTGGGCTCATTTGCAGCATTCGGTTACATACGGCCCGTTACTGTCATTTTCTGTTTGTGGGCCAAATTCAGCCCGTCGTTACAGTCGAGCCGTTTGCGGACCATTAATACGTTGGGCCGTTTTCATGTAAAAAAACCGTTGGGCTGTTTTCATATAGTTATCAAATATGGCCTATTAACGGCCCGTTATGGTCCACGAATAGTACGGCCCATGATTGGCGAAATCATGATACGCCCCGTAGAAGGCCCATGGATCCTACGGCCCGTATGAGGCCCATGGATAGTATGGCCCGTAGAAGGCTCATGGATCGTACGGCCCGTAGAAGGCCCGTGGACCCTAAGGCCCGTATAAAAGGCCGATGGATCCTACGGTCGGACGAAGGCCCATGGATCATACGGCCCGTAGAAGGCCCATGATTATTTTGGCCTAGTTACCAAAAATAGGCTATTGTGGCCACTAGAAAAAAAAACAGAAAAAGAACTGTAGAGACTACAAGCAAACAACTAAACAAGACAATAAGGAAATAAATAAGCAAGCAATTAACACTAGCCTATTACCACTATTACACATATTACATCCATTGGGCATCAAAGTTCGCCACCAATGCAAATATAGGGAACAAAGCAGCACATTACATACACTGGTCGTCAAAATTGGCCACCAGTGCAAATAAACGCGGCAGCAAAACAAGAGCATAACTAAAACAACTTCAGAAGAGCTCAAGAAATGTTATCCTGGGTATCCACCATGCTAGCAATAAGCTTAGCAAGCAGATTAGCTTTGTCCTGTTTGGCGCTAAAATCCTCCAACGCTTGCTGTTGCACCAGAAAGTATGCATCTGAATGCTCCAGGGACTTTCGCAGTCCTTCCGCTTCTTGTCGCAACACAGCTGATCGATGTCTTTCAGCTTGTAGTTGAGACTCAAGAAACCGAACTAAATCAGACAGTGAGTTTGAATAGCTTGTGCAAGCGGTAGTGGCCAGTAACTCGAACACTAAACCAAGACAAGACTTTGGGGTTGTCTCGCTGTCTTCAAGATAGTCTTCCTTAGCTGTTTTATTAGCTTTGTTGGAGATCAACAAGGATGTGTCACTATCCTGAACCTTATCTGCATTACTTCCTTTACCATTGCTTAATAAGGCACTCTTCCCCAATATTCTGTCAGCATTCTAAAAGAAGAAACAAGCAGACACATAATAAGTTTAGCATGTACTAGTATATGAAACTCATTTCGGTGAACCAGTTCATTAGTAAGGTGGACAGGATTAAACTACCAAGTCTTCTATTGCCAAGTACTAGTACATAATAAAAGCATCAAACAAACATATATCTATGTCCTATGGTCACTGCATTGTCTTGCCAAATCAAAATAGAGACACGGTTCAAATCATATCAGTTCAAGACAAAGCAGCAGTGAAAGAATACAAAGCGTGGGAAACAACACGGCACAACAAGATTTCAGATGGGTACCACGGGTCTACATGTACAACAACACTATTGGCTCTGTTGCGATGCTAGTAATGTGCATGGTATGAAAGTCAAGTCAACTGTATACACAATTGAAATTGAAATCAACAGAGCTATTGATAAGAGCAAACCTGTTAAAGAAACATGCGTGAACATACCTGTTGTGCCATTGGAGTTTCGATTGGATCCTTCATTTTAAAAATAA
This sequence comes from Triticum aestivum, assembly GCF_018294505.1. Classification (NCBI taxonomy): domain Eukaryota; kingdom Viridiplantae; phylum Streptophyta; class Magnoliopsida; order Poales; family Poaceae; genus Triticum; species Triticum aestivum. The sequence continues at coordinate 44,943,079 of NC_057803.1, forward strand.
GTTTGTATGAGTAAATACAGTGATACAAGAGCAAAGCAATCATAGTTAAAAAAAGGCGCGCCTAAGCGAGCGCTTAAGTGCGCCTAGGCTCTAGGCATTGGCAAAATGCATTGCGCATAACAACGCATAATCTGTGCATAACTGCGCATAAGCATGCGCTTTGGTCAGTAAAGCGCAAGGCGGTGGCAAAACGCACAATTAACGCCTAGCACTTTTTTGAACTATGATAGCAATGGAATCTTAAATTAGAACAGTTGTTCTTCAGGTTTAGGCACTTGTTCTACATGAACAGAGTACAGTAAGACGCAAGAATATAATACTTAAAAATAGAAAATGAGCTCATAGACCTTACCACATTCTTGGTTCGGGACCAGTACAGAACAAGGCATTCCCATTCATCGTCCAGTAAATGTGTCTCAAGAGAATGTAAGGGAATTTGATGAGTTTGTTTGCCGGTGAAGTATGTTTTCTTCAGGTAATTCTGATACTGCCACCAAGCATTCTTGAAGATAGCAGAGGTATTAGCACAGGTTACCTCATCCTGAGTTTCCAAATCGGTCCTTCTCTATAGAGAAAAATGGGAGAATTTGTTGTATTATAACCATCATGGAGGTAGGATGTATGGGACGAAGCAAAGTAATTGTCATGAATAACATTACTTACACATAACTCCTGGACAAACACCTGCAACTGGCATTTTCCTTCATCTTCAGTATAATATTTCCAAGATGGGAAGATACGCACATACGATTTAACAACATCAAATGTGATAGATGCTAAACTACGACTAGCTAGTTGTGCTTCCTCCATAGGAATAGGCGTACTAACTGGTGGAGTTGGGGTTCGCCGGGATAGTACTGGCCCTTTGGGCACTGGAGCTGCCTTACTAATAGCTCTTGTTTGGGAGCTCTGTGGTGGAGATGGTGTTGTGTCAACATAAACTGGGTTACTATCGGCTGGGGTTGGGGTTAGATTGGGTGAATCTGGTTCTCTGTCCATCGCAGTAGGGGTACAATCTGTGAGAGTTTGGGTTATGTGTGATAGGGTTTGTTCTTGTGCATGTACAACCGGGGTGCTATCTCCACCAAGAGGTAGCACTGTTTTATTTGAAGACCGTATTTTTAGTCCGCTAGATACTGGCATCACCCGCTCCAATTCAAATGGTTGATAAACAGGAAACATAGTTGAATGTACAAACATTGTATGAGAGACAGATGCAATAGATAGTGTGGAAAAAAGAGGGCATGAAATAGTTGACATGTATATTGTTTAACTAAAACGGATAGCATGACATAATTTCACATATATGATGTCTATCTAAACTGGATAGCATAGCATAACATAATTCAAAGATATGATGAATAACTAAACAGGATCGCATGACATAATTCACCTACATATTATCTAAGTAATCAGGATCACATCATTTAATTCACATATGCGATTTATATGCTAAACAGAGGGCATTCGATATGATGTCTGAACTAAGAACATGGTGTTGAATATTGTGTATATGATGTCTAAACTATGTAATGCAAGACACCGTATGCAGGATATGAGCAGTATAACCGTGCCAAGTTAGAGCATACACCTCAGTGGGGGAATAGGACTGGTCATCTGTCTCTGAATCCATCTCTGAGGAGCTATCGGGACCCAACAAGAGATTTGCTTCTACAGGTAGCACTGTCTGCTCTGAAGGCCTTGTTTTCACTCCAGATTTGTCCATCTCCCACCCAAATGGCTGATTCACAGGAAGAGTAGTTTAATGTACAAACATTGTCGACAAATGGAAATGTAATGAAGAAAAGGATGGGCAAGATATCATTCAAATATATGATGCCTGGTTAAACAGGATGGCATTGCACATTTCACATATATTATGGCTGGCTAAAAGACATGAGACTGCATAATTCCCATATATGATATAGAAACTAAACATGTGGCATTACAGAACATGTCTAAACTAAGCAGATGACATATATGATGTCAAAAGTAGGCACTGCAAGGCAACATATGCATGATATGACTAACATCATCATGCCAAGGTAGAGAAAACACCTTGGGGGGTAAATAGGAGTGGTCAGCGGCGTCTGAATCCGCCTCAGAACAGATATCTTCCTCTGGATTACAATCTGGAGAGGGGTGGGGAGGGTTTGCCATTGAACCCACCATGGAGCGATGTCTGCATGACATTGTATTGCCGCGCAAAACTCTTCTCTTTTTCTCTACATGTTGAGCATGACTGTGTACAATATCTGACATGCATACGAAAAAATATGGTGAGATTATGTAAGGAGAGCATGCAAAAATTTAGAGTGATGGTAACAACCAGTGGATCGACATTTTTCTGTTGAACCAAAATAGCCCTAATGGATCGACGTGAATGTATAGTAATAAGTGATGCAACAAGTGTACAACCTCTTTGCCGTAGTCGTGTCGACCTCAGCATCACTGGGTTGGTCGCTGAAGCAGTTGAGGCAGAGGTGGCTGTCGGAGTTGTGGAGGAAGATCTGAGGAATCTGTAGACGACGTCCAGGGCACTGCTCTGTTGTGATGGACCGTTCTGTCATTGGAGAAGCTCCGGTGAGCCGTAAGACGTCAAGGCTGAAGCAGCACAAGACAGACATCGTCAATCTCAAGTGGGATTCTAATAGAATCTCCAATAGATGATGTAAAATGGATGTAAAATTAACATCACCAAAAACCACCTGACTACAATAGATGAGGTAAAAACTGTTGACTCTGAACTTAACTGTCGAAACTGAAATTTACTGTGGAATCTGAATGCTACTGTCAAAACTGAATGCAATGGTAGCAAAGAGGCACTTGACATGTAGTTTAGGGAGGGCCTGAAGTTCATCTTCAACCTGCACCCCCCTGAGCCGCCAGCCACCACCGGCCGAACCGCCAGCCCCAGCACCGCCTCGCCGCCCCGAAACAACTCGCCACCGTCGCCCCGGCCAGCCCTCTAGGCCCCCCGCCCCCACCCTGAACCCTAAGATAGATAGTGGGGTACCTCTCCGGTGAGCCCCCGTCCCCGCTGCGGGTGGTTCTTCCTTAACTCCGGCGAGCCCCCCAATCCCTGAAAATTGACTGACCCAAAAGTCTATTCAGTCGACTGAAGTGTGGCTTAATCAGAGTAGAGCAGCAGCACGAGCGAGGGGGAGAGCAGCAGCAGCAGCTGGGTGAGCGAGCGATCGAGCGAGAGCCGGAGCAGCAGCAGCGCGAGCGAGCAAGAGCCGGAGCAGCAGCAGCGCGAGCGAGAGCCGGAGCAGCAGCAGCGTGAGCGAGAGCCGGAGCAGCAGCAGCAGATCCAACTGGTATGGCCGCCGCCGCCGAAGGGGCCTCACACTGGGGGAGATCCGCCATGGAGATGTCGCCCGCGGCGCCGGCTTCAAGGTAGCCGCTCCATGGGGGTGCAGGATGGAGCACCGTCGCCGCCGGGAGGTCGAGTTAAGGAGAAGGTGCGATGCGATGAGTGTACAATCACTTTGGTGGCGCCGAGGAGGCCTCGACTTCGTCCGAGGAGTCGGTGAGGATGATGCGGTTCTGGTGGAGCAGGTTAAGGCGGCATTGTGGGGATGGAGCAGCCGCGATAGACGAGGCGATCATCGGAGCAGCTCCTTGGAGGTGGAAGACGGCAAGATAGACGACGGATCCTCATCCGGGGAGGTGGACAAGGGATGTCGAGCTATTGCAGTGGACGATGTCGTCGGGGAAGAGGCTCCGACTAGGCAGCAGTGACATGGCGGACGGAGGAGGGTGGGGTTTCGTGGCTGGAGCGGAGAGGTTATGGCAGCCTGGGATTTCGAATGGTGAAAAGGGGGCGATGGGAGGGGGTGAAGCATGACATAGGGACGCGCTTGTCCAAAATGTAGGGTGTGTTACAAAAGTACCCGCCACCGATTTGAACTAGCGGCCCTTTCGGCTCAGGGTTAGAAGGGGGATTTCGCGTGTCGGGATTTGGCAGCTGGAGGGAGTTTTCACGCGCGTTGTAATTTCGGGATAGCAAGGTGCGGGTTGTGAAGGCGCCAGTTTTGGGAGCACGATATCTGAATTTTCGGGATATAACAAGACGCGGGTTGAATTTTAGGGACAAGCCTAATGTGTTGTAATATTGTACTTGTACGTACCAAATCAATTCGCACTTCCCTCAACCAAAAAGAAAACGAAAAAATAAAAACTATTCACACCACACAAAGAGAGAGTCTTGCCCCGTTTTACTATACAAATGCTATTCAAAGCTACTCCCTCCTTCCATCTATATAGGGCCTAATGTGTTTTTCGATGCTAACTTTGACCAAATATTAGAGCAATGATATATGACATGCAACTTACACAAAGCACACCGTTAAATTCATCTGTGAAAGGTTCTTTCAATGATATAATTTTCACATTGTGCATGTCATGTACTATTAATCTTGTCAATAGTCAAAGGCGGTCTTAAAAATCTCATTACGCCCTATATAGATGGAAGGAGGGAGTATGAATCCATGTTATGTCTGATCAAATTTTTTTTCTCTTGTTGTATAATGCATGTAACCTACTCATACCAACATTTTAGTGCATTCCAAATGTCTATACTACCGCTGCAATTCGAACTAAATTTGAATTCATTTCTCTATTTCAATAAGAATCTACAATCATGATTGTTGCCAACTTCAACCATCATAGTTTCCTTGCTATCCGCTCGATATAAATCGGACGGCCTATAATGCAGGATGGCAGGCACACCATCATCAACAACTCTGTTTTTATAAGAGTAGAGATAAAATATATTAAATGTAGTATAACATGTTCATAACCACACCATGTGTATCACCGTTATAGATATTCACACATGCGTCGGTTTGAAACACTGTGATAAATTCTTCAAATATTCGAATTCACTTTTTATAATGAAGTATATATGATCTCTATTTGTCTTTTACACCCACACAACCCTCTTATCTTTGTAGCTAGCGCTAACTTTCTATTGTGCATGCACACGCCCGCATCCCTCTCACCCTCCCTCAGCATTCTCTAGCTCCATCGCGCAAATTTGTCTTTTCACTTTAGGTCGTTCACCCATGGTGTGTGTAGGCCCCCCAGCTCCTTCTTTAAGGCACACATCGATCGATATGCCTCTCTAGTCAGGTGTGCCTAGCACAAACACAAGCTTCCCCTCTTCTCTTGTCACCGTCCATGCCTCACTCCCACCACTCTTTTCATCATTCTCGTACTCGCACACTCCTCCCCCTCGATATAGTATGCCTCTCGTACCACCTCCTACATGCATCCCTCTCTCTCTATCCTTCTCCTCGTGCCTCATTTTCTTCTAACACACACATGCATGTATACCGATCGATCTCCCAACATATACCTAGATCGACTTTAACTACCCCCCCCATCGATCGACGTACCTCACAAGTTATGTCTCTCCTTTCTCTAACAAAGGGTGATTGATCTTCCTATGTAGTTACGTCTGCTTACCACAACCACATCGTCCCCCCTCATCATTCGTGCATGCCTCCTGACCCGTCTCTCACACGCACGTGCACAGACAACAAGCAGCCATCTCCTCTCTTATTGATATTGCGGGTGTGCCCTCCGTTTGTCTAGCAAGCCTATCCCACCATTTGTTAGAAGCAACTCCACTACCACCCCCTCCAACACTCTAGCTCTGTCTATCTCCCAACCTTATTCCTCTCCTGCACATATGCATGGATGCCGATTGATCTCCCTTAATACATGAGGCAGATCGATCTCCTTAATACATGAGGTAGGCCTCTCTCCTCCTCCACACATATACCAGCCATTGTACCTCTATAGTTAATTGGGCCTCCCTCTTCCCCCACCACACACCGATAGTCGAGCGCTGCAGGTAGGTATCCATGCCACAGAGACAAACTGCACATGTCCCATCTCACGTTCCAGTAGGCCAGCCACTCTATATCTTTGACGTGGGCACACACAAATTCGATGGCACTCTTTATCGATCGCGCGCGCACACACACACACATCATCCCTCTCTTCGATTCGATGGACACCTCAAGATGCATTTGTATGAGTAGTTTATCTTGTGCGAGAAAAGGTTGAACGAGGGAAGGCCTTATTTGCGAACATGGAGAGACATGTGGTATATTTTTGCAAAATTGTCATAGTTTCTTTCCTATCCATTAGATATAAATCTGATGGCCTATATTGCAGGATGGCACGCACACCATCATCACCAACTCTGTTTTCTACTGCCTCCCGTCTGAAAATACTTGTCATCAAAATGGATAAAAAGAGATGTATCTAAAACTAAAATACGTCTAGATACATTTCCTTTTATCCATTTTGATGACAAGTATTTCCGGACGGAGGGAGTATTTTTCTTTTTAGAGATTTCAACAAGTAACTATGACCGGACCTTACCAACATACTCAAAAAAGTAGTCCATAACTTTGATGTTACCCTCTTTTCTTGGCAGTGCAGTGCCATCTGGATACCTCATAAATAAATAAAGTACCACATGATACTAATATATGATACATGGCGCAGGAGTACTAAGTATTATTAATACATTTTTGCTAGAACTCATCTAGATGAGATATAATTTGGTCTCATTCATCTTTTATAGCCATCTGATGTGATGCTATATAAGATGCGTGTGTGCTGACGTGGGTTGTATTTGTTCTTGTGCAACGAACTGACCACTGCATGTCATGTTTGATAGTATCAAGTCATTAAAAGCATACAAGCCCCACATCTCTTCTTGGTTGATTCCTCTATTTATGTCAAAAAATAAGAAACAACGTGAGAGTTAATGCACCACGCCTATGTGTTTACTATTTGGTTTTCATAAGATGACTTAATACTCACCTAGACGGAGGGAGTATTTGATTTGACAGCGGGCGGCCCATTTCCCGATACGGCTTTAATGCAGACGAGGGAGGGAGTAGCGGTTCTCGATATGTTGAACAGCCAATGCATCCACCTTCAATTAATGCATGAGGGAAGTAATGGGAGGAGGTCCGGGAAAAGAGGCTGCACGATGTGAATGCAATGCAGTTTGCCCTCATTGCCCTCATATAAAGGCGCCCTTCCATTCTAATGCATCTACCACATCGTACGCACCTAAGCATTTGCCTAAGCACCTACACTAAGCGCAAAAGAGCTCACTCCAGACCCATGGCGGCGATGCTCGTGAGCGGCCAGCGGCTGCGCCAGATGGTCCACGATGCCGGCCTACGGCATGGCGCCGAGGATCGTCTCCAGATGGTGTTGGAGACCGGCTGGTGGATGGCCGCCTTCGATGCCAACTACAACTCTCAGTTGGACCAGATGATCGTTGCTGCCAGCAACAAGTTCACCATCCTCAAGAAGCTCGCGGATGACATCGCTGTATTCCTCTAGCCAGCGCACCCGGGCTCCTCATTGCATGCCACCCTAATCGGCCTCCAAGACCGGAACCTCTTTCAAGCACTGGTGGCCCTGCGACTGCCCGCCGACGCCATGAAGAATGTCTACCTGGAGGTCGCGCTCACCACGAGGCGCCTTGCCCTGCAAGAATTCGTCGACCTACACATCCACATGTACGAGGAAATCGTGTACATAGGTATCTACAAGGCCAGTGAGGACGCTATGACGTTGGCCTTCCTCAACCGGCTGGAAGCCTTGGATGCCTTTGCTGAGAAGCACCTCAACCTCGTCACAAAAGCCGCCGCTCCTTAGCCGCCGGTCGGTGGCCCGGCGCACTAAGTTGAGGAGGAGGAGGTCGTATGTTCGTGGATCCATCTTTCTTCTTGCCTTTTGTAACCACCACTGCGATCGCATCATCGTGGCCTTAATTCTTATTGTGCTGTTGCATTCTCGTTCCAGTCAATACCGACATGTGCGATCCCTTTGCTTAATTATATGCATCACTGTAACTAGTACTCCATCCGTCAATTTATAAGTTGTGCTTACCTTTTCCATCAACTTCGTGCAACACACGGACATCTTGCTAGAAACACTAGAATATGTCTATATAATCCGTATGTGATAGTCCATTTGAAATCTCAAAAAAGACAAATATTTAGGTATGGAGGGAGTAATATATTAGGAGTATATCAAAACAATAGTGATTTCTTTCAAGTTTGTGAACAAATACTACTATTCTACTACTTTGGATCCGTCGCAACGCACGGGCACATTGCTGCTAAAAGGAAAAGGCATGTCGCGTTTGCGTCGCACCCCACACGCCCGGGAATCGGGAGTACAACATGGCCCGTCCGGCACGACACATAGCTTAGGGAAGGTGTGTTGCCTAGCATTTTCACTTTCATGTGGGACCGCCGTTGAGCAAACCGACACCCCGCCCGCCGCCGCGTTGGAAAACAGAAACGAGGGGAAGATCTAGTTGTAGCATGGAAGCCAAGAAATTTGGTGTCAAACGGGGCTCGTTGATAGAGTAGGAGCATTCCGTGCTAGTACTACTCCTATTAGTACCAAGTTTGTACTCCTAATACTATATTACTAGTACTACCACTATACAACTAGTAGGTACGTGCACGGCACAACATCGTAGGAACAAAAAACGGGAAGATATTGTTTTGGGTGATTTATCTTTTTTCAATCAACGTAGTATGAATAATATGATGTGGGGGGCACCCATGAAGCTTATGTGGCTTGGTTGCATGGCTATGGAAGGTTAGATAAAAATAAATAGATAATATGTTTAGAGTGCACTCCACTAAATAGATATATATACTTTGGATCCATTGCAATGGACAGGCACATCTATATCTATACCCCCTATATAGTGTGTGAAAAACTTTGAAAGTTGGTCGTTGGATGAAGCCAATCCGAGGGTACAAAGATGGCAAATCCGAGCACTACTGGCCGTTGGATATCATCCACCAGATTCTTCCACATGTATAATCTAGAAGACTCCATGGTTGAACTTAATTCATGACTAAGGGCCTCTTTGATTCATAGGATTGCAGAAACACAGGAATAGGAAAAAAGTAGAATTGGAATGGCATGTTCATTGGATCCCTATAGGATTTGAGTTTGTTTGATTGTGTCACATGAAAAACAAAGGATTTCTTTCAAGATGTTGGAGTGCATGTTAGAATTCTTGTGAAACGTAGTACAAATGGATCCTTAGGAAAATATTCTACATGATTCAATCCTACGAATCAAACGACCAATGTAGGAAAAATTCCTAAGGATTCTAATCCTTCAAAGATCCTATGAAAATCCTTTGAATCAAACAGACCCTAACTTTGCCACAACTAAGCTTAGTCAAAGTTATTAGTTCTTCAAAATGAGAGAAACAAGTTGGCAAGCCTAAGGGAATCTTGCCACATTTTTGTGTGTATGTCATGTGGGGCCTTAGTGTGGCTTGCCTAAGGTGTGGCTTGAACAAAACACTCACCTAAGTTAATCAAACTTGCCTAACCTTACATTCCACCAGATTTTGCCACATGTTAGAATCCAGAAAGCTCCACATGTAGAAGCATAATGCACAAACCACCAGAATCTCATGCATGCAATCCACGTGTACCTTACTAGTACCAGTAGTTGGTAGTAGTAAGAAACAAATTCCAGTTTTGGCACGAGCTCGTACCGCGGGAGCACCACAAGGCCTGCCGTAGGAGTTACATTTCCCTCTCGGGGCCCACGGGACCGAACTTCAGTGGCTTAGTGCCTGGCCTATGAGTCAATGACATGCAGACCTTAAATGCGGCTGGCCCACATGTCATTCTCATGGTGGTGGCGTGGTTCGTGACTCACTTGTTCGAGATGAACCGGCCGGTGGTGGCGTGGCCGTGGCGTGGCCGTGGCGAGGGTGCCACAACTGGGCGTCAGGGCATTACGAGGCATAGATGGCCACACCGGCGGGTACTAGCGGTGTCATGGGAATCACGGGTGACTGTGGTAGAAACTTGATGCTCACGCATTTTAGGTGGCCCACATGTCATGCACACAAGCTGTCATGTTTACGGACACATGCACTGCATACCGATCACTGGAAGGAGTAGCAGAGAAAGCTATATATGCGGATAAATAGTTCCTTATAGTCAAGCGGACCCACGCTACTACTCTGTTCCAAAGACATGCACACCATCAAAATAGTCCATCTATATCAATATACACCGAGAGGGAGTAATTTTTTTTACAAGAGAGGAAATAGTTCATCCATCCATAATGCCCTCCTGCTGGTGCAGCCTTTTCTTCTTCTTCTTCTTCTTCTTCTTCTTCTTCTTCTTCTTCTTCTTCTTGTTCTCATTCTCTGTGGGAGACGGCTTCACAACAAGCTCTTTGGACCTTGCAGCTATCTCGAAACTCACATGGGCATCGAGGGCAACATATTTTATTCGCTCGTACGTCAAGGGATAATTCTCCCATCCAGACAACCTTAATGCCACCGTCTCGTCACCCTTCTAAAGATTTGTACTGAGCACAAAATTTGCTACGTCGAATAGGGATGGTGTCTGTTTATCACAATATTCTACAGGAATTTTGATTCTGGTTTGTAGGTCAGCGATGCTTTTCAAATCAATGTTGTACGGCTTCAGCTTCTGTTTGTCCCCTTCGATGGCTGCCCCACAGAAGTATACGTCCTCCCGAGACAAGAAATCTTGAAGCTCACGTGGTATGGAGGGCGAGTGTATGGTGTGGTACACCAAAACATCATCTTCGTGGCACAGCTAAAGGACGGCGGCGCACTGGATCTTCCCAGGGGCACGCTCTGTGTACTCTGCGTCGAGACCGATGACCCTCGTCTCTACCTTTTCGAGGGAGTTGGATACATTGTTGATCCACTGCCGAACAACCCTTGGGTGGACGGTGACGGTGGAAACTATGCGCATCGAGCCTTCGACGAGGACATGTTAGACGCTAAAAACCTGCATCTCGATCTCTTCCGCCATTTGGAAACGCTAGAATGGAGGGCTATGGTTTGGAGAATTAGGATTAGATGGCTAGTCTAACTAAAGTAGTAGATGATTATTTAAAGAGGTTAAAATAATGTGAACGCAGTGGGGTTTGGATGCAAATGAAGACGAAGGGGAAGTGAAGAAGCCGAGGAGAATCGGTTCCTGATGGAGAAGTAAATGGGAGAAGTGGCGTGCAGGCAGTTGATTAGACGGCTAGGTAGACTAAACGAAAAGGCTATGCGGGTAGACTGATGAGTCGTACCTGTTCGTGTACGTGCCCATCCTTCCTGATAGGTGGGACCTATGCATGCAAACAGATAAAAATGTCCTGGATACAGAACATGGATAACACTGTATATTTAGTGTAGAATAGTACTTTGAATTTTGGCCACTACTTCTGCTGTTTAGTAACTTTTCTGAATTTTGGCCACTACTACAGTAAGTTCAAGTGAGTAACTATAGTAACTTCAAGTGAGTAACTCCATTTCTGATTTTTTTTTACATAAAACTAACCATGATATTTGTTCCTCTATTCTGGTCATAATTATAATCTAATTGCTGAACCCTTAATCATTCTCATAATGTTTACATGATGCACAATTATACTGCCGTCAAAACTACTCCATACACACACTGTCGAAACTGATAAGATGGTGGTGGAGGTGGGAATAAATGTTCAGTATTGGTGCATTTTTTGTGCTTACAAAATTCAAATTGAATTTCACTACCAAAAGAAAAGAAGTGGAGATTAAATGTTGCTTTCCACTTACTTCACCTGTGTGTAACTCTTTTGGTGCATTTTCTGTAGAACCTATGTGTAGCTGCAGCATACAGGCCAGTTCATCAACTGCTCAAAGAAGAAAAGAAGGTGGCATTTCCTTGCCTTTAGCATACAGGCCAGTTCACTTAATGTCCTCTAGTGCTATATTTCTGAGAACATCCAAGTTTTTACTTATCACTTTGCTAGCATTCACAAGTCTATTGAAGCGTGCATGTCTCTGTGAATCTTGTCGCCTACTCCAAGTAGATGGTGTGTAGCCTGGCAAAGGATATTAGTACTTGGTGCATTCTAAGTTTAAAACCACTCTAGATTTACAAGTGTTTACTGAAGATGACAAGTATTTATTCAGTTCTAAATTTGAAGTAACTAGTAGACGAACAATATTCATCTTTTTCTGTATATGAAGAAGAACAAGCCTAGCTAATTCAAATAATTCCAATTTCAGGGACATGTTTTTATCAACTCTTAGTTAAGGAGTTGTGGCAGTTTTTAGTTTTCAGTTTTGTGCTACTTGAATTGATTCTACGGGAATATTTAGGGAAGAGTCATGGCTATGCTTAGCTCTCTGTAAAATGAATGACTGAAATTGGAAAATTGGAAACTTTAGGTATGTTTGCAATTGGAAAAACGGTGCATAAATCCAAATAAAGCAAATAAATTCAAATGATTCAAATAAATCCAAATAAACATGTTTGATCTTCATTTTGCATATTACAGAGTAATTGACAACAAATTGACCTGGTTGGAATTCATACAGCAACAGTAACAGTTAACTGAACTTCTTTTGCGTGCATTTATCACTCCAGAAAACTTTCAGTAACAAGTGAGCAGCCTCTGCATTTTCTCAGTGAACTTTTGAGTGCATTTATCACTTGTTGGAGTATGCTATAGCTTCTACAAATCACAAACTCCTTTAGTTTACATCTCAGTTTTAGCAAACACTACAGTTTTAGTAAAGGAGTCATAATTGAATTACAGGCACTATAGTTTCTCTACAGTATTGGAAAACTGAACATTTTCAGTTAACTGTAGCAAGAAAAACTTCCAAAAACTAGCAGATCTCCAAGAATGCCAAGAGTATTAGTCAATGAATTTGATGGCATCAAACTAAATTTTCACTATAATCTGTTCATCATTTAGCACCATTGTACAACCTTTGTCCTGGATTATTTCTCTAGCTTTGTATCCCCTGACTGAATTTTCTCTGCCTGTACTGAGAACAGCAAATTCAGACTCACAACAACAAATTGAACAGCAGCAGTAGCAGAGGCGGGCGGGGCAGACTCACCAGCACAGGCGGGAGTGGCAGTAGAGGGAGGCAGGAGAAAAGTCAAAAGCAGCATCAGAGGTCCACGGCGTCGGCGTCGTCCACCAGTAGCAGCATGAGAGGCGGGAGTGGCTGGAATTGTCCACTGCACCGGCGGCCGAAGCGGACAAAATCGGAGACGCAGGTGGGCGGCGAAGGTGGGCGAACATGGGCGGCGACCTTCAACGGGGCCAGCGGCGTAGCTCGAGGAGGGCGCCGACGCAGGTCGCCTTCACGGCGGGTGGTGCAGGTGGTAAGCCACGGCACAGGTGCAAGCGGGCGGCGGCGCTGTTGTTGGTCGCGGGCTGGGCCACGGTTCTGGTGTTGGTCTCGGCGCAAATCTAGGTGGGCGGCAGCGCAGGTGGGTAGCCGGCGATGGTTACAAGGCGCGGGCGACGGGGGAGGAGGAAGGAAGGAGATGGACTTCTTTGTGACGTGTTTAAAACTATGTGGGTTTTTTTGCAAAAAAACAAATACACTGCCCTGTGGACAACTTTTCCCGGAGGGAGGGAGTACTAGTTAAATCCGAGCTATGAGTGTGAAGCACTGATATGCCAGTACATTTGAATGTGACTTGTTCTAGTTTAGTACCTGAACTTTTTTTAGAAAGGGTTGTACGTCAACTTAATGTGCTAGCATAACTTATTGTGTTGTCTGTCTGTTTTCTTTGCACAACATTCAATATATTTCCCCGTCATTGATAAAGACGATGAACCATTATGTACGACTTCGTTGGTTTCAAAATAGCCCTTCCCGTAGCGATCCACTGCTTCCATCCTGATTGTGCCGCCTGCGTGAAATTTTTGTATGCATGTTTAGTATGCTATGATGTTCTATATGATTGTGTCAACTATATAAGTTTTTACTGAGCATCAGCAATGCATATGGCTGAAAGATGTATTTACGAGCATCGACCGATGGGTCTCTCTCTCTCTCTCTCACACACACACACACGCACACACACGCGCGCAGACGCACAAGTGGGACCCGTTGAATTATTTATTTGCTCATGACAGCTTTTAATTAGGTTCCACTGTAATCTAACTTTTTTCTTAAGTTATTAATTGAGTTCAGTGACTTCAAAAAGTTGTACAGAAGCCTTGTTTGGGCCTTTTCGGCGTCGCTGAATGTGGGCTGAGTAACCATGTTAGGTTGTACTGTACTACACAGGCCTTTTTTTTAACTTCAGCAATGCAACCGGGGCGACAGTTGTACACAATATCCGGGTCAACTTGTTATTCTCCGCCCCGCTGGGCTGCAAACTTTCCTAGGAGGTATGCATTAGGCTTAACAAGAAAATGGACTTTAAGAAATAATAAATGGGATGTAATTATAATAACTGGACAATTACTATGCACCGAACACGTAATTAGTTTGAAAAATATATTATTTTTGGAATTTGAAAAATTTAATTTCATTATTTTTTGCGCACGTAATATTTCGTTGGATTTTAACGTAATACAACTTTATTTTGAAATTAATTTGACCTGACTAGAAATTTCAGATAAAAATATTTCGGATCCCATCAAAATGTGGGAATTTTTTTGAATTCTGTTTTGAGCGGTTGTTTGAAATTATTAATCTTTGTCCTAGCTAGAAGTTGGGCTGTACTTTTAACAAACTGTAAATGGGCTGTAGTAAATTCCATTAGAATTAAAAAATGGGATGTATATTCTTACAAATCGCAAATGGGCTATATGTTCTCTGCCAAATCCGAGCTGTGAGCCTACTAAGTTGACGCATACCAAGGGCTTTGTCAACTTAGTCAATATAAACGATTCTAACTGCAGTGATCGTACAATGTCCATCCAATGGCCGTAGTGCTTCTTCAACCTCTGGTCTTCTTGCTCCAGCTGCCCAAAGCAGTGCCGGTCGTGTCATGTGCTCCTGCCTCCCGTGGCCGGCTGTGATGCCGCAGAGGCCTCACCGCCCCATACTACTCCCACCGCTGGCCAGGCCATCCCTCTACTCACCCACACCCCCTGTTATTCTGCGGCGATGGCAGCCTCACACCGCAGCGAACCAGTGAACCCTCGTACTCCTCTCCGGGCGGGCTTCCACTGCTGCGTCTTCCCCGGCTCCGCGTCGTCCCCTTCCTAGGCCTCGCCGTCGTCCAGACCACCGCCCTGGTGCTCTCGGCGCGGCGTGGTCAACGACCGAATTCCATCGGAAGAGTACTGTACGTGGAGAGGCTAACAGCTGGGTCCAGGCGGCCGCAAGGAAGTGCCTCCTTATTACGCACAAAATAATTATTCCTCCACCTGACAGCAGGGACCCACCGGACAGGCCACCTTATTTTGCGAAAAAAACGTTTCCCCCCTGACTGCTGAGACCCACCGGACTGGCCAGCGTATTTTGCAAAAAAAACGTTCCCCCCGCTGTCATCTCGGACCCACCGGAAGTGCCTCCTTATTACGCACAAAAATTGAATACTCCCCCTGCTAGTTGGGACCCACCATGGTGGGAGGCTGACTTGTGGGCCTACTAAGTTGACTGGGACGGGGGCCTTTGTCAACTTTAGTCAATATGAACGATTCTAGCTCCAATGACCGTATGATGTCCATCCAACGGCCGTAGTGCTTCTTCAACCTCTAGTCTTCTTGCTCCAGCCTCCCAAAGCAGCGCCGGTCGTGCCGCATGCTCCTGCCTCCCATGGTCAGCTGTGCTGCCGCGGAGGCCTCACCGCCCCCTACTATTCCCATTGCTGGCCAGGCCCTGCGGCGACGGCAGCCTCACACCGCAGCCGAACCAGTGAACCCTTGTACTCCTCTCCGCGCGGGCTTCCATTGTCGCGTCTTCCCCGGCTCCCCATCGTCCCCTTCCTAGGCATCGCCGTCGTCCACCGCCCTGGTGCTCTTGGCGCGGCATGGTCAACGTGGTCAAGGAACGACTTCCATCGGATGTGGACTGTACATGGAGAGGCTGACAGCTGGGTCCACGGCCACAGCAAGGAAGTGCCTCCTTATTACGCGGAAAATAATGATTCCTCCACTGACAGCTGGGACCCACCGGACGGGCCACTGTATTTCGTGAAAAAAAAACATTTCCCCCTGACTGGGACCCACCAGCTACATCTTCGCACGCAAGGAAGTGCGTCCGGGCAAAAAAACGATTCGCCCCCCTGACTGCTGGGACCCACCAGCTACATCTTCGCAGGCAAGGAAGTGCCTGACAGACGGGATCCACCTGGTCGAAGCGTACGTAGCGTTGTCATTCTGGTCGCGAACATGTACGTACATATATACTGGTGGATGTAGAGGCGTGCACGTGTCGTAGTAGAGGCACGTACGTGTCGTAGTAGAGGCGCGCACGTAGCATGTACGCGTACATACAGCGGCCAGGGTACAAGAAAGAAAATATGGCCACGTATGTGTACATACGGGCGGGGTCTCGAACGCCTACTCGCGCATATGTACGGCCAGGGCTCGTGTACATGGCTGGGTCGGAATGGAGAAACAGCGTTGTCGTGTTCATGGGGAGGCAGCATCGTCGTCGTGCTCATGGGGAGGCAACGGAATGCGTCTTGTTCATGGGGAGGCAACGGAATGCGTCGTGTTCATCAGGAGGCAACGGAACACGTGGGAGGTAACCGGTTGGGTCGAAACGGAATGCGTGGTCGCGTTCATCGGGAGGGCTTGGACAGAACAGGCGATGGAAACGAGGCCTGGCGTACCGCACAACGGAGGAAACAGACCTCCTACGTTCGAAACGGGGTCCTGTTGATCAGGAGGGGTCTGGTGTACCGCAAAATGGAGGAAACAGACCTCCTACGGTCGAAACGGGGGTCCTGTTGATCGGGAGGGGTGTGGCGAACCGCAAAACGAATGAAACGGACTTGTGTTGGAGCGCTATGGTCGAAACGGGGGTCCTGTTCATCGGGAGGGGTGTGGCGTACCGCAAAACGGGACTCCACGGGATATTGTTCATCACCGTCGACCTCCTCCAGCCTCCACGGGCTACCGTCGACCTCCTCCAGCCTCCACGGGCTCCTGTTCATCCAACCTCCACCGTGTGCTACTCCACCGGCTACTGTTCAACCACCCCTCCATGGGCACCCCTCCACCGTCTACTGTTCATCTAGCCCTCCACACCACGGGGTCCTATTCAACCACCCCTCCATGGGCACCCCTCCACCGTCTACTGTTCATCCAGCCCTCCACCACACCACGGGATCCTGTTCATCCAGAGGCAACGCCACCGCTCACTGTTCATCCAAACCCCCCGCAACGCTCATTGTTCATCCCAGAGGCAGCATCGATCGGCTTCAGTTAGCAGCAGTAGCGAAGGAATCGCTCGATCGGGTTCAGTTAACATCCATTGATCAATAGCTCGGGTTCAGTAACGCGTAGCCTGCAGTGCAATCGCTCGGGTTCAGTTAGAGCCCAACGCCTCGATCGGGTTCAGTTAGAGCCAATGCCTCGCACACACGCGCGTACGTGTACGAGAGAAACACGCATCGTTCGGCCCCCGACCTCCCACCGTAACTGGGAACTCCTCGAAATTTTCCTCTCCCTCTCTTCTACCACGGTTTTTTCCGTCATGGATGGCCCAAAGAATGTCATGCAGCTGCGTCTCCGGCCCGCCCAGGATGAAAAGCCCATTTTCTGTCATGATTTTTTGTCATAGAAGTAGGAGCCCACCACATCTATGATGATACCGGGTTTTGTCACAATTATCATCATAGAAGTGTCATATGTATGACAGGAAAAAAATTCGTTCGGCCCAAAATGTCACGGATGTGTCTTTTTTTTGTAGTGAATAATCTCTTCATTTGTTCTCCGCTATTAGTGACTTTGGAGTGACTCTTTGTTGCATGTTGAGGGATAGTTATATGATGCAATTATGTTATTATTGTTGAGAGAACTTGCACTAGTGAAAGTATGAACCCTAGGCCTTGTTTCCTAGCATTGCAATACCATTTTCGCTCACTTTTATGATTATTTACCTTGCTGTTTTTATATTTTCAGATTACAAAAACCTATATCTACCATCCATATTGCACTTCTATCACCATCTCTTCGCCGAACTAGTGCACCTATACAATTTACTAGGACTGGGCGTTCGGTATAAACCAAAAATTCAGTTTCTACCTTTCGGTATTTTCTTGAATTCGGTTAGGAAAACCAAAAACCGAAAATGGCACCAAATAATAGATAACCGAAAATTCGGTTAACCGATTATTCGGTGCGGTTATCGGTTTTATAACGAAGTCCCATGCTTTAAATATTTGTGCTTGAGTGGTAGCAGCGGCACTCCCTTATATAGGCAAAATATTTGGCAAATCTCCTTGCTTGGGTGATGTGGGACTATATGAACAAGGAACTGGTAAGCTGTACGCTCGCACGGCCGGACACACACTTCACAAAAAGCCCACGTGATGTGGGCCTTCCATGCTTGCATGCAATTTCGTCAGGTAGGCCCACGTTACGCGAGGCACGCATGGTTCGTTGGTCCCTGAAGCGATCGTGGCCTCATGGGAGAGCACTAAAAAAAGGGATCGTGGGCGTGACTCTCGGGAGAAGTTGGATATGCTTGTTTTCGTGTTGTCCTTTACGTGTTTATCGCTGACTCATCTTGTTCGGTTTTTGTTCGGTTAACCGGAATGAAAACATAACCGACTGAATTTTGTTCGATTATTAGACTTGGAAACCGAATTTTACTGTCATAGTATAAAAACTGAAAATTTGATTTATTCGATTTCGGCATCAGTTCGGTTTTCGGTTTGTCAGTTTTTATGCTCACCCCTATAATTTACCATTGTATTGGGTGTGTTGGGGACACAAGAGACTCTTTGCTATTTGGTTGCAGGGTTGTTTGAGAGAGACCATATTCATCCTATGCCTCCCACGGATTGATAAACCTTAGGTCATCCACTTGAGTGAAATTTTCCACTGTCCTACAAACCTCTGCACTTGGAGGCCCAACAACGTCTACAAGAAGAAGGTTGTGTAGTAGACATCAGTCTCCTATATTGTCACTTCCATATACTAGTGAGAATTTTTCATTATTGAACTTGGCTTGTATATTCCAATGATGGGCTTCCTCAAATTGCCCTAGGTCTTAGTGAGCAAGCAAGTTGGATGCACACCCACTTAGTTTCTTTTTGAGCTTTCATAAACTTATAGCTCTAGTGCATCCGTTGCATGGCAATCCCTACTCACTCACATTGATATCTATTAATGGGCATCTTCATAGCCCATTGATATGCCTAGCTGATGTGAGACTATCTCCTTCTTTTTGTCTTCTCCACAACCACTGTCTATTCCACTTATAGTGTTATATCCATGGCTCACGCTCAAGTATTGTGTGAAAGTTGAAAAAGTTTGAGAACATCGAAAGTATGAAACAATTGCTTGGCTTGGCATCGGGGTTGTGCATGATTTGAATATTTTGTGTGATGAAGATGGAGCATAGACAGACTATATGATTTTGTAGGGATAAGCTTTCTTTGGCCTTGTTATTTTGAAAAGACATGATTATCTTGTTAGTATGCTTGAAGTATTAGTGTTTTTATGTCAATATTAAACTTTTGTTTTGAATCATACGGATCTGAACATTCATGCCACAATAAATAAAATTACATGGATAAATATGTTAGGTAGCATTCCACATAAAAAAATTCTGCTTTTATCATTTACCTACTCGAGGACGAGCAGGAATTAAGCTTGGGGACGCTTAATACGTCTCCAACGTATCTATAATTCTTGATTGTTCCATGCTATTATATTATTTGTTTTGGATGTTTTATATGAATTATTATGTTATTTTATATTATTTTGGGGACTAAACTATTAACCTAGAGCCTAGTGCCAGTTCCTGTTTTTCCTTGTTTTAGAGTTTCGCGGAAAAGGAATATCAAACGGAGTCCAAACGGAATGAAACTTTCGCGATGATTTTCTTGGACCAGAAGACACCCAGAGGACTTGGAGTACACGTCGGGAAAGCCACGAAGCAGCCACAAGGACGGTGGGCGTGCCCAGCGGGGTAGGGTGCGCCCCCACCCTTGTGGGCCCCTCGTGACTCCACCGATCTATTTCTTCCACCTATATATTCTCAAATATTCTCAAACCAACCAGGAGAGCCATGAAAACACTTTTCCACCGCCGCAACCTTCTGTACTCGTGAGATCCCATCTAGGGGCCTTTTCTGGCGTCCTGTCGGAGGGGGATTCGATCATGGAGGGCTTCTACATCAACGCCATTGCCTCTCCGATGAAGCGTGAATATTTTACCTCAGACCTACGAGTCCATAGCTAGTAGCTAGATGGCTTGTTCTCTCTCTTTGATTCTCAATACCATGTTCTCCTCGATGTTCTTGGAGATCTATTCGATGTAATACTTTTTTGTGGTGTGTTTGCCGAGATTCGATGAATTGTGGATATTATTTGAATCTCCTCTGAATTCTTATATGCATGATTTGATATCTTTGCAAGTCTCTTCAAACTATCGATTTGCTTTGGCCAACTAGATTGATTTTTCTTGCAATGGGAGAAGTGCTTAGCTTTGAGTTCAATCTCGCGGTGTCCTTTCCCAGTGATAGTAGGGGCAGCAAGGCGCGTATTGTATTCTTGCCATCGAGGATAACAAGATGGGATTTTCATCATATTGCTTGAGTTTATCCCGCTACATCATGTCATCTTACTTAAAGTGTTACTCTGTTCTTCATGAACTTAATACTCTAGATGCAGGCAGGAGTCGGTCGGTGTGTGGAGTAACAGTAGTAGATGCAGGCTGGAGTCGGTCGATGTGTGGAGTAATAGTAGTAGATGCAGGCAGGAGTCGCTCTACTTGATACGGACGTGATGCCTATATTCATGATCATTGATGTCTACTACACAACCTTCTTGTAGACGTTGTTGGGCCTCCAAGTGCAGAGGTTTGTAGGACAGTAGCAAATTTCCCTCAAGTGGATGACCTAAGGTTTATCAATCCGTGGGAGGCATAGGATGAAGATGGTCTCTCTCAAGCAACCCTGCAACAAAATAACAAAGAGTCTCTTGTGTCCCCAACACACCCAATACAATGGTAAATTGTATAGGTGCACTAGTTCGGCGAAGAGATGGTGATACAAGTGTAATATGGATGGTAGATAATGGTTTTTGTAATCTGAAAATATAAAAACAGCAAGGTAACTAATGATAAAAGTGAGCACAAACGGTATCGCAATGCGTTGAAACAAGGCCTAGGGTTAATACTTTCACTAGTGCAAGTTCTCTCAACAATAATAACATAATTGGATCACATAACTATCCCTCAACATGCAACAAAGAGTCACTCCAAAGTCACTAATAGCGGAGAACAAACGAAGAGATTATGGTAGGGTACGAAACCACCTCAAAGTTATCCTTTCTGATCGATCTATTCAAGAGTCCGTAGTAAAATAACATGAAGCTATTCTTTCCGTTCGATCTATCATAGAGTTCGTACTAGAATAACACCTTAAGACACAAATCAACCAAAACCCTAATGTCACCTAGATACTCCAATGTCACCTCAAGTATCCGTGGGTATGATTATACGATATGCATCACACAATCTCAGATTCATCTATTCAACCAACACAAAGAATTTCAAAGAGTGCCCCAAAGTTTCTATCAGAGAGTCAAGACGAAAACGTGTGCCAACCCCTATGCATAAGTTCACGAGGTCATGGAACTCACAAGTTGATCACCAAAACATACATCAAGTGGATCACATGATATCCCATTATCACCACAGATAAGCACGTGCAAGACATACATCAAGTGTTCTCAAATCCTTAAAGACTCAATCCGATAAGATAACTGCAAAGGGAAAACTCAATTCATTACAAGAGAGTAGAGGGGGAGAAACATCATAAGATCCAACTATAATAGCAAAGCTCGCGATACATCAAGATCGTACCACCTCAAGAACACGAGAGAGAGAGAGAGATCAAACACATAGGTATTGGTACATACCCTCAGCCCTGAGGGAGAACTACTCCCTCCTCGTCATGCAGAGCACCGAGATGATGAAGATGGCCGCCGGAGAGGGAATCCCCCTCCGGCAGGGTGCCGGAATGGGTCTAGATTGGTTTTCGGTGGCTACGGAGGCTTCTGGCGGCAGAACTCCTGATCTATTCTGCTCCCCGAAATTTTTAGGTTATATGGGTATATATAGGAGGAAGAAGTACGTCAGGGGACCCATGAGGGTGGAGGGCGCGCCCAGGGGGTGGGCACGCCCCCTGCCTCGTGCCTTCCTTGTTGCTTCCCTTACGTACACCCCAAGTCTTCTGGATTGCTTCTGTTCCAAAAATAAGTTCCGTGAAGTTTCAGGTCAATTGGACTCCATTTGATTTTCCTTTTTTGCGATACTCTAAAACAAGGAAAAATAGAAACTGGCACTGGCACTAGGCTCTAGGTTAATAGGTTAGTCCCAAAAATCATATAAAATAGCATATAAATGCATATAAAACATCCAAGGTTGATAATATAATAGCATGGAACAATCAAAAATTATAGATACGTTGGAGATGTATCAATCATTGCCTTAGATATCGTCATAACTTTGCGCTTTTCTATTAATTGCTCGACAGTAATTTGTTCACCCACCGTAATATTTTCTATCTTGAGAGAAGCCTCTAGTGAAACCTATGGCCCCCGGGTCTACTTTCCATCATTTAAGTTTCTGATCTACAATGTTAGTTTCCTATTTACTTCCTTTGCAATCTTTTACTTTCCATTCCATAAACCAAAAATACCAAAAATATTACTTTACCGTTTATCCATCTCTATCAGATCTCACTTTGCAAATAACCGTGAAGGGATTGGCACCCCTTTATCACGTTGGGTGCAAGTTGGTGGTTGTTTGTGCAGGTATTCGGTGACTTGTGTGTTCTCTCCTACTGGATTGATACCTTGGTTCTCAAAACTAATGAAAATACTTACTCTACTTTGCCGCATCACCCTTTCCTCTTCAAGGGAAAAAACAACGCAAGCTCAAGAAGTAGCAGCCATCGTCCACCGCGTTGGCTCTCTCGGTGCGGCGTGGTCAACTTTGTCAACAAATGACAGCCATCCGAAGAGGCATGAACATGGAGTGGCTGACAGTAGGGACCCTCATGGCCCATGGCCGCACGCGAGCAAGTCCCTCCTTATTATGCGAAAAAAATTATTTCTCCACATGACAGGTTTGAGCCACCAGCTACATCTTCGCACGAGGAAAGTGTTTACTTTATTACATGGAAAAAAGTTACCTCTCCCTGATAGTTGGGACCCACCAGCTTTATTAGGATCCATTTTGTGAAAATATATATTGTGCCAAAGATGCTAAATTGTTTTCTATTTATTCTAACTCGATAAAGAAGAAATTAAAAAAAAACTTAAAACATCTTTGCACACAAAGAAGTGCCACCTTATTACGAGCAAAAAAATGACTCCCCTGCTAGCTGGGACCCACCAGATTTGGAGGCTAACTTGTGGGCCAACTAAGTTGACGCGTATAGGATTTGTCAACTTAGTCAAAACGATTCTAGCTGCATTGATCGTTGGATGTTAAATCAACGACCGTGCTGTGTCTTCAACCTCTCGTTTTCTTGCTCCGGCCGCCCAAACCAGGCCCGCCGTACTGCCTGCCCCAACCTCCTATGGTCGGTTGTGCTGTCGCGCAGGCCTCATGGAACGACCATACTATGACTGGCCAAACCTTCCCTCTACTCACCCACACCCCCTGTTATTCTCCGGTGACGGTGGCCTTACGCCGCAGCCAAACTAGTGAACCCTCGTACTCCCCTCCACGTGGGCATCCACCCGCCTCGTCTTCTCTGGCTCCTCGTCGTTCCCTTCCTAGGCCTCGCCATCGTCCACTGCCTTGATGCTCTTGGCACCTCGTGGTCAATGAGGTCAACGAACGACAGCCATCGGAAGTGGACTTTAGGCTATGAGGCTGACAGCTGGACCCACCAGCTACATCTTCGAAACCAAGGAAGTGCCTCCTTATTACTCGCAAAATAAAAATGATTCCTCCCCTGATAGTCGGGACCCACCAGCTATATCTTTTCATGAATGGATGTGCATCCTTATCCTCCCTAACAGTTGGGACCCACCCGGTCGAAGCGTACGTAGCATGTCACGAATGTGTATGTACATACCGGTCGATCGGTCTCTCTACAACGATGAACTGTGGCCGAGCAAGCAGCGGCACGTGTAGTAGTAGATGATGTCAAGTTGGCGGCGGAGGAAGACTCGGCATGCCCCCGACGTAGCAGTTCAGGCAGTCCCTTCTAAACTGTGTACACGTACGTATAGCTAGATGCCAAAAAATACGGCCACATACGTACATATGAGCGGGGTCTCAAATGCCTACTCGCGCATACGCCCGGCTAGGGCTCGTGTACATTGAGAGGCAGTGAACGGCAGCAACGGCGTCGTGTTCATCGGGAGCCAACCGGCTTGGACGAAACAACCAAAATGAGGTCTGGCGTACCTCAAAATGGAGGAAATGGGCCTTCTGTTCGACCATGTATGGTTGAAATGGGGTCCTATTCATTGAGAAGGGTCTGGCGTACCGCAAAGCGGAGGAAACGGACTTGTGTCAGAGTGCGTATGGTCGAAACGGGGTCCTGTTCATCGGGAGGGGTGTGGCGTACCGCAAAATGGAGGAAACGGACTTGTGTTGGAGCGCCTACGGTCGAAACGGGGTCCTGTTCATCCACTATCTACTGCCTCTCTCCATCCTCCATGGGCTACTGTTCATCCACCGTCGAGCTCCTCCAACCTCCACAGGCTACTGTTTAACCACGGCTACTGTTCATCCAGCCTCCACCGATTGTTGTTCATAGAGCCTCAACGGGGTCCTGTTCGTCCACCCCCAACCGGCTGGGGTGCGGTGGCCTCCTCGGGGTCCTGTTCATCCATCAGCAACGGCCTGCTACCACAGGGTCCTGTTCATCCAACCCCCACTAGGAAATGTTCATCCACAACCAACCAACCGGTTGACTCACCACGTCTCGACTCGTTCTATGTACCGCGCGCACGGTAGCAATGGTCACTGTTCATCAAGAGGCAACTTAACACCGGTTGGCTACGTCTCACACGGGGGCTCGATCAGCTTCAGTAAGCAGCAGCAGTGATCGATCGCTCGGGTTCAGTTAGCAGCAGCAGCGAAGGAATCGCTCGGGTTCAGTCAGCAGCGAATGAATCGCTCGGGTTCAGTTAACAGCCAAGGGGTCGATCGCTCGGGTTTAGTTAGCCAACCCCTCGCACACACGCGCGTACACGAGAGAAATGTGCAAACCTCCGTTCATCACTCGGCCCCGACCACCCACCGTAACCGGGAACTCCTCAATATTTTCCTCGCCCTCGCTTCTACCATGATTTTTTCCGTCATGGACGGCCCAAAGAATGTCATGCAGCCGCGTCTCTGGTCCGCCCAGGACGAAAAGCCCATTTTCTGTCATGATTTTTGGTCATAGAAGTAGGAGTCCACCACATCTAAGATGATATCGGGTTTTGTCACAATTATCGTCATAGAAGTGTCATAAGCATGACAGGAAAAAAATTCGTTCGGCCCAAAATGTCACGGATGTGTTTTTTTGTAGTGAATCATGTCATGCTATATCTTCATCACACAAAAGTATTTATCATGCACAACCCCGATGACAAGCTAAGCAATTGTTTCATACTTTTAATGTTCTCAAGCTTTTTCAACTTTCACGCAATACATGAGCGTGAGCCATGGATATAGCACTATAGGTGGAATAGAGTATGGTGGAGGTTGTCAGGAGAAGACAAAAAGGGAGAAAGTCTGACATCAACTAGGCAAATTAATGGACTATGGAGATGCCCATCAATTGATATCGATGCAAGTGAGTAGGGATTCACATGAAATGGATGCACTAGAGCTATAAGTGCGAAAGATCAAAAGAAAACTAAGTGGGTGTGCATCCAACTTGCTTGCTCACGAAGACCTAGGGTAATTTGAGGAAGCCCATCATTGGAATATACAAGCCAAGTCCTATAATGGAAAATTCCCAGTAGTATATAAAAGTGATAAATTAGGAGACTCTCTATCATGAAGAACATGGCTATTTTGAAGCCCAAATGTTGCAAAAGGATAGTAACATTATGCCTTCTCTCATTTTCTCTCATTTTTTCTTCTTTTTTCTCTTTTTTCTTTTTGGGCTCTTTGGCCTCTCTCTTTTCGTTCGTAGCCTCATCCCTATTTGTGGGGGAATCATAGCCTCCATCATTCTTCACTCACATGGGACAATGCTCTAATGATGATGATCATCACACTTTTATTTACTTACAACTCGATACTAGCTAGAACAAAGATACGACTCTATATGAATGCCTCCGGCGGTGTACCGGGATGTGCAATGATCTAGCATGACATGTATAAAAAATATGAACGGTGGCCACGCCACAAATACTATGTCAACTATATGATCACGCAAAACAATATGACAATGATGGTATGTGCCATAATAAATGGAACGGTGGAAGTTGCATGGAAATATATTTTAGAATGGCTATGGAAATGCCATAACATGTAGGTATGGTTGCGTGATACTAGAGACGCTAGCAATGGTGGAAGGGTGAGAGTGCGTATAATCCATGGACTCAATCATTAGTCATAAAGAACTCACATACTTATTGCAAAAATTTATTAGCCATCGAAGCAAAGTACTAATACTCATGCTCCTAGGGGGATAGATTGGTAGGAAAAGACCATCGCTCATCCCTGGCCGCCACTCATAAGAAAGACAATCAAAAATAAATCATGCTCTAACTTCATCGCATAATGATAGTACATACATGCATGCTTCGGGAATCACAAACTTTAACACAAGTATTTATACTAATCCACAATTACTCTCTAGCATGACTCTAATCTCACCACCTTTATATCTCAAAACAAATGCAACGAATCAAACTTCTCATATATTCAATGCTCTTTATGAAAGTTTTTATTATATCCCTCTTGGATACCCATCATATTAGAACCAAATTCATAACCTAAGCAAATTGCCATACTATTTTTAAGACTCTCAAAATAATATAAGTGAAGCATGAGAGTTCATCAAATTCTACAAAATAAAACCACTGCCGTGCTCTAAAAAGATATAAGTGAAGCACTAGAGCAACTACCTAGCTCAAAAGATATAAGTGAAGCACATAGAGTATTCTAATAAATTCACGATTAATGCTAGTCCCTCTCAAAATGTGTGTACAACAAGGATGATTGTGGCAAACTAAAAAGCGAAGACTCATATAATACAAGACGCTCCAAGCAAAACACATATCATGTGGTGAATAAAAATATGGCCTCAAGTAAATTTACCGATGGATCGAAGACAAAAGAGGGGATGCCATTCGGGGAATCCCCAAGGTTAGATGCTTGGTTGTCCTTGAATATTACCTTGGGATGCCTTGTACATCCCCAATCTTAGGCTCTTGACACTCCTTATTCCATAGTCCATCAAATCTTTACCCAAAACTTGTAAACTTCACAACACAAAACTCAACAAAAATCTCGTGAGATCCGTTAGTATGATAAAACAAATATCCACTTTTAGGTTCTGTTGTGAGTTCATTCCAATTTTATATTGGTGTTATATCTACTGTATTCTAACTTATCCATGGTTCATACCCCCCCCCCCGATACTACCCATAGATTCATCAAAATAAGCAAACAACACATCGAAAACAGAATGTATCAAAAACAGAATGGACTGTAAAGACCCGACTATTAGTCATACTTCTGTAACTCCAAAAATTCTGAAAAATTAGGACAATAGAGGCAATTCATATATCAATCTTGTGTAAAAAATTAGAGTTTTTCCACGCTCTGGTGAATTTTAACAATTTTGTTACTAGACGTCAAAGTTTCTGTTTTTCAACAAAATCAAATCAACAATATATCAAAGCATCACAATAGTCTTGCTTGGCTCAAACACTAATTAAAACACCAAAACACAATTATTATAGAGGTAAAATTGTGTATTTATTGAAAAAAGAAGAAAAAACAAAAAATACAGAATAAAATTGGGTTGCCTCCCAACAAGCGCTGTTGTTTTATGCCCCTAGCTAGGCATAATGCATAGATATAGGTATTGTCATCTTTGGTATGCAATCCATAAGTAGCCCTCATAATAGATTCATATGGAAACTTAATTTTCTTTCTTGGAAAGTGTTCCATGCCCTTCCATAACGAAAACTGAAATCTAATGTTTCCTTCTTTCATATCAATAATTGCACTAATCGTTCTAAGGAAAGGTCTACCAAGTATAATAGGGCATGTAGGATTGCAATCTATATCAAGCACAATAAAATCTACGGGCACATAATTCCTATTTGCAATGATAAGAACATCATTAATCCTTCCCATGGGTTTCTTAATAGTGGAATTCGCTAAGTGCAAATTCAAAGAACAATCATCAAGTTTATGGAAACCTAGCACATCACATAAAGTTTCTGGAATAGTGGAAACACTAGCACCCAAATCACACAAAGCATTGCGCTCATAATCTTTAATCTTAATTTTAATAGTAGGTTCACATTCATCACAAAGATTTCTGGGATAGAAACTTCCAATTCAAGTTTTTCTTCAAAAGATTCCAACATAGCATCAACAATATGTTTAGTAAAAGCTTTATTTTGATTATAAGCATGAGGTGAATTAAGCATGGATATCAACAAGGAAATACAATCTATTAAAAAACAATTATCATAATTAAATCCTTGAAATCCAAAAGAGTGGGTTCATTGCTACTTAAAGTTTTGACTCGCCAATCCCACTTTTATCAAAATTTTCATTAAGATCTTCACTCTCCAAATTATTGGGATGCCTTCTAGATAAAGTTGACTCATCTTCAGTCCCTTCTTTATCAAGTTTTATATTATTAAACAAAGATTCAATAGCAGTCACACCAGTCACTTCAAGATCTTCATCATTATTCAAAGTTTCAGGTTTAGCAGCCATCTTTTTTTCTAAAGTGGTTTGCTTATCGGAAATTTGACCTACTAAATTTTCAATATGAGCAAGTTGGGATTTAAGACCAAATATCTCCTTAGTAGCATCATCAAGATCTTTATTGATATATTCCATCATAGTTTTTTGTTCTTTAAGTTCGTTCCTAAAGAAACTATTATGCTCAAATTGTAAAGACAAGAAACCTT
Organism: Triticum aestivum; assembly: GCF_018294505.1. Lineage (NCBI taxonomy): Eukaryota > Viridiplantae > Streptophyta > Magnoliopsida > Poales > Poaceae > Triticum > Triticum aestivum. The sequence continues at coordinate 44,972,196 of NC_057803.1, forward strand.
TTGTAATATTTTCGATTTCTTCGAACCTTCTGTGGTAAAGGTCAAGATTTTTAGGTTGAGACATGGTGGCAAAGCAAGCAATCTAGAACACAAGAAAAAATCAAATGAAAAGACGAATGGAAAGAAGGAGAATAAAAAGGCATTTTTCTGAAAATGTTTTAGAAGTGGGGTGGAGGAAAACGAGAGGCAAATGGAAAATAATGTAAGTGCAAGAGATGAGAGTTTATGATAGGTACTTGGTAGGCTTGATGTAGAACCTCCCTGGCAACGGCGCCAGAAATTCTTCCTCCTACTTCTTGAGTTTGCGTTGATTTTTCCCTTGAAGAGGAAAGGATGATGCAGCAAAGTAGAGATAAGTATTTCCCTCGGTTAAGAACTAAGGTATCAATCTAGTAGGAGGTACAAGCAAGTCCCCAATAGATGCACCTGCACAAACTAACAAACACTTGCACACAACGCGAAAAAGGGGTTGTCAATCCCTTCACGGTCACTAGCAAGAGTGAGATCTCATAGAGATAGATATAAAAGATACGTAAAAGGCAAAATATAGTAGATATAAATAAATTGCAGCAAGGTATTTTTGGGTTTTTGGGTTTATAGATCTGAAAATATATGATGATAAATAGACCCGGGGGGGCATAGTTTTCACTAGAGGCTTCTCTCTTGAAAGAACACATATGGTGGGTGAACAAATTACTGTTGAGCAATTGATAGAAAAGTGCTAAGTTATGACTATATCTAAGGCAATGATCATGAATATTAGCATCACATCTGTGACAAGTAGACCGACTCTTGCATGCATCTACTACTATTACTCCACACATCGACCGCTAATAGCATGCATCTAGTGTATTAAGTTAACAAGAACGGAGTAACGCCTTAAGCAAGATGACATGATGTAGAGGGATAGATCCAATCAATATGGTAAAAAACCCATCTTTTTATCCTTAATGGCAACAGTACAAATACGTGCCTCGCTACCCCTACTGTCACTGGGTGAGAACACCGCAAGATTGAACCCATCACGAAGCACCTCTCCCATTGCAAGAAAAACCAATCTAGTTGGACAAACCAAATCGATAGATCAAAGAGAAATATAAAGCTATATTAATCATGCATAAAAGAGTTCAGAGGAGACTAAAATAATATTCATACATAATCTGATCATAAATCCACAATTCATTGAATCTCAACAAACGCACCGCAAAAGAAGATAGATCTCCAAGAACATCGAGGAGAACATTGTATTGAAGATCAAAGAGAGAGAAGATGCCATCTAGCTACTAGCTATGGACCCATAGGTCTGTGGTAAACTACTCACACATCATCGGAAGGGTAGCAAGGTTGGTGTAGAGGCCCTCCATGATCGAATCCCCCTCCGGCAGAGTACCGGAAAAGGCCCCAAGATGGGATCTCACGAGAATAGAAGCTTGCGGCGACGAAAAAGTTTTTTTTGGTGTGTCCCCCTGAAGTAAGGGGAATATTTGGGTATTTATAGAGTAGAGATTAGGGTTAGGAGAGCTGTGAGGGGCCCACAAGCCTAGGGCGCGCCCCTAAGGCTTGTGGCACCCTCGTGGGTCTTCTAGCCTCTTCTCGAACCTTCGTGGTTGTCTTCTGGTCCAAGAAAAATCCTCAAAAAGTTTTGTTCCGTTTGGACTCTGTTTAGTATTGATTTCTGTAGAAGACAAAAACAAGGAAAAAATAACAACTAGCATCGGGCAGAAGGTTAATAGGTTAGTCCCAAAAAATGATATAAAATAGCATACTAATGCATATAAAACATCCAAGATAGACAATATTGCATGGAACAATAAAAAATTATAGATGCGTTGGAGACGTTGTTGGGGAACGCAGTATTTCAAAATTTCCAACGATCACGCAAGATCTATCTAGGAGATGCATAGAAATGAGAGGGGAGAGTGTGTCTATGTACCCTCATAGAACGAAAGTGGAAGCGTTTCGTAACGTGGTTGATGTAGTCGAACGTCTTTGTGATCCAACCGATCAAGTACCGAATGCACGGCACCTCCGTGATCTGCACACGTTAAGCTCGGTGACGTACCTCGTACTCTTAATCCAGCTGAGGCCGAGGGTGATTTCTATCAGCACAACAGCATGTTGACGGTGATGATGAAGTTACCGATGCAGGGCTTCGCCTAAGCACTATGACAATATGACCGAGGTGTAAAACTATGGGGGGGGGGCATCGCACACGGCTAAAGATCAACTTGTGTGTCTATGGGGTGCCCCCTCCCCTGTATATAAAGGAGGGAAGGAGGAGGCCGTCTGGCCACAACGGGCACGCCCAAGGGGGGGAATCATACTCCAAGTAGGAATCGGTCCCCCCTTTCCTAGTCCAAGTAGGAGAAGAAGGAAGGAGAGGGAGATGGAGAGGGAAAGCGGGGTCGCGCCCCCTCCCCTAGTCCTATTAGGACTCCCCTTGGGGGGCGTGCGCCACCTCCTAACGGTTGCCCTCTCTCTCCCCTAAGGCCCATTACTTCCCCGGGGGGTTCCGGTAACCCCTCCGGCACTCCGTTTTTATCCGAAACCATCTGGAACACTTTTGGTGTCCGAATAACATGGTCCAATATATCAATCTTTATGTCTCGACCATTTCGAGACTCCTCGTCATGTCCATGATCTCATACGGGACTCCAAACAATCTTTGGTTCATCAAAACACGAAACTCATAATACAAATCATCATCGAACATTAAGCGTGCGGACCCTACGGGTTCGAGAACTATGTAGACATGACCGAGACACATCTCCGGTCAATAACCAATAGCGGAACCTGGATGCTTAGATTGGCTCCTACATATTCTACGAAGATCTTTATCGGTTAAACCGCATAACAATATAAGTTGTTCCCTTTGTCATCGGTATGTTACTTGCCCGAGATTCGATCGTCGGTATCATCATACCTAGTTCAATCTCGTAACCGGTAAGTCTCTTTACTCGTTCCGTAATGCATCATCCTACAACTAACTCATTAGTCATGTTGCTTGGAAGGCTTATAGTGATGTGCATTACCGAGAGGGCCCAGAGATACCTCTCCGACAATCGGAGTGACAAATCCCAATCTCGATCTATGCCAACTCAACAAACACCGTCGGAGACACCTGTGGAGCATGTTTATAATCACCCAGTTACATTGTGACGTTTGATAGCACACTAAGTGTTCCTCTGGTATTCCGGAGTTGCATAATCTCATAGTCATAGGAACATGTATAAGTCATGAAGAAAGCAATAGCAATAAACTAAACAATCATAGTGCTAAGCTAGCGGATGGGTCTAGTCCATCACATCATTCTCTAATGATGTGATCCCATTCATCAAATGACAACACATGTCCATGGCTAGGAAACTTAACCATCTTTGGTTAACGAGCTAGTCAAGTTGAGGCATACTAGGGACACTCTGTTTGTCTATGTATTCACACATGTACTAAGTTTCCGGTTAATACAATTCTAGCATGAATAATAAACATTTATCATGATATAAGGAAATATAAATAACAACCTTATTATTGCCTCTAGGGCATATTTCCTTCAGTCTCCCACTTGCACTAGAGTCAATAATCTAGATTACACAGTAATGAATCTAACACCCATGGAGTCTTGGTGCTGATCATGTTTTGCTCGTGAGAGAGGATTAGTCAATGGGTCTGCAACATTCAGATCCATATGTATCCTGCAAATCTCTATGTCTCCCTCCTTGACTTGATCGCGGATGGAATTGAAGCGTCTCTTGATGTGCTTGGTTCTCTTGGGAAATATGGATTCCTTTGCCAAGGCAATTGCACCAGTATTGTCACAAAAGATTTTCATTGGACCCAATGCACTAGGTATTACACCTAGATCAGATATGAACTCCTTCATTTGCTGCTTCTGAAGCAACTATGTATTCCGCTTCACACGTAGATCCCGCCACGACACTGCTTAGAACTGCACCAACTGACAGCTCCACCATTCAATAAAAATACGTATCCGGTTTGTGACTTAGAGTCATCCGGATCTGAGTCAAGCTTGCATCGACGTAACCGTTCACAATGAGCTCTTTGTCACCTCCATAAACGAGAAACATATCCTTAGTCCTTTTCAGGTATTTCAGGATGTTCTTGACCACAGTCAAGTGATCCACTCCTGGATTACTTTGGTACCTCCCTGCTAAACTAATAGCAAGGCACACATCAAATCTGGTACACAGCATTGCATGCATGATAGAACCTATGGCTGAGGCATAGCGAATGACTTCCATTTTCTCTATATCTTCTGAAGTGGTCGGGCATTGAGTCTGACTCAACTTCACACCTTGTAACACAAGCAAGAACCCTTTCTTTGCTTCATCCTTTTGAACTTTTTCAAAACTTTATCAAGGTATGTGCTTTGTGAAAGTCTAATTAAGCGTCTTGATCTATCTCTATAGATCTTGATGCCCAATATATAAGCAGCTTCACCGAGGTCTTTCATTGAAAAATTCTTATTCAAGTATCCTTTTATGCTATTCAGAAATTCAGTATCATTTTCGATCAACAATATGTCATCCACATATAATATCAGAAATGCTACAGAGCTCCCACTCACTTTCTTGTAAATACAAGCTTCTCCAAAAGTCTGTATAAAACCATATGCTTTGATCACACTATCAAAGAGTACATTCCAACTCCGAGATGCTTACACCAGTCCATAAATGGATCGCTGGAGCTTGCACACTTTGTTAGCACATTTTGGATCGATAAAATCTTCCGGTTGCATCGTATACAACTCTTCTTTAAGATATATCCATTAAGGAATGCAGTTTTGACATCCATTTGCCAAATTTCATAATCATAAAATGCGGCAATTGCTAACATGATTCGGACGGACTTAAGCATCGCTACGGGTGAGAAGGTCTCATCGTAGTCAACTCCTTGAACTTGTTGAAAACCTTTCACAACAAGTCGAGCTTTGTATATAGTAACATTACCATCAATGTTAGTCTTCTTCTTGAAGATCCATTTATTCTCTATAGCTTGCCGATCATCGGGCAAGTCAACCAAAGTCCATACTTTGTTCTCATACATGGATCCCATCTCAGATTTCATTGCCTCAAGCCATTTTGCGGAATCTGGGCTCATCATCGCTTCCTCATAGTTCATAGGTTCGTCATGGTCAAGTAACATGACCTCCAGAACAGGATTACCGTACCACAATGGTGCGGATCTTGCTCTGGTTGACCTACGAGGTTTGGTAGTAACTTGATCAGAAGTTTCATGATCATCATCATTATCTTCCTCACTAATTGGTGTAGGAATCACTGGAACTGATTTCTGTGATGAACTACTTTCCAATAAGGGAGACGGTACAGTTACCTCATCAAGTTCTACTTTCCTCCCACTCACTTCTTTTGAGAGAAACTCCTTCTCTAGAAAGGATCCATTCTTAGCAACGAATATCTTGCCTTTGGATCTGTGATAGAAGATGTACACAACAGTTTCCTTTGGGTATCCTATGAAGACACATTTCTCTTATTTGGGTTCAAGCTTATCAGGTTGAAGCCTTTTCACATAAGCATCGTAGCCCCAAACTTTAAGAAACGACAACTTGGGTTTCTTGCCAAACCACAGTTCATATGGTGTCGTCTCAACAGATTTTGATGGTGCCCTAATTAACGTGAATGCAACCATCTCTAAAGTATAACCCAAAACAATAGCGGTAAATCAGTAAGAGACATCATAGATTGCACCATATCTAATAAAGTGCGGTTACGACATTCGGACACACCATTACGTTGTGGTGTTCCAGGTGGCGTGAGTTGTGAAACTATTCCACATTGTTTCAAATGAAGACCAAACTCATAACTCAAATATTCACCTCCACGATCAGATCGTAGAAACTTAATTTTCTTGTTACGATGATTTTCCACTTCACTCTGAAATTCTTTGAACTTTTCAAATGTTTCAAACTTATGTTTCATCAAGTAGATATACCCATATCTACTCAAATCATCTGTGAAGGTCAGAAAATAACGATACCCGCCACGAGCATCCACACTCATCGGACCGCATACATCAGTATGTATTATTTCCAATAAGTTTGTTGCTCGTTCCATTGTTCCGGAGAACGGAGTGACGGTGTCCTGGACAAGGAGGTACTCACCACGTCATCTCCCGATCTATTAGATTGGGCCGAGGACCCCCATGGTCGTATACTCATGGGCCAGTTCGCACGGTTGCCGCATAGATGGAAGATTCCACAAGACTTGGTGATCGAGACAAGGACTCCTCCCCACCGGCGTATTCGGCTAGGACTCTTGTTATCCTAGGCCTCTGGTGCATTATATAAACCAGGGCCAGGCTAGTCGATAGAGATATACAACAATCATACCATAGGCTAGCTTCTAGGGTTTAGCCTCTATGATCTCGTGGTAGATCATCTCTTGTAATACTCATATCATCAATATCAATCAAGAAGGACGTAGGGTATTACCTCCATCAAGAGGGCCCGAACCTGGGTAAAACATCGTGTCTCCTGCCTCCTGTTACCATCGATCCTAGATGCATAGTTTGGGACCCCCTACCCGAGATCCGCCGGTTTTGACACCAACATTGGTGCTTTCATTGAGAGTTCCGCTGTGTGATCGGCAAAAGGATCAATGGCTCGCCCGCAGGTCAACTATGACGCCGACTTCTTCGTCACCAGCTCGGCTGGTCACCTTGGCTGGACCGAGGACTATGCCCTACCTCCGATCGTCATGTTCGGATGAGGGCCTTCATCAACATCAACTCCGATCTCTATCAAGATCATGGAGGAATCATCCAGGGAGCCCAGGGGCTCAACGTCAACATTGCCCTCGGGCGACCGTGCTGTTTTTCTGGACAGCAAATTCGTATCCACCGCCACCACCTCCTCAAGTGTCGTTTTAACGATTGCTTCAATGGAATTGTGCGGAATTGAGTCTACAACAACCCTGGAAAAATTCATCGAGTTCCGATGGAGGAATCTCTGGCAATCCGCGATATACCGGAGCCCTGTCAAATCTGGACGGGAATCTGGACGAGTTTAGGGCGTGGTGTCCAGCTTCTAGATCAGACGTCCCTTCGAAGATCCAACCGTTGATCGGCTGAGGAATTCCTATATCTAGCACCCCTCAAAATTTCAGCTCGATCCGACCGTTCAAACTCTAGGAAACCTCCGATGAGCGCAACGATTTTCGGATTTGTTTTCTGCGCGAATACGGACCCGGCCAGAATTCATGTTTCTTTACGAACGTGATATTGGACAACCTTTTTTAAGGAATTTTCCTTCTATGGTATTGTGCGTTATTTTTAAATACGTACCCATAAAATTTTAAGCCTCCTCCAAGGTAATCTTCAACATTACGCTGGTGTCAAACCAGTTCAGCAGTATTGCTCCATGGCTGCCGACCTGCACTAGACATGACGCCGCTTTATTGAGCCGAGCTCAATTCCTTCAATCATAATCTCTGCAAGCCGAACAAGAGTTCGGCATCGCGAAGGATAAATCATCACCAATATCGCTGCCCCACGGATTACACGGAGCGGGAACACAGGCATCGCCGCATGGTCACTTTATCAAACCGGCATTGTCCATGTCACAAGTTACGACCTGTGTCAGCATGGCCGCATTGTTGCTTCTTTAAGCTGATGTCCATCACGCCGAACTGCTTCAACACCTCGGCTAACACGGCAGCTGTAACATCTCCTTACCGACCTGCCCCGTCTCCTCGGCTAGACCGAGGGCTTCACCATCTCTTCATCAACTTACTTCGGAGACTTCGGCGTCACCAGCCGACCAGCTTCATCACATTAGCTGGACCACGGGCTTTTCCTCGGCAAGCCAACCTTAGCTGGCATTGCCAGGCCATCGCTTTATCACCCATCAGGCAATGGGTGTGCGGATCAATTCCCGATTTTGGGAGTCGCTTTTCTTCGGAATGCTATAACAAATAAACCAGGTGCTATTAATCCTAACAATTTTTGCTTGCTGGGTATATTTTTTAAGGAATTATTACTCTGGTTTGTTCCATCATCTGTACACAGGTCTATCAAATGGCGGCCACATTCAAAACGGTCGCGTGGCGGTTCGGTCAGTTGTCGTACATAGTTTGGCGAACGCCGCATCTGGAGCCCGGACAGCCCTGCAAATTCAGGCTTTGTCACGCCTTCACTGTGTCATGCTGGCGCCCTGCATCGACATTGGCTTCGGCGCCAGGACACATTTCTTTAAAAAAATTATTTTTGCGTAAAACAATTATGCAAGGATTATATATATATATATATTATTATTTCCTGGACCGCACTGTTTTATCTGTGCAGGTAATCGATTTTGACTGCGTTAGGTGGTCACTACTCCGGAGTGCCGAACTCCTTGCCCGGACACCTCGGGGTTGGGACCTCGGCCATGCCGAGGACTGCGAACCTTGTCGGATCTGTCACAGATCAATGGGCGTCTTCGTCCCGCCACAAGCCCGAATCGCGTCATCAACACCGAGCACATTAACCAGCTAAGTTGCGTTCATGCTCAAAAACTTTTAGTTTTAAATTTTGTTCAGTTCGACCAAGCATTATACTTTTTAGCACAAAGTCGTTTGGGACAAAGTTCCTTGTCATAACTTTGTTTGTGACACACAAATTCAAATACCCCGTTTATTTGGGGGCTCCCTTGATGGAGCTTTTCCTCTTGCATATGATTATACTTGTACGGCTTCCTTCCTTGTTCGTGTATTATGCCACAATATGCACCATATTGACCTAAGCGATTTGCAAGCTGGGTTGCCTGGCTCCTGTGCTTACCCCTGCGTTCCTGATTGTTCGGCTAGGGAGTAAAGGGAGCACCTCTGCGATTGTCACGACCGGGTCATCCGAGCTCTGACCTCAGACTGGGTGAAGCCGAAAGCTAGCGCTCTTATTGTTTTCAATCATGGTCGGCACACAACGGAACTCATGAGTACAAAAAATCTATTGCACAAGTCTCATAGTAATAATGAGCACCGAAGAAAGGTATCGGTGGTGGTACTATTTTCTTCGAAGGTGCTTCTTACACTTCGTCAGTAATATAGCATAAGTTCCTTGAGCGCGTTTTGTCTGTTACAGCCTTATGGCCTGATTGCCTGGTCATCGGAAACACCGTCGATACTCTCGACAGGTGGAGTACATGACACTTTTCGACCCTTGGCCGAAGAGGGAGAAGCCGACGGTCGGTTAAGACGCGTATAAAGTTCGGGTGAACACATATATAATGTAAATACTTCGGTACATACAATCATTATACATAAAATTCTTACCCAAGTCACTTGGGGGCTCTTAAAATTTATATATGAGTTGTAAATGTGTTTTCTTCTTGGTCGTTGTCAAAACACGACAGAAGCACAATTTTTTCTTTCTCTTCCAATTTTCGGATTGGCACCGAACACTTGATCTTGTTCGGATGTCATGTTTTTACTGACGTTTTTTGGTTTTCCAAGCTTTTGGCACTTTTAAACTATTTGTGTGTTTCCAGCACAAGTCTCACAGTGCAATGCCGGACACCTTTATAGATTCGGCAAAAACATTCTCGGATCTCACTGTATATGCATTGGTTTCGAATTGTGTATTCAGTCAATAGTTGGGTTGCCCGGCTCTTGCGCCTGCCTCCTATGTTCTGCCTTGTTCGGCTAGGTGTGCAAAGGGAGAACCACTGCGATTGTGCTTCCAGCTCACATGGTTAAGCACCTCAGTGGAGAAAGCCGAAAACTGACTGTCACAATAAGCGTAAACTGGTCAGCGATTCGATGACGGTGTTAAATGATGAGCCATTCATAACAATGGCCGAAGTGTTTACGGCTTGACTTCGACTGTCGCCGAACACTACTGAGGGCTATTAACTAGCCTCCCAAACTAAATCCTCGATATTTTGCTCTTACATTAGATCTGAGGTTTCATGATCATGCTTAGCATGACAACCCAAAGAAAGGAACCGATAGTGGGACTATTTACTTTGGAAGACATTTCTTATGTTAAACAGTAATATAACATATCTCTCTGCGTACCTTTGTTTATAAAACCGTATGGCCAGATTGCCTTGTTTGTCGTAAATCTTTGCCCTCATAAAGGCTTTATAAAGTAGGACAAACACTCCTCGGCTACTAGCCGAGGAGGTGAAAGCCGATGGTCGGTTAACAAAGTTTTGTACAATGTGGATCCGAGCATTAATGATGTAAAGTACTTGGATACATAGAGTCATTACACATAATTTGTGATTTTACTATGGATATCGATCCTTAATTCGGCCACCCGTGCCCACATTAAGGCTCGGGGGCTACTGGGCTTCAGGCTTATTATTTACAAATATTAAAGGGGCACATCGATCCCCTGATCTGGTGTTGCCACCCGACCAGTGTCTCAGGGGCTACTGCATTGCCTGTCCAATGCAGAAAATTTTATGTGCAATATAGTTTCCGAGGATATTTTGATCCTCAGGTTGGTCGGCCGCACCCAACCTGAGTCTCGAGGACTAAGCACGCCGCTTTTAGTGTCCCGGAGTATTCTGCCGAGCTAGGACTTGATCCTCAGACCGATTTTGCAAATCAACCCGAGTCTCAGCGGCTACTGGGATTAGCGGTCTTGCGTCATCCTTCAGGTGCATCTCGGGGTTTAGACCGATACACACCTTGAGGGCTACTGGCTATATATCTCGGCAGAGAATAAATTCCACCAATAAAAAATATTGACAAAAAATCGGCCCATAGTCGGGGTGGTGCACCACCTCGGAAGCAGTCCGGCATAAAGCTCGGGCGCTAGTGGCTCGCTCCATAGAGGGCATTTCCGGCATTAAGCTCGGCTAAACTCCTTCAACTTTTTTGGACCAAGATGATCTATGACATCTTGGATATAGTCCGGCGTTGGAGCTTGGACACAGTCTGACGTTGGAGCTCGGATACATTTCGGCGTTGGAGCTCGGAAGCAGTCCGACATTGGTGCTCGGCTGCAAAAGATACCTTGAATGCAGTCCGGCGTTAGAGCTCGGGCGCGAGAGGACACTGCATCTCGGGAACAACTTCAAGCCCGAGGTGTGACATAAAAATAACAAGGCATTGATAAAGGCCGGAAACTTAAAGGGGCTCCTCGGATACCCGACGTGTAAACTCGTTGAATGCATTTCGGTGATCCTCAAGGTCGAAGATGAGAAGATTTGTTGAACCAGTTTTCAAGACCGACGACCGAAGATGAAGAACAGTTCGGAAGAATCGAGGAGCATCCCTAACTTTAAGATCGGTTCAGGGGGCTACTGACGGTGTCCTGGACAAGGGGGTACTCACCACGTCATCTCCCGATCTATTAGATTGGGCCGAGGACCCCCATGGCCGTATACTCATGGGCCATTTCGCACGGTTGCCGCATAGATGGAAGATTCCACAAGACTTGGTGATCGAGACAAGGACTCCTCCCCACCGGCGTATTCGGCTAGGACTATTGTTATCCTAGGCCTATGGTGCATTATATAAACCAGGGCCAGGCTAGTCGATAGAGATATACAACAATCATACCATAGGCTAGCTTCTAGGGTTTAGCCTCTATGATCTCGTGGTAGATCAACTCTTGTAATACTCATATCATCAATATCAATCAAGCAGGACGTAGGGTATTACCTCCATCAAGAGGGCCCGAACCTGGGTAAAACATCGTGTCCCCTGCCTCCTGTTACCATCGATCCTAAATGCATAGTTCGGGACCCCCTACCCGAGATCCGCCGGTTTTGACACCAACACGGAGTCTTAGTCATCTTGCCCATGAGGCATGGTTCGCAAGCATCAAGTGATTCCAAAAGCCCATCAACATGGAGTTTCTTCATGCGCTTTACACCAATATGACCTAAACGGCAGTGCCACAAATAAGTTGCACTATCATTATACATCAATAACATGTATATCAAATATACCTTTCACTTTGCCATCCTTCTTATCCGCCAAATACTTGGGGCAGTTCCGCTTCCAGTGACCAGTCCCCTTGCAGTAGAAGCACTCAGTATCAGGCTTAGGTCCAGACTTGGGCTTCTTCACTTGAGCAGCAACTTGTTTGCCGTTCTTCTTCAATTTCCCCTTCTTCCCTTTGCCCTTCTTCTTGAAACTAGTGGTCTTGTTGACCATCAACACTTGATGCTCCTTCTTGATTTCTACCTCCACAGCTTTTAGCATTGCAAAGAGCTCAAGACTTGTCTTATCCATCCCTTGCATATTATAGTTCATCATGAAGCATTTGTAGCTTGGTGGCAGTGATTGAAGAACTCTGTCAATGACACTATCATCAGGAAGATTAACTCCCAGTTGAGTCAAGTGGTTGTGGTACCCAGACATTCTGAGTATATGTTCACTGACAGAACTATTCTCCTCCATCTTGCATCTATAGAACTTATTGGAGACTTCATATATCTCAATTCAGGCTTTTGCTTGAAATATTAACTTCAACTCCTGGAACATCGCATATGCTCCATGACGTTCAAAATGTCGTTGAAGTCCCGATTCTAAGTCGTAAAGCATGACACTGTGAAGGAAATATGCCCTAGAGGCAATAATAAAGTTGTTATTTATATTTACTTATATCATGATAAATGTTTATTATTCATGCTAGAATTGTATTAACTGGAAACTTAGTACATGTGTGAATACATAGACAAATAGAGTGTCACTAGTATGCCTCTACTTGACTAGCTCATTAATCAAAGATGGTTAAGTTTCCTAACCATTGATATGAGTTGTCATTTGACAAACGGGATCACATCATTAGAGAATGATGTGATTGAAATGACCCATCCGTTAGCTTAGCACTATGATTGTTTAGTTTATTGCTATTGCTTTCTCCATAACTTATACATGTTCCAATGACTATGAGATTACAACTCCCGAATACCGGAGGAACACTTAGTGTGCTATCAAACGTCACAACGTAATTGGGTGATTATAAATATGCTCTATAGGTGTCTCCGATGGTGTTTGTTGAGTTGGCACAGATCATGATTAGGATTTGTAACTCCGATTGTCAGAGAGGTATCTCTGGGCCCTCTCGGTAATGCACATCACTATAAGCCTTGCAAGCAATGTGACTAATGAGTTAGTTGCAGGATGTTGCATTACGGAACGAGTAAAGAGACTTGCCGGTAACGAGATTGAACTAGGTATGATGATACCGACTCGAATCTCGGGCAAGTAACATACCGATGACAAAGGGAACAACGTATGTTGTTATGCGGTTTGACCGATAAAGATCTTCGTAGAATATGTAGGAACCAATATGAGCATCCAGGTTCCGCTATTGTTTACTGGCCGGAGATGAGTCTCGGTCATGTCTACATAGTTCTCGAACCCATAGGGTCCACACGCTTAACGTTTGATGACGATATGTATTGTGAGTTATGTGATTTGATGTACCGAAGGTTGTTCGGAGTCCCGGATGTGATCACGGACATGACGAGGAGTCTCAAAATGGCCGAGACATAAAGATTGATATATTGGAAGGTTATGTTTGGACACCGGAAAGGTTTCTAATAGGTTCGGGCATTTTCCGGAGTACCGGGGGACTACCGGAACCCCCCGGGAGGTTAATGGGCCTTCATGGGCTTTAGTGGAAGAGAGGAGGAGGCGACCAAGAGGAGGGCCCCCCCCCAAGCCCAATCCGAATTGGGGAGGGGTGCGGCCCCCCTTTCCTTCTTCCCCTCTTCCCTTTCCTTCCCCTCCTAGTTGGACTAGGAAAAGGGGAACCTACTCCTAGTAGGAGCGGGATCCCCCCTTAGGGCGCACCCTATGAGGCCGGCCGTCCCCCTCCTCCACTCCTTTATATACGGGGGAGGTGGCACCCCATAGACACACAAGTTGATTTCTTCGCCGTGTGCGGTGCCCCCCTCCATAGATTTCCACCTCGGTTATATTGTCGTAGTGCTTAGGCAAAGCCCTGCGTCGGTAACTTCATCATCACCGTAAACACGCCGTCGTGCTGACGAAACTCTCCTTCGGCCTCAGCTGGATCTAGAGTTCGTGGGACGTCACCCAGCTGAACGTGTGCAGGTCACGGAGGTGCCGTGCGTTCGGTACTTGATCGGTTGGATCACGAACACGTTCGACTACATCAACCGCGTTACTTAACGCTTCCGCTTTCGGTCTACGAGGATACGTAGACACACTCTCCCCTCTCATTGTTATGCATCTCCTAGATAGATCTTGCGTGATCGTAGGATTTTTTTTTGAAATACTGCGTTCCCCAACACACTGAACTATCGAGTAGTCATCAGCTTTGCTCTGCCAAATGTTCATAACATCTGTTGTTGCTCGTGCAACGGGCTTTGCACCTAGCGGTGCTTCCAGGACGTAATTCTTCTATGCAGCAATGAGGATAATCCTCAAGTTACGGACCTGGTCTGTGTAGTTGCTACCATCATCTTTCAACTTAGCTTTCTCCAGGAACGCATTAAAATTCAAAGGAACAGTAGCACAGGCCATTTATCTACAACAACATAGACATGCAAAATACTATCAGGTTCTAAGTTCATGATAAATTAAAGTTCAATTAATCTCATTACATAAGAACTCCCACTTAGATGGACATCCCTCTAGTCATCTAAATGATCATGTGATCCATATCAACTAAACCATGTCCGATCATCACGTGAGATGGAGAAGTTTTCAATGGTGAACATCACTATGTTGATCATATCTAGTATATGATTCACGCTCGACATTTCGGTCTCAGTGTTCCGAGGCCATATGTGCATATGCTAGGCTCGTCAAGTTTAACCTGAGTATTCTGCTTGTGCAAAACTAGCTTGCACCTGGTGTATGTGAACGTAGAGCTTATCACACCCGATCATCACGTGGTGTCTCGGCACAACAAACTATAGCAACGATGCATACTCAGGGAGAACACTTATACCTTCAAATTTAAGTGAGAGATCATCTTATAATGCTACTGCCGTACTAAGCAAAATAAGATGCATAAAAGATAAACATCACATGCAATCAATATAAGTGATATGATATGGCCATCATCATCTTGTGCCTTTGATCTCCATCTCCAAAGCACCGTCATGATCACCATCGTCAACGGCTTGACACATTAATCTCCATCGTAGCATTGTTGTCGTCTCGCTAACTATTGCTTCCACGACTATCGCTACCGCTTAGTGATAAAGTAAAGCAATTACATGGCGATTGCATTTCATACAATAAAGCGACGACCATATGGCTCATGCCAGTTGTCGATAACTTTGTTACAAAACATGCTCATCTCATACAACAATTTATATAATCACGTCTTGACCATATCACATCACAACATGCCCTGCAAAAACAAGTTAGACGTCCTCTACTTTGTTGTTGCAAGTTTTACGTGGCTGCTACGGGCTTAGCAAGAACTGTTCTTACCTACGCATCAAAACCACAACGATTTTTCGTCAAGTGTGTTATTTTAACCTTCAACAAGGACCGGGCTTAGTCACACTCGATTCAACTAGAGTTGGAGAAACAGCCACTAGCCACCTATGTGCGAAGCACATCGGTAGAATCAGTCTCATGAACGCGGTCATGTAGTGTTGGTTTGGGCCGCTTCATCCAACAATACCGCCAAATCAAAGTATGACATGTTGGTAAGTAGTATGACTATTATCGCCCACAACTCTTTGTGTTCTACTCGTGCATATAACATCTACGCATAGACCTGGCTCTGATACCACTGTTGGGGAACACAATATTTCAAAATTTTCCTACAATCATGCAAGATCTATCTAGGAGATGCATAGCAACGATAGGGGAGAGTGTGTCTACATACCCTCGTAGACCAAAAGCTGAAGTGTTTAGTAACGCGGTTGATGTAGTCGAACGTCTTCGCGATCCAACCAATCAAGTACGAAATGCACGACACCTTCGCGATCTGCACACGTTCAGCTCGGTGACGTCCCTCGTACTCTTGATCCAACTAAGGCCGAGGGTGAGTTCTTTCAGCACGACGGCGTGTTGACGGTGATGATGAAGTTACCGACGTAGGGCTTCACCTAAGCACTACGACAATATGACCGAGGTGTAAAACTGTGGAGGGGGCACCGCACACGGCTAAAGATCAACTTGTGTGTCTATGGGTTGCCCCCTCCCCCGTATATAAAGGAGGGGAGGAGGAGCCTGGCCGGCCACAAGGGGCGCGCCAAAGGGGGGGAATCCTACTCCAAGTAGGAATCGGTCTCCCCCTTTCCTAGTCCAAGTAGGAGAAGAAGGAAGGAGAGGGAGAGGGAGAGGGAAAGAGGGGCCGCTCCCCCCTCCCCTAGTCCTATTCGGACTCCCCTTGGGGGGAGCCACCTCCTGGCTGCTTCCCTCTCTCTCCCCTAAGGCCCACTAAGGCCCATTACTTCCCCGGGGGGTTTCGGTAACCCCTTCGGCACTCCGGTTTTATCCGAAACCATCCGGAATACTTTCGGTGTCTGAATAACATGGTCCAATATATCAATCTTTTATGTCTCGACCATTTTGAGACTCCTCGTCATGTCCGTGATCTCATATGGGACTCCGGACAACATTCGGTTCATCAAAACACGAAACTCATAATACAAATTGTCATCAAACGTTAAGCGTGCAGACTCTACGGGTTCGAGAACTATGTAGACATGACCGAGACACATCTCCTGTCAATAACCAATAGCGGAACCTGGATGCTCATATTGGCTCCTATATATTCTACGAAGATGTTTATCGGTCAAACCCCATAACAACATACGTTGTTCCCTTTGTCATTGGTATGTTACTTGCCCGAGATTCGATCGTCGGTATCATCATACCTAGTCCAATCTCGTCACCGGCAAGTCTCTTTACTCGTTCCTCAATGCATCATCCCGCAACTAACTCATTAGTCACATTGCTTGCAAGGCTTATAGTGATGCATAGCAACGAGAGGGGAGGGCCCAGAGATACCTCTCCGACAATTGGAGTGAAAAATCCTAATCTTGATCTATGCCAACTCAACAAACACCATCAGAGACACCTGTAGAGCATCTTTATAATCAGCCAGTTACATTGTGACGTTTGATAGCACACTAAGTGTTCCTCCGGTATTCAGGAGTTGCATAATCTCATAGTCATGGGAACATGTATAAGTCATGAAGAAAGCAATAGCAATAAACTTAACGATCATAGTACTAAGCTAACAGATGGGTCTAGTCCATCACATCATTCTCTAATGATGCGATCCCGTTTATCAAATGACAACACACGTCCATGGCTAGGAAACTTAACCATCTTTCATTAACGAGCTAGTCAAGTAGAGGCATACTAGGGACACTTTGTTTGTCTATGTATTCACACATGTACCAAGTTTCTGGTTAATACAATTCTAGCATGAATAATAAAACATTTATCATGATATAAGGAAATATAAATAACAACTTTATTATTGCCTCTAGGGCATATTTCCTTCAGACGTATCATGACGCCTTTAGGAAGGGAGCGACGCTCGAGCACCGTCATCACCGGATGCAACCACAAAAGGTCAGAGTCTAGGGGTTCACCCTGAAGAACCAATTCGAGCATATCT
Organism: Triticum aestivum; assembly: GCF_018294505.1. Classification (NCBI taxonomy): domain Eukaryota; kingdom Viridiplantae; phylum Streptophyta; class Magnoliopsida; order Poales; family Poaceae; genus Triticum; species Triticum aestivum. Next base: position 44,989,740 of record NC_057803.1, read on the forward strand.
GAACATTGCCTTCAATAACATAATGACACAAAAATATCGTCATTGTCAGGTACAACCAACTCAGGCCAGACCTGGGTTTTTTTCCCAAGGCTCACCGTGTACTTGTGAAGCACCACTATCAGAGTCAATCATGTGTTGTCGCCATCACTTTTTCATGATCCTAGCAGCTCCAAGGTGTCGGTCTAGAAACCGACCGCCGCCACTACATAACCATCCTTCTGCGTCAAGCCATAATCCATAGATTGCATCTCATTGTCAAAGGAAACCACCGGAAGTAGAGAGATACCTTGTAAAGACCTTTGGGTGGCCATTACAATCTGTAGTGACCACCGAAGTAGGCACGTCACTGCCAACTACCACCTCGCTGAAGAGAGCCCATCCTAGATCCACCGGCCCATGGGATGACATGGACGAATCTGGAGCATGAAAGGTAGATCGAATCGATGGCCAAGAACCAGAGTGTCCCAACACCCACGACCCCTGATTCACCTCCACTGAAGCTCCTGTCGGCAGCGCCCCATGCCTAGCTCCCTCAACACTTGAGCAGCCGCACCTGAGCCATGCACAACTCTAGCCCAGTCCGCACAACCTCCGACATCAGGGTCGAGGAAGCCTTGCGGGAGTGCATCCAGAATCCCGATCTAGAACAACAACGGGAGGCGACCAACGCTACATGTGGGAGCACGGGGACGATGGAGAAGCAGGAAAAAGGAGAAGATGAGTGCTCCCGCCGCCATCCGCTGGTGGCAGCATCCTCCGACAGCGGTGAGGGGTGGTGTGGCTTCACGGAGGAGTTTTTGGTGGCTGCCATGGGTGCCTCTGGAGTCCCCCTAGCGGCCCGGGAGGCAGTTCCTGTTGGGGAACGTAGTAATTTCAAAAAAAATCCTACGCACACGCAAGATCATGGTGATGCATAGCAATGAGAGGTAAGAGTATCGTCCACGTACCCTCGTAGACTGTAAGCGGAAGTGTTATGAGAACGCAGTTGATGTAGTCGTACGTCTTCATGATCTGACCGATCCAAGTACCGAACGCACGGCACCTCCGAGTTCAGCACACGTTCAGCTCGATAACGTCCCACGAACTCCGGTCCAGCAGAGCTTCATAGGAGAGTTCCGTCAGCACGATGGTGTGATGACGGTGATGATGTTGCTACCGACGCAGGGCTTCGCCTAAGCACCGCTACGATATGATCGAGGTGGATTATGGTGGGGGGGCACCGCGCACGGCTTGGAACAATCAACTTGTGTGTCCTAGGGTGCCCCCTCCCCCGTATATAAAGGAGTGGAGGAGGGGGAGGGCCGGCCCTCCACTATGGCGCGCCCTGGGGAGTCCTACTCCCACCGGGAGTAGGATTCCCCCTTCCATGTAATAGGAGTAGGAGAGAATGAAAGGGAAAAGAGAAGAGAAGGAAGGAGGGGGCGCAGCCCCTCCCCCTAGTCCAATTCGAACTAAGCCATGGGGGGCATGCAGCCTCCCCTCTCTCTTTCCCCTAAAGCCCAATAAGGTCCATTTACTCCCCGACGAATTCCCGTAACTCTCCGGTACTCCGAAAAATACCCGAATCACTCGGAACCTTTTCGATGTCCAAATATAGTCGTCCAATATATCGATCTTTACGTCTCGACCATTTCGAGACTCCTCTTCATGTCCCCGATCTCATCCGGGACTCCGAACTACCTTCGGTACATCAAAACACATAAACTCATATTACCGATTGTCACCGAACGTTAAGGGTGCGGACCCTATGGGTTCGAGAACTATGTAGACATGACCGAGACACATCTCCGGTAAATAACCAATAGAGGAACCTGGATGTTCATATTGGCGCCTACATATTCTACGAAGATCTTTATCGGTCAAACCGCATAACAACATACGTTGTTCCCTTTGTCATCGGTATGTTACTTGCCCGAGATTCGATTGTCGGTATCTCAATACCTAGTTCAATCTCGTTACCGGCAAGTCTCTTTACTCGTTTCCGTAATGCATCATCCCGCAACTAACTCATTAGTTGCATTGCTTGCAAGGCTTATAGTGATGTGCATTACCAAGAGGGCCCAGAGATACCTCTCCGACAATCAGAGTGACAAATCCTAATCTCGATCTATGCCAACTCAACAAGTACCATCGGAGACACGTATAGAGCACCTTTATAATCACCCAGTTACGTTGTGACGATTGGTAGAACACAAAGTGTTCCTCTGGTAATCGGGAGTTGCATAATCTCATAGTCATAGGAACATGTATAAGTTATGAAGAAAGCAATAGGATCATCGTGTTAAGCTAAGGGATGGGTCAAGTCAATCACATCATTCTCTAATGATGTGATCCCGTTCATCAAATGACAACTCTTGTCCATGGCTAGGAAACTTAACCATCTTTGATCAACGAGCTAGTCAAGTAGAGGCATACTAGTGACACTCTGTTTGTCTATGTATTCACACATGTACTAAGTTTCCAGTTAGTACAATTCTAGCATGAATAATAAATATTTATCATGATATAAGAAAATAAATAATAACTTTATTATTGCCTCTAGGGCATATTTCCTTCAGTCTCCCACTTGCACTAGAGTCAATAATCTAGTTCACATCTTTATGTGATTAGTTCACATCTCCATGTGACTAATACCCAAAGGGTTTACTAGAGTCAATAATCTAGTTCACATCGCTATGTGATTAATACCCAAAGAGTGATCATGTTTTGCTTGTGAGAGAAGTTAAGTCTACGGGTCTGCAACATTCAGATCCGTATGTATTTCGCAAATTTCTATGTCTAGAATGCTCTGCACGGAGCTACTCTAGCTAATTGCTCCCACTTTCAATATGTATCCAGATCGAGACTTAGAGTTGTCTAGATCGATGTAAAAATCTTGCATCAACATAACTCTTTATGACGAACTCTTTTATCATCTCCATAACCGAGAAATGTTTCCTTAGTCCTCTAAGGATAATTTTGACCGTTGTCCAGTGATCTACTCCTAGATCACTATTGTACTCCCTTGCCAGAAAAATGCTAAGGTATACAATAGGACTGGTAAATAGCATAGCATACATTATAGAACCTATGACTGACGCATAGGGAATGACTTTTCATTCTCTTTCTATTTTCTGCCGCGATCGGGTTTTGAGTCTCTGCTCAACTTCGCACCTTGCAACACAGGCAAGAACTCCTTCTTTGACTGTTCCATTTTGAACTACTTCAAAATCTTGTCAAGGTATGTACTCATTGAAAAAACTTATCAAGCATCGTGATCTATATCTATAGATCTTGATGCTCAATGTGTAAGCAGCTTCATCGAGGTCTTTCTTTGAAAAACTCTTTTCAAACACTCCTTTATGCTTTCCAGAAAATTATACATTATTTCCGATCAATAATATGTCATTCACATATACTTATCAGAAATGATGTAGTGCTCCCACTCACTTTCTTGTAAATACATGCTTCACCGCAAGTCTGTATAAAACCATATGCTTTGATCACTTTATCAAAGCATATATTCCAACTCCGAGATGCTTGCACCAGTCCATAGATGGATCGCTGGAGCTTGCTCACTTTGTTAACACCTTTAGGATCGACAAAACCTTCTGGTTGCATCATATACAACTCTTCTTTTAAGAAATCCATGAAGGAATACAGTTTTGACATCCATTTGCTAGATTTCATAAAATGGGGCAACTGCTAACATGATTCAGACAGACTTTTAAGCATCGATACGAGTGAGAAAATCTCATCGTAGTCAACACCTTGAACCCGTCGAAAACATTTTGCGACAATTCGAGCTTTGTAGATAGTAACACTACTATCAGCGTCCGTCTTCCTCTTGAAGATCCATTTATTCTTAATGACTCACCGATCATCGGGCAAGTCAATCAAAGTCCATACTTTGTTCTCATACATGGATCCCATCTCAGATTTCATGGCCTCAAGCCATTTCGCGGAATCTGGGCTCATCATCGCTTCCTCATAGTTCGTAGGTTCGTCATGGTCTAGTAACATGACTTCCAGAAAGGATTACCGTACCACTCTGGTGCGGACCATACTCTGGTTGTCCTACGAGGTTCAGTGGTAACTCGATCTTGAAGTTTCATGATCATAATCATTAGCTTCCTCAGTAATTGGTGTACACATCACTAGAACTGATTTCTGTGATGAACTACTTTCCAATTCGGGAGAAGGTACAATTACCTCATCAAGTTCTACATTCCTCCCACTCACTTCTTTCGAGAGAAACTCCTTCTCTAGAAAGTATCCACTTTTAGCAACAAAGATCTTGCCTTTGGATCTGTGATAGAAGGTGTACCCAACAGTTTCCTTTGGGTATTCTATGAAGACACATTTCTCCGATTTGGGTTCGAGCTTATCAGGTTGAAACTTTTTCACATAAGCATCGCAGCCCCAAACTGTAAGAAACGATAGCTTAGGTTTCTAGCCAAACCACAGTTCATATGGTGTCATCTCAACGGATTTAGATGGTGCCCTATTTAACGTGAATGCAACTGTCTCTATTGCATAACCCCAACATGATAGTGATAAATCGGTAAGAGACATCATAGATCGCACCATATCTAATAAAGTACGGTTATGATGTTCGGACACACCATTACGCTGTGGTGTTCTAGGTGGCGTGAGTTGCGAAACAATTCCGCATTGTTTCAAATGAAGACCAAACTCGTAACTCAAATATTCTCCTCCACGATCAGATCGCAAAAACTTTATTTTCTTGTTACGATGATTTTCCACTTCACTCTGAAAATTCTTTGAACTTTTCAAATGTTTCAGACTTATGTTTCATCAAGTAGATATACCCATATCTGCTCAAATCATCTGTGAAGGTCCGAAAATAACGGTACCCGCCGCGAGCCTCAACACTCATCAGTCCGCATACATCAGTATGTATTATTTCTAACAAGTCAGTTGCTCGCTCCATTGTTCCAGAGAACGGGGTCTTGGTCATCTTGCCCATGAGGCATGGTTCGCAAGCATCAAGTGATTCCAAAAACCCATCAGCATGGAGTTTTTTCATGCGCTTTACACCAATATGACCTAAACAGCAGTGCCACAAATAAGTTGCACTATCATTATTAACTTTGCATCTTTTGGCTTCAATATTATGAATATGTGTATCACTACGATCAAGATTCAATAAACCATTTATATTGAGTGTATGAACATAGACGGTTTTATTCATGTAAATAGAACAACAATTATTCTTTGACTTAAATGAATAACCATATTGCAATAAACATGATCCAATCATATTCATGCTTAACGCAAACACCAAATAACATTTATTTTAGGTTCAACACTAATCCCGAAAGTATAGGGAGTGTGCGATGATCATCATATCAATTTTGGAACCACTTCCAACACACATCGTCACTTCACCCTTAACTAGTCTCTGTTCATTCTGCAACTCCCGTTTCGAGTTACTAATCTGAGCAACTGAACTAGTATCAAATACCGAGGGGTTGCTATAAACACTAGTAAAGTACACATCAATAACATGTATATCAAATATACCTTTGTTCACTTTGTCATCCTTCTTATCCGCCAAATACTTGGGGAAGTTCTGCTTCTAGTGACCAGTCCCTTTGAAGTAGAAGCACTTAGTCTCAGGCTTAGGTCTAGACTTGGGCTTCTTCACTTGAGCAGCAACTTGCTTGCCATTCTTCTTGAATTTCCCCTTCTTCCCTTTGCCCTTTTCTTGAAACTAGTGGTCTTGTCAACCATCAACACTTGATGCTTTTCTTGATTTCTACCTTCATCGATTTCCGTATCACGAAGAGCTTGGGAATCGTTTCCGTTATCCCTTGCATATTATAGTTCATCATGAAGTTCTAGTAACTTGGTGATAGTGACTAGAGAATTCTGTCAATCACTATCTTATCTGGAAGATTAACTCCCACTTGATTAAAGTGATTGTAGCACTCAGACATTCTGAGCACATGCTCACTAGTTGAGCTATTCTCCTCCATTTTGTAGGAAAAGTACTTGTCAAAGGTCTCATACCTTTAGACATGGGCATGAGTCTGAAATACTAATTTCAACTCTTGGAACATCTTATATGCTCTGTGGCGTTCAAAACATTTTTGAAGTCCCGGTTCTAAGCCGTAAAGCATGGTGCACTAAACTATCAAGTAGACATCATACCGAGCTTGCCAAACGTTCATAATGTCTGTATATGCTCCTGCAATAGGTTCGTCACCTAGCGGTGCATCAAAGACATAATTATTCTGTGCAACAATGAGGATAATCCTCAGATCACGGATCCAATCCGCATCATTGCTACTAACATCTTTCATTTATTTTTCTCTAGGAACATATCAAAAATAAACGGGGAAGCTATGTGTGAGCTATTGATCTACAACATAGATATGCAAATACTATCAGGACTAAGTTCATGATAAATTTAAGTTCAATTAATCATATTACTTAAGAACTCCCACTTAGATAGACACCCCTCTAGTCATCTAAATGATCACGTGATCCAAATCAACTAAACCATGTCCGATCATCACGTGAGATGGAGTAGTTTTCAATGGTGAACATCATTATGTTGATCATATCTACTATATGATTCACGCTCGACCTTTCGGTCTCCAGTGTTCCGAGGCCATATATGCATATGCTAGGCTCGTCAAGTTTAATCTGAGTATTTCTGCGTGTGCAAAACTGGCCTGCACCCATTGTATGTGAACGTAGAGCTTATCACACCCGGTCATCACGCGGAGTCTCGGCACGACGAACTTTGGCAATGGTGCATACTCAGGGAGAACACTTGTACCTTGAAATTTATAGTAAGGGATCATCTTATAAAGCTACCGCCGAACTAAGAAAAATAAGATTTATAAATGATAAACATCACATGCAATCGATATAAGTGATACGATATGGCCATCATCATCTTGTGCCTGTGATCTCCATCTTCAAAGCACCGTCATGATCACCATCGTCACCGGCTTGACACCTTGATCTCCATCGAAGTATTGTTGTCGTCACGCCAACTATTGCCTCCACGACTATCACTACCGCTTAGTGATAAAGTAAAGCAATTACATGGCGATTGAATTTCATACAATAAAGCGACAACCATATGGCTCCTGCCAGTTGCCGATAACTGTGTTACAAAACATGATCATCTCATATAATAAAATTTAGCATCATGTCTTGACCATATCACATCCCAACATGCCGTGCAAAAACAAGTTAGGCGTCATCTACTTTGTTGTTGCAAGTTTTACGTAGCTGCTACGGGTTGAGCAAGAACCGTTCTTACCTACGCATCAAAAACCACAACGCGGTATAGTGATTGCTTTTTTATCTTCAGAAAGAACCCTGTTCATTGAATCCTATTCAACTAAAGCTGGAGAAACACACCCCCACTAGCCACCTGTGTGTGAAGCACGTTAGTAGAACCAGTCTCGTGTAAGCGTACGCGTAATTTCGGTCTGGGTCGCTTCATCCAACAATGCCGCTGAATCAAGAATCAACTATTGACAACAAGTAATATGTATATACCCACGCCCACAACTCCTTTGTGTTCTACTCGTGCATATAACATATACGCATAAACCTGGCTCTCATACCACTGTTGGGGAACATAGTAATTTCAAAAAAATTCCTACGCACACGCAAGATCATGGTGATGCATAGCAACGAGAGGGAAGAGTATCGGCCACGTACCCTCGTAGACCGTAAGCAGAAGCGTTATGAGAACGCGGTTGATGTAGTCGTACGTCTTCACGATCCGACTGATCCAAGTACTGAACGCACGGCACCTCCGAGTTCAGCACACGTTCAACTCGATGACGTCCCACGAACTCCGGTCCAGCAGAGCTTCACGGGAGAGTTCCGTCAGCACGATGGTGTGATGACGGTGATGTTGCTGCTACAGACGCAGGGTTTCGCCTAAGCACCGGTACGATATGATCGAGGTGGATTGTGGTGGGGGGGCACCGCACACGGCTTGGAACAATCAACTTGTGTGTCCTAGGGTGCCCCCTCCCCCGTATATAAAGGAGTAGAGGAGGGGAAGGGCCGGCCCACTACCATGGCGTGCCCTGGGGAGTCCTACTCCCACCGGGAGTAGGATTCCCCCCTTCCATGTAATAGGAGTAGGAGAGAAGGAAAGGGAAAAGAGAAGAGAAGGAAGGAGGGGGCGCAGCCCCTCCCCCTAGTCCAATTCGGACTAAGCCTAGGGGTGCAGCCTCCCCTCTCTCTTTCCCCTAAAGCCCAATAAGGCCCATATACTCCCCGGCGAATTCTCGTAACTCTCCGCTACTCCGAAAAATACCCGAATCACTCGGAACATTTCCGATGTCCGAATATAGTCGTCCAATATATCGATCTTTACATCTCGACCATTTCGAGACTCCTCGCCATGTCCCCGATCTCATCCGGGACTCCGAACTACCTTCGGTACATCAAAACACATAAACTCATATTACCGATCGTCACCGAATGTTAAGCATGCGGACCCTACGGGTTCGAGAACTATGTAGACATGACCGAGACACGTCTCCGGTCAATAACCAATAGCGGAACCTGGATGTTCATATTGGCTCCTACATATTCTACGAAGATATTTATCGGTCAAACCGCATAACAACATACGTTGTTCCCTTTGTCATCGGTATGTTACTTGCCCGAGATTCGATCGTCGGTATCTCAATACATAGTTCAATCTCGTTACCGGCAAGTCTCTTTACTCGTTTCCGTAATGCGTCATCCTGCAACTAACTCATTAGTTGCATTGTTTGCAAGGCTTATAGTGATGTGCATTACCAAGAGGGCCCAGAGATACCTCTCCGACAATCGGAGTGACAAATCCTAATCTCGATCTACGCCAACTCAACAAGTACCATTAGAGACACCTGTAGAGCACCTTTATAATTACCCAGTTATGTTGTGACGTTTGGTAGCACACAAAGTGTTCCTCTGGTAATCAGGAGTTGCATAATCTCATAGCCATAGGAACATGTATAAGTTATGAAGAAAGCAATAGCAACAAACTAAACGATCATCGTGCTAAGCTAACGGATGGGTCAAGTCAATAACATCATTCTCTAATGATGTGACCCCATTCATCAATTGACAACTCTTGTCCATGGCTAGGAAACTTAACCATCTTTGATTAACGAGCTAGTCAAGTAGAGGCATACTAGTGACACTCTGTTTGTCTATGTATTCACACATGTACTAAGTTTCCGGTTAATACAATTCTAGCATGAATAATAAACATTTATCATGATATAAGGAAATAAATAATAACTTTATATTGCCTCTAGGGCATATTTCCTTCAGTTCCATGGGTGTAGTTTTGATTCAGCTTCACTGCAAACATGATTAATAACTTCGGTGTAGAAGTCTGACAAAGATAATCGGAACAAACCTCCGCTCTCATAACCCTTTTCAACAAATTGTCCATACAAGGACACTACAACCTTATTGGACTCAAACACCAACTTATAGCCACCTCGACACAAACGAGAGCCACTGACAAAGATGTTTATTTATAGAAGGGACATGCTGCGCATTCTTCAACCACACGATCTTTCCGAAGTAAACTACATATCGACCGTACCTACACAATGAATAGAAGCATGAGACTTGTTCACCATAAACACATGTATAATTCTTGTGACCTGATCAGAAAAGAAACATGTTGATGTCAGAACACACATGTATATTGGCACCAGTGTCAATCCACCAATCAGGAGAATGACATACTGAAAGAATGGTAGGAAATTTACCATACTCGACATATTTCATCTCAACATCGCCAATAACATGCCTCATTTTGACGCATGTCCCAGCGGTCATTGCAGGATGAAGCCCAATGATTCTCACTGCCGCATACAAGGCATTTTCCTTTTTCTTATAGGTCTCCTTATTCTTCTTGAAGTTGGCGGGTTGTTGGACTTTGTTCTTGCCATCAAACTTTCCTTTGCCTGCATAGTTGTTTTTGTTGGGTTTTTCGGGCTGGAATTTTTTCTTCTATACCGAATTGGCACTAGAATTCCCCTCATGGTAAATGACGCATGTCTTTTTCCCTCGCCTTCTCTTCCACATCAAGAGTGCCAATAAGACTGTCAACAGTAAACTCTTGCCTCTTGTGCTTCATAGAGGTTGAAAATTCCTTCACGAAGGTGGAAGCTTGGCAATGAATTGTCTGGTAACACACATTTGACATGCTCAAGTTCCTTAGTGAGCGACTGAATCTCATGAGCCTGCTCAACAACAGAGCGATCATTAGTCATCTTATAGTCATGATATTGTTCCATGATATACAACTCACTTCCTGTGTCCACGACCCCAAACTTGGTCTCGAGCGCATCCCACATATCCTTACCGACCATGATGATCATGAATGGATCGAAAATCTTGTCACCAAGAACACTTAGAACAGCACCTCTGAAGAGGGTGTTTGTAGGCTGGAAAGCTTGCTCCTGCTCAACAATCAGCTCTCCCTCTGGCTTTCCTTTAGAGGCGTGAAAACAGTTCATGGTGGTAAGACAAAGAACTACCCTCGCACACCACCTCTTATAGTTCACACCCTCAAACGGTGCAGACTTGAGAGATGCAGCAAAAGGAATAGGAGAAAATTGCCTACACATTTTAGGCTTTTGGATTGTTGAAAAATTAGGCATTTTTTCATTAAATTTAATACAGAAAAACAATAGGTGAAACATGATCAAAATGATAGAGAGAATAATTGCGACATGCAACTGATTGTTGATACTAGTCATGCAATTGAGATCATAAGCAACAAGCAACATATCCATGTTGGTCACTAGTAGCAGCAAACCAAACACTAGCCTATCAGAGAGGATAACTAACATACGGAACAACAACAGAAGATGCATACGCCATCAGGGATGTCGTCGAAGATGCTGGCAACGTCGGGGAAGAAATCGTCATCAGGGATGTCGTCGTTCGCAACCACGATGAAGAGAGATCCAACAGTCATGCGGAAGAACTCCCTCAAAACCTCATTACCCCTTCCCCGTACTGGACCACGAGAGCACGGGGGTTTTGGAGGCCTGCCGTCTCACTCCACAGTGCATGCTAGTAAGCGAGATGGGAAAGAGATATGTTGCAACTCACGGGTATATGCACTAATTCTAAAAAAAGGTAATTCCATTGGATTGCAGCGACGTCGTTCAGGAAGCTACGAATATGATACGACAGACTTTCCTAGTTGTAGACAAGTGCACGGACAAACGAACATGAGATGACGTTCGGAATTTTCTATGACAGACGAAAATTACCGACTCAAGTACAACAAGAATGAAGATGCACTCAAGATTACTGATATTATACTTTATTTTTAGACATATATTAGGAAATGGTCGTGTTTTTGCTCTCTATGCAGTGCTAAACTATAGCGATTTTTTAATATGTTTCATGTCACGCTTACTAGTACTAGTAATCTTTAAAAAAAAGTTTCCTTTTTTAATGCTCTGCTGGGAGCGAACCACCACCTCCCGCTTATGGGCCGCAGCCCATGGGGCGCCATAACCGCCTCCATCCAAGTCGGGGTGCACAGCCCGGCCCGATCCTGACGCGAAGGCCTGCCGCAAGAAGGAAGGGGGAGACCGACGCGAAGAGGAGAGGAGAAAAAAGATCTCAATTGATCGCCTCCGCCGCTACACATCCACGCCGTCGAGAAGCACTTCGGCACCGCCGCGGCCGGTAGCGAAGACTTCGGCGGCCTCCTCTCCGCCGATACCGACGACCTGATTGCCCTCGAGTTCCCAACCTGTCCGCCCTAGAGAACCGGCGCCGCCACGGCCGGCAGTGACGACTTCGGCGGCCTCTTCTCCGCCGACACCGCCGACCAACTCGCCCTCGAGTTCCCCACCTGCAACCACGTGCGTGAGCCATCCCCTCCCTCAATCCCCTTCTCTCTCCGCCGGCCTCTGATCCGTTTGCGCCCCGTTTTCGTTTCCCGGTGGCAGTTCGATGGGTTCCAGAAGGCGACCAAGGAGATGGTGAGCAACAAGAATGGGACGAACACGCTCTCCATCTTCGACAAGGCGTCATCGTCGCCGCCGACTCCCGGGCCAGCATGGGCGGGTACACATGTGAGTCCCCTGTCCCTTGGCCTCGCATTCGTGCTAGGGTTTGGTGCTGCGGGGATTCGATTTGCTGGCGTGGACGCGTGATTTAGGGTCGGGATGTTTATAGATGTCCTAGCGAAATCTGGCTCCTTTGTCCGTTGATTATCTCTGGGAGGACAATTTGGTGGTCAGGGGTGTGTTTCTTTACTCTTGCGTACCAGGGCTGTACATTTTCATATCTAGTAATTCAGGGCAGTGATTCATACATCTATGAAATCTCAAACCAACTTGATTTGGGTGTGAAGAACTTCTGCTTAGGTTCTAGTGTACAACAGAGAAAAACATATCGCAACCTCACAATAGCTGAGCCACCAATTGCAGTGCCATAACCTCACACCAGTTGTGGGGACCGTGCTTGGATGTGGCGGTTCATTTGGATTACGCGGTGAATACAAAGATACTTATTGAGTTTGGATGCTAATTATCTGTAGGAACTGAGAAGGGAGGTAATCTGTAGTGGGATTGTTAATGATAGAGAGTTGTGAATTGATGTGATACTGATATCACACACACAAAAAAGATAGTTTTGCTAATACTTAATATTGAATTCAAGTCTGCTTATCTGTAGGTCCAACATTTGTGCATATTGATTTGTGTCTTTGTGGTTTGGAGTAAGCCAATAGAAAGCTGTTGTTATTGTATAAAATGTCTATTTTTCCACAAGTGTTGATCCTTCTGTAAAATTGCCCTTGCATGTTTGTTAGTCGTTGTAGAAGGCTTTTGCTTGATGCATGTTTGTGGTTTGTAGAAAGCTTTTGTAGAAGGCTTCTGTAAAATTCCCGCGTTGCTATCTGAACTATGTGCTACCACAAGTGAAATCCACCTCGAATTACCTATTTTTGGATCGCATTGATGCACAATGGCTATAGACACAATCCAGTCTTCTACTGGCGAAATATCGAAACAATGTTAGTAACTCTGTTAATGTTAAATACGCATAAGCAAAATATCTATCAAAACTTCAATGACAACATGCCTGCAACATTCTTGAATTTGCATTACTAAGTACTCCCTCCATCCCAAAATAAGTGTCACTAACTTTGTACTAAATCAGCGGCACTTACTTTGGGACGAAGGGAGTATATACAGAACTGAAGATTAACCAAGAACATTACATCATTGCATTTCTTTACAGAATTAGCCCACAGTTGTGATTACAAAGCTAATTTTTAGTGTTAGATTCATCCGTATCTAGATAAATTTAAGACAAACTTTTTGGGATGGACGTAATAGAACTGAAGGTGCCGACACTAAATTTCTCCCAAGATTTCTGAAGAAAGCAAAAATAAAAAAATATTTGCCCTAAGATTTCTCCAAGAAATGCATACCAGGAGCAAAATTAATATATTGATGTAGATGACATTAATCTTCATGTAAGGTGGATCAACTGCCATACAGGAGGGCCAGGTACATGCTCATAAAGTTGGTTGATGTTGCTGTGGCTAATCTGGCCTTATTTCTTGCCGCTGGTTTCTATGAACAAGAAACCAACAAAACTAAAGTTTACTTTAATATAAAGTTTTAGCCGCAGCTAGAAAAGAGCCGCCAAGCTCTTGTACATTTAGTCGATGGACTTTAAAGAAAAATCATGGATAAATGAAGAAGCTAGATCTGGCCATATAGTGCAAGAAACAATTAGTGAGCGAGACAAATGCTTAGTGATGAGAAAAGAATACGTTGGTATTGAAGACAAACACCTGGAAGCCTTAACAAATCTACTCTTACACCCTTTCGGCGGCCGTGGACCATGAGAACTCCAAGAACCTCTCTTGAACCCATGGCTCACGTACAACTGGAGTAGCTGCTGCACTCGGAGACCTGCTGCGGTGCCACTGTTCGATGCGCTAGGAAGCAGGTATAGATGAAGGTCGTACGTGACATAGAAGATGGTGAGCTACATCTTGCATGTACAAATGAGGGTGACCTAGGCTTGTGTTCGACAAATGTTATGCGAGGCGGTGACGACTGAACGCGATAGTAACCCTAGCTGGTCGCACTCACTCTTCACGAGAGAGGAAGAATAAATCAGATTGGGTCGAGCGAGTCGATGAGGCAGGGAAGAGAGCGGGCGGGTCCACTCGTCGGTGATAATTTGGTTGAGAGCGGAGGAAGCGACACACGAACATGCGAATCGATGTACCATGATCTACCAACACAACCGCACTCCCCTTTGATAGTAAAAGACAGTTAGCATAACAATAGTTTCTTCCTTTAGAGATTTGATGGAACTATGAGTGGCCTTTTGACATATTTTAGTGTCGTTAAGCTGTACTTAGGGCTATGCTTAACAATACTGCTCTTTTTCTAGGGTTCGGTCTTGGTACTATGTTGATAAGCGAGGGTGCAAGGCTCAAGGGAAGCCGGTTCTCTAACTCTCTGTATGCTTATTGTATGCTCATGGTATCTTGGATGAGGGGTATGTTCTTTTATACCTCTATATTATCTTGAAATTGCATCCCTTATGTTTGTGTTGTACATTTCAGTTACAAATTCAACGTGTCAGTTGAGGAAGCTGCTGAGTTAGCATGGCGGGCGCGGGCTTTTATCACGCAACCTTTCGTGATGGAGCCAGTGGTTGTATTCATATTGGTATGCATTCTATTTCCTAGTATCTATCCTAATATTTGTTTTGTTCACTCGATAAGCATGATACATGCATGCATATTTGTTAAACACCTTATCATTATATCTTCCTTTTGAAATCGCAAACACAATTGTTTATTGAGTTGAAATTACTTTCGTAAGTTTTTGGCAAAGTTCAGAGATTATTGTATTCTCCATCATGTAATGCACACCCCTAGGTTGGGAACTAGAGATTACCGTCTAGACGATGGTTATAAATTAAACCAAACCCTTCTATTTACAAATGTACAATGTTGTAGAGTATAAACATGGGTCTAGACATCTAGTGAGACCTACCTAGGATTTCTGAAACAATATAATATAATGGTTACATGTAAATTACATGCGTAGATTTATTCCTTTTTTCATATGACTTACATGTTAGTAGATTCTAAAAATATGGTGTGATGTATAAAAAATTATGGTCAATGCTATGTCTAGTGTTTGCGTCAAATTATTATTTGAAAGTCGGGGTTAAAGTTTATTGAGAAAAGAAGATTATCATTTGGGCTTGATAAGGTATGACTATATCCCATGGGGTCATGTTATGCAAACATGGCCCACTTTGGAGAAGAATACACAACCATTTTGGTAGTGAGCCTAACTCATCTCAACAATTCTGTTTGGGCCTCGTTCCCCTAATATGCTAGACTATTTCTCTTATTCACTTCATGATTTGAGAGAGGGAATGCCAGCGCCCATGGCACCATTGTCCTCCCGGCCATTCATGCCACTTGAGAGAATGAAGGCTCTTGCGACATCGTGCGAGAGGCATTAGCGCTAGCGAGTTTGCCACCATCTGAGCCACGGCGGCAATGCCGTAGAGCATATAATAGAGGGTAGAGCTGGATGGTGGCGTGCCGACGTTGCAGGAGGAGGTGCACTTGTACGAGCACTGCAATCTGTTTCTTCTTCCAAGCAATCAGAGAACCATTAGAAATGCACAGTAAACAAAAAGTGAACGACAATTCAAGGGATCAGTAGCCCACATAGCATCTCAATATGCCTGGGAGCTGTAATGAACGTGAACGGGGAAAGAATATATAGTGAGGGATCGTGTCACAAAGATATCAAAAACCAGGAAGATATAAAAAAACACGAAGATGACTATAGTGAACCGAGGTGGGGGCAGAGACGAACTAACTCAAAATATGGACATGCTAGGAGATATCATGGCGAGTGATAGCCAGAAGACTCCCAACAAGATGACGATAATGTGTCGGAGCTGACAAAGTTCACCATCAGTAGCACGAAGATGAACATTGAGCTACATGGGAGTCAACGGTGCGCTCATCAGTAAGAGCAACATGAGCAAGAAGATCCTGGATTATTTTTCTTGACCAAGAGACCTTAATCCTAAGAAAGTAGCAAAGTGGGCCAAGATCAGATATAAGAAAGTGCTCACTAAGACATGCCTTCACAAAGGTAATATACTCGGTGTCTTTGCCAGTGGTGAACATGTCATCAACTTATAGAAGAGTCCAACCAAGAGCATAAAGTTGGCCAAACAATGCAGGATCATGAGCACTCGCTGAAACCAACGGCAGCCACTGTAGAGGAAAACACTCACACTAGTCTTGAGGGCTTGCTTCAGGCCATGGAGAGCGACAGACGATAAAGCATGTCGTAAGGAACAAAATACCTAGGTGGTGGCTGCATGTAAACCTCCTCACGTAACTCATCATTAAGAAAGACGTTCTTAACATCAAGTTGAGGTATAGATAAGTGGCGAATGTGCGAACAGGGGTCATATGGCTCGCATGAGCAAAAAGTCTTATTGTAATCAAGACCATGCTCCTCCTGAAAGCCACGAGCCACAAGACGAGTTTTGTAATGCACAATGGAACCATCAGAGCGAGTCTTAACCTTGTAGACCCCTTACAAGTGACGGGATGAACACAAAGAGGAAGAGAAACAAGATCCCACGTGCCAATACGTTCAAGAGCAGCAATCTCCTCTACCATCGTAAACTGCCATTTCAGATAAGCAACAACGTCACGATAAGAAATCAGCTCAAGAAAAGCAGCGCGAGCGCTTGAAAAATCACGGTGGTCAATTGGCGGAAACATATGAGAAGGCAAGCCGTAAGTAGGCTGAGACAGGGAAGATGGCACATCAATAGATGCATACACAACACGCAGTCAACGAGTGTGAAAGTGAGTAAAAGATGGAAGACCATGAGGAATCATCGGGGTAAACTCAGGTGATGGAGACGAGGAAGCCACCGGTGATGGTGTAGAATCCTGTGATAAGCAAGGTCAGGACATCATAGGAGATGATGGCGTTGGATCTGTTACAATCGGAGAAGTGAATGGATAAAGGCTCAATAGGAATGATAGAAGTGTCGAGAAAATTGTAGAAAGAGATACCCTTCACTGAAAAGGTCGAGGAAGATGAATGCATGTAGAAGGGACGAGACTAATCGAAAGTCATATACCGAGAAATAGGCATTCGTCGATCGACGCGATCTCAACAACGATATCCCTTGCGCTCATCGCCATATCCTAAGAAGGCACTTAAGAGACCGAACAATTAGTTTGGTGCGCTCATGAGGGAAAAGAAGAACATAGCAAACACAACCAAACAATTGAAGCGCTAAATAATCAGAAAACAATCAAAGTGACACTCCAAAGGAGCGCCACCCTGTAGGGAAATGAATTGCTGAAGGTTGATGAGATAGATGGAAGTGGAGGCAGACTTGACCGAGAAGTGCAGCAGAAGATAGAGAAGTGACCATCAACTAACGAGTCGTCTGAAGAAGACGACGATGCTTGCGCTCAGCCCCGCCATTCTAAGCATGAGCACCAAGATAAGAGAACTGAGCAAGAGTACCCTTCTCAGCAAGGACTCAAAGCAACAACTTGGAGATGTATTCTCCACCAGAGTCATCACAGAATACAAGACTAGGCATAGAGAACTTAGTTTGAACAATGGCATCAAAACACTTATATAGATAAGATATTACTACGAGAAAAAATAAAGTATATCCAGGTGTGTTGAGAGCAGTCATCCATAAAGATTGTATACTAGCGATGACCTTCTTTCGAGGCAAAGGGAGATGGACCCTAGACATAAAAGAGAACAATGTCGAACGGATGCTGAGACACTGTCTTTACCAAGCTGACAACCCCGGCGGTTTAGGGACATCGTTGGAGACGGATCCAAGAAGACCACGTCAAACTAAGGATGAGAGATGAGAGCCACACAAGTGACTCCTAGCGATGATGCCACTTCTAAAAACAATTGGTAGACAAGGCAACAGAGGTGGAGAGACTGGCGGCGATAGCAGCAGAGTTACTTGGTCTAGCATCCCACGTGCCTGTGCACTTTCCATTACCCGCCGATCCGGCTTGGTGTGCTTCTCCTGTCTGCAGGTTGTGTGGCACGCACTTGATTAAGCACCCCACGTTCTCCTACTGTGCGTCCTTGGCCCTGGCTTTAGGTAGCGCCTGTCCTCGGCTTGTCGTGCATAATCCAGGTACGCGCCGACTGTCCAAGCTCCTGCTCACCATTGGTGTTGCTCGAGGGTTATGGTGTCGCTCAGCAAGGGAGCACGGGATGTGGGATTGAGACAGTACACATAGCAGCCCGCAGCAAGGCAAAGGATGCCCATCCAGACTGGCAGGGAGCGGAGGTGGACACAAAGGTGGACGTTGAGTCTCAACAGTGCGCTCGTAGTAAGAGCAGCACGAGCAAGAAGATCCTGGATATATTTCTCTTAGAAAATAAAGAAGCCATCAGAGGTAGAAGAAACCTCATTCTCAAGGAAGTAGCGAAAAGGACCAAGATCATACATAAGAAATTCACTATGACGAGCCTTCACGAAGGCAATGTAAGAGTTGTCCCTAGTGATGGTCGGCATATGTAACAAATGTCAGACCACGAGTTGGTTGGTGGACAGAATGTGCAGGATCATGAGCACTCACTAAAAACCAGCCGCATTCACTGCTGAGATGAAGCGATCAAACCAGGCACGCGAGGGGTTTGCTTAAGACCATATAGGGAGCGACGAAGACGAGAAACCATGACATCCGGAAGAGAATACCCAGGTGGTGGCTACATGTAGGCATTCTTGACATCAAGCTGAGAGAGAGACTAGTGGCGAACGGAAGCCACAACGAAAAGTGTGCGAAGAGTGGTCATCTGGGCCATACAGGAGCAAGTGTCTAATCGTAGTCTTAACTATGTTCTCACCACTAGAAGAGCTTCGTAAACCTCAAGAGAAACATCAGTCTTACCCTTGTAGGCCCACATACAAGTGATGTGACGAGCAAGAGGAAGGAAAATGAGATTCCATTGGCCGACGCGGGAAGAGCATTCAATGCCACTACATGCTGCTATTCTACATGAACAAAAATCTCATGGTAAGAAGTCTTCTTGGGGAGCAGCACAATAACCATAGTAGTTAATAGCAGAAGCCGGTGAGCTCAGAAGCCATTAGTAGGCTGTAGGCTGATCTGGAGGCCATGTGTTGCCAACAGAAGAAGACATAGTAGTCAAGGAAGATGACTCATTAGAAGAATCCACAACACAAGGACAATTATTGTAGTAAAGTCAAGGAAGATGAGCAAAGAAGGAAGATGAAAAGACTAAGTGCAAGAGTGACTCGACTATCAACTGGTAGGGAAGTTCCATTTGACAGTAAAAACATGAATAGAGAATCTAGATGTGGAATACCCAAGTGGCGGCTACACGTAAACCTCCTCACACAACTCACCATTAAGAAAGACATTTTTAACATCGAGCCGAGGCGTACACACATGACGAATAGAAGCCACGACAAGAAGTGTGCAAACAATGTCATATGGCCCGTGGGAGCAAAAAGTCTCATCGTAATTAGGGCCATGCTACCGCTGAAAGCTACGAGCCACAAGACGAGCTTTGTAATGCTCAAGAGAACCATTAGAGCGAGTCTTAACCTTGTAGACCCACCAAGTAATAGGAAGAACACGAGGAGGAAGAGAAACAATATCCCACGTGCCGATGCGCTCAACAGTAGCAATATCCTCTATCATGGCAAGGTGGCATTTGGTACGAACAACATTAAGATAAGAAGTCTGCTCAAGAACAACAACGCCAATGTTTGAAAGACTAAGGCGGTAAGTAAGCGAAAGAGGACGAGGACGCGGGCCACAAGTAGGCTGAGACGGGGAAGATTGCACATTAGTAGACGCATCCACAACACACGAACGGCGTGTATAAAACTGAGGCAAATATGAAAGAATACGAGCAAGAATCATCGAGATAAACTCAGGTGATGAAGACAAGGAAGCCACCGGTGATAAATGTGTCGAATCCTGTGATAAGCAGGTGAGGAAATGATGGTGTTGAATATTAAATAATCGGAGAAGCAAGAGCGGTACAAGGAATGAATTAGGGCTCAACAAGAGTGATAGGAGTGTCGATGAATTAAGGCTCAACAAGAGTGATAGGAGTGTTGGGAAAAGTGTGGAAACATATGTCGTCCACTGAAAAGGTTGGGGAAGATGGATGCGGGTAGAAGGGACGAGACTCATCGAAAGTCATATCCCGAGAAATAGTCATTCGACGACCAACATGATCCGAGCAATGATATACCTTATGCTCATTGGTGTATCCTAATAAGCCACACTCAACGGATCGAGCAATAAGTTTGATGCGTTCCTGAGGGGCAAGGACACAACAAACACAACCAAACAATTAAAGCGCCGAACAATCAGGAAACGATCAAATAGACGCTCGAAAGGAGACCACCCTACATAGTAGTGGATTGGATTGCCGAAGGTTGATGAGTTAAATGGAAGTGGAGATAGACTCAGCCCAAAAGTGTGGCGAAAGAGAGGTAGTGTCCATCAATAGATGAGCCTTAAGAAAATGATGATGCTTGCGCTCAGCCACGCCATTCTGAGCATGAGCACCAGGATAAGAGAACTGAGTAAGAGCACCCTGCTCAGCAAGGACCTCCACGCAACAACTTGGAGATATACGCTCCATCAGGGTCATCACAGAACACATGAATAGGCGTAGAGTACTGAGTGGAACCAAGGCGGCAAAACACTTATATAGACATAAGACCTCATTATTAGAAGAAATAAAAGATATCCAGTTGTTTAGAGAAGTCATCTATAAAGATAGTATACTAGCAATGACCTCCTTTTGAGGCAAAGGCAGATGGACCCTAAACATCAAAGAGAACAAGGTCAAAAGGACGCTGAGATACTGTCTCGCTATGAGTATGAGGTAACTATTTACCAAGCCGATAACCCTGGTGATTTGGAGACATCGTCGGAGATGGATCCAAGAAGACCATGTTGAACTAATGATGAGAGATGAGACCCATGCAAGTGTCCCAAGGCAATGATGCCATTGCTGAAAATAACTAGTAGACAAGGTAACAGAGGCGGAGAGACTGCGGCGGTGGCAGCAGAGGAACTTGATTGCATCCCATCTGCTTGTGAACTCTCCGTTCCCGCCGATCTAGCTTGGTGTGCTTCTCCTGTTTGCCGGTTGTGTGGCACACACTTGATTAAGCGCCGCATTTTCTCCTACCGTGCGCCCTTGGCCCCGGCTTTAGGTAGCGCCGTGTCCTCGGCTTGTCGTGCATAATCCAGGTATGCGCCGACTGTCCGTGCTCGTGCTCGCCATTGGTGTTGCCCGAGTGTCTGGTCTTGGTGTCGCCCAACAAGGGAACTGCAGTCTGGTTCTTTCAAGCAATGAAAGAACCACTAGAAATGCATAGTAAGCAGAAGTGAACGACAATCCAAGGGATCACTAGCCCACATAGCATCTCAATATGCTTGGGAGCTGTAATGAACGGGAACGGGGAAAGAATATACAATGAGGAATTGTGCCACGAAGATATAAAAAAACGAAGAAGATAACTATAATGAACCGAGGTGGGGGAAGAGATGAACTAACTCAAAATATGGACATGATAGGAGATATCCAGGCGAGTGGTAGCTAGCAGACTCCCAACAAGATGATGATAACGTGTCGGAGCTGACAAAGGGTCACCATCAGTAGCACGGAGGTGAACATTGAGTTGCATGAGAGTCAACGGTGCACTCATTCATAAGAGCAACACGAGCAAGATCCTGGATTACTTTTCTTGACCAAGAAGAGACCTTAATCCTAAGAAAGTAGCAAAGTGGGCCAAGATCAGACATAAGAAAGTGCTCACTAAGATGTGCCTTCACAAAGGCAATAAACTCTTGTGTCTTTGCCAGTGGTGAACATGTCATCAACTTAGAAGAAGAGTTCGACCAAAGAGCAAAAAGGTGGACAAACAACACAGGATCATGAGCACTTGTTGAAACCAGCGGCAGCCGCCGTAGAGGCAAAACGCTCAAACCAGTCTCGAGGGCTTTGCTTCAGGCCATGGAGAGCGATGAAGACGACAAAGCATGTCATAAGTAACAAAATAGCTAGGTGGTGGCTGCATGTAAACCTCCTCGCGTAGCTCACCATTAAGTAAGACATTCTTAACATCAAGTTGAGATACAGATAAGTGGCGAAATGTGCGATCAGTGGTCATATGGTTCACATGAGCAAATAGTCTTATTGTAATCAATACCACGTTCCTCCTGAAAGCCATGAGCCACAAAAACGAGTTTTGTAATGCTCAACGGAACCATCAGAGCGAGTCTTAACCTTGTAGACCCCTTACAAGTAACGGGACAAACACAAAGAGGAAGGGAAACAAGATCCCATGTGTCGGTGTGCTCAAGAGCAACAATCTCCTCTGACATCGCAAACTGCCATTTTGGATAAGCAACAACCTCACGATAAGAAATCAGATTAAGAGCAGCAACACGAGTGCTTGAAAAATTAGGGCGGTCAATTGGCAGAAACATATGAGAAGGCAAGCCGTAAGTAGGCTGAGACGGGGAAGATGGCACATCAGTAGACGCATGCACAACACGTGGCCAATGAGTAGGAAAAGATGGAAGACCATGAGGAGGAATCATCGGGGTAAACTCAGGTGATGAAGGCGAGGAAGCCACCGGTGATGGTGTAGAATCCTGTGATAAGCGAGGTCAGGAAATCATAGGACATGGTGATGTTGGATCTGTTATAATCGGAGAAGTGAATGGATAAGGGATCAATAGGAATGATAGGAGGGTCGAGAAAATTGTAGTAAGAGATATCCTTCACTGAAAAGGTCGAGGAAGATGAATGTGTGTAGAAAGTACGAGACTAATGGAAAGTCATATACCGAGAAATAGGAATCCGTTGATCGACATGATCTCAGCAACGATATCCCTTACGCTCATTCCAATATCCTAAGAAGACACTTAACATACCAAGCAGTTAGTTTGGTGCGTTCATGAAGGGAAAGAAGAACATAGCAAACACAACCAATCAATTGAAGCGCTAAATAATCAGAAAACAATCAAAGTGACGCTCCAAAGGAGCGCCACCCTCTAGGGAAATGAATTGCTGAAGGTTGATGAGATAGATGGAAGTGGAGGCAGACTTGACAAAAAAGTGCGACGGAAGATAGAGCAGTGACCATGAACTAACGAGCCGTCTCAAGAACGCGACGTTGCTTGCGCTCAGCCATGCCATTCTGAGCATGAGCACCAGGATAAGCGAACTGAGCAATAGTACATTGCTCAGCAAGGACTCAAAGCAACAACTTGGAGATGTATTCTCCACTAGAGTCATCACAGAATACAAGACTAGGCATAGAGAACTTAGTTTGAACAATGGCATCAAAACACTTATAGATAAGATATCACTGCGATAAGAAATAAAGTATAGGTAGTTGTGTTGAGAGAAGTCATCTATAAAGATCGGATACTAGCGATGACCTCCTTTCGAGGCAAAGGGAGATGGACCCCCGACATAAAACAGAACAATGTCGAAAGGATGCTGAGACACTGTCTCGCTGTGAGCATAAGGTAACTGTACCTCTTTACCAAGCTGACAACCCTAGCGGTTTAGAGACATCGTTGGAGACGGATCCAAGAAGACCACGCCAAACTAAGGATGAGAGATGAGAGCCACACAAGTGACTCCTAGCGATGATGCCACTTCTAAAAACAATTGGTAGACAAGGCAATAGAGGTGGAGAGACTGGCGGCGATAGCGGCAGAGTTACTTGGTCTAGCATCCCACGTGCCTATGCACTCTCCGTTACCTGCCGATCCGGCTTGGTGTGCTTCTCTTGTCTGCAGGTTGTGTGGCACACACTTGATTAAGCACCCCACGTTCTCCTATTGTGTGCCCTTGGCCCTGGCTTTAGGTAGCACCTATCCTCGGCTTGTCGTGCATAATCCAGGTACGCGCCGACTGTCCAAGCTCCTGCTCACCATTGGTGTTGCTCGAGGGTTATGGTGTCGCTCAGCAAGGGAGCACGGGATGTGGGATTGAGACAGTTCACATAGCAACCCGCACCAAGGCAAAGGATGGCCATCCAGACTGGCAGGGAGCGGAGGTGGACACAAAGGTGGACGTTGAGTCTCAACAGTGCGCTCGTAGTAAGAGCAGCACGAGCAAAGAAGATCCTGGATATACTTCTCTTAGAAAATAAAGAAGCCATCAGAGGTAGAAGAAACCTCATTCTCAAGGAAGTAGCGAAGAGGACCAAGATCATACATAAGAAATTCACTATGACAAGCCTTCACAAAGGCAATGTAAGAGTTGTCCCTAGTGATGATCGACATATGGAACAAATGTTAGACCACAAGTTGGTTGGTGGACAGAATATGCAGGATCATGAGCACTCACTAAAAACCAGCCGCATTCACTGCTGAGATGAAGCCCTCAAACCGGGCACGCGAGGTCTTTGCTTAAGACCATATAGGGAGCGACGAAGACGAGAAACCATGCCATCCGGAAGAGAATACCATGTGGTGGCTACATGTAGGCATTCTTGACATCAAGTTGAGAGAGAGACTAGTGGCGAACGGAAGCCACAACGGAAAGTGTGCGAAGAGTGGTCATCTAGGCCATACAGGAGCAAATGTGTAATCGTAGTCTTGACTATGTTCTCACCACTAGAAGAGCTTCGTAAAGCTCAAGAGAAACATCCGAGTCTTACCCTTGTAGGCTCACTTACAAGTGATGTGACGAGCAAGACGAAGGGAAATGAGATTTCACTAGCCGACGCGGGGAAGAGCATTCAATGCCATTACATGCTGCTATTCTGCATGAACAAAAATGTCACGGTAAGAAGTCTTCTTGAGAAGAGCAGCGCAATAACCATAGTAGTTAATAGGCAGAAGCCGGCGAGCTCAGTAGGCATTAGTAGGCTGTAGGGTGATCTGGAGGCCATGTGTTGCCAGTAGAAGAAGACATGGTAGTCGAAGAAGATGACTCATTAGAAGAAAGCACAACACATGAAACAATTATTGCAGTAAAGTCATGGAAGATGAGCAAAAGAAGGAAGATGAAAAGACGAAGTGCAAGAGTGACTCGACTATCAACTGGTAGGGAAGTTCCATTTGACAGTAAAAACATGAATAGGGGAATCTAGATGTGGAATACCCAAGTGGCGGCTGCACGTAGACCTCCTCAGTCCTCACACAGCTCACCATTAAGAAAGACATTCTTAACATCAAGCCAAGACGCAAACACATGATGAATATGGCCCGCGAGAGCTAAAAGTCTCATCATAATCAGGGCCATGCTACCGCTGAAAGCCACAAGCCACAAGACGAGCTTTGTAATGCTTAAGAGAACCAGTAGAGCGAGTCTTAACCTTGTAGACCCACCAAATAATGGGAAGAACACGAGGAGGAAGAGAAACAATATCCCATGTGCGGATGCGCTCAACAGTAGCAATATCCTCTATCATGGCAAGGTGCCATTTCGTATGAACAACATCAAGATAAGAATTCTGCTCAAGAACAACAGCGCCAATGTTTGAAAGACTAAGGCGGTAAGTAGGCGAAAGAGGACGAGGACGCAGGCCACAAGTAGGCTGAGACGGGGAAGATGGCACATGAGTAGACGCATCCACAACACACGAACGACGTGTATAAAAGTGAGGCAAATATGAAAGAATACGAGCAAGAATCATCGAGATAAACTCAGGTGATGAAGACAAGGAAACCACCCGTGATAAATGTGTCAAATCTTGTGATAAGCAGGTGAGAAAATCGTAGGAGATGACGGTGTTGAATCTTGAATAATCGGAGAAGCAAGAGCAGTACGAGGAATGGATTAGGGCTCAATAAGAGTGATAGGAGTGTCGGGAAAAGTGTGGAAACAGATGCCCTCCACTGAAAAGGTCGGGGGAGATGGACGCGGGTAAAAGGGACGAGACTCATCGAAAGTCATATCCTGAGAAATAGTCATCCGACGACGAACACGATCTGAGCAACGATATCCCTTATGCTCATTGTTGTATCCTAATAAGCCACACTCAACAGACCGAGCAATAAGTTTGGTGCGTTCACAAGGGGCAAGAAGGAGACAACAAACACAACCAAATAATTGAAGCGCCGAACAATCAGGAAACGATCAAATAGACACTCGAAAGGAGAGCACCCTACATAGCAGTGGATTGGATTGCCGAAGGTTGATGAGTTAGATGGAAGTGGAGATAGACTCGGCCGAGAAGTGTGGCGGAAGAGAGGTAATGTCCATCAATAGATGAGCCTTAAGAAAGTGATGATGCTTGCGCTCAGCCATGCAATTCTGAGCATGAGCACCAGGATAAGAGAACTGCGTAAGAGCACCCTACTCAGCAAGGACTCCACGCAATAGCTTGGAGATATACACTCCATCGGAGTCATCACAGAACACATGAATAGGCGTAATGAATTGAGTGGAACCAAGGCGGCAAAACACTTATATAGATAAGACCTTACTACTAGAAGAAATAAAAGATATCCAGCTGTTCAGAGAAGTCATCTATAAAGATAGTATACTAGCAATGACCTCCTTTTGAGGCAAAGGCAGATGGACCCCATACATCAAAGAACATGGTCGAAAGGACGCCGAGGCACTGTCTCGCTACGAGTATGAGGTAACGGTACCTGTTTACCAAGCCGACAACCCTGGTGGTTTAGAGACATCGTTGGAGATGGATCCAAGAAGACCACGTTGAACTAATGATGAGAGATGAGACCCACACAAGTGTCCAAGGCAATGATGCCACTGCTGAAAATAACTGTTAGACAAGGCAACAGAGGCAGAGAGACTGGCGGCGGTGGCAGCATAGTGACTTGATTGCATAACATCTACCTGTGCACTCTCTGTTCCCGCCGATCTCGCTTGGTGTGCTTCTCCTGTTTGCAGGTTGTGTGGCACACACTTGATTAAGCACCGCACGTTCTTCTACTGTGCGCCCTTGGCCTCGGCTTTAGGTATGCGCCGACTGTCCATGCTCATGCTCACCATTGGTGTTGCTTGAGTGTCCGGTCTTTGGTGTCGCCCAACGAGGGAACAAGGGATGTGGGATTGAGACAGTTCCCATAGCAACTAGCAGCAAGGCGAAGGATGCCCATGTAGACTGGTAGGGAGCGAAGGTGGACACAAAGGTGGATGTTGACACCATAGGAGTCTCAACAGTGCGCTCATTAGTAAGAGCAGCACACACAAGATGATCCTGGATATACTTCTCTTAGGAAATAAAGAAGCCATTAGAGGTAGACGAAACCTCAGTCTCAGGGAAGTAGCGACGAGGACCAAGATCAGACATAAGGAACTCATTATGACGAGCCTTTACAAATGATATACTTGTCGCCAGTGATGATCGACATATAGAACAAATGTTCGACCATGAGTTGAATGGTGGACAAGATGTGAAGGATCATGAGCATCCAAAAAACCAGCCACAGTCACCACTGAGACGAAGCGCTCAAACCAGACATGAGGGGTTTGCTATAGAGAGCGACGAAGACGACAGACCATGCCATCAAAAAGAGAATACCCAGGCGGTGGCTACATGTAGGCATTCTTGACATCAAGCTGAGAGAGACTAGTGGCGAACATAAGCCACATTGAAAAGTGTGTGAAGAGTGGTCATCCGGGCCGTATAGGAGCAAATGTCTCATCGTAGTCATGACTATGTTCTCACCACTAGACGAGCTTTGTAATGCTCAAGAGAACCATTAGTCTTACGCTTGTAGACCCACTTACAAGTGATGAGACGAGCACGATGAGGAATGCAAATGAGATTCCACGCATCGATGTGGGCAAGAGCATCATTCCTCGATGCCATCACATGTTGCCATACGGGATAAGAAGTCGCCTCGGAAAGAGCGGTGCAATAACCATAGCGGTCAATAGGTAGAAGTGAGCGAGCTCGGAAGCCATAAGTAGGCTGAGTTGGAGGTGGTGTGTTGCCAACAGAAGAAGACATAGTAGTTAAGGGTGATCCGCGAACATATTTTGAATTCGACTCGAACATTTTATGAATTCACGTATTCTTGTATATGTGAATAGTTTTTTGTATTCATGTGCATTTTTTGAATTCATGAACTTGTTTTGAATGCTTGAAATTTTCGAATATGTGATCATCTTTTGAATACATGAACAATTTTGGAATTCACAAGTTTTTTGGAATCCGTGAATATTCTGGAATTAGTGAACATTTTTTGCATCCACAATCTTTTTTGGAATTGGTGAACATTTTTCGTATTCACAAACATATATTTTGAATTTGTGAACATTTATTGAATTTCTAACTATTTTGTCAAATTCGCCTTATATGTTATTAGATTGTAAGTGTTAAAGTGTGTATGTGGATTGCCTAGCCCTTTTCATTAGTTCAGACTTTAAGTTGCGTGAATTGTCTAGCCCTTTCCATTATTTTGGACATTTGGTTTGCATTGGCTAGTTCATGAAGCTTAACACTAAGGATATGGTGTGATGTATAAAGAATTATGGTCAATGATATATTTACTGTTTGGGTCAAATTATTTTTTGAAAGCAAGGGTTAAAGTTTGCCAAATAAAAGAAGATTATCATTCGGACTGGATAGAGTATAAGTAAATCCCACTCGATCCTGTTTGCATCAAAAGCGTGGCCTACTTTGGAGAAGAATGCACCAATCATTTTGGTAGCTATAACTCATCTCAACAATTATGTTTAGGCCTCATTCCCCTAATGCGCCAGCCATTATCTCATTTCCCATATTTCTTAGTCTCATTCCCAAACACTTCACGATCAGCACGTGTCACATGTGGTAAGCAATTCAAAAAAAAAAACTTCACGATCGTAGAGAGGGAACGCCAGCGGCCATGGCGGCATTATCCCCTCCTTTCATGCCACTTGAGAGGATGAAGGCTCTTGCGACATCGTGCGAGAGGCATCGCCACTAGCAAGGTTGCCACCATCCTGACCACGACGGCAATGCTGCAGAGCATATGGTAGAGGGTGTATGACGGTGGAGCAACGACGCTTCGGGAGGAGTTGCACTCGAAGAAGGGGCACTGCAGTCTATTTCTTCTTTCAGGCGAGTGGCAGCCAGATTGACAAGACTCCAACAAGATGACAATAAGGTGTTAGATCCGACAAAGAGTCATCTTCAGTAGCAGAGGCGAACATTGAGCTCCATGGGAGTTTCAACAGTGTACTTAGTACTCATCAGTAAGAGCGGCACGAGCAAGAAGATCATGGATTATTTTTCTTGAAAGAGGGCCAAGATCAGACATAAGAAACTGCTTACTAAGACGTGCCTTCACAAAGGCAATATACTCGGGGTCTTTGCCAGTGAATGTCATGTCATCAACATATGGCAGAAGAGTCCTACCAAGAGCAAAAAGGTGGACAAATAGTGTAGGATCATGAGCACTCGCTCAACGACAGCCACCACAAAGGCAGAATACTCAAATCAGGCACGAGGGGCTTGCTTAAAGCCATAGAGAGAGCAATAAAGACGACAAAGCATGTCATCAGGAGCAGAATAACCAGGTCATGGGTGCATGTAAACCTCCTCACGCAGCTCACCATTAAGAAAGGCATTCATAACATCAAGCCAGGACACAAACTAGTGGCGAACAGAGATCATATGGTTTGCAGGAGCAAAAAGTCTCATCGTAATCAACACCATGCTTATGTTGAAAGCCACGAGTCATAGTACGAGCTTTGTAACCCTCAAGAGAAGCATCAAAGCGAGTCTTAATCTTGTAGACCCACCAGGTGATGGGACAAACAAGAGGAGGAACAGAAATAATATCCCATGTGCCGATGCGCTCAAGCATTCTCCTCTACCATCACAAGGTTCCATTTGGTATGAGCAACATCACAATGAGAAGCCGGCTTAAGAAAAGCAGTGCCAATGACCAAGGCAGTCAACACGCAGAATAGAACGAGGATGCAAGCCATAAGTAGGCTGAGATGGGGAAGACGACACAACTCATACATAGCGTGTATCAAAGTGAGGAAAAGATGGAAGAATACGAGTAGAAATCATTAGAATAAACTCAGGTGATGGAACGAGGAAGCCACCGGCGATGAATGTGTAGAATCCTATGATAAGTGAGGTGAGGAAATCATCAGGGATGATGGCGTTGGATCTGCAATAATCGGAGAAGCAAGAGCAGTACGGCGAGTGGATAAGGGCTCAACCGGAGTGATAGGAGTGTTGGGAAAATTGTGGAAATAGATATCCTCCACTGAAAAGGTCGAAGTGGACGCGGCTAGAAGGGACATGGTTCATCAAAAGCCATATCCTGAGAAATAGGCATCTGACGACCAACATGATCCCAACAACGATATCCCTTATGCTTATCATTGTATCATGAGAAGACACACTCAACGGACTTAGCAGTCAGTTTGGTGTGTTCACGAGGGGCAAGGACATAGTAACACAACCAAACAATTGAAGCGCCGAATAATCAGGAAACGATCAAAGAGACGCTCGAAAGCAGTGCCACCCGACAAAGTAGTGGATGGAGGTTGATGAGATAGATGGAAGTGGAGACAGACTCGACCCAAATGTGCGGTGGATGAGAGGCAGTGACCATCAACGCACGAGCCGTCGCAAGAAGCTTATGATGCCTGCGCTTAGCCACACCATCTGAGCATGAGCACCAGGACAAGATAACTGAGAAAGTGTACCCCGCTCAACAAGGACTACATGCAACAACTTGGAGATATACTCCCCACTAGAGTCGTCACAGAACACACGAATAGGCGTAGATAAGACCTCACTACGAGAAGAAATAAAGTATATCCAGGTGTGTCGAGAGAAGTCATCTATAAAGATAATATACTGGCAATGACCTCCTTTCAAGGCAAAGGGATATGGGCCCCACACATCATAGTGAACAAGGTCAAAAGGACGCTGAGACACTGTCTCAATATGAGTATAAGGAAACTAGACCTGTTTACCAAGGTGACAACTCGATGGTTTAAATACGTCGTTCGAGACGTATGCAAGAAGACCACGTTGAACTAATGATGAGAGATGAGAGCCACACAAGTGACCGAAGGTGATGATGTCACTATTGAAAATAACTCGTAGACAATGCAACAAAGGCAGAGAGACTGGTGGCGGTGGCAGCAGAGGAACTTGATCCAGCATCCCATGTGCCTGTGCATTCTCTGTTCACCGCTGATTTGGCTTGGTGTTGTTCTCCTGTTTGTGGTTTTTGTGCCACACACTTAATTAAGCACCCCACATCTACTACTATGCGCCCTTGGCCCCGACTTTAGGTTGCGTTGTGTCCTCTGCTTCGACTGTGCGAGCTCCTGCTTGCCATTGGTGCTGCTCCACAGCAAAGCAAAGGATGCCCATCCAGACTGACAGGGAGTGGAGGTGGACACAATGGTGGACGTTGACTCCATTCGAGTCTCAACAGTGCGCCATTAGTAAGAGCAGCACGAGCAAGATCCTGGATATACTTCTGTTATAGGAAATAAAGAAGCCATTAGACGTAGAAGAAATCTCAATCTTAAGTAGCGAAGAGGACTAAAATCGTACATAAGAAACTCACTATGACGAGCCTTCACATAGGCAATGTACTTAGTCGTCGCCAATGATGATTGACATATAGGGTAAGTGTTTGGCCATGAGTTGAATGGTGGACAGAATGTTCAGGATCATGAGCACTCGTCAAAAAACTAGCCACAGGCACCACTGAAGCGCTCAAATCAGGCACGAGGGGTTTGCCCCTTAGGAAGAGACCCAGGTGGTGGCTACATGTAGCCATTCTTGACATCAAGCTGAGAGACTGAAAGACTAAGGCGGGCAACAGGCAAAAGCGGACGTGGACGCATGCCATAAGTAGGATGAGACGGGGAAGATGGCACATCAGTAGACACATCCACAACACGTGAATGACGTGTATAAAATTGAGGCAAATATGGAAGAATACGAGGAAGATTCAATGAGATAAACTCAAGTGATGAAGAGCGTGCATTCGCGCTACCAGAGAACGCATAGAGGGTTTGGAGGAGAGGCAGGAAGCGCTGCGGGTGGAGCAGCAAGTGCTCTTTATTCGTCTAAACCAGGATCTCCATCTCTTTGAATAAAAGCCATCCTTTCCATCGACCAGCCTACGAGCATCTTCGTTACTATAATGAAGGACGTCGACACTATCCCATTCTACGTAGCAGGGGTAATTCTAGAAACAAAAATTATTTTTATTCTGAGTTTTATTCTCAGATTCTATCTGAAGGGTTTGCGATCGTTGTGGAAATGCCATTCTCGCTACGGGAATTATTTTGTCTGTAAGAAAAAGAAATACCAAAGTTTTAGAATTTAAGGAAGCCACCGGTGATGAAGGTGTAGAATCCTGTGACAGGCGAGGTGAGGAAATCATAGGTGATGATGGTGTTGAATCTGGAATAATCAGAGAAGCAGTAGTACGAGGAATGGATTAGGGCTCAACAAGGGTGATAGGAGTGTCGGGAAAAGTGAGGAAACGAATATCCTCCATGGAAAAGGTCGGGGAAGATGGACGCGGGTAGAAGGGACGAGACTCATCAAAAGTCATATCCCAAGAAATAGTCATCTGACGACCAACATGGTCCTAACAATGATATCCTTTATGCTCATTGTTGTAAGTTTGGTGCATTCACGAGGGGCAAGAAGGACACAACAAACACAACCAAACAATTGAAGCGTCGAACAATCAGGAAACGATCAAATAGACGCTCGAAAGGAGACCCCCACTCTACAGTGCAGTGGATTGGATTGCCGAAGGTCGATGAGATAGATGGAACTGGAGACAGACTCGGCCCAAAAGTGTGGTAGAAGAGAGACAGTGACCATCAATGGATGAGCCTTCTCAAGAAGGTGATGATGCTTGCGCTCAACCACGCCATTCTGAGCATGAGCACCAGGATAAGAGAACTGAGCAATAGTACCCTGCTCGACAAGGACTCAAAGCAACAACATGGAGATGTATTCTCCACCAGAGTCATCACAGAATACAAGACTAGGCGTAGAGAACTTAGTGTGAACCATGTCATCAAAACACTTATATGGATAAGACACCATTATGAGAAGAAATAAAGTATATCTAGGTGTGCTGAGAGAAGTCATCTATAAAGATAGTATAGTAGCGATGACCTCCTTTCGAGGCAAAGGGAGATGGACCCCAAACTTTAAGAGAACAATGTCTCCAAGAAAATCATAGGAGTCTCAACAGTGTGCTCATCAGTAGGAGCAACACGAGCAAGAAGATCCTAGCTATACTTCTCTTATAGCAAATAAAGAAGCCATTAGAGGTAGAAGAAACCTCAGTCTCAAGGAAGTAACGAAGAGGACCAATATCGAACATAAGAAACTCACTATGACGAGCCTTCACAAATGCAATGTACTTTGTCGCCAGTGATGATTGGCATATAGAACAAG
This sequence comes from Triticum aestivum, assembly GCF_018294505.1. Lineage (NCBI taxonomy): Eukaryota > Viridiplantae > Streptophyta > Magnoliopsida > Poales > Poaceae > Triticum > Triticum aestivum. The sequence goes on from NC_057803.1 coordinate 45,023,229, forward strand.
TGTTGGACCACGAGTTGAATGGTGGATAGAACGTGAAGGATCATGAGCACTGGCCGAAAAACCAGCCATAGTCACTACTAAGACAAAGTGCTCAAACCAGGCACGAGGGGTTTTCTTAAGACCATATAGAGTGACGAAGACGATAGACCATGCCATTAGGAAGGGAACACCCAGGTGGTGGCTACATATAGGCATTCTTGACATCAAGCTGAGAGAGAGGGAGGGAGCGAGAGAGAGAGACTAGTGGCGAACAGAAGCCACATCAAAAAGTGTGCGAAGAGTGGTCATCTGGGCTGTATAGGAGCAAATATCTCATCATAGTCATGACCATGTTCTCACCACTAGACGAGCTTTTTAATGCTCAATAGAACCGTCAGAGGCTTAACTAACCTTGTAGACCCACTTATAAGTGATGAGACGAGCAGGAGGACGAAGGGAAATGAGATCCCTCGTGCCGATGCACGCAGGAGCATCAATCTCAGCTGTCGTCGCATGCTGCCATTTGGCACGAACAACGCTGTCAAGATAAGAAGTCGTCTCAAGAAGTGTGGCCCCAGACTAACCATAAGCGTCAATAAGAGGAAGTGGGCGAGCTCGGAAGCCATAAGTAGGTTGAGCTGGAGGTAGTGCGTTACCAATATAAGAAGATAGTAGTCGAGGGAGATGGCTCATCAGATGAACCCAAAATACGCGGATGGTCAATGAAGTAACGAAGATGAGGTGGAGTCAATAGGGCGGCCTCAGGGGACGAGCTAGGAGAGGTAGTCTCAGGTAATAAACGGGGTGGGGAAGCCGCAGGTGACGACGGTGTGGGGTCTATAATAGTACTACGGGAAGACACGGTGGGATGGGTGGACGAGAGAAAATACTTGAGTGATAGGTGTATTGGAAAAAGTGAGGAAACAAATATCCTCAATGGGGTAGGCCAAAGGAGAGGATGGATGAGCAAACACAGCTCCTTAAGGTTTTGAGGACGAGGCATTTCGAGTATGGCCTTGATTTTACTCAGGTTGATTTCTATTACCTGATGTCGAATGAGAAACCGTTGGAATGCCTGACGAGACCATGAAGGCGCACTTCAACAGGGTTAACTTGAGTGCATGTTGCCTTAGGCGGTCGAGTACGATTTGGAGATGTTGAAGATGTTCTTCATAGGATACCACCTTTACAATGAGATCATCTACATAACACTCGACAATCTTATGTATGATCTCATCAAAGATCTTAGCCATGGCGCGTTGATATGTAGCACCGGCATATAAAGGACGAGACTTATCAAAAGTCACATCCCGAGAAACTGACGACTGACAGAATCCCAACCCGATAGCCCTTGCTCATCACGGTAACCTAAGAAGACACATTCAACAAACTGAGCAGTTAGTTTGCTGCATTCGAGAGGGGGGGGGGGAGAAAAATGTAGCAAATGTAAGCAAACAAAGGAATCATTGAGTTAGGAGAATGACCAAAAAAATGCTCGAGAGGAATGTCACCTTGTAGAGCAGAGGAAGGATGAATGTTGATGACATAGGTGGAAGTAGAAACTACGTCAACCCAAAAGTGAGGTGTAAGAGAGGCGACAATCAACAATGCACGAGCCACCTCAATAAGGTGACCATGCTTGCGCTCAGCAACATCATTCTGAGAATGAGCACCAGGACAAGAGAACTAAGGAACTGTACCCTGCTCAACAAGGAATCCGCCCAACAAATGAGAGATACACTCAAGGATTCTGAAGCCGCTGAGTTCCACATGGAGCACACCTTGCTCCAGGTGACCATAAATTGCCCATCGTTAACTATGTCGGCCCCGCTCTAAAGGAAAGCACAAATGCACTTCTCGATCTCTGCAAGTAACCACAGAGGTAGTTTTATGGCGATGGCTTGATAATCTGGGATGGAGAGCAAATTTGAGAAGCCTCTCATGTTGAGTAGATTCTCAATCCAAGTGGGGAGGAAGTTGAGAACTTTGTCTGGAAGAGGCCACAGGTGGACCATTTGAATCTTCTTGCACGACAAGGGGAGGCCGAGGTAGGTGCACGGGAGGAATGAGAAAGCACATACGAAGCTTAACTTGATCACCTAAATCTGGATGATGCTACAGCAGTTTGGCGCAAAGGAGCACTTGTCAAAGTTGGTGCATAAGTTTGACACGCCACCAAGATCAGGTTGACGCACATCGAAGACAGGAGGTCTCATGTTGAGTAGACTCTCAATCCAAGTGGGGAGGAAGTTGAGAACTTTGTCTGTAAGAGGCCACAGGTGGACCGTTTGAGTCTTCTTGCACGACAAGGGGAGGCTGAGGTAGGTGCACGGGAGCAATGAGAAAGCACATGCGAAGCTTAACTTGATCACCTAAATCTGGATGATGCTGTAGCAGTTTGGCGCAAAGGAGCACTTGCCAAAGTTGGTGCATAAGTTTGACACGCCACCAAGATCAGGTTGCCGCACGTCGAAGACAGGAGGATGCCCATGTCGGCACCGTACGGTGACATGAGGTGCTTCATGGATGCCAGTGCGATGGCTCCGACATGACAACGCTCTTCACATGGACCAACAAGGCGTCGAGCACCACCAGCACAAAAGAAGAAACAACAACGACAAAAAGTGGTCATGTTGCCACATGCCACGATGGTGAAGAATATGCCTTCCGGGCACCTTGTTGAGGATGTCTTTTGAGGATGTCCATGGTAGAATCATTCAGACCCACTCGGTGAATCTGCCGCCAATGTCAGTGTGCCATGCGTTCATAGGAGGAAGGGCCATGAGACTAAACCGAATGCCTTCGCAGTGTCAACCTTGAGCATGAGGGTTGAAGGAGCTTGTTGGTCCAACTGTAGTTCCGACCGACGAGGTTGATCTTGCGAAGCTCAAGGTCATTAAGGAAACGCTGAAATTTGACCATCTATCTATTTTTTGGTTAGTATTATTCTTATCCCTTGCCTGCTAGATAAAGTAGTCACCGGTAACGACCCAAGGACCATGGTGCGAGGAGCGGAACTCATAGCTCTTGGAGCAAAGCAAAGCGATCTACATCAGCCAAAGGACCATATAAGGTTGACAATCACAAGGGGGTGCTTGAGACGAACACAGAGGGAAATGCTTCGCGTTAGTGCATTAAGGCCCCACACGTTTCAAGAAGACCACACCGAACGAAGGACAAGACACGAGAGTCACACAAGTGTCCAAGGCGATTCACAATGCTGAAAAGAGCTGGTAGACAAGGAAACAAAGGTGGAGAGACTTGTGATGGTGGCAACGGAGGGAAGGTGAAGCCAATCAAGCTCCTAGAGGCCCTTTGAGTCAAGCCACCGGGGGCCAGCACCAAGGAGAGCACTAGTGTGACGTTCTGGAACAAAGCATGAGTCAAAGTCGAGAATTACCCGACAACCAGAGTCAACAATTTGACCACAAAAAATGAGCTGCATGGTAAATCGAGGAACATGAAAAAATGAAATGCTAAGAAGTCCTTGGCCATTAACCAGGAGGGATCGTACCTGTTAGGAATTATGCAACTTGTATTTCGAGGTGGCCATATGCCATTATACACAAACACGCAAGTGTGTTACAATATGAAAAAAAAACATTATAGAACGGGGAAAATACAAAGGGGTACACGGCTACATATATAACTCTTAACCCCCCCCCCTCCCAAACTCATGATGGATCAACATCAAGTTTGGAGAGATAGAAGTCATGTTGTGCTCTAGTCTGGGCCTATCTAAAGAAATCCGCCAACTGTAACTCGGTAGGCACATACTGAGGGGTAATAACCTGAATCTTGCACAACGGCATGCACAAAAGAAGCATCAACACCAATATGCTTGGTGAGCTCATTCTTCACAGGGTCGCTCACAATACTAGGAGCACATGTAATGTCAGAAAAGAGCAGAGTGTAGTGACAGAAACACCAAACTTCTGAAGTAAGCATCGTAACCAAGTCACCTCTGCCGTCAAAAGAGCCATAGCTTGCGACTCAGCCTCTTCACTCGAACCTGAAACTGCAGTCTGTTTCTTTGTCTTAGAGGCAATGAGAGAACCACCAAGAAAAACACAGTAAACAAAAAGTGAACAACAATCCTACGGATCACTAGCCCACATAGCATTTGAGTAGGCCTGACGCTGTAATGAACTGGAGCAGGGAAAGAATAGACAGTGAGAGATAATGCCACGAAGATGTCGGAGAACACAAAGGAGGTGACTATAGTGAACCAATGTGGGCGCAGAGACAAACTGACTGAAAATATGGACATGATCGAAGATACCTGGACGAGTGACATCTAGATAGACAAGACGCCCATCAAGATGACGATAACGTGTCAGATCAGACACGGTCACCATCAGTAGCACGAAGGTGAACATTGAGCTCCATGGGAGTCTCAATAGTGCACTCCTTAGTAAGAGTAGCACGAGCAAGAAGATTCTGGATATATTTGTCTTGGGAAATACTCCCTGAAATTTCTCCGACAAGTATTTTCGGACGGAGGGAGTAAAGCCATTAGTGGTAGAAGAGACCTCTATCCCAAGAAAGTATGGAAGATGGCCAAGATCAGACATAAGAAAAAGAAACTGCTCACTAAGAAGTGCCTTCTCAAAGGCAATATACTCAGGGTCGTCCCAATTGATGATCATGTCATCAACATATAGAAAAGAAGAGTTCAACCATGATGAGAAAAATATATCCACCAGAAGTAGAAGAGACCTTTATCTGAAGAAAGTAGCGAAGGAAGCCAAGATTAGACATAAGAAACTGCTCACTAAGACGTGCCTTCACAAAGGCAATATACTCAGGGTCGTCGCCATTCATGATCATGTCATCAACATTCTAACCTATAATGAGGCTAGCCAACTCAGCCTCCCAGCGCTCCCCCAGATTGAAGCTTTGTTGGCCGTTCGATTGAGTTGCTTTTGGCCAACTGGTTCGTCTCGGAGATCTGTTCTGCTAGTTTTCACCGTGCGGTTAATTTTCAATATCCCTCACCGGTGGGCTCGTTCTTCCTCCCTAGTGGCTCTGGTGAGCCCTTCATGGGTGCGAGCGACCCTATCCTCACACGCCGCATGTTGTATTGCCCGTATTTGGCATCTCCGCTTTTGCGTCCAACCCCATATGAACCCTAGCCCCAATCACGCATATGTCCCTCCTCCATCCCTCGTTTGCCGACGCCCATCTCAACTTGCTATCCAGCCTCCTCTTGCACCTCCTGCTTTCCTCATCCTTGCCTCCCCATTGCTTGCCTTTTGCCCGGATCGGGCGCAGGTTGTCGTCGTGGAAGACCAGGGCAACAGGGTCTTTACTGTGGGGGTGGAGGAGCAGGGGTGGTCATTAGGCTAGTGGCGGGGGGATGAAGCGCGAGGCCTGAGCTCTAGGCGTTGCACCCATCGCGGGGTGGAGGAGAGCAGGGCCGGTCCTGAGATTTTGGGGGCCCCGGGCGAAACCAAAACTCAGGGCCCCCTTCACATGAAAATCATAATAATAATACTAATAACCATCTTTGCTCTTTAAAAGATCAGCCGACGACGATGGCATCTGTGTTATCCCTAAATTTGATCATTCGGTTTGCATCTAATGCATGCGATGTAGGTAATGGTATTGAAAAGAGATCCCCACTATGCATCATGTTTGTAGTAAATCCGTTAGTGTGTCCGAACCAGCCCCAACCTTTCCCGACATCATCCAAACAAATAAGAGGAATATACTATGGATGAGTCCTAACATATTTGTAGTGATATATATACCGAGAGCGGGGTGTTTGTTTCAAGCTTATCAACATGTATCAGTTTATTTTAGATTTGTTGCAATGCACGAGTAATTTTCTAGTATGTGTATATATACGTTAATCAAATCAAAATGAATATTTATATGAAATAGTTTATACACACAAAAATGATATTGTAAATAAATAAAATAGAACATAAGTTGAATATGTGCAAAGAAGGGCTACTTATAATAAACTACTTTCTCCGTTCCTAAATATAAGTTTTTTTGAACTAGATACGAAGCAAAATAAGTGAATTTACACTCTAAAATACGTCTATATACATCCATATGCAGTCTTTTTGGAATCACTAGGAAGACATATAATTAGGAACGGCGGGAGTAATAGTGAATAACATGGTATACCTTAGAGCGGTTGGATCTGCTTCTCTAATGGCCTGATCGGGCGCTCCGCCATGACACGAAGGGGACTGCCATTGGCAACCTGGCGTGTCATTATGGTGCGCTCGGAGATGACATGACGTGGATGACATCTCAAGTGGAGACAGGAGAGCGGAGATCGCCGGCGAAACGGCGACTTGCAATCAGATCCGGGGGGTCAGGAAGATTGGATCTTGAAAGAAAGGGGAATTAGGAAAGCGAACAGGAGCGCGTTCGAGGCTAGTACGTACGGTTATGATGAGTCGAGGAACTAGCGATTGCGTGTGTGGGCTTGCCGTGCTTACATCTGCATGTCCAGCCCATGTAGTGCTTAGCTCATTTTCCAAAACAAAATAATGCGTAGCTGTGTGTGTGGGCTAGCCTAAGCTAGCAGCGTACGTACCTTGGGTGGGGCCCCCTGCAGCTTGGGGGGCCCGGGGCGGCCGCCCCCTCTGCCCCCCTTCAGGGCCGGCCCTGGAGGAGAGGCTGGCGTGGGGCGCAAGGAGTAGCAGGGGGAATGGTAGGGCTTTATCTCCCACTGTCCAGCACGGGCCACTGAAGAAGATGAAGGGAAGCCAGGGCTCCTCAAATGGCGGCTGCTCCTCTCTGGCTTGGACCAGAAGCCAGGCAGCTGCGTAAGTGCAGAGAAGCGAGCAGAGCAACTAGCGCGCCGCCTCCTCCCCTCGCTTGCTTCCTCCTCTTGGAGCCCTTGTTCCAGTTCTCTCTCTCCAATGTCATCCTTTGTTTTTTTTTGTCAGGATGAATGCTTCATAAAAGTAGACTCATGTAAACTACAGTTGCAGTATCAGCAATAAGCAAGGGACGTCTCACATGTTTCTATCAAAATTGTGTATAAATTTAAAAGCTTTGCAAAAGAATAGCATCTCTGTTCGAGGAGAAGAAATTTAAGAGCTTAGTAAGAGAATAACATCTCTGTTCAAATTTTAGAGCTTATTTTTTTGCATATGCATGTAACAGCAACTCTTTTTTCTTCTGGTCTTAAATATCCTATTCATGATACAGTAATCTGCACCAAGCTTACTATGATGAATTTCGGGCAAGGAACCCCATTGTTTATGCATCTTCTGTAACAGAAGAACGATATTTGGGGTATAGTTTTGAATGTTTCGCCTGGAATCCATCTATCCAGTCTGCTTTTTCTTTGTTGTTTGCTCCCTTCTTTTAATGCATTAGCTTTGTTTTCATTATACTCTTGTGATGCTTGTTAGTTAAGTGATGATTTTACATTCTGGATTAGGCCGACGTGTCGTGTTCTATTTCGCGTCGTGCTGCTTATATTTCGTAATTGCCTATGGACAGGATGTGTGCACTTGTTTTCGTAATTGCTTGTGTTGTAGACCCCAGCATGTAAATGTACTGATTTTTGATCGCATTGGTAGGTCCTGCAGGAGCGCGGCGCTTTGCTGACCAAGAAGATTGAGAGGGGGCGCCAATTGCTAGAGAGCGAGAAGGCCCGAACTGCTGCGTTGGAGGCCTCAGTATCCGATTGCATCTGTGAGTATCTACCTTCTGCTTACTGGCATTTAATTGGTGTAGACTTGTTTTTTGCTGATATAGCTTGTTATTGCTGTGATGAAGCAGCCGAGGAGCAATATTGCTAGATGCGTCGTTGTCTTAGCTTGGTTTGGAAGGAGGCCAGCAATTATCAGAGCATCACCGAGTTGGATGCTTTGGAGGCCTGTTCCTGCCAGGAATTATTGTTGAAAATGCGAGACGCTGGAGATTCCAACCAAAACATTACCTCCGGTCTCCGGGCAATGGTGCAAAATGAGAGAGTGGCAGAGGCCAACCTGCGGTGACAAATCCAGTCCATCCGGGATGAGATTGAAGCTTCAGGGACCGCCCTGCGAGAGGTCGGTCAATGCATGTCGGTGGAATTGTCAGATCAATACGGCCAAATAGCCAAGCTCCAGGAGGCCGCCCAAGGTGGATGCCCTTTCTTTGTCCTTCTGTGACGTGCTTTTTGTCTGGCGTCTTGTCAGGACCCCGACTTGATGTCACATCGATCTAGCCTGTAGCACCTCATATCACTTTGCGGCCTCACGCACGGTATCCCCACGGGTGTCGCCTTACCTTTGCCCGGGACCGTTTGCGCCTTTTGGCTCACGTATATGATAGTGTCGCTAGCATCCATATGATAAGGAGCCCGGGCTGACATGACTAGTCGTAAACCCAAAGTGGCACAGACCTACAGGGACAGGCATCCATGACCCAGCATCGAACGTGTCGGTCATCAGCGAGTGAATCCAGGCTGTAGCACTGGGCTAGCAGGACTCCGGTGAACCGGGCTGTAGCGGGGCTAACAGGACTCCGGTATTCATCGTGTGACATTTCCCCGAAGGGACAGACACAGGAACGAAGAAGGACACATGCCGGCCAGCCTAAGTGTTCCGGAGCAGTAGCAAGCTACCATGGCTCAGTGGAAACACTAGGAGACATTTCCCGGTAAGAGAGGCTACTAAAGATAAACAACTAGATGGTCAGATCCCACACATACCAAGCATTTCAATAACATACACACAGTATGCTCGATATGTGCAAATACAACATGGCATCACAACATGACTCTACGACTCAAGTATTTAATTCAATAGGCTCCGAGGAGCGAGATATTACAATCATGGGTCTCATGACCCAACAATCAGAGCATACAAGTCAAAGCACAAGCGGAAGCTATCATGTCTGAGTACAGACATCTATAAATGAAAAAGGCTGAGAAGCCTGACTATCTATCAGATCCTGTCGAGGGCACAAGATCGTAGCTGAGGTATCAAGCTAAACGTCGAAGTCCACGCGGAACTACTAGCGAGACCGAAGTCTCTCTGCAAAAACATAAATAGGCAAACGTGAGTACAAATGTACCCAGCAAGACTTACATCAGAACTATCTACATATGCATCATTATCAACAAAGGGGATGGTGGGGTTTAACTGCAGCAAGCCAGCTTTGACTCGGTGGCTATCCTGAACTACGACTGCGAGTAACTCTTTTGAGGTGGCGCACACGAGTCCACATATTCACCATATCAATACACCACTATGGATCCGCTCCCGTCTCCCTACGAGAACGCCATCCATAGCACTCACGCTTATCTTGCGTATTTTAGAGTATCCACTTTCACTTGTCTATGAACTGATATAAGCAACCCAGAAGTCCTTTTCCGTGGACACGGCTATTCGAATAGATGATGTTAACCCTGCAGGGGTGTACTTCTTCACACACGCTCTCACCACTTACCGCCGTTTACACGACATGTACTCGGCAACCTTCAAGCGGAAGCCCAACGTGGGTGTCGGCCACGAACTACCTAATCACCTAAGTCTCTAGTCCAGGTTTATCGCCTATTCGGGTTCCATCCATGAGGAGATCCGGCCGGAGTTTCGCTCACAGCTCCAAACGATGTGAACAGGGTTCCTGAGACACCAAACGGGCGCCCGGTACACCGTGCCACGTGCCTACCGCATCACAGTCCACCCCTACGGTCAGCGCTGCCCACGGCCTCCAGCATACTACAAACACCAGAAACTACTTGCAACTCCTGGACAGAGGACAAGGGTGATCAAGAAGCCGAGAGGGTCCATTGGTTTCGGGCCCAATGCGTGGTAGTAGCTGAATCATGGATCACAAACACAGAACTCAGTTCCTGAGGACGGCTGCAATGAGACAACCCACCATGTACTCCTACATGGCCTCTCACCGCTACCTTTACCAAAACGTGTTCACACACTTAGCTCACACACAGTAGGACATGTTCACACGCCTCTGATTCATCCCCGATGAATCAGACCTGACTCAACTCTAAGCAGTAGCAGGCATGACAACAAACATAAATGAGTAGGCACATCAGGGCTCAAACAACTCCTACTCATGCTAGTGGGTTTCATCTATTTACTGTGGCAATGACAGGTCATGCAAAGGATAAAGGGGTTCAGCTACCGCAGCAGGTAACAGATGAATCGGTGTTGTCCTAATGCAGTAAAAGAGAGCAGGAGCGAGAGAGTAGGATTGTATCGGAATGAACAAGGGGGTTTTGCTTGCCTGGCACTTCTGAAGATAGCATTGAGTCTTCATCAGTGTCAACGATCGCATCATCGGTATCACGTCTATCGAGAGGGGACAAATACCGGCAACACAGAAGGGAACACAATCAATGCAATGCACAATATGATGCATGATCATGACATGGCAAAATGAATGTGTTTTGGGCTAATGCATCTAAAACCAGATTAAATGAAGTTGGTTTGAATCCAAGATTCAAATTCAAACTCCATATGTGGTTATTTAAATGTCATTTAATTGATTTGTGCTAAACAGCACCTATAAGTTGTTCTAACATGCATGAAAATGGTACAGATGGATTCCTTGAATTTTTCTGATAATTTTTCATATATAATTTATTTAATTTGGAGTTACGGTTAAATTTCTATGAATTTTAGAAGTTTTAGGCATTTTTCTGGAATTTCAGAATTAAATTAAATCCAGAAAGCATTACTGCGTCAGCATGACGTTGGCATGACGTCAGCAAGTCAACAGGGGCCGGCTCGGGTCAAACCTGACGTGTGGGGTCCACACGTCAGTGACACAGGGGCTAATCCCGCGTTGACCCGGGCTTTGACCCGCTACGGGGCCCACTGTCAGTGTCACAGGGTTAGTTAACAGGGTCATTAGCGACTAAGTAAGTGTGCCACGTCGGCGTCACCGGAGACCAGCCGGCGGCGACCAAACCCGGGGCGGCAACACGCCGGAGTTGCTCGGGTTTCGCGTACAGACAGCGGTTTGAGCCGCGGTTGATCTCTACGGACGCGTCGTGGTGAGGCGCGTCGTTTGGTAGCAGCGGGAGGTGCTGAGGTGGTCGGAATCAGCAACGGCGGCGAGCGAGGCGGCGGCCGGAGCTCGGGTGGGTGCGGGGTTAGCGCTGCGGCTTGCAAACGAGCTAGCTGCCACGCTAGCGTTGCTCCACGGGTCGTTGCGAGTGCAACGGACGCACGCGCGGGGCCATTTGGTCACCAGGGCTTCACCGGCGACGAGCCCGTGCGGCGGAGCGTCTCGGCTCCGGTGGAGGGAGCGGCTAGGGGGCGAATTAGGCAACGAGGCATGGGGGAAACGATGCAGCGGCTCACCGCGGTTCTTCTGGTGCTGCTGGCGAGGCAGGGGAGGCACGGGGTCCGGCGAATCGACGGCGGGGATCACCGGCACCCGAGGTCGGAAACGGCGGCGTTGGAGATGCAGCAGAGCTTCTGGCGCCGCGTGACTCGATGGAGAGGACGACGACGTCGTGGCGGAGCTCGGAAGCGCGTCGGAGAGGAGAGGGGGTGGCTGTGGTCATGGCTACGGCGAGCGGCGCTCTCAGGTGCGTTCGGTGACGAGAGGGAGGGAGAGCAGAGGAGGAGGAGGGGGTCCAGAGAGAGAGAGGCGGTCGAGGGGGTCGAGGGCGTCTCCGTGGCGCCGCGAGGGAGTCGGGGAGGCTGCCACGGCGAAGCAGGAGGTGGAGGCCTCCGCGTGCGCGCGTGCGTGCGGTGTCTGTCCTCCTGGCAAAGGAGGAAGATGACAAGGGGGGGAAGGAGGTGGGCTGGGCCGGTGGCCGGGCTGCTAGCTGGGCCGGCCAGGTGAGGCCCAGGTGGGCTTGGTAGGCGCCAGGTAACTTACTCTCTCTCTCTCTTTCTGTTTTAATTCTGTTTTCTATTTTGCAGGTTTGTTTTGAATTTGGTTTTGAAACCAAATCAATTTATTTTGCTTCTGACAATATTTTTAGGAGCTAAAAGAATTGAAACAATGCTCCACAAAAATATTTCAGAATTATTGGACCTATATTTATTTAACAGTAGATATAAGTCCAATTCAAATAGCTATTGATTTAATTTAAATACCCAAAATAAATGTTTCTGAGATACCGAAAATATTGGTTTGGATTTTACCTCTTGCCAATATTTCCAGAGGATAACAAGAACATTTTCTTGGACTTATTTGAAGCAATTTTTATCTTGATCATTCATTTTTTTAAAGGATTCTAAGGCTTTGAAAATTCCTCAATTCAAATTTTATTTGAATTTAAACATGATGCAGCAACCAAGCTAGTCCAAGGCCAGGGTAAAGCTAGGGATGTGACAACTCACCCCCACTAAACAAGAATCTCGTCTCGATATTCAAGCGTAGGGTAAGATGAAGGGGAAACGCAAACTAGTATAATCTTCACGATTCAGGTTGCACTTCAAATGAACGTTGTTTCGATCACCATCTTTGTCTTGTCGTCTTGTTCTGAGAACTTCAATTGACATGACAAAGAGAGGAAATGGAAACTCTAGCAGGATCGATCTTCTTGAAGACCGAACAACTCATGGAATGAGACATAGAGCCATCTCTCGGGTTGAGACACGAGATACACATCAAGAGGGGTGGAAAGAAACGGATGACGAAGGTTCACTAGGTGGACAATAATTCCACACTTAAGAAGGTGGTAAACGATTGTCAACGTAGCGAGGAGTTAAGTTGACATGACACCATAATGATGCACCTTAGGGAAGGTGACTCGAAGATATATCCCCTTAAGTGGCAAAAAGAATTACTTTTGATACCGAGATCATTGAAACTCTTTATACCAGCCTAAGGCAATTCTTGAGTGATCGTTTGGAGGGGTTCGGTAGAATGGCATACTCGGACTTGGATGATGTGGATTACCTTGTTGAAGACAACGTAATGGATGAATTTGCTTACCACCGGAAATGGAAGAGACCCATGGTAGAATGGCACATTGGTGGTGCAAGCTGGGAACAAAATGCAAATGCTGGGAATGATTCTGGTAACTGGGGAAGAACCCAACAATAGAGGGTGAATTCACTGTTTGAAAAGGTCATAGCATTGCCGAGGAAACTGAGAGCAAACCCAGTTAGTGCCGATGATAACACCTAGCGCTTGTGCGTGCTCTCAAGAACTTGAGCATTCCCATAATCATCAAGGTTTTATCAACATCCGTGTCAAGGGTCCGGTAACACAACTTACTACCATGATGAATGGTGATGGAGGATGCAGATGCAAAGGAAGATAACACCTTCTCAGATTTCACCCTTGGCGGGGCCAAGGAAATAAAATCTGGATGATCGACCGAGAGACATTTAGCACTCCGCTTCTAATGTTCTCCTTGATGTGCTAGTGTATCCCATTCATAGATACAGTTTGATAACTAGAACATCAAGTAAAAGGTCGGACTTCGGAACACAGAAATCCATAGGGGTAACTAGGGAGTAAATCCTACGAAATCCCTATGGGGAGGTGGCCAACTTCATCAATCAAGATATTATAATAACAGGTCTTCCGGCTGGGTGTGTTGGCCACGACATCCACTTTACCGGTTATCGCGCGACCAATATTATAATTCTTGGGAAATATTCCAACCATCATATCTGCCTGAGATTCAGATCTGGTTGGTGTCAGGATATTCCAGACTCATCGAGTCTAGGAAGAAAAACGGAAGTTTGCAACACAAATCGACGAGATGACGTTGCGGGATTCTTGGGAGATGAACTACGATAGCAAGCTCCAAAACATGAGCTGGTTCTGCTACAAATATGTGAACACGTTGTCCCAGACAAGCATGCCCACATGGTAGTCTTACGATAAAACACTAACGAGTTCTGGTTGGGAACCATCAGCGAGGATATCGAAGTTCTTTCATAAGTCCGGATTAGCTCTTATGAAGGAACTCCTTCTCCTTGAACAAATCAATCAGTGGCTTGGTGTGCTAGGGATACATATAGATTGAAGGTTGCAAGTCTTCAAACCACAGCATTCTTCGCACGTGTGCATGACTGATTTGGAATGATTCCAAAGAAAGCAACATTGACTTTCTCGAATCCACGGCGGCAACTTGCATCAGATGCACATGAATTAAAGGAAGTCACTACTTACATCCGAACATATGCTTCATGAACTAGCATGAACAAATGCTTTCAAAAGTTTCCAACACTAGCTTAATGTTCAACAAAATCATGGAGGAGATAAGGATGTTGTCAATGGGCTCAACAACAATTCATCCGGGTTTCCTTTTAAAAGGCATTCCATAGTTAAGTGAACGCGGTGATAGCATTGGTCAGACCAAAGATGTAATGGTGTATGCTCGAGGGATCAACCACGAATAAGACAACATTACGAGCATCGTTGGTACTGATTTGATTTGACGATAGCCCACACTCAAATCAAAGGATTGATAAGACAATAGGTCCAGCAACTGATCACAAGGACCAATCGATGAAGATATCATCTTTCTTCAACACACACTACACAAGAATATCCCTTTGGAACGAACTAAGTTAGGCAAGCTTTTATCTTCCAACTCTCCAAGTTGTTGTCTAGCTTAACCAACTAGCTTAGGGGTATCCAACACGGATTCTTGGAGAAAGGGGTGGTTTACAGGATAGACCAACTTGATCACGAGTTCAACATAACAGTCAGGTGACAACCGGGTAATACTTCCGAGAGGATATTCGGAAAATCACGAACCACCGATATGTTACTAAGCTCGAGAACAATCTTGCTTTTCAGGGCAAGATGATATGATCAAAAAGAAAAAATGAGGGATTGACACAATCCTAGCTCATTGATCGAAGAGTGCACCGGAAATAAGGACTAGGTAGCACGATCAGTCTTAGAATGATAATTCAATAACCAGCATGCTAAGAATGAGAATATTGTCCATTAACTACCAAGCAACGGAGTTGCTAGGAGTATTGATTTCGCACATCACAATTCATTTGTCGGTATTCCGGTTGCATCAACATGAGGGCCGAGGAATGACAATGATGGCAGGAAGTATCACGGTACCAAGAGTTCATAGGATGGTGTGCAATTCCTACAACAATCTCGATATAAAATATGTAATACTCCAAGGTAGAGCAGAACAAAAGCTGGACTGGCATTTTGATCTGCGGAGCACAACTTCTTTGACCCAATCCTGGATAGGGAAGAGGTACTGGAGTTTATTTCTCCTAGTCATTCTGCTATAGAATGGCTTGACGGACCACAAGAGTAATAGGCATCGATAAACGAACGCACGCATACTCTTGACTATCAATTGATAGACGAGGGCCAGAAAACAACTAAAGAGGGACAACTCAAAGGAACATATGATTTTCTGAGTTGTGAATGCATAGATTAGCATGTCGAACGAGTTCAACATATTTCTTCCGGACAATCCATGCGGAAAGGTAGAACTGGCAGAGTCACAATTCTGAATGGAGAACCCATCGAGAGCACTCCTGTTGTGATCTTTTGATCCAACAAACTTTTGCCGTAAGTGGTTCATGGTATTTGGAAGAAGGATATACCACGGACCTCGAGAACTACTGCAAAGGTTACTAATATCCTAAAGGCGCTAGCAATTACTATCAACATGAAGTAAGTAGAGTGAATTTCGGGTTCAAGAACCCAGGAATAGAATACCTACTACTAAGTAGCATCACGGAATGCTTTCGAGGATAAAGGCCAGAATCATCACACTGGGACACCAATCATGGCTAAATTACTAGGTGATCCCCTAAGACACCTAGGGTCATAATAATATCTCCAACATATATGCCAAGGTAACGGAGTACCTCAACTCGCTGATTAGTGTGGTTAATCTGGCCCATGGGAACGTTGAAATGGAAGAAAGGATTTGCAAATGCATCAGACTACTTAGAAACCTGGGATGACTCGGACAGCATAACGGCTGTAAATGCTCAGAAAAGATTTGAGACATTCACAAAAATGGTGGCATAACCACTCAGAGGCACAATATCAAGGTCTCGAGATCAATAATTAACATACAGAAGTACTAGGAACTGAAACGAGGCTTGAATCAACAATCTTATAAGTCTATGGATTAGTAATACGTGATCTTGATAGAAAGATGAGAAGACCTAGTTCCTTAACCCCGTAGGAAAGATAAGATGACTCAGATCAGAGGGGCATAAGGTATAAGGAGTAAAAAGAGCCTTATGTTCCATCCCACAATCAATTCCCTTATATAACTAAAGCATTTCTAAACTCAACTTCGACCAGTTTGGCTTGGTAATCCTACAGGCAGTCAAGCTCTGATACCAACGCTGCCAGGACCCCGACTCAATGTCACATCGATCTAGCCTGTAGCACCTCATATCACTTTGCGGCCTCACGCACGGTATCCCCACGGGTGTCGCCTTACCTTTGTCCGGGACCGTTTGCGCCTTTTGGCTCACGTATATGATAGTGTCGCTAGCATCCATATGATAAGGAGCCCGGGCTGACATGACTAGTCGTAAACCCAAAGTGGCACAGACCTACAGGGACAGGCATCCATGACCCAGCATCGAACGTGTCGGTCATCAGCGAGTGAATCCAGGCTGTAGCACTGGGCTAGCAGGACTCCGGTGAACCGGGCTGTAGCGGGCTAACAGGACTCCGGTATTCATCGCGTGACATTTCCCCGAAGGGACAGACACAGGAACGAAGAAGGACACATGCCGGCCAGCCTAAGTGTTCCGGAGCAGTAGCAAGCTACCATGGCTCAGTGGAAACACTAGGAGACATTTCCCGGTAAGAGAGGCTACTAAAGATAAACAACTAGATGGTCAGATCCCACACATACCAAGCATTTCAATAACATACACACAGTATGCTCGATATGTGCAAATACAACATGGCATCACAACATGACTCTACGACTCAAGTATTTAATTCAATAGGCTCCGAGGAGCGAGATATTACAATCATGAGTCTCATGACCCAACAATCAGAGCATACAAGTCAAAGCACAAGCGGAAGCTATCATGTCTGAGTACAGACATCTATAAATGAAAAAGGCTGAGAAGCCTGACTATCTATCAGATCCTGCCGAGGGCACAAGATCGTAGCTGAGGTATCAAGCTAAACGTCGAAGTCCACGCGGAACTACTAGCGAGACCGAAGTCTCTCTGCAAAAACATAAATAGGCAAACGTGAGTACAAATGTACCCAGCAAGACTTACATCAGAACTATCTACATATGCATCATTATCAACAAAGGGGATGGTGGGGTTTAACTGCAGCAAGCCAGCTTTGACTCGGTGGCTATCCTGAACTACGACTGCGAGTAACTCTTTTGAGGTGGCGCACATGAGTCCACATATTCACCATATCAATACACCACTATGGATCCGCTCCCGTCTCCCTACGAGAACGCCATCCATAGCACTCACGCTTATCTTGCGTATTTTAGAGTATCCACTTTCACTTGTCTATGAACTGATATAAGCAACCCAGAAGTCCTTTTCCGTGGACACGGCTATTCGAATAGATGATGTTAACCCTGCAGGGGTGTACTTCTTCACACACGCTCTCACCACTTACCGCCGTTTACACGACATGTACTCGGCAACCTTCAAGCGGAAGCCCAACGTGGGTGTCGGCCACGACCTACCTAATCACCTAAGTCTCTAGTCCAGGTTTATCGCCTATTCGGGTTCCATCCATGAGGAGATCCGGCCGGAGTTTCGCTCACAGCCCCAAACGATGTGAACAGGGTTCCTGAGACACCAAACGGGCGCCCGGTACACCGTGCCACGTGCCTACCGCATCACAGTCCACCCCTACGGTCAGCGCTGCCCACGGCCTCCAGCATACTACAAACACCAGAAACTACTTGCAACTCCTGGACAGAGGACAAGGGTGATCAAGAAGCCGAGAGGGTCCATTGGTTTCGGGCCCAATGCGTGGTAGTAGCTGAATCATGGATCACAAACACAGAACTCAGTTCCTGAGGACGGCTGCAATGAGACAACCCACCATGTACTCCTACATGGCCTCTCACCGCTACCTTTACCAAAACGTGTTCACACACTTAGCTCACACACAGTAGGACATGTTCACACGCCTCTGATTCATCCCCGATGAATCAGACCTGACTCAACTCTAAGCAGTAGCAGGCATGACAACAAACATAAATGAGTAGGCACATCAGGGCTCAAACAACTCCTACTCATGCTAGTGGGTTTCATCTATTTACTGTGGCAATGACAGGTCATGCAAAGGATAAAGGGGTTCAGCTACCGCAGCAGGTAACAGATGAATCGGTGTTGTCCTAATGCAGTAAAAGAGAGCAGGAGCGAGAGAGTAGGATTGTATCGGAATGAACAAGGGGGTTTTGCTTGCCTGGCACTTCTGAAGATAGCATTGAGTCTTCATCAGTGTCAACGATCGCATCATCGGTATCACGTCTATCGAGAGGGGACAAATACCGGCAACACAGAAGGGAACACAATCAATGCAATGCACAATATGATGCATGATCATGACATGGCAAAATGAATGTGTTTTGGGCTAATGCATCTAAAACCAGATTAAATGAAGTTGGTTTGAATCCAAGATTCAAATTCAAACTCCATATGTGGTTATTTAAATGTCATTTAATTGATTTGTGCTAAACAGCACCTATAAGTTGTTCTAACATGCATGAAAATGGTACAGATGGATTCCTTGAATTTTTCTGATAATTTTTCATATATAATTTATTTAATTTGGAGTTACGGTTAAATTTCTATGAATTTTAGAAGTTTTAGGCATTTTTCTGGAATTTCAGAATTAAATTAAATCCAGAAAGCATTACTGCGTCAGCATGACGTTGGCATGACGTCAGCAAGTTAACAGGGGCCGGCTCGGGTCAAACCTGACGTGTGGGGTCCACACGTCAGTGACACGGGGGCTAATCCCGCGTTGACCCGGGCTTTGACCCGCTACGGGGCCCACTGTCAGTGTCACAGGGTTAGTTAACAGGGTCATTAGCGACTAAGTAAGTGCGCCACGTCGGCGTCACCGGAGACCAGCCGGCGGCGACCAAACCCGGGGCGGCGACACGCCGGAGTTGCTCGGGTTTCGCGTACAGACAGCGGTTTGAGCCGCGGTTGATCTCTACGGACGCGTCGTCGTGAGGCGCGTCGTTTGGTAGCAGCGGGAGGTGCTGAGGTGGTCGGAATCAGCAACGGCGGCGAGCGAGGCGGCGGCCGGAGCTCGGGTGGGTGCGGGGTTAGCGCCGCGGCTTGCAAACGAGCTAGCTGCCACGCTAGCGTTGCTCCACGGGTCGTTGCGAGTGCAACGGACGCACGCGCGGGGCCATTTGGTCACCGGGGCTTCACCGGCGACGAGCCCGTGCGGCGGAGCGTCTCGGCTCCGGTGGAGGGAGCGGCTAGGGGGCGAATTAGGCAACGAGGCATGGGGGAAACGGTGCAGCGGCTCACCGCGGTTCTTCTGGTGCTGCTGGCGAGGCAGGGGAGGCACGGGGTCCGGCGAATCGACGGCGGGGATCACCGGCACCCGAGGTCGGAAACGGCGGCGTTGGAGATGCAGCAGAGCTTCTAGCGCCGCGTGACTCGATGGAGAGGACGACGACGTCGTGGCGGAGTTCGGAAGCGCGTCGGAGAGGAGAGGGGGTGGCTGTGGTCATGGCTACGGCGAGCGGCGCTCTCAGGTGCGTTCGGTGACGAGAGGGAGGGAGAACATAGGAGGAGGAGGGGGTCCAGAGAGAGAGAGGCGGTCGAGGGGGTCGAGGGCGTCTCCGTGGCGCCGCGAGGCAGTCGGGGAGGCTGCCACGGCGAAGCAGGAGGTGGAGGCCTCCGCGTGCGCGCGTGCGTGCGGTGTCTGTCCTCCTGGCAAAGGAGGAAGATGACAAGGGGGGGGAAGGAGGTGGGCTGGGCCGGTGGCCGGGCTGCTAGCTGGGCCGGCCAGGTGAGGCCCAGGTGGGCTTGGTAGGCGCCAGGTAACTTACTCTCTCTCTCTCTCTCTCTTTCTGTTTTAATTCTGTTTTCTATTTTGCAGGTTTGTTTTGAATTTGGTTTTGAAACCAAATCAATTTATTTTGCTTCTGATAATATTTTTAGGAGCTAAAAGAATTAAAACAATGCTCCACAAAAATATTTCAAAATTATTGGACCTATATTTATTTAACAGTAGATATAAGTCCAATTCAAATAGCTATTGATTTAATTCAAATACCCAAAATAAATGTTTTTGAGATACCGAAAATATTGGTTTGGATTTTACCTCTTGCCAATATTTCCAGAGGATAACAAGAACATTTTCTTGGACTTATTTGAAGCAATTTTTATCTTGATCATTCATTTTTTTTAAAGGATTCTGAGGCTTTGAAAATTCCTCAATTCAAATTTCATTTGAATTTAAACATGATGCAGCAACCAAGCTAGTCCAAGGCCAGGGTAAAGCTAGGGATGTGACACGTCTCGCCATGTTTGCTAATTGTGGTTACTTGTTGTAGGTATTCTTCCGTAAATGTATGTTGTGCCGGATCAAGACAGCCTTGGTGTTGTCACTAGGCGCTGACCCGTGCAGCAGGTTCGGTGTGGATCTCGCAGGATGTTGATGTCCACTTGGGTCCGTTGATCGAACGTGTAGCCGGAGCCCGGGATCGCTGGTCGACCTCCAAGAAGCTGCCGCCAAGGAAGGAGCCCGACTCGTGCTTGCACGCTCGAGTCGCGCTGTAGCAAGGTCTCCACTCATGTTGTTGCGACCTCCGTTCCTGAGAACCGCCCACTGACGAATTTCTTTGAAGTCAAGGACACCGTCTTGATGGTGGCGACTGGATGTGAGCTTGATGTGAGCCTGAAAGAGTAGGGACATTTGTTGGCCGTGTGTGGCGTTAGGCAATGTCTACTTTGTTACAATTTTTATCTTTTATATATATATGAAAATGTAGAGTGAAAACAAAAACAAACATAACAAATAATGGAATAAAAACATAAAATGGAGAAGAAAAAAGAAAACAAAACAAAAAATGATAAGAAAAAAAAAACAAACAAAAAAAAGAAAAAAAAGAAAACAAAGTGCAAAAAAAGAATGAAAAAATGGAGAAGAAAAAGAAAAGAAAAAACAGAAACAGGAGATCTGGTGAAAAACCAGATCTTCACCTTCAACAAAGGTTGCGCCCAGCAACTTAGCACGGTAACCTAGTGGAAGGCGTGAGCCGCATCATTTCGGAGACCGGTGTTTGATCCTCCAGTCCTCCATGTTTTTCTCTTTTGTTTTTAAGTCTAGTAGAAGAAAATGGGAGGAAGATTCCTTTGTATCGCTTAAATAGTTAAATAGCTCTCGTGGCTCGTGTTTGGAGGAGCCCCAGATAGATAGATATATAGAAAAAACACTGTTTAAAAACACATTTGAAAAATGTTGAACAAGTATTAAAATATGTTGAACAAGAATTTTTAAAATATTAAACAAGTATTTGAACATGTTAAATAAGTCCTAAAAATGTTGAAGAAGTATTTGACAAATGTTGAATAAGTATTAAAAATTAGTGAATGAGTATTTGCAAAAAATGTTGAACACATTTTTCAAAATGTTGAATAAGTACTAAAAATGTTGAAAAGGTATTCAAAAATGTTGAATAAGTAATAAAAAATTGTTGAACGAGTATTTGGAAATGTAGAACATGTATTTGAATTTTTTGAATGAGTATTAAAATGTTAAACAAGTATTTAAAAATATTGACAATGTTGAACGTGTACACAAAAAATGTTGATCACTTACTAAAAAATGTTTTTGACATATAAGAAAATATACAGTGAAAACGAAAATAAACATAAGAAAAAAGAAAGAATGGAGAAGAAAAAGGGAAACCAAACAAGAAATGAAGAAAAAAGAAAAGAAAACAAATAAAAACCGAAGAAAACTAGCTCGAATAACTCAAGTAGGATGCGACCCCTTGTTCTAACAGCGAAGGGAACTTGGGCGGAGTGGTTATCTATAACACTCCAAAACTTGGGTTATCAATTTTTGTGTTGTTATTCCTTCCTAGCTTTCTTTTTCAAAATCTTCCTCCGAAATTTGCTGGATGATCAGGTGGATCCAGGCAATTTTCAACATTTCAAAACCTTGCCCTTGTCTTGAATGCTGGCCAAGACCCATCTGCATCACCCAAACCCCCATCAAAACCCTAATTCCATAATTTGGAATTTGAAACCCTGCCTTTGGTATTACAAAGGAGCCCTCATTTCTTTTGATTATATTACTAAGTGGGTAGAAACTATTCCAACTAGTAGTGCTGATCACAACATCTCTATTAAAATGCTTAAGGAAGTTATTTTCCCAAGGTTTGGGGTCCCTAGATATTTAATGACTGATGGTGGTTCACACTTTATTCATGGTGCTTTCCCTAAAATGCTTGCCAAGTATGATGTCAACAATAGAATTGCATCACCTTATCATCCTCAGTCTAGTGGTCAAGTTGAACTTAGCAATAGAGAAATAAAATTAATTTTGCAAAAGACTGTCAATAGGTCCCGAAAGAATTGGTCTAAGAAATTAGATTATGCACTTTGGGCTTATAGAACAACATATAAAAATCCCATGGGTATGTCTCTTTATAAAATGGTTTATGGAAAAGCTTGTCATTTGCCTCTTGATTTAGAACATAAAGCATATTGGGCAATCAAAGAACTCAACTATGATTTCAAACTTGTGGGTGAAAAGAGGTTATTTGATATTAGTTCATTAGATGAATGGAGAACCCAAGCTTATGAAAATGCCAAGTTATTTAAAGAAAAAGTTAAAGATGGCATGATAAAAGAATCCAAAAGCGCGAGTTTAAAGTTGGAGAATATGTTCTTTTGTACAACTCTCGTTTCAGATTCTTTGCAAGGAAACTTCTTTCCAAATGGGAAGGACCCTATGTTATCGAGGAGGTTTATCAGTCTGGAGCTATCAAAATAAATAATGCCGAAGGTACTAACCCGAAGGTTGTTAATGGGCAACGAATAAAACATTATATCCCAGGTACGCCCATTAATGTTGAAAGTAATATTATCCAAACTTTGATGTTGGAAGAACACATAAAAGAGTCCTTCCGGAACACTCCAGAATCGTGAAAATAAGGAGGTACGTGATACGGTAAGTAAACAGACTCCAAAAAATCTGCAAAAATATTTTTTGTCAGTTTTGGAATATAACAAAAATTAGGAAAATAAGAAACAATCAGGAAGCGTACCCTAGTGGGCACAAGACACCAGGGCGCGCCTAGCAGGCGCCCCCAGGTGGGTTGTGCCCACCTCGTGTACTTTTTGGACTCCATTTTTCTACAGTTTTCTTGTCCCCCAAGATAAAAAAATCTTTATATACCCCCCGAACCTATTGGTCACCTTATCACGGAGAAATCTTCTGTTTTCTTTTCCTACTGTTTCCTGACAGATTTAGTAAGTCTAGCATCATGTCTTCCTCACCCTCCAACAACAGAGAAGAAGACGCAGAGGTGTTTTAGGGAGATCTAAGGAGAGAGGAAGCTGAAGAAGTTGCTATGGAGGAAGAAGAGGAAAATCCTTTTGGGTTTCACTCTCCGGTTTCCGAGAGAGACACATTGGCTGATATCTCTACTCATCCGAATCCTCATCAAGCTACGAGATCATCAAATAATCAAGAGGGCCTCGAAGTGCAAGAAGAAATCCCACCAAGAAGGCCTCTAGACAGGTTACATCGTGGCAATTTTGACATTATGATTCACAATTATGGGTTTGAGAATACTCCTCGTAGGCACATACCGTCCAATTGAGACATATCTCGCCCAAGAGAAAACAATGCAAGAACGAACTCCTGGGGCCGGAAAATAAACACATAATGGCTGAAGTGGAGAAAAAAAGTGAGTTACTTCATCAAGCCTTTGGGAGATTCAAGGTTTGAAGGATCTACTCATGGTTATATTGGAGAATACTACACCACCACCATCTTCTTCTTCATCACGGAAAGAAAATTTGAGTATCAGGCATGGGCACTCCCCTTGGCTTCCGCCAAGCTTGGGGGAGGTGCCCCGGCATCGTATCATCCCCACTATCTGTTGCCTTCACTTATTTTAGTTCGATCCATAGTTATCTTTTGCTTTAGATGAATAAAAGTCTAGTTTGATCCTTTCTTTTCGAGAGTTTCCTTAGTGATCTATACTTGTAATCGTGTGTGAGATATATAATAAAGTTTAGTTTGAGTTTTTGCTTTCTTTACTTTCTTGTAGCAATAAAAAGAAAGGAAATAAATAAAAGGAAAGGAAATAATCAAGAAGATCATATGCTAATCTTATGGTAGGTGACGACACCACATAAGGAAAACTATAAGTAGAAAATTTTATTAGAGATTGACAAACATAGCATTGGTCAATGATGCAACTCATGAAAGAATTAATAAGGGAAGAGAAGATTCACATATAAATATACTATCCTAGAAATCTTTTGTGATTGTGAGCCCCCATCAAAATATTATATGCCAAAATTGTTGACGTTGGATAAGGAAGACAACTTAATGATTTATGTTTGTCCATATTCACAAAGAAGTCATATTGTCATGGATCCTTTAACATGTGATGCTTGCCCCTATCTTTGCTAGCCAAAAATTCCACACTAAGTAAAGATACTACTTGTGCATCCAAAACCCCTTAAACCCAAATCTTATTTTGAAGTGTCCACCATACCTACCTAAGCATTGAGTCAGAACCTTCAAGTAAGTTGTCATCGGTAAAATAAGGCAGTAAAAATTGCTTCTAAAAGTCTGATATCATTTAGTGTAAGAGAAAATTGAGCGTTGTACAAACTTGTGATGGTTGTCGGAGTAGTGGGCCACGGGTAGGCCAACCCAGGCCCAGAACCTTTCAAGACATTGGGGCAGACTGCGCCCCTCGAGGCCCCAGGATGAAGAGCCGCCTTCTGAGAGTCGGCGGCGAGGCGGCCGGCTGCTCACTCACGGCCGAGTCCCAGGGACGACTTCAGGATAAGCCGACTCCTGACCGGCGACTTCCAGAGAAGCCAGCCTTGGGGAGTCGGCCCGCGACGCCAACAACCCCCATGCCCTCATAAAGAGGGACGGGACGGGGAGTGGCCACAGTGAGGACCACTCCTACCCCTTTTTCCAACGGCAGGCGTGGCTACAGTATGCCGTACCCGCGAAGATTTCCGCGTGGCGCGACACTGTTGCCATGCCGGTCCTGACATCAGCCCCAGGGGGCGGAGCCCTGTGCCCACGACGGCCTGCTGGTACGACCCAAGGATGATGGGTCCCACCAGTCGGCAGGCGTACGAAAGACAACGAAAGCACCACCAGTCGGCCCGTATGGGAGTCGGCCACCAGAAGTCGGCCGACCCCTCCCACGGGCCCCACGCGCCATTAATCATACACGACAAGTAGTGGCCACTGTGATCGCCCGCCAGACGGCGGGGCTGTCGCCACGACCTCATGACCGAGCCTGCGTCATTAGAGGCATGACTACAGTAATCTGCAGCCGGCAAAGACCCGCCCGCGGCGGATGCGGCCCGTCGGCCCCACACCAAGCCAGTCGGCGGGGCCCACCCGTTAGCGGGCCCCGGGAGTCGGCGGATAAGACGGCGGCCAGAGGGACTGACGGCTGGGCCCGCACCCAGCCGGATTACCATTGTACCCCTGGGGGGTAGGCCTATATAAACCCCCCACGGCATCCATGCAAAGGGTTGGAACCCATTAGCACTAGACCAGATCATATAGGAAGGAGAGAGCTAGCCTTGCCTTCTCCTACCTCCAGGAAACAGCTCAAGGAGCAACTGTGTAAACACTTTACCATAGTGATCATGCGGAGACCCCGAAGAGCAGCAATAGGGGTATTATCTTCCCGGAGAGCCCTGAAGCTAGGTAAGATTCGCCGGCGTGCATGTCTTCACCTTATCCCATTTCCAGGCACCGGCGACGTTCTACTCGCCCCCACCATGATAAGCCATCCTTGGGCATATGTCGCACCCAACCCCCGACATTTGGCGCCCACCGTGGGGCATGGTGCACTGTCGTCCGGAGATCTGCTCTGGACGGGAACCCTTTTCCTCCCTGGCGAGTGCAGCCAGCCAGGCACGCCAGACGGAGTTTGCACTGACGCGCTGCACGGCGTTGAGATCGCCTGCGCAGCCAGCTGCCTCGCCGAACTTGTCGGTGAGGTTCGCCTCTTCGACGAACCTGCATCCAACGCAGGCACGGGCGGCCCCAAGAGCCTCCTCGCGGGCCTCCTCGACCAACTCCACGTCGCTGGCTAGCCTGCCATGGACTTGGAGTCTGTAGGTTCCACCGACCCGATGCTGGTCGACTCCGACATCGCGTCGCTCGACGCGTTCCCCACCAACGTGGTGGTCTACGATGAACCTCTCCCTCACGCGAAGAGCGACGGAAGCACCGTCACCGAGGTGCTCGTCATCGGTCATGACGAGGCTCCCGGCGGAGGAGCGCATGACCCACTTGGCGCGGCACTACAAGACCTGATTGCGCCCATTCCGGAAGACGCTGACGCGAAGACATTGGAGGCGCGCCGGCTTCAGCTCGCCGAAGGCGCGAAGAAGCTGGCTAGCATGAGACGCTTGTCAGAAGCCTACCAGCGTGAGATAGATCACGCTGTTGGTGGCTCGCCGGCCCCAGCTGGGCCTAGCCGCCTTGGCACGGTCCAGCAGCGCGGCGTGGCCATCGCCAACCTGTTCGGGGCAAGTCACCCTGTGTATGCCACGCCTGCGGAGAACATTCGAGCCGCCCAGGCGGCGGCGGATGAGCTGGACAACTTCGAGGGCGAAGAGCGCCGCTGATGATGGAGCGAGTCCAGCGGCTCCTCGACGCGGCTACCGCGCAGAACGAGGCCGGCTGCCGCACGGAGGCCCCGCAGCGGCAAAACGACGACCTTCGCCGAGATCAAGGTGCGACGTCTCGGACGCTGACTGGCGGCGCCCGAGGAAGGAAAGGCAAGGATCCGACTGTCAGCCACAGTCGGACTCACATTACCATAGAGCGCGACCAAGGCGGCCACCCGAGAGCAGTAGAACGACGGGACGACTGTCCGCCTCCTCCTCCTCGCAAGGAAAGGCAAGTCTCCCCGCCGCCTGTTGACCATCCGACTCTCGGCGACCGCCTTGGCCGCCGAGAGGGAGTCAGGGAAAACGACGCCGCCACCGGATCGATCGACTTCACCGATCCCTGGCGCTGGAAGAAGAAGACGAGTTGGGTCCGCCTTGTTTCGGGCCCCGCATTCGAGACGAGCCCTTTCCCAAAGGGTTCACGCTCCCAAGAGACACGCCCAAGTACACCGGCTCCGTGAAGCCGGAGGACTGGCTGGTTGACTACTCCACGGCTGTCAACATAGCGAACGGCAACAAGCGTGTCGCCGTAAAATACGTTCCGCTCATGCTCCAGGGCACGGCCCGGACATGGCTGAACAGCCTGAAGCCCCGCAGCATCAACAGCTGGGTCGACTTCACCGAAGCATTCGTCCGCAACTTCACAAGCACGTACAAGCGTCCTCCCAAGCCTCGTCAGCTTTCCTTGTGCATGCAAGGCCCCAACGAGTCGACCCGCGACTACCTCACGCGTTGGGCCGAGCTTCGGAACTCCTGCGAGGGCGTGCACGAGGTGCAGGCTATCGAATATTTCACCGCCGGGTGCAGAGAAGGCACCCTCCTCAAGCACAAGCTCCTCTGCGACGAGCCAGAAACCCTCGACGAGCTGCTGATCATAGTAGACAAGTATGCCACGGCCGACTCCTCCATGAAGGCGGAGATTCAAGTTAGCGCAACTGGCAAAGTGGCCCCTCAGGCTCCAAGAACTCCGGCAGGAGACGCCAGTCGGCGGCAACAGCAGAACGACCACAAGCGCAAGGCCCCGCAGCCGGCTTCCAGCAGCCGGCAGGTCGCGACAGTTGAAGGCCAGCAGCCGGATGGGCAGCCTCCACCCAAGCGACAGAAAGGTGGCAAGCCCAACTGGTTGCCGGCTTTCTCATACGAGCAGACTCTGGATGGTCCTTGCAAGTTCCATAGCGGCGCGAAGCAGTCGAATCACACCACCCGGAAGTGCCACTGGCTCACCAGGATCGCCAAAGGAGACAACCTCCTACCTCGCCCGCCTGCTGGGCAGCAGCCTCCGCCTCCGCCCCAGCAGCTGGCTGTCAGGCCAATCGGCGTAGTACAAGACGAGTACCCCAAAGAGCACGGAGCCTATGTGATATTTACCAGCATGGCTGATGATCGACGCAGCAAGCGGCTGCAGCGACAAGAGGTGAATGCAGTAGCGTCAGAGACGCCGGAGTTCATGCACTGGTCCGAGAAGCCTATTAGCTGGAGCAGGGCTGATCACCTAGAGGTGATGCCGAGTTCGGGCTCTTATGCCTTGGTCTTGGATGCCACCTTTGCCATGGATAGACGAGCTGCTCGTTTCTCGTGAGTTCTGATAGACGGAGGCAGCATCATCAACATCCTGTACAAGGACACCATGGAGAAATTAGGAATCAAGCAAAGACAGCTTCAGAACAGCCGGACTGTGTTCCATGACATTGTTCCTGGGCTTTCCTACTCACCAATCAGCAAGATCCTGATGGACGTCCTCTTTGGAGACAAAGATCACTTCCGCCAAGAGTCAGTTTGGTTCGAGGTGGTGGACCTCGAGAGCCCATACCATGCACTACTTGGCCGACCCGCCCTGGCCAAGTTCATGGCGGTCCCCCACTACGCCTACCTCAAAATGAAGATGCCTAGTTCCAGGGGGATTTTGATCGTAGCCTGCGACTACCGGAAGTCGTTTGCCTGTGCGGCTGAGAGTAGTCGGCTGGCCGAGTCCCTGGTGATCGCGGCCGAGAAGC
Organism: Triticum aestivum; assembly: GCF_018294505.1. NCBI lineage: Eukaryota > Viridiplantae > Streptophyta > Magnoliopsida > Poales > Poaceae > Triticum > Triticum aestivum. The sequence goes on from NC_057803.1 coordinate 45,051,979, forward strand.
GGCTCCTTGACCGGGTTGTGGCGATGGCCGGCAAGCAGCTAGAGGTGTCGCCTAACCCAAAGGAGTCGGAGGCTGAGGGTTCGTTCAAGCCGGCCAAGGAGACAAAGAAGATACCCTTGGATCCGGAGCACCCAGAGAGGTACGCTGTCGTAGGCGCAAACCTCGACAGCAAATAGGAAGGCGAGCTCGTCGATTTCCTCCGTGAGAATCGGGACATCTTCGCATGGTCCCCCAAAGACATGCCAGGTGTACCGACGGAATTCGCCGAGCACAAGTTACATGTCCGATCTGATGCAAAGCCGGTCAGGCAGCCCTTGCGCCGCCTGTCAGAAGAAAAGAGAAGAGTTGTCGGAGAAGAGATAGCCCGACTCCTAGCAGCCGGCTTCATTATGGAAGTATTCTTTCCAGAATGGCTAGCCAACCCGGTCCTGGTACTGAAGAAGAACAAGCAGTGGCGAATGTGTATTGACTACACAAGCCTCAACAAGGCCTGCCCCAAGGACCCGTTTGCTCTACCAAGAATTGATCAGGTGATAGACTCCACTGCCGGATGCGAGCTGTTGAGCTTTTTGGACGCATATTCAGGATATCACTAGATCAAGCTGAACCCGGCTGATAGACTGAAGACCGCCTTCATCACACCGTTTGGAGCCTTCTGCTACCTCACCATGACATTCGGCTTGAGGAATGCCGGCGCCACCTTTCAGCGTTGCATGCAGAAGTGCCTCCTCAAGCAACTCGCCAGAAACGCCCACGTCTACGTGGACGATGTGGTGGTGAAGACGGAAAAGCGTGGAACACTGCTGGAAGACCTCAAGGAGACCTTTGAGAACCTGCGCCGATTCCAGATCAAGCTCAACCCTGAGAAGTGCGTCTTCGGAGTACCAGCCGGCCAACTCCTTGGCTTCCTGGTCTCTGAACGCGGCATAGAGTGCAACCCTGTAAAGATCAAGGCCATCGAGAGGATGGAGGTACCCAGCCGACTGCTGGACGTGCAAAAGATCACCGGCTGCTTGGCGTCCATCAGCCGATTCATCAGTCGGCTGGGCGAGAAAGCTCTCCCCTTATACCAGCTCATGAAGAAGACCACTTTTTTCGAGTGGAACCACAAGGCGGACGAAGCTTTTCTCCAGTTGAAGAAGATGCTGACTACTCCACCCGTTCTGGCGGCTCCGACTCCTAAGGAACCTATGCTCCTGTACATCGCCGCCACCAGCCGGGTAGTCAGCACAGTCATTGTAGTGGAACGCAAGGAGGAAGGCAAGGCACTACCTGTCCAGAGACCGGTATATTACCTGAGCGAAGTACTGTCGGCCTCCAAGCAGAACTACCCCCACTACCAGAAGATGTGCTATGGCGTGCACTTTGCCGCCAAGAAATTGAAGCCTTACTTCCAAGAGCATCCAATCACTGTGGTCTGCACGACCCCACTTGCCGAGATCATCGGAAGCCGAGATGCTTCTGGCCGAGTGGCCAAGTGGGCCATAGAGCTGGCTCCCTACACCATCCACTACCAGCCCCGCACCGCCATCAAGTCACAAGCACTGGCCGACTTTCTCGTCGACTGGGCCGAGACCCAGTACCTACCTCCAGCGCCCGACTCCACCCATTGGCGGATGCATTTCGACGGCTCCAAGATGCGCACCGGCTTGGGAGCCGGCGTTGTCCTCACTTCTCCTAAAGGCGACAAGCTCAAATACGCATTGCAAATCCATTTTGTCGCCTCCAACAACTTCGCCGAGTACGAGGCGCTCATTCATGGGCTCCGGCTTGCCAAAGAACTTGGTATTCGCCGGATCCTGTGTTATGGCGACTCGGACTTAGTAGTCCAGCAGTCGTCTGGCGACTGGGACGCCAAAGATGCAAACATGGCGAGTTGCCATTTCCTCGTGCAGCAACTCAGCGGGTATTTCGAGGGGTGCGAGTTCCTCCATGTGCCAAGAAACGACAACGACCAAGCAGACGCCTTGGCACGAATCGGCTCTACCCGCCAAGCAATACCATTCGGCGTCGCCCTTCAACGCCTCCTCAAGCCGTCTGTCAAGCCTTCACCAGAATCAGACTCCATCTTCGTGCCGGCTCCTCCCGAAGAAGTCGGATCCGACTCCAGAGCCCCGGCAGACGGTACGGGGATTTTGGCAGATGGCTCCAAAGCCGCCACAGTCGAGGCCGGCCCAGGGACTGCAGAACCCGGCCCGGGGACTGCGGCGGCCGGCCCGAAGACTCCAGAACTCGGCCCAAGAGCCGCGCCAGTCGGCCCGGGGACTTCATTAATCCAGCAAGCGGTTGTTGACTCCAACCCGCCGCCTCCCAGCCCAGCCGCCCTCGTCCAAGTCGCAGTTCTGGCAGTCGAAGAAATAGCAGCACCCTCATGGGCTCAGCCCATCCTCAAATTTCTGGTGAGCAAAGAGCTGCCGACTGATGAGACCTTAGCTCGGCAAGTACAACGCCGAGCGGCAGCCTACACCATAGTCAACAGAGAGCTGGTCAGGCGCAGCGTCACTGGTGTCTACCAGCGCTGCGTAGAGCCAGAGCAAGGCCAAGCAATTCTCAAAGACATCCATCAAGGCGAGTGCGGCCACCATGCGGCTTCAAGAGCACTCGTCGCCAAAGCTTTCCGACACGGTTTCTTTTGGCCAACGGCCTTAGAAGAGGCCAAGGAATTGGTCCAAAAATGCAAAGGGTGCCAGAAGTTCCGCTCCAAGCTGCATCAGCCGGCTTCTACACTCAAGACCATCCCCATTGCCTGGCCTTTCGCAGTTTGGGGTCTAGACATGGTGGGACCATTCAAGACGGCACGAGGCGGCTTAACTCACTTACTTGTCGCAGTGGACAAGTTCACCAAGTGGATAGAAGCGAAGCCAATCAAGAAACTGAACGGTCCGACTGCCGTGACTTTCATCTCCGACATCACAATTCGGTACGGCATACCACACAACATCATCAACGACAACAACATGAATTTTGCCAAAGGCGCCTTGGCCCATTTCTGTGTGACACAGGGCATCCGACTGGACCTAGCATCCGTCGCCCATCCACAGTCAAACGACCAGGTGGAGCGAGCAAACGGCCTCATCCTGTCCGGCATCAAGCCCCGACTGATCGAGCCTTTGGAGCGCTCGGCTGGCTGCTAGCTCGATGAGTTGCCAGCCGTCCTCTAGAGTCTGTGCACGACTCCAAACAAGTCAATCGGCTTCACGCCTTTCTTCCTCGTCTACGGTGCTGAAGCCGTCATCCCAACAGACATAGAGTTCGATTCCCCGCGAGTCACCATGTACACCGAGGAAGAAGCAGAAGAAGCACGTCAAGATGATGTCAACCTGCTGGAAGAGGGACGGCTGTTGGCACTCAGCCGGTCCAGCATCTACCAGCAGAGCCTACGCAGATACTACAACAGGAAGGTCAGGCCGAGATCTTTCCAGGAGGGCGACCTCGTGCTCCGATTAATCCAGCGAACAGCTGCCCAGCACAAGCTGTCGGCACCTTGGGAAGGCCCCTTCATCATCAGCAAAGTGATGGGCAACGACTCCTACTACCTGATCGACGCCCCTGAGCACGCAAGAGGGACGACTCCGGCAAAGAGACAGAGCGGCCATGGAATGCAAATCTCCTCCGAAAATTTTACATTTAAACGTAGTATGTATCATGCTACCTTTTGTATTAAAAGTACCAAGACTTCGGGCCCCCCGAGAAGAGCTCGGGGACTGCCCTCTTTTATCTATATGATAAGAAATATGCCTTCAAGTATATTACTCTTTGTTATGCTGTTTGGCACCGGGTTCGACTAGTCGGCTCGGGGACTTGCCGACCTGCGCTATGAAATGCTTCCTGCAGCCGGACAAGTAGTGTGTGGCGTCTAAACCGTCTCCTGCCAGAAGCCGCAGCTCGCAGAGCGACTGTCTGGTGGGCAGGAGTAAGGAAGAATGGGCGTCCACATGAAAAATGGCTAAGGACTCAAAGCACAAACATAGCTTAAGGCTGGCTTCCAGCCTTTTTTCGCAAACCGACTCTTGAATAGTCGGCTTGCCGCCTTCTATCCGACTTGTTAAAACAACCCTAAAAACGGCTAAGTACTTGCCTTCCCAAAGTGACCAAGAATTTGATCCAGCAGCAGTCTGAGGAGCGGCTGTCTGACTGACAAAGATGGCAACTAAGGGAAGACGACAAAGGAAAAAAGCCAAAAGAACAATGAGCAAGAAGGATAGAAGTCAGATGAATATTTACATAACAAAAGCCCTTGGCCGAATTTTCGAGCAGAATTTCAAAATACACCCCGTGGGTGGAATTGTGCAAATTAACAAGTTCTTCAAAAACTATTAGAATAGATAAAACAAAGACAAGGTGGCAGCCTAGGGGCGGCAGACGGGTTTGGAGGATCGGAGGAGACGGCGGTGTTGGACGTTGGGGCGGCCGGCTAGGCGGTCTCGGCTTGATCACCTCCGGCAGTAGTCGCCTCGGGCGGGCACGACTCGTTGCTGGAGGCGCGGTCGAGCTGAGGCTGGCCGTCTGCTCCGTCTTCCGGTGCCTCCATCTCGCTCCCTTCCTCCGCCTCATCTTCCTCCTCGACGCTGGAGTCAATCACCTCTGCCGAGTCCTCGCCGTAGTCGGGGTTCAGCCCAAACCACTCCGGCGGCACCTCCTCGCCGTCTTCAGCCCGCTCGGGGACAAAGATGCTGGTGTCGGTGTACTCGGCGATCGCCGCCGCACGCTTGACAAGGGCATCTTCCGCGGCTGCCAGCTCCAGCTGGGCCTCTGACCGGAGTGTGGCCAGCCGGTCTAGATCCAGCCCCGGGTACCACGCCTTGACAAATTCCAAGGCTCGGCGCGCTCCGACCCGGGCCGAGGAACCCTTCCAGGCCTCAAGACGGCCAACCGCGACCTCCAGCCAGTCGGCAGTCCGACTGGGTGTGTGTGGAGCCTGCACGTCTAGCCACAAGGCGGCGATCGCGCCGACATGTTGAAGCCGGCGCATCATTTGGTGGGCCAGCCGCAGGCGAGCCCCAGTGCTCAGAATATGCTAGTCAAGAGTCCGAGGGGCATCAGCGGCGATCTCCGTGCCACCCTTCCTCCGCTCCTCGCGGTCGACCTCAATAGATTGAATGGCGGCCTGCGAGTGGCCGGGGAAGAAGTCTGCCAAGACGGAAAGAATGAAGAACAAGTCAAAAAAAACCAGGAGTCGGCTCGACCTATAGTCAGCGACTCGAAGAAGGAAAGCAAAGAAGCTCACCGTTGACAAGGTCCTCGATCTCGTGGAAGCCGGAAACCAGCATTGCCTCCTTGTCTGTCCAGGAGGAGCGCTCGCTCGCGAACTCGGCCAGGAGGGTGGCTTCCGCCTCTTCCGCCTTCTTCCGCGTCTTCGTAAGCAGCTCCTTCTGCTCCGCCAATTATGCGGCCAGCAGATCGCGCTCGGCGGCGAGCTTGCTGCACTCGTCCCCCTTGGCGCGCAATGCGGAGTTGGCTTCGCTCAGCTGCTGTTGAAGAGCGGCATTGGACTCTGAAGAGAAAGAAGAAAGAAGGCGTTAAGTCATCAACGAAGAAGGTCGCCGGGGAGACCCGGCCCGACTGCTCAGCAGTCGGCCCGAATCTCGGGGACTACAGCCCGCGGGTGCACCAGCGCGCCCCCACAAAGAAGAAAAAGGACTCACTCTGGCTCTCCGACAAGTCGGCAGTCCGCTTGCCCAGCTCTTCAACGTTGCGGTTGAAGGCGGTGACACGGAGGTTGTGATAGTCCTGCAACAAGTATTTCAGAACAAAGGTTAGTACCCGGAACTTACCAATTGGAGTTCCGGGCCGCCTGCTCTGCAGCCGGCCCATAACTCGGGGACTACACCCAGTGGGTGCGCTGGCGCGCCCCCACAGAGAGAAACAAGAAAACAGGGACAAAGAAGAAAGCATACCCGGATGGCTGCCCGCGACGCCAGGTGTGCCTTGGTGCAGTTCTGGATGGCGTCGCTCTCGGCTCGCAGCTTCGTCTGGACATCCAGAAGCGCCTGGTTCAGCGTGCCCGTGCCGCCTCCTCGCACCCACCTAATGGGCGCGGCACTCGTCGCCTTGGCGTCTAGAATCATCGAGCTGGCGGTGCCGGTCTCCAAGGGGCATGGCGCCGAAGTCGCCTTCCCAAGACGACTGCGCGTTGGCGAGCTGACTTGAAGGAGCAGCCTCGCCACGGCCTCATCTTCAGTCAGTGGCAAGGGCGGATCCGCCAGCTGTTTGCCTGGCGCGCTTCTATACGGCGGCAGGGGCGGCTGTGGCGGCGCGACCACGTCTGGCACGGGGGCATCGCCGCCGCCTCTCTCCACAATCGGGAACTCGCCGCCGGCTTCCCCCGACTGCCCCGTGAACTCCGGGGGCGGCGGCGCGGAGTTCAAAGGGGTGACTAACACCGCCGACCGCCGGGGCGCGACTTCCTTAGCCGGCTGCTTTGCCGCAAGGGCGGCCTCGACCGCCTCCAGCTTCTTCAAGGCGGAGGCCTCCGCCTTCTCGGCCTCCACTTTGTCCCGGCAAGCAGCCTCGTCCTCCTCGCGCTTCTCCCGCGCGTTCCGCTACGTCGCCTCCCGAAGGTCGACGGCGGGGTCAATCCACCGAGTGGTGGTAGACGTCTCCACCGACCCCATGACGGAGGTGGCGGCAACCCTCCCAAGAGTGAGGGGAGCCCTGAGGCGAGAAAAGCATATGAAAAACTCAGACAAGATTAACAAAGAGAAAATAAACATAAGGGATGGAGGCGCTTACGCAGAGACCAGCGGCGGCTTCTTCACCTCCTTGCGGAAGCGGTTGGCTTTCGCGACCGCCTCTTCCCGCTTGGTCGCGGCGGCCGCTCCCTTGAACTTCTTCGACCGGCCACCAAGCGTACTCGGCCCGGCCCGGCGCTTCTTCGCACCGCCTTGAGTGTCCAAGCCGGCGGAGGAACTCGCGCTTGGCTGGCCGGCTTTTGGCTGGCGACGCGGGGCGACTTCTTCCTCGGCCTCGTAGTCAGGCCAGTCGGTGAAAGTGGCCGAAGGCCTGGAGCTGCTTGCCTCTCCTCCTCCTCCCTCGGCGTCGGCTTCCATGGCTGCTGCCCCCAAGTCGAGATTGTCGACGTCGCTCTCCGCCCGATCGGGGACAAACTGAGACGAGCCGGCCCCGCGGTGCCGGCAGAGGGAGGGACGAGAGGATTCTGATTCAAAACAAAAACGTTCAGACTTGACAAGTCGAACTCGGAAGCAAAAGAAATAGAAGAAGAAGGAAGACGACTTACAAGAGGCGGGGGGTTGGCGCGTGAATACGGCTCCTTGCCGAAAAGCCAGTCCACCGAGAGACCGCAGTTCGCGATGTAGTTCACCGTGTTCGCCACCTCCGCGTGAGGCATGTCCTTGGAGCACATCCAACTCGGGTCCCGATGACCGCTCATCTGGCAGATCAGGTGAGGTCGGCCTTGGAGTGGGAGGACTCGGCGCGCCACGAAGGCGGCCAGCAAGTCGGCCCCGGTCAGGCCTTCCGACTGTGTCAGCACTCGGAGTCGCGCGACGGCGGCGGCACCAGCGGGAGACAGCGTCCTGGCTCGGTGTGACCAGCTGGGGAGCCTTCCGACCGGCGCTCCGGCTTCGTAAGCCGGCAGGTTGACCCAGTCGCCTTCTGGGGCGACGTTCTTCACATAAAAATATGACCGCTGCCACATCTTCACCGACTTAATCAGTGCGATGGTGGGAAACGGATTGTCGGCCACTGATCTCTGCATCGCGATGAATGCACCGCACTGGGCCGGCACGCCGGCAACGTGTGTGCCAAGCTTGGATTGGAAGAACTCCCCCAGAGCTCGATGGTGGGGAGTACGCCGAGGAAGCCTTCGCACAGGGTGGCGAAGGCAGCCAGCAGCACCACCGTGTTCGGAGTAAGGTGCTGCGGCTAGAGCCCGTGGAACTCCAAGAAGGAGCGGAAGAAGCCGCTCGCCGGCAGTCCCAGGCCGCGCAAGAGGTGCGAGTGGAAAATGACCCGCTCGCCCTCCTCCGGCACCGGCGATATCTCTCCCTCCGACGCGAGGCGGACCCGCACTAAGTCCCTGCCAGGCAGCCGCTGTGTCTGGCGGAGGATCTCGATGTCATCGTCGTCAACTTCGGAGCCGTCCCACACTCCAGAGCGAACAGCAGGAGGCACGACGGCGGAGGAGGAGCTCATCGCTGCGGGCACGGCGTGGTTCGGAGCAGCAGCGGCAAGAAGAAGAAGAAGCAAGAAGGAGCAAAAGGAAGTGGGGAGAATGGGCGCGCGCGCTTCGCCGCTCCCCTCCCCCTGCCTACTTGTAGGCTCGTGGGCTAAGAAGTCGAGGGGGCGGACGTGGGATTAACTGCGCCCGGGACCCCACAACCCCCAGGATTTACCACACGAAGTTACCACGCGCAATAACCGTGCGGGAACCCCAACCGTCCGCGCGGCCGCAACGGATCCGTTCGCATGCCGAGGCGCGGTAGTGGCGGGCCCCGCCTGTAGGCCTGTCCTGTCGCGTGCGTGGGCGATCAGACTAGCTCTGCCACGTGGCGCCCCGCGATAGGTCAACCGCGGGTGGTGGCCCGGAAGCTTATCAGGCACGCCACCTGAACTCCGCCGCCGCGTTCAAACTTTTTTAAGGGGCAAGTCGGCCTTGAGCAAGTCCGACTCCGACTAATCGGCTTGACAGAAGACGGCTAGCGAAGCCCAGATCCGACCGCCGGAAACAGGAAACTGTTGAGGCTCCACGACATGTCGCCCTCAGAGCCTCACCAGCTTCAGGGACTACTGTCGGAGTAATGGGCCATTGGTAGGCCAACCCAGGCCCAGAACCTTTCAAGACATTGCGACAGACTGCGCCCCTCGAGGCCCCAAGACGAAGAGCCGCCTTCTGAGAGTCGGCGGCGAGGCGGCCGGTTGCTCACTCACGGCTGAGTCCCAGGGACGACTACAGGATAAGCCGACTCCTGACCGGCGACTTCCAGAGAAGCCAGCCTTGGGGGGTCGGCCCGCGACGCCAACAACCCCCATGCCCTCATAAAGAGGGACGAGACGGGGTGTGGCCACAGTGAGGACCACTCCCACCCCTTTTTCCAAGGGTAGGCATGGCTACAGTATGCCGTACCCGCAAAGATTTCCGCACGGCGCGACACTGTTGCCATGCCGGCCCTAACATCAGCCCCAGGGGCCGGAGCCCTGTGCCCACGACGGCCTGCTGGTACGACCCAGGGACGATGGGTCCCACCAGTCGGCGGGCGTACAAAAGACGGCAAAAGCACCACCAGTCGGCCCGGATGGGAGTTGGCCACCAGAACTCGGCCGACCCCTCCCACGGGCCCCACACGCCATTAATCAGACATGACAAGTAGTGGCCACAGTGATCGCCCGCCAAACGGTGGGGCTGTCGCCACGACCTCATGACCGAGCATGCGTCATTAGAGGCACGGCTACAGTAATCTGCAGCCGGCAAAGACCCGCCCGCGGCGGACGCGGCCCGTCGGCTCCACACCAAGCCAGTCGGCGGGGCCCACCAGTCGGCGGGCCCCAGGAGTCGGCGGATAAGACGGCGGCCAGAGAGACTGACGGCTGGGCCCGTGCCCAGCCGGATTACCATTGTACCCCTGGGGGCAGGCCTATATAACCCCCCCAAGGCATCCATGCAAAGGGTTGGAACCCATTAGCACTAGACCAGATCATATAGGAAGGAGAGAGCTAGCCTTGCCTTCTCCTACCTCCAGGAAATAGCTCAAGGAGCAACTGTGTAAACACTTTACCATAGTGATCATGTGGAGACCCCGTAGAGCAGCAGTAGGGGTATTATCTCCCCGGAGAGCCCTGAAGCTGGGTATGATTTGCCGGCGTGCATGTCTTCGCCTTATCCCGTTTCCAGGCATCGGCGACGTTCTACTCGCCCCCACCATGATAAGCCATCCTTTGGCATATGTCGCACCCAACCCCCGACAATGGTGAAGAATAAAAGCGACAGACTGCATAATAAAGGTTGCCATCACAAGGGGCAATACAACGTGATGTTCTTTTACACTAAGGGGTTGAGCATACAAACAAATAAGCGCATGGTGACCTTTGCTTCCCTCTACGAAGGGACTATCATTTACTTTTATGTATTTACTTTTATGCAAAGAGTCAAAGTTTACTCTCTATTCATTTTTATTTTTCTCCTTTGGCAAGCATCATGTGGTGAGGAAATATCTAGGCACATATGTCCAGCTGAATATGGGTTGCATGAGTTATTATTGTTGACATCACCCTTGAGGTGAATTCGTTGGGAGGCGAAACTATAAGCCCCTATCTTTCTGTGTCCGGTTGAAACGTTTTGCTCATGTGTATGCGATGAGTGTTAGCAGTCATAGAAGACTAAATGATGGTTGAGTATGTGGACTTGCCTAATGGCTCCGATATGTGACCCTTCCTGAAAAGATGATGAATTGTAGTTGCAAAGTTGACTAATTGCAGTGTTTGACATGGAATATGGGAGTGCCACCCTGGAGGACATTGCAGAATATGACACGGTGATTAGTCAAAATTTTGGCAGTGAGGAAGAAGGTTACAATTACTATAATGTATATGCTCGGTCAAAGGGTTTTGGTGTTAGAAAGGAAGAACTGACTAGGAAGTCGGACATGAACATAGCTTTTCTGCGCCTCCACGTCTGCTCTAAAGAAGGATATCGGGCGAGGAAGCACTTTGAAGAAAGTAAACGGGTGTGAACTCCTAGGCCGCTGTCACATTGTGGATGTGGCGCTCGGATGCATATTGAGCTTCGTATGGATAATGGTGAATGGTTTGTAAAAGATTTTGTGGACGAACACAACCATCCACTCGCTAAGCCTGAGCAGACAACTTACATAAGGTCACATCATGGGCTGAGTGACGTGCAAAAGGCTGATGTCATTGAGTATGGAATTGGTGGCCTTTGAATACATCAAATAATGGAACTAATGGAGAAGGATAGTGGTGGTTTCAGCAAGGTAGGCTTTATTCCTCGGGACTTGTATAATTTTGTTGCCAAGTACAAGAAGGAAATGATAGAAGGCCGTGATGCTGAATTTGTGCTCCATTATATGGCAGCCCGAAAAGACATGGATGTCTATTTTTTTACAAGTACACCACAGATAGTGAAGGGCATCTGCTAAACATCTTTTGGGCAGACGCACGGTCTCGGATTGACTACAATGCCTTTGGTGGCATCGTGATATTTGATAGAACTTATCATGTGAACAAATACAACCTGCCATTTGTCCCCTTCATAGGAGTGAATCACCATCGCGGCACGGCCGTGTTTGGCTTCGGTATTATTTCAGCTGAGACTGAGGCATCTTTTGTGTGGTTTCTTGAAGCATTTTTGGAGTCAATGCAGCAGAAACATCCTAGATCAGTAATCACCGATGGTGACCATGCAATTGCGAAGGCAATAGCGGTGGTGTTTCCCAATACAGATTGCCGGTTGTGCAGCTAGCACATCGAGCAAAACATGATATGACACCTACGGAAGCAAAAGCTCAAGGATTTTAGGAAATTTGTTTATGAAATCTAGGATGTCGATGAGTTTGAGAGACGTTGGGTTGAGTTTATGGTGGATTATGATATCTTTTAAAAAGATGCTTGGATTATGAGGATGTACGAGCTAAGGAAGAAGTGGTCTAGGGCCTATACGAAAGGTAGATATTTCCTTGGCATGCAGAGCAATCAGCGTAGCGAAAGCCTAAACTCTAGGCTTCATAAGAATTTGGATAGGAGAATGTCACTTGTTGATTTGCTAGAGCACTCAGATCACCGTTTATCGCATATCCGCAAGAATGAGGCCGAGTTGGATGCTACAGCTTCATTGACAGTACCTTTTACTGAATTATCAGTTGATTCACTTGAGTGAAGTGCTGCTCTCATTTATACCCCAGTGATGTTCAAGAAATTTCCTAGGGCTGGAATTCCGGCCGCCAGATATTTCGACTCGAAACGCGGAGGCTCGACTGGTTCGGGTTGCCTAATGTGTGTACCACGCACGCCACCAGAAGGACACGAGCCCGGTTTTTTTTATTTTTATTTTTTAGGATCAACACGAGCCAAGGTCTGGCTGGTACGCCGTTGGGTCCTACCATTCGAGAATACGAAAGGAACCTTTTAAGTTGCCGAACAAATCTATGTGTATTACAATGCCCGTATTTCCCTTGCAAATACTAATCTCAACGTGGTAATTGATTTATGATGAGTTGTTGAATTAGAGTGAGTTTGTGATATAGTGATCTCAACGTGGATTTCACATTTCATGGTATCCCTGCTAAGTTTTTCAATGCAAATTCAAATTTAAAAGATGAACAATATGGAGGTGAGAAAACTTTGTATGTATCAAGCATATGACCACACACACAGACACCCACACACGAACACAACAACAATCCAATAAGTATAGTGCATCTATTTTTCCAAACCATGCATGTATGACACGAATTCAAAAATACTCCTTATGTTCCTAAATATTAGTCTTTTAGAGATTTCAACAAGAGATTACATACGGAGCAAAATGAGTGAATCTACATCCGTATGTGCCAGTCCACTTGAAATCTCTAAAAAGACTAATATTTAGGAATGAAGGGAGTAAAATGTAAGACATGCATGGTCCTCAATTCAATATTTAAAACGAACATGAAACTGAAACATGAATATTAAGTCTAGTACTACAGTACATGCAAATGTTGTGTTTAATTAGGCGGAGCTATGATTGTCGGGGGTCACCCCCTCAACCTTAGATAAAATTGCGAAGCTCTATTTAGGGTTGTTTAGATTATATTTGTCCCCACCCTCCCAACCACCGATTGGTTGTGCACCCCACCCCTCCTCCCCGGAAGAATATCATATGCCCCCGTACCTTCGATGCTATATGCCGATATGAGTTGCTTGGAGCTTGTAGATCTGAGATATACCAGCTCACATGATGTCTTAATATTTTTACAGGAAACCTTGATGAGTTTGAGAATTATACACAATTTGTACAAAAACTACTCAGATGCCCTTGGATCCCATATCCAACGACCTCGAAGCTCGTATCACCATAGCATCTAAGATGAAGGAGGACATCATATTCTCATGTATGTAAGAATATCATGTGCTACCACACCTTAGATGCTTTGGTGATACAAGCTCTTCGGAGCCGTTGGATTTGTGACCCAACGACTCCTCGGTGGTTCGAATGTTTTTTTTGCAGAAAAGCCCCCAAAGAGTTCGGCCACTGCTTACAAACACAAAGACAGCTCAGATGCCATTGGATCTCACATCAAACGACCTCGAAGCTCGTATCACCGTAGCATCCAAGCTGCGAGAGCACCTTATGTTTGCTCGCACGGGAGAATATGAGGTGCTCCCGCACCGTAGATTCTATGGTGATACGAGTTCACAAAGATCTAACGGCCCACAGTAGGAGGTTTTAATGTTTTTGCAATATACAGCTGAGAGAGTTTGGGAATTGCGCAGAAAGTACAAGTACTACGCATGTGCCATCTGATCACTGATCATACGACCTAGATGCTTATATCACCGTAGCGGGTAATTAAGCTACGGGGAGCACCTAATATGAGGAACGGGGAGCCGTTGGATCCAAGATGCAGCGGCACACATGCGGCCTGAATGTTTTATTTGCAAAAAAACCTTTGGAGAGTTTGGAAATTGCGCATAATTACAAAGACTACTCCCAAGCCATTGGATCTCGCTTCCAACAGTGTAAAAACTCATATCACCATAGCATCTAACCTGCGGGGTGGATGTGATATTCTATGCCGCTGTCATTTTTGTTCATAAACTAGCAAAATACGTGTAACTTGTGCCGTTACTTGTCTAACCACGCAAAGTGTTTGTTCAAAAAACCATCCTAAATTGAAATATCGGAACAACACACGGGGGTCCCACTTGTCATTAATCAAATTTGGAACTAAAACTAACCAATGTGAAAGACGAGATTCGAACTGGCAACCTGGACTACAAAGCGTAAGTCGATAGTCTGAAACAACAATGGTTGTTGGCTTTGTCCCATAACTTGATTTTATACAGTATTACATTGAGTAGAGTAGAGGGAGTGCCTCGTCTACACGTGCATGACCGTTGACTCACTTACTGGTGGGTCCCTGGTCTGCGATCTCTCTCTTCTCTCCATCGTCTAACCTTTGCATGGGCACACACGAAGAGCGGCGCTAGCTTGCCGTGGTGTTTTTACAACTAAAAAAAGCTTGGAAAATAGAAGAATCGCCTAGAACAAGAGACAATATGGCTACTCGAGACGGAGCTAACCACACCTATCCTCCGTGCCATGTGAGCATGATGAAGCTGTGTGGCTAGTGGGGTGTTTTCAACTGACTGGCTGGGTCCCGAGGTCGAACCATAGGTACACGTCTGATACAGTAAATTTTTACATGCACATTTTTCCTCCATGCCGAGACATGTCACACCCTACCACGCGGTTTTGGGGTCCTCCCGGGTGGTGCACGCATATATTCTTCCTAACGTGGGACGCCCTACCGCGCGTTTTCGCTGAAGCAAGTAAATAAATGAGTCGTCAAATCACAAAAGACCACTTTTCCCGCCGAGTACATCAGTGAAGCACGGTGGCTAGCTAGTTGGGCTAGGTCGACCGATTAGCTAGGCCGCCGCCACATTTGTTTTTTCACCCCTTTTTTTATCTACTTGTCGGCAGGTAAATTTAAACATCCACCGCGGCGTTGCTCTGGTGTTTGAGTGCGGCAGGATTTTTAATTTTTTGATTGACGGGAGCAGGCGCGGCAGGATTTTTAATTTTTTATTGACGGGAGCAGGCGCGGCAGCAATTAGTCATGATGACTCCGCCTATAAAACCCACTGCTCCCTGATGTGAGAAGTCGTCGACTGGTGTTTTACCATGGTGAAAACCAAAAGATTCCCTGCTCCTCGGCTGGCTCCCTCCGCCTTCCCGTGGATTGCATTGCCTTTCAACCGTTTCGCCCCTGCATCACCAACGTCATGCACCTCGAGAAGCAGAGGGACTTCGGTGCTGTTTAGGCGCCCTCTGCATGGGCATGTCCATGTCCCGGCGCAACATGACCGTTGAATCAAACTCAGACGGTGCAGATCAGTCACTGTAGCACAAAGCGTGTGGGTGTGTTTGGTTGCATTCTCATCTCAATATAGTGTGTAAGTCACCTTACGAAAACCAAGTAATCCCAAAACACTTAGGCACGACACATTAACTCCCTCCCCATTTTTTGTTTTGTGACATATCAACCAATAAGAGACATGGGCCATGCATGCTTTCAATGACTTGAGACTAATAAACATGACATGCAGTGGTTAGTTCATTGGGTTTTCTCGTTTTCCTCTCCGCCTTGGTCGCGGTGCACAACATAAGATGACTTACACACCTAGACGGAGTAGTTGTTTCCTCTTCATGTATTTGTGTTAACCTACTAGTGTGGACTCATGCACCCTTCATGCACTCTGCCAAACACCCAAAAGTGGGTCGAGAAGGGAACTTTTGCTCCCATCCCGTGCACCCTTCATACACCCTGCCTAACACTATTCATGCTTCATATGGTTCATGTTTCGTGGAGTACTGTAGCACCGTACTCTTCGTGCGCTGTAGACCTAGTTCTGTTAACATTGATCTCACCGTTCATTCTCGACCGGATAGTCGAGAAAGCGGTACTATGTTACTACATTACTATTCATATAGTTGACATGCGCACAACATCATTTGTTGTCGTCATATCTTACTACACTAGCAACAAGATTATGTAGTACTGACGTATGAACCACTGTACATGCCTAGTAGTAGGAGCACCGTGTATGTTCAAGTGGCTGCCGTGTTTCGCACTCCTCCGTCGTAAGAGTGGAAATGCTTGCTGTAATCATTTTTTTCTTCAGAAAAACAATGGACACGCTCTACCGTGCAGATCCTCCTCCAGCCATGCACTAAATTACTCACTTTCGCCGACGTGTGGGACAGCCAGCATCGGGGTCCACCAGCCATGCACTAAATTACTCCGTAGTAGAGTGACGGTAGACTACCCCGATCGAAGCGCAGCAGTAATGCCCAATGAGCCGTCAAATCACAAAACCCCCTCCTTTCCAGCAGTAAGTTGGACGGACGAAGCAACCAGCATTTCACTCTTCTCTCTCAGCTTCCTCTCTACCCAACCCTCGCTTCTCCCTTATCTTGTTCCTCATTTCTTCAAGAAAACCCTGACCTGCTTCTGCCATTGTTCTTCTTTCCCAAAGAAGGAAAGGTGAGCGCATCAATGGTATTGATTCTGGCCAAGGCCCGGTCTTGCAACCCCGAGACTGATCCTATAACTCCCTCTCTTTTCTTCTTTTGGGTTTGTGATTATGGTTTCTTTTCTTTTATTTCTATAATTCCCCTCATGTCCCCGGTCCATAATGACTACCGATGAACAACAGAGGGATGCTTTAGTAACTAGACAATGTTGTGTTAAAAAAGTAACTAGACAACGTTACCTACCGTGCCAAGCACGGTTCAATTCCCTCGGTCGCCGCTCGCCAAGATCACCCGTCAAGCGCATTGCCTAGTACTACTACTACTACACCAGGATGAGCACAGAATTGAGCCTGTTTTTTCACGTTTGTTCGTGCCTAGTACTTGAGTTAATATATCAGGCAATGCACTGGTACGGAGGGATTATCCTTTTGCTCTGCATATATAACTTGTCTGGAGTCTAACTAAGCAAAATGTTTGACCAAATCCTTTCTTAAGAAATACAATAGGACATATGTATGGCTTGAAAATTTATTGCATGATGCAGGTTATGATATTGTTTTGAATCCTGGATCTTTAATTTCAGAAAATCCAAAAGTGACCATAAATTCTTGAAACTGAGCATGGTCACGTGATATGGCACAAATATTACTTCGTAATTTTTTTCTTCAATTTGAGACAAGCTGCTTATGACAAGTTGCACAAATGAAGAGCCAATGTATTTTGGAACAAAGACCTGTCACGTTAAGGCGAACGCTTTCACTATTGAGACCGTAGGCATTTACGTGCCGCCATGAGTCCCGCTTCTCATCGGCAGGTGCCGTCCGAGCAAGCGTGTGAGTCGACGGGAGGCGTGCGAGTAGACCGCTGTGCAGGCTCACCGGGAGGCGAGCCCTTTGACCAGGCTCCACCGCCCACCTTCGTCCCAACTGCTACCACTTTTAATGTCGCTGGCACTGCAGTTTAAAATCAACCCCGCACTACCCGGTATCGCTACAATCTTCTCTCTGCCTCTCCGATTCTCCTGTCGTCTACCTCCAACCAGCCTGACCTAAACATACGCCATGCCGCATCATGATGGTATGCCCTTAGTCTTCTAGTTTCCTGAGGAAGACACCCAACCGGAGTCTCAAGAACATAAGGCACTTTGGGACGAGCTTGAACTGGCCTTGCGGGAAGATGTCGCGCCTGTCCCCGCTCCCGTTCCGGCTCCTGTCGCCCCGACTGCGCCAGCGCCCATCCCCGTGGCATTGATGGGCTAGGAGCTGCACATTGTCGCGGAGCTTGATGCCACGTGGTTCCACGAGGTCCCCGCCGACTTTCACGCGACCGTGCACCTGCCAGTGCATGCGCCTGCGCGTGCACTGATGCGCATGCCCGTGCCAGCGCATGCGCCTGCACGTGCACTGACATGCGTGCCCGTGCACACGAATGTCTCCGCCGCGCCGTTGACAGCGCTTGTCCCTGCGCGGGTGCCAGTGCCCCCCCTCAGCGGCATGGATGGCCACCGTCGACCGCTTCCTTGCACCAACGCCAGTCGCCTCCTCCCTCCAGTTGACTCGCTCCTGGAGACCGAAGTCCAGAACATTATGGCCTTCCTTGAAGCTAGGGCCAAAGTCTAGGAGTACGCCAACAATGGCGCAAGACGCCGCCGTCGCCGTCGGTCAGTGGCCTGACGACACACAAAGCACGACAGAGGAGCCGCTTCCCACCGCAAGATGAACCCGCCGCTGCCGCGTAATCTAAATTTGTCATGAAAATCATTTGGATTGCCATGCTTAAAATCCAAACATTTATCATTTCCATTTATTTTAGATCGATCGTCGTATAATTTAAAGTTGGAGTCAGACTGAGCGAAATCTATGGTTTGATTGATTGAATGTTCTGCTAGAGCCGTATCAAATTAAATATAAAACGTCATCAAGCCACATGTATTCCTAATCATCCACCGACCTAGACTGCTTCAATGTCGAGCGCTCAACACGTTTAGTGTGCAGTTAATTTCATGCCAAAAACAGTGCTAATCATATAATAACACGCAAATAATATCCAACTTAATATCCACATGCACTTAATATACTTCCAAATTAACATGCATTGCACGTACACAATGACTAGTGCTGCTAGCACGTGAAACTGGTGCCGTAACTTATGAATGCGTCCAGATATGGTCAACGCCAACATCGCCCGCGAGTTCTTCGTATTTGCCCATGCGTCTAAACGCAGAATGGGAGGAGAGAGAGAGCACACATGGAACCCACCGGTAAGTGAAGGCGAATAGTACTAAAAATAATATTACATGTTATCAATTAAATAGGCTGTGGTAATATAAAAACATTATGTGAACAAAGGGAGGTACAACCAACATTGATGTTCTGCGTATGTTGCCTATTGACGTGCGGCTTGAAGGCCCTGGTCGCATGTTCAATCCTCGTCCTTTATTTTTTTCATTTGTTTATGGGTCCAAATTTGTTTCATGACATGTGGGCCCCTCGGTGTGTAGTTTGTAGCACTTTAATTTGTGGGTCCAAATTTGTTCCATTCCAAGTGGACTATCGGTGTGCAGTTTTGTAGCTTATTTATAATAATTAAAGAGAACAACAGAGTTTTTTGAAATAATACCATGGTGCAATGTTGAAGGCGAGAAAGGACGTGCGAGAGAGCGATGACCGAGCCAGAGTGAAATCAACTAGGGGAGTTGCGGGGGTTGCAACGGTGTTTCGAGTAATTGTGGGCCGAATGCTATGAAAATATAATCTAAACCGACCGGAATAAATGCCTACACAAATTAATCCAAGGTTGGAGTGCCCCTCGCAATGTAAATAGCTCCGGCTTTGCGAGGGATGGAGAGGTAGCTTCAATGTGTGGAAGATACGGCGTGAGAAAGTGAGGTCAATCGAGAGACATATAGATAGAGAGACAAAGTGAGTGTGGTCCGACATTCATGGAACAAATATATATGCTCTGGAGAGATATTGTCCAATTGAGCTTTTGTCAAGGGTGGGGGCTGTAAGATAGAGCTTGAGAGATGATCCAGTCACAGACGTGTAGATATATTTTGTGCGTGGGAGGAAGCAAGGTCGATCGATCACATAGGGTCGTCGTGTGATCGAAAGAGTGAGACGGGTTGGAGAGAGTGACCTAGATAGACAATGTGCGTGAGAGAGTATACAATGTGAATAAGTTGAATTGGGCTCAAACATGGTGATATATCGTTTTTGTCCGAGAAAGAGTGAGGTCAATCGAGACATACAAATAGAGAGAGAGAGGGAGAGAGAGAGAGAGCATGGCCCGCCATGAGGTTGAAAGAGTGGGGGCGGCTTCGATGGACTGACCTAGATAGACAATCTGTGTGAGAGAGTATAGAGTGTGTCGATCGAGGCCTGAACAGGGAAATATATCATTTGTGTGTGAAAGAAAACGAGGTTAAATGGGACTCAGATAAAGAGAGCGAGATTGAGCGAGTGTGGCCAGCCGTGCGGAAGAAAGAGTGAGACAGTCTCGAGGGAGTGACCTAGATAGACAACGTGTGTGGGTGCGCACGAGAGGTTGGGGGGCTAGATAGGCAATGCATGTATTTAGCGCGAGAGGGTGAGAGGGAGAGGGGGAGAGAGAGAGAGAGCTCGGCATGGGGTGCAATGGCGGGTGTGTGAGGTAAATACATTTCGTAACAGAGTGGAAAAAGGGGGTTGTGTAGTTGAGAGAGTTAGAGATCGAAATATGGAGAGAAAGAATGGATGTGTGTTGGAAACCTATAGCTTCCTAAGGTGGTTAGGAGAGGAAGATTGACTGATACAGGAAGTATGTAGCGTGTGTGTGGGGGGGCTAAAAACAACATTTGAATGTAGATAGTACGAGACTTAATATCGATGTTTCAATTCGGTGTACATTGTAAGATTTGAACTGAGGACCATGCATATGGGTAATAATTTTGAATTCGTGCCATACTAGGTTTCAAAAAGTTGACATTGACTCGATTTGTTGTGCTATTTTGTAGGTCATATGTTTGAATCCAAAAGTTTTCTCACTACCATGGTGTTCATCATATACATATGAATTTGTATTAAAAAAGTAGCATGGATACAGTGAAATGAGAAATCCACATTAGAATTGGGGATAGCTATGTGACACACACTCTAATTCAAATAACTAATTATGTGACACACACTCTAATCCACGTTAGCGTGGATACTATTTCGATTTTTTTCAAATAACTCCTCACTAATTAATATAGTATCTCGCTTCGAATGACTAATTATTGCAAGGAAAACACGGGCATGGTAATACATATAGATTCTTTTGCAAATGAAAGAAGATTTGTTTGCATTCTCAAATGTAGGCGCACGAGGGTCGTGTCGTGGTGGTCGCATGTGTTGGATGGACGCGTAGCACCCAGCCACCCATCCTAAAAAAAGGACGACGACAAAATAAGTTTGCGCTTCGACGTTTCAGATTGAAATATCTGGCAGCCCCAATTCCAACCCTGCAAAATCTCCCTTCTCCACCGTCCCCATCCGCGCGCAGATTGCTCAAATCCCTAATTCGCCGCCAACCCAAGCAAAGTTTGACTCGCCCATTGTCTCGTCTCTTTCCCCACCTCTGTGCCGGATGACGACGACAAAGACGACGGTCGCGCTTCACCACCGCACCGGAGCTACCTCATCTACGCCCTCGTCCACCGCACCGGGTGGTCCACCGACAATGTCGGCCGCCGCAACCGACGTGCCTCACAGACACTGACTTCCACCGCATCAGGTGCGCTTCACCAACGCCGTCTCCTAGCTCATCGGGAGGCTACTTCACTGAGCACATCGTCGCGCCTCCGCTCCCCGAGGCCGCTGGGGCTTCACCAACGGTCTCGTCCACCGCATCATAGCGCTCCGCTGCCACTCAAGATCTGCATCCGTGCGGCCAGCCAATGCCAGCGCATCACCCTCAACGGCGGTGAAGTGACCCGCACTCTAGCTAGGCGAGCATGCCCAAACGCCGTCCCGAACTAGGTATCCACACATCACTCCCTTGTGCACTGTTCCAATGATGTCCGGATATCCTTTCACTGCTCTGCTAGCTTACACGCCTATACAACTTTGAATTTAACTCTTATTTCTTCTGGAGATATCATCTGAAACAAGCAAATCCATTTTTTAGCGAAGCATGACGGCACTACGGGATCTGGTACACATCCTGCACACCCGTATAACCTTGTAACTATCTGTCCTCTGGTACAACATCAAGGTCGATTCCTCTTATTTGAGCATCCATTCGTCGTGTCAAAAATGCAGAGGGGGATGCAAGGAGCATAATGCCCGCACATCCAAGCAAGTGGTAACATGGACTTGTACATGGAACATCCCAAGCGCAAGCAGAGCTACAGTGAGCCTGTACAACGAGCTAGCGTAAGTCCCTGCATTTCATTTAATTCGTACTGGCATTCGTGTATGATTTGTGTGCAGTGGCGGATCCATGAATTCAAGTTACGAGGGGCGAACATTTAACTTAAAAAATACGAAGCCACTTGCACTCCGGAAATCAACATAACTTGAGAAATGTGAAGCTACATGCACTTTGAAAACCAGCTAATGATCCAAAGTAGTTCAGATTATAAACACTAAATGATGCAAGCACCAAAAAAATGCAACATGGTGTACAAGGACTACAAACATGGTCTGTACCTGCTTGAATTATTCTTTCTCTGGCTGAAAATATCGAAGTGTAATTTCACCTATAACCAGTGCGCAAACTGCATATCAATATATCTATCCTGCACAAGTATGTCAATAGTTTCAAACAACAGATTAGAAAAGTATTTATGCTACGTTGTCATGATACGGGGACTTTCTAGTAGATGGCCTCGATGTTTCCTCAAGCCATGAAAATGCACTATAATTTGCTTGTCATCAATGCCTGCAAATCTCCATGTCTCTCTCAACATAGCAGATCATTATTAGACACTAAATCCTTCAATGGGAGCTTGCAAAATGCTTGCATTAGATGCCTCATTAGACACTATATGTTCATCACTAGGAGCATGTAAAATGTTTGCATCAAATCCTTCATTAACAGTCTGTTCATTACACACTTCAGGCTCAAGAACAACATAAGCTTGGATGTTTGCACCGAAAACTTGATTAGATACATCAGATTCAGTCAATTCAGTATTGATTGGGGGAGTTATAAAATAAGTAGAAATTGGTTTCATTTTCTCATAGATTCCCTACCTACAAGCAGTTTTACAACACCGACAGGTTTAACTATTGGCCAGAAATTGAAGAGTTGAATTAGATATAATCAAGGATGTGATGTACCTGCTCGTTGCGCATGCTACTCTTGCAAGTTGCAACTGTCCGTTTGCGCAAGCTCAATGCCATGCTCGTGCTGCCGCCGCCGCCTCCCACGCAGGCTACACCCAGGGTTGGATCTTCATCTTCTTGTCCTTCCGTTCGCTTGAAGCCCGGCGACCGCCCTCCAACGAGGGCGCGAGGAAGTGCTGTGTTGGTCTGTCCAGCAGCGGCTAGGTTAGGAGCGAACCAGATTGGAGGCTGGAGCGGATGAATTGGGATTTTTCCTGCTATCGATCGATATGGGAAGTGCTCGTTTGGGCCGCGAGCCTGCTGTAGGGCTTGGCTTGCACTTATGTTATTGGCCTATCCAAATTGAAACATTTTTCTTCATTTTTTACATTGTCTGCTCGTGCGTTGGGATGAACAAAACTAGCCTGGGCTATACCTGGCCATGGGCAGCCCAGCCCGACCTGGCCCGAAAAAGCCCGACCCGGCCCGACCCGACCTTGTCCATGGGCCGGGCTCGGGCCTAGATTTTGAGCCCGAAGCCCGGGCCGGGCCGGGCCTGGGCCCGTCAATTTCGCCATTTAAGGAAGAGGCCCGGTCCGTGGCCCGAGGCCCGGCGGGATTTTAGTGTGATGGGCCAGGCTCGGGCCCGATTTTTAGGCCCGACGGCCGGGCCGGGCCGGGCTCGGGCCTGGGTTTTTTGCGTCGCGCTTTGGTTGGCCTGGCCCGAAGCCCGGCCTGGCCCGAGGAATGGCCAGGTATAGCCTGGGCCAACCTGGACGACTCAAACTAGGTGCACACTTTCGAGCCACCCGAGGCGGCCGCCCATACCAGCCCCTATGGTGGCGTCGCCCCTTTTTGCATGTATGATAGGGGTAGTGAAAAATATTCCAGTGGCGCTTTTGATTTACCCACAGAATGGTTGAATTGCTTGTTTCTATGAACTGAGTTCGCCAATAGTGTGAGGATGCCAGTCTTTTCATCCTATTGTAGATTGCTTAGATCTTGATATGCCAAAAATAATCGCATGAAATATACAGTAAAAGCCAGTGTGATGTGTGTGGCTACAACTAGTCTGACTACACGTCCTCATATAACATATCAAGGACGCACCATCTTACCAGATTAACCATTCGACTTACCAATGCAGTGTGGGAAGAAAGAAGTATTGGGACTGCGTATCCAAGCAATTGATGCCATGGACTCCTTCATACAACCTTGTAAGCGAAAAAGAAGTTGCAGTGTGCCTGTAAAAAGAACTAGTGTAAGTTCAGTTACCTGCTTCTTGAAATTTTAGTTAACCACTTATTGCAAAATTGTTCAATTATGTTGCTTGGCTTAATTTAGTTTGCTACTGATTACATAATGCCACAGCCTGTTAATCCTATTATAGACTGCACCTATCTATGTGTTTGATACTTACTGTTAAGAACTACCTATTTGCCTGAACTTAAATAGCTACTTGTTCGTTTAACTGCTTTGCTGTTGCAACAACGGGTTACAATGATGTTAATAACTACTTTTCAGCATCGAATTGAAACTCTTTAATTCCTTGTTTGTTTAATTGATTTGCTATTATAACTCCTAGTTGAGATGTTTTGCTAACTTCAACTTTTATGAATCCAATCGGAACTTTAATGGCAAAACAGGTTAGCCCAAGATCAAAGAGCGAGGTCCCCATGGACGTTGTGTCATCCCACAGCAGTGGCACCGGGCCAATCGTGCATTATGGATTGCCAACTGCTGATGCTCTAGATGCTAAACTAGTGGTAGAAAGAGATTCTGCTTCTGCACTTAGAGATGAAGTTGACATGTTGAGGAAGCAAACATCACAATCAGTAGCAGTACTCAAGACAACCATTAAATATTTGGTCGATTTCAAAACGAAGCAAGCTTAGACTGACCACATTGTTAACGTCCTGAAGGAAAAAAGTAAATTAAATTCCCACTTGGTAAATCATAGGTGAAATGTTCTTTCCATCGTTGAATAACCTTTGTGTTGTTTGTTCATGTAATCAATCAAACCATTTGTTTTAGAGATCATGTAATAATTGTTTTTTGTTTTTTGTTTTTTGGTTTGTAATTTTATTTGAGCACAAGTCTGTATTAATTGATAAGACTTGGAGACATTTCATTTTGATTGCTATGCCAGACCTACAAATATGCCAATCGGGTTGAATGTGCATTCAGCAATAATAGTAGTATAGATGGACCATAAGTGGCACTCATCGGAAAGGGCCAAGATGTTGTAGTAGCTTGGCTAAAAAATGGATGTTGTTGTAGCAAAGAAAAGTACAGTGGCCTGGCTTATGTATGTTAGTTGATATTATTAATCCATATACTCTATAAGTGTTTATATGTCTGTTAGTTCTGTACATTCTTGGTTGATTCACTCGGTATTTGAATCTTGATACATCGATTGTGTACATATCAAAATGGGAGTACACATTATGCTACGTGTGACATTTGAGTTGGACATGAAGTGTTCCAGATATTCGAATTCACCTTAAACTGGATTCTAGCTTCTGAATTTGAGTATAGGCATTTGTAAACCATATTCATATATGACAGTGGAATACATCTTTGTCGTCCTTTTGAAGATATATAAAAACACATAGAATGATTAATAAAGATTCGTATAGGAATACAAAATGGATTCAAATTTAGTTGCCAGGGTAAACATGGATGCTTATTGTCCCAAAATTCGAAAGAAGCGGCAAAATGTCCACTCCCACGTCGGCTGCCCGAAGCCAAGTGTTTGGGAGATGGAAATTACTGTCTACCCATTACACGGACAATCCATCGGCCCGATTTCCACTACTCTAAATAGGGGTAGATTAGTAACTTCAATAAGACATGACACGACCGCCTCTGAGCCCATTCCGACATGGTGGGTGCCAAACATGGGCGGCAAAACACATTTGATTCAAGCTCACCCGAAAGACCTCTGTTTCTCCCTCCATTTCCCCATTCATACACGGTGGGCGGCAAAACAAAGTCGACCCACCCGAAATCGATGTAGGCAAATATTTTCAATAGGGGCAGGTTTGTAACTTCACATAGACGTGACATAACCGCCCTACCTGTCAGACCCGTTCATACACCGTGGGCGCCAACCATGGGCACCAACCACCCTCTCCTCGCCCGAAATTGCTCTGGGCATATATTGGCGAGATGCGAGATTACCATTGTATCCCCAACCGATGAGACCTCCAAATTTTAAACGGGGGCTAAGTTCATAACTTTCCCATATTTCAGACAGGGGCGTCCCAAAAACATGGTTCCCCTTACCTCTCCCTCCATTTTCCCATTCATACACCGTCCGCACTAGAACACCATCCCCACAGCAGCCTCTGTCCGCCACCCCATCCATCGCCGCCGTCCTCCACCACATCCATCACCATTGTCCTCCACCATGCCGGAGCACCTACCAAGACCGCGTCTTCCACTGCTAGAGATGGACGTTTCTCATCAACAGCGACGGACCAAGAGCCTTGCATCACGTCCTCTCGCTTCATATGTGCCGTTGTCCTCTTTGTCGGGGCCGCTCACACGACCTTCTCTTCCACCGCAATGGGACTTATCCCCCGATGCACCCGTCTACAGTTGCAGATCTGCTTCAACGCCACCGACAGCCATCGCACCCCTGATGCCTACACGGCGCCGCAAGAGAGGTGGTACTTCATATCTTCTCAACTTTTTTATCTCAACCAGAAAATAGATCTTAACTTGGTTACTCTACTTTTTTTCAGCTCTTAGAATTTAGTTCTTAGTTCGAAGCAAACAATGGCTGCTAAATATCATTTCTCCGGTTTCCCCCTTTTATGATCGCTATACGATCAGAATACATACTTCGTGTCATAATAGCACTGCTCGACCCATCAAGCTAAACAAGCTTAGTTGTTCAAATACGAATCTGATATTATTAAAACAGATTCATTTAATTGGTCAGCTAGATGTTCCTAAATTAGTTTCGAAAATGCATGTTCGCCGCTCGGGTGTGTATCTCTACAGGGTGCCCACGGTGGGCCGGCCCACCCTGGGATTTTTGGGTCGTCCCAGGCCCTGATTCCCCTCTGTTCTGCTGTGCGCGTTCGATCTCTACTCGCCCCCAGCCGCCTGCCTCGCCGGCGACTTGACGTCCCCGGACGGTTTGACTCTAGGAGGAGACGCCGGACTAATAGGAGGTCAGGAGTCACTCGCCCAACAGCGTCACCGCTGCCCGGGCGCGCCGCCATGCCTACCTTCCCAATCCGTTCAGCGCTCAGGCGTGCAACACCCACTAAGCCAACCCGATTTATCCTAAGATAAGTCCGCAACACTCAGCAGCCACTCCTCATCACCCATTTTCTAATTGATTCATTACTCATTACGCAGGACTGTCATTAGGGTTTGTTGTGTGCTTAGTGCTACCTACACTTAATGGTTCATATGTATTTCGGTAATCTTTAGTACCTGTAAAGTTCATAGGGTTTTCAAAATTCCGGCCCTAGGAACAGACACTAGTCATTTTGGATTGTTGGCCGTAGTGACATTGACCCAGATTACTACTGCAAGCCAGGTTTGTTAAAAAAATTACTTGTCTTTCTTACTCATTCGAAATAATATCCAATTATTCACATCGATTAGTTGCAAACAATAAGTGCTAGACAAACTCTTGATTTTGATTTTGGACGGTCTCTTACTGCAGTTACAATTCTGCATACTTGTCCTAGTGAGCTCACAAGTAAATGATTGATTCACTACATCTATGCTTGCCTTGCCATATTTGTTGTCAATATTCTTTTAGGGTGGACCACCCTGTTTCTAAATACTGCAACCGTAGACATGAGTGAATAGTATTTCTCTATGTGATCTCTTCCATCATGTGTGGGCAACGAACACTGCATTGTATAGAAAGAAATTGTCATTTCCAGCTTTTACATAGGCTTTGATCTTTTACGTGGAATACAATCTGCCTACTTGCTTTGTGTCGCACTACCAACACTCCACCCTTGAAGCTAAACATTATGCCACTCATAATTCCTTAGTTTATTTGTTCAAATACGAATTTCATATGATTCTAATGTTCCTACTTCTGTTTTGAAATGTGTGTCTGCCTGTTATAGAGACATAAGGGGTTTGTATTTTTGTGTGTGGTCTGGTCAGCACGGTTGGGGGTGAACTTTGCATATGCAGGGGTTTACAGGGAGACACTCTTCAAGTTGAATCCGCAATGCATTCCATAGATAATCTGACTACTTTTTATGTTTTCATGAATCTCAGATTCTGAACAGCATCATAATGATTATGAGCTTGCGCGCATGAAAAGAATAAAGCAGAACAATGCCATGGCTGTCAAACTTGGCATTAAGGGACTGAAATCAAGTCTAGATGCAATGCAATGCAAACACTCTCCACCTATAGATTCATGCTCAGAATATGATCCTAACAGTGATTCTGAGCTAGAGGGAGACCTAAGTCAATGTAGCTCCCTAGTGGAGGAGATAGAGGAAGATGCCCTATCTTATTCACCCATCAAGGTGCTTGCTCTAACTTTCCAAGGTTATATTTGTCGCACATATCTTGCAACTTATGCTTTGCATTGCTTCTACTTTGTTGAACTGCCATTAGCTTAGTTTACACATCGTGTATGTGAATACGGCCTGCCTATCCATTTTAGTACATATTCCATTTGTCATCATACCATATTTATCCATTCAAATGTTGTTCTTGTGTATCAGACGTTCAAAAGGAAGAGTGCGATTGCTGATCATGGAGGAGCACAAGCAAAGTATTTGGAAAAGGTAGTGGCACATGATAAATCAAATAGCCCATTAGGTGTAGTTGCAATATCACCTGACCCACAAAACACCCCAACTCTAGCAGACTCTAGCCCTACTACACTGGTCATTTCTGATGCCCCAACTCAGCAGACCCCAACTGCAGCAAACATTATGATTATGCCAGTTGACATAGCACCAGCTCTACGACACAAAACCCCCATTCTAGCAAAGAGTACACCAAATCCAGTTGCCAAATCCCTTTTTGAACCAGAGAGAGCCCCAATTGCAGCAAATAGGACCCCTGTTCCATTTCTTCCTAGTTTAGAAGACAAAGATTATATTGTTGTCAGGAACTTTGTGCGCATCTTTCCTTCATGGAAAGATTATACCGCAGAAACAGAACAATTTCCAGCCTTCCTCCGCAACTTACGCGTAAGTAATGTACTAATGTTATTCATGGTCATTAATGCATATGTTTCTGCTGACAGAAGACACAAGATTTCATTCTTTTAAATAGGCGAGGACCAAATTGGATTGTGAAGTCGAGCAAGGGTTGGTTGCGCTTTTTCAAGTACTCGTTGATGAAGTATCGTTCCTACCTGAGGCAAGCTCACTTCGATGGCAAGCCTCTAAACGATATTTCTGTAAAGTCTCCAGTGCTACATTTATCTGACGGTGACTGGAATAATCTTGTTACACATTTGTCTCGGCTGCAGTGTAAGGTACTATCTATGATATCACATCACAATTTGAACTACATTTCTGCATTTGCCTTAACGTCTCACTTGTATGAAAACTGTTAGCAGAAGAACATTCATTCTCAAGGGACCACAGAATCTCACAACTATACTTCACACTGCATTGCTCTTGTGAGTACCTCTTACCCTGTATGACCATACTTACTTTCATAGTTGTTTGATTATGTAGCATCACTGCACATGTTAGCCTCGTTATCGTCCATTTGGTGGACATTATAAGATCTGTATGGACTCTTACATAAATTTAGAATCAACCCAATGCTTTTGAAGAGGTTTAGCTCTGCAGTCCTCTTGTAAGGACTGAATGTCGTCTATCACTGTACTTACATTAACAACTACTCCCTCCGTCCCATAATATAAGAACGTTTTGTATAGTACACCAGTGTTCAAAACACTCTTGTATTATGGGAAGAGGGATTGGTTCATTGTGTAGCATTCTGCATCTTATCTCCCTCGCCCACCATTTACTAGAAAAGATCAGATCTATATATAATCTTACCAAAAAGTAGAATACACAGACAATTCTAGTGCAGAAGTGTAGCCCATTGCTCTTGTCAGCACATTTTGTCATGTAATGCTTGTACTTCCAGGGATTGGTAGTTGATTATGTAGCATCAATCTACATCTTATCTTCATTATCCTCTATCCCTTCCAGTATTATCATATCTATAATTACTCTCTACAAAATGTAGAGTACATGCAATGCTTATGAAGAAGATTCTGTGCTGAAATTCTTGAGTTATCCTTCCCTTAACATGTAGAAGGGCATTATAAAGTCGGTGTTAACTGTTAATGTAAGTCAGTCCTTCTAAAGCCTTTATCATCAACTGTTGTTTAATTTTCTCATACTCCCTATTGTTTACTGCTGTTTAGTTTGTTGTTTCTACTAAAATGCATGTTCGCAAGAACCATAAGTTCTAAGTTTAACTTGTAAAACCAAATTCCTTATTCATACCATGCACATTACTCAATACTCCCTATATGTATGCTTGTTTTTGTGGATCTATAATCCAGTGTGTGGTGAAGCAGCCCACGTTTGCACCTTGTCATCTCCTGTTTTATCTTACTGATGTGGCTGATGATATGAACATCATGCCATGCACATTAACCAAAATAGATACAATGATTTTCTTTGCCCTTCATCTATGCTTGTTATGTTGACATGGTAATCCAGTAGTGTGGTGAAGCTCCCTGCATTATGAACAATGCCAAATTATGCTATTGATATTTTGAACTTACTCTTTATTTTCTAATTTAAAATTGGATGGAATTGACAGCATAGTTGTCATCTTTGTTTATACATGTGCAAAACCTGTCATCTCCCTGCTTTGTTTTAGGGTGATATGCCTGATGGCATGCACAAGTCTGCTGAAGGTTGTGCGACAAACCCAACATATATTGTAGCAAAGAAGGCAAAACATCTTGAAGATAGCGAGACAACCCCAAAGTCTTGTCTTGATGCAGTGTTCAAGTTACTTGAGACTAGCAGTCAGACAAGCTCACAGAATTCGTTGTCTGAATCAATTCGACTTCTTCAGTCCCAAGTTCTAGCAGAAAGGCATTCTGCAACTCAACTTCGACTTGAAGTCCTATCTCTAAGAAAGATTGCGGAGAACACCAATGAGAACCTCATCGCTAAACAGCTACACCTGGAAGCTATGACCGACATGCTAGGCTGGTCTCATAGCCTTGCTCAGCAGCTTGCGCAGCAGTTCCCGCACAAGGCTAACCTTTCTTGATCTGTCTTGCAAGTGGTCTCGGTTCAGTATTATTTTGTTACGCTGCAATGGTGCCCAGTTTTTGTAATCTGCTTCTTTGTTGCGCTTTATGATCACTGGTGGCGAACTTCGATACCCAGTGGATGTAATATACCATAAATCCTTTATTGCATAGTGTAGGTTTATTCTTAGTTACTATGCCATACTTTCTTTATTGTATAGAGTAGGTTTGTTCTTAATTCCTACTAGTTACTGCCATCATTCGCTATGTGGAAAAAATCAGATGTAGTCGACCGGGCCGAAACATCCGCCTCTAACGGGCCTGGTGTTTAGCGGGCCACAATTGGGCCGGCCTGCATCTTTCTTGGGCCCGAATGATTGGGGCCTTCACACTTTGCACGAGGCCCACAACTTACACTGGCCTATATTTTAGTTGGGCCTTTTGTGGACCCAGCGCTTAGTTTGGCCCAGGTAGCGTTGGGCCATTAACAGGCTGAATATTGTACTGGCCTATTACGGCCCAGATGAAACCATGGGCCTTTAGTAGGCCAAAATGCATATTGGGCCTCAATTTTCACTAGTCATCGACGGACCTTCAGCAGGCTCAAATGTACACCGGGCCTTTTGGGCCCAGTTATATCACGGGCAGTTACCAGGCCGAAACATATCTCGGGCCTTAGTTGGCCCAATGATATCATGGTCCTTTAAGAGGCCGAAAGCTTAGTACAGACATCAATAGGCTGAATTATGCGACAGGCCTTTAACAGGCCCAAAGTCACGTTGGGCTTAGCTGTTGCCACCTTTATCACGGGCCGTTAGTGGGCCTGATGTCCCGTCGGACCATATATGGCCCATGGGCAGCACGGGCCATTCCTAGGCCGAAGGTCACACCAGGCTGAAATGGGCCCATGTCTACATCGGGCCTCTAACAGGCCGAAAGTCACTGGGCTGTAATTGGGCCCAAATATTTGGCGAACAATTAATGGGCCAGATCTGGCTTCAGGCCGTAAATGGGCCCAAATATTCAGCGAAAAATTAACGGGCCAGATCTGGCTTCGGGCCGTAAATGGGCCTTTATTAAGCAGGCCGTTATTGGGATGGCCCACTAGTACCTAAGTAAGTACTATGGGCCTTTGACTGGGCCGGCCTTTTTAACCTATATGGGCCTCTATTGGGCCGTGCCATGTGTCGACGTATCATAGGCGCTTTGGGTCCAATGAGTGGATGACATCTGTCCCAACGGTGAGTCGACACATGTTTCCTCCAGCCAATGATGATTTTACACGTGGAAAATTCCCATTGGTCGGGGCTATTAACGGGTTATCCGATCCAAAACCGGACCCGATAGCTTAACGGCGTTCCGTTATGGTGGATGCCACGTGTCGGTCATCCTTGACGAAAGCACTTACGTGACGCGCGATTTATCGTCATGGAAGTGGACACTTCCGTGATGATAATTTTGGTAATGTCATGGAACACTTCTACGACGACACAGGTATGACTATCTTGATTCTGTCATAATTTTGTCATGGATGTACATGCATGACAGAAAACGTGACCTACAGTGACAAACACGTATCATCACGGAAGTGTATTTTTTTGTAGTGGATGCAGCACAATGACGGTAGGTATTTCCCTTAGTGATGAGATCAAGGTTATCGAACCAGTAGGAGAACCAAGCAACAACACGTAAGCGGCGCCTGCACACAAATAAAAACTACTCACAACCCGACGTATTAAAGGGGTTGTCAATCCCTTTCGGGTAACGGTGCCAGAAATTGGGAAAACGGACGTGGATAAATTGTAGTAGATTGATTGATCGAATGCCAAATAAAATAAATAAGAATAAATTGCAGCAAGGTATTTTTGTATTTTTGGTTTAATAGATCTGAAAATAAAAGGCAAATAAAATAGATCGCAAAGGCAAATAATATGAGAAAGAGACCCGGGGGCCGTAGGTTTCACTAGTGGCTTCTCTCAAGAAAAATAGCAAACGGTGGGTAAACAAATTACTGTTAGGCAATTGATAGAACTTCAAATAATCATGATGATATCTAGGCAATGATCTGTCGGATCGTGGGTTCCGGCAAACCCTTCAGGTTCAAACACTGGGGTGCACATGAAGGTATCTCTCTTCCTCGCTCACTCTCACAACGATCTCTAGGCCTAGCTCCCTGAACCCAAGGAACAAGTGACATGAGAGTTTATACTGGTTCGGGCCATCGTTGTGGTGTAATCCCCTACTCCAGTGTGGTGTAGTGGATTGCCTTGTAGGCTGCGGATGAACTAGTACAAGGGATGAATAGCCTCCTGAGGAGAGGTGTTCATTAGCTCGGTGAGCTTGTGTGTGTGAGGATGGTCTTAATGATCTGTCCCCTGCTAAGGTGGTGGCTAGTCCTGTTTATAGAGGCCTTGGTCCTCTTGCCAAATGTTTAGGCGGGAAGGGATCCCACAACGGCCAATTTCAAAGGGGGACAACTAGTACAAGTTATCCTGACAAAAGGTGGTCTTTGCCTGCCAAAGCCTATGGTGGTGACGTGAAAGGATCGAGAAGAGGTGTCTAGAGGGGGGTGATTAGACACTAAGTGCTAAAAGTTGCAGTTTTTAATTTTCTTAAGTTGAAGTGGAGTTTAGGCACAAGTTTAACAAACACAATACATATCAAGCAAGCATGCAAAGAGTATATGAGCAGCGGAAAGTAAAGCATGCGACTTGCAAGAATGTAAAGGGGAGGGTTTGGAGGATTCAAACGCAATTGGAGACACGGATGTTTTTGTCGTGGTTCCGATAGGTGGTGCTATCGTACATCCACGTTGATGGACACTTCAACCCATGAAGGGTAACCGTTGCGCGAGTCCATGAAGGGCTCCACCCACGAAGGGTCCACAAAGAAGCAACCTTGTCTATCCCACCATGGCCATCGCCCACGAAGGACTTGCCTCACTAGCGGTAGATCTTCACAAAGTAGGCGATCTCCTTGCCCTTACAAACTCCTTGGTTCAACTCCACAATCTTGTCGGAGGCTCCCAAGTGACACCTAGCCAATCTAGGAGACACCACTCTCCAAGAAGTAACAAATGGTGTGTTGATGATGAACTCCTTGCTCTTGTGCTTCAAATGATAGTCTCCCCAACACTCAACTCTCTCTCACAGGATTTGGATTTGGTGGAAAGAGGATTTGAGTGGAAAGCAACTTGGGAAGTCTAGAGATCAAGATTCATATAGTAGGAATGGAATATCTTGGTCTCAACACAAGTGTAGGTGTTTCTCTCTCAGAAAATATGTATTGGAAGTGTAGGCATGTTCTGATGGCTCTCTCCACGAATGAAGAGGTGGTGGAGGGGTATATATAGCCTCCACACAAAATCTAACCATTACACATAACTTCCTAAACTCGATGGGACCGAATGGTTAAACTCGGTCAGACCGATTCAGCAAAGCTAATGACCGTTAGGGTTTTCGGTGGGACCTACATGCAACTCGGTAGGACCGATATGATTAGGGTTATTGCATAACGTAATCTCGGTGAGACCGATTACACAAACTCGGTGAGACCGATTTTGGCAGTAAGCTAACCAGAGAGTTGGTCAGGTAAACTCGGTGAGACCGATCGCTCATTTCGGTGAGACTGAAATGTTACGAAGGGAAAACGAAGAGTTTACATTGCAATCTTGGTGGGACCGATTGCTCATCTCGGTGAGACCGAAATGTTACGAAGGGAAACAGAGAGATTACAACCCCATCTCGGTGAGACCGAGATCCCTATCGGTGAGACCGATTTGCCTAGGGTTTGTGGCAGTGGCTATGACATTTGAAACTCGGTGGCGCCGGATAGGAAGAATCGGTGGGGCCGAGTTTGACTTTTGGTTTAGGTCATATGTGGATGTGAGAAAGTAGTTGAGGGCTTTGGAGCATATCACTAAGCATTTGAGCAGGAACCTCATTAAGCAACACCTCATCCCTCCTTGATAGTATTGGCTTTTACTATAGACTCAATGTGATCTTGGATCACTAAAATGGAAAATGTAGAGTCTTGAGATTTGAGCTTGAGACAATCCTTTGTCCTCAGCATTTTGAAGGGGTTTCACATCCTCTAGTCCATGCCACTTCACTGTTGAACTTATCTGAAACATACTAGATAAAAATGTTAGTCCAACAAGAGATATGTTGACACTAATTACCAAAACCACCTAGGGAGCACTTGTGCTTTCAATCTCCCCCTTTTTGGTAATTGATGACAACATACATCAAAGGTTTAGATCTATATATTAATAGTAGTAAGTAAAGCTTTGGAAAGACATATAACTTGCATAGGCCCTCCCTACATGTATGCAATCATGTGAATATGGAATATAGGAGCATGTGAATGCATAAACATGACAGAGTAAGCAATGTGTTACATGTATCTTGGCTATATGCATCAGAGCAAATGATGAAAAGATGAGAAATGTACCTTCATGCTCATGATTCCTTCTTGCAAACAATATGTACATCAGCAAGAAATTCTCATTCACATGACTGTGATGCATATACTTACCTTGTGGTCTCGAGTTGGCTTAGGATGGGATAAACCTGCGTAAACAAGGTTAGATAACACAGATACACCTACTGGCCAGAGCAAACAAGAGAGACCACAAGAGTACCAAGACTGGGATGACATGTAGAGTGAGTACTAAGTACCACATTGGATAAAGACATGTCCCCAAAGGTAAAGATATGCAATAAATTCAAGGATTTCCTTCCCTTAGATGTCTTGCTCCCCCTGAATCTAACATGGGATATTTGGAGAAGATAGGGAACAGAAAATCAGAGCAAAAACAGAGCTCAAAGGAGATAAACAGAGCTAATGCAATTGAGCAAATATGAACATGTCTTTCCCCTCTTGAAGACATGTGACTTCTCTCCTCTTAAACACCAAGCATCTGGGGTCTCTTTCTTCCCTAGAGTATTCTCTCCCCCTATAGATATGATTAAGCTTTGATGTGATGATCTCTCTCTCCCCCTTTGACATCAATCTCCAAGAAGGGTTCTTCTGGATTTTTGTCATGATGGGTTTGGTCCTTGAGTATCAAAACAAAGCAGCAATTTGAGTAGGATGCTGGTCAAGGACAAGATTCACTGAGTGAAGCTGGATCAAAAAGAATTCAGAAACAAGTGGCAAGATGTTTTTCCTGCAATGAAATTGGTAGCACCGAGTTTGGTGCTTCGGTGGCACCGAAAGGGTTCGGTTGGACCGAAGTAAACAGCCCGGTGTGACCGAGTTCATCACAGAGAAAACACTTGTCACCTCAGCTCACTAGACAAGTAAGATCCACAAGCATTTGCAAGGAATTGAATGCAGAAAATGCAGAACAGAAAATAAAAGGGAAGAAACTAAGAGGAATCTAAATGAACTTTTTGTGTGAGGAGGGAAACAAATATGCATGAGACAAATGCAAGAGCACAGAAAAGAACACAAGAGAGCTTCATCTAGAATTGGGCGGTGACAAAGTCACCTATGTTAGAGTATATTGACTTAGGAGTCAAGTGAGATCACTTGATCTTTGGTCATACTCATCATTTAAGCTCAAAATGGGGTTACCATTTTTCATTAAAGCATCTTGATGTATTCTCATCTTGTTGAGTTGCTTTATCCCATGACTTGGAGTAAAGCTTCTCTAAGATGGAATAACATACCTTGGGTGGTGGTGTTGATCATGATCATGTAGTTGAACTTGTGTGGGTTGCTCAAGGTTGATGTAGCTCATCAAGAGTTGGGAGCACCACTTGGAGTTTGAGTTCATCTACCTACATGGGTTAGTTCTTGCAAGGAAGAGCACTTGTATATCCAAAATGACAATCATGAAAATCAACATAAAATTTGTCAAAGGATATGTTTGAATGGTTGCGTGCTTCCTTGTCTCCATCCACCATTGTGTAGCGACTTGGTGATATAGAAATTGCTCAAGATGTGAGTGAGTTGCAATCTCATAGATTTCGATTCATCCAAGTACCTACACGGGTTAGATAGCATGCAAGGTGCAAATATATCCAAGACATAAGATAGTCAATATAAGAGAAATATCAAGGATTAGTCATAGGCTCATGCCTTGCATGTATTAAATGGAGTTCCTACTCCAAGTTTGAAGCACCAATGATGTTCAATTCACCTCTTAACCTGCAAAACACTTTCTCATCAAGTGGTTTGGTAAATATATCCGCCAATTGCTTATCGGTGCGAACATGCTTAAGATTAATGTCCCCTTTGGCAACATGATCTCAAATGAAATGATGACGAACTTCAATATGCTTAGTTTGAGAATGTTGCACGGGATTGTGAGAAATTTTAATAGCACTTTCATTGTCACATAGCAATGGAACATGTTTCACATATATTCCATAATCTTTAAGAGTTTGGGTCATCCGAAGTAATTGAGCACAACATGATCCAGCGGCAATGTATTTCGCTTCGGCGGTGGATAAGGATATCGAGTTTTGTTTCTTGGAAGACCAAGACACAAGAGATCTACCAAGAAATTGACAAGTACCCGAAGTGGACTTTCTATCAACCTTGTCACCGGCATAGTCCGAATCGGAGTAGCCAACAAGATCAAAGGAAGCCCTTTTTGGATACCAAATGCCAAAATTTGGTGTATGGATTAAGTATCTCACTATCCTTTTCACGGCCATAAGATGACATTCTTTAGGAGCGGCTTGATATCATGCACACATGCACACACTTAGCATAATATCGGGGCGTGAAGCACATAGATATAACAATGAACCAATCATAGAGCGATAAACCTTTTGATCAACCGGTTCACCATCTTTGGTTAAATCAAGATGTCCACTAGTAGGCATGGGTGTAGTCATACCTTTGCATTCTTGCATATTGAACTTCTTGAATAAGTCCTTAGTGTACTTCGTTTGAGATACAAAGGTGCCTTCCTTAGTTTGCTTGATTTGCAAACCGAGAAAGAATTTGAGTTCACTCATCATCGACATCTCAAACTTCTCCGACATTAGCTTTCCAAACTTTTCACTAAAATGAGGGTTAGTTGATCCAAATATAATATCATCGACATAAATTTGGCATACAAACAATTCTCCATTAACCCTTTTAGTAAAAAATAGTAGAATCTATTTTTCCAATTTCAAAGCCTTTTTCAATAAGGAACTTGGTCAAGCATTTATACCATGCTCTAGGAGCTTCTTTAAGACCATAAAGAGCTTTGTGAAGTTTGTAAACATGATTAGGTTTCTTAGGATTGACAAATCCGGGAGGTTGCTTAACATAAACTTCCTCCTCAATTTTACCATTTAGAAAAGCACTTTTAATGTCCATTTGGTACAAGGTGATATCATCATGATTAGCATAGGAAAGTAAGATGTGAATGAACTCAAGTCTAGCAATGGGGGCATATGTCTCACCATAGTCCATACCTTCGACTTGAGTGTAGCCATGAGCGACTAGGCGTGCTTTGTTGCGGACGACTTGACCATCTTCATCTTGCTTGTTGCGAAACACCCATTTGGTACCAATGATGTTGTGGTTGTTGTCGGGCTTTTCAACCAATGTCCACACTTGATTTCTCTCAAAGTTGTGTAGCTCTTCATGCATAGCGTTTATCCAATCCGGATCTTCCAATGCTTCTTCAACCTTCATAGGTTCAATGCGAGAGATGAATGAATAGTGTGCACAAAAGTTAGCTAAACGAGTTTTT
This sequence comes from Triticum aestivum, assembly GCF_018294505.1. Classification (NCBI taxonomy): domain Eukaryota; kingdom Viridiplantae; phylum Streptophyta; class Magnoliopsida; order Poales; family Poaceae; genus Triticum; species Triticum aestivum. The sequence continues at coordinate 45,090,420 of NC_057803.1, forward strand.
GAGCGAGTGATTCTCCTGGTTTGGGTATCATTGTAGATTTGCTCGATGGGATGGTCTTTAGCAATTCTTGCTCGAACTTGTGAAAGCTTTTGCTTGGATCTTGGTTGAATGTCTTCTTCATCTTGTTCTTCTTCTTGGCCTTGTTCGTTGTTGACGTTGTCGTTCTCTTGTCGTGGTGGAGAAGGAGGTTGTTGGCGTTCATCTTCATGCACTTCCTCGTTTTCTTCATCTTGATGTGTCCCACTTGTGGATGCTTCCATATCAACTCTTGGTTCACCTTGTCGTGAGGTAGAAGCTTCCACTTGGATGGACGAGATACTCTCCTTCACCTCCGTTGGACGAATCTTGCCAATAGACAAGTCTTGGATTGCTTCCGAAGGGTCTTTGTCTCCTACATCAACTAGCAATTGCTCTACTTGCGAGCCATTAGATTCATCAAACTTCACATCTACCGTCTCTTCAACCTTTCGGGTGAAATTGTTGTAGACACGGTATGTGTGAGAGTTTGAGCCATAACCAAGTAGGAAACCTTCATGAGACTTAGGAGCAAATTTAGAACGATGATGTTTATCAAGAATGTAGCACTTTGAGTAGAATACTAGAAAGTATCCAACTTGTGGTTTGTTACCGGTGAGGAGCTCGTATGCCGTCTTGCCGAGCAGCTTGTGAAGATACAATCGATTTGTTGCATGACAAGCTATCTCAACCGCTTCCGCCCAAAAGTGCTTTGGCATCTTGTACTCATCAAGCATCGTTCTCGCCATTTCAATGAGTGTCCGGTTCTTCCTCTCAACAACTCCATTTTGTTGAGGTGTGTATGTAGCCAAGAACTCATGTGAAATCCCTTCTTCGTCAATAAATGTGTCCACATTTGCGTTCTTGAACTCCGTTCTGTTGTCGCTGCGAACCTTCTTGATTTTCACTTCAAATTGATTTTGGGCCTTCCTAGCGAAGTTCTTGAAGATCTTTTGGACCTGCGATTTATCATCGAGAAAGAACACCCACGTAAATCTTGAAAAATCATCAACTATAACTAGACCAAAAGAATTTCCACCAAGACTTTTGTAAGCGTTAGGACCAAAAAGATCCATGTGAAGTAGCTCGAGTGGTCTTCTCTTGGTCATGATGTTCTTCACGGGATGCCTTCCTCCAACCTGTTTACCTGCTTGACAAGCACTGCAAAGTCTATCCTTATCAAATATGACATCGTTAACGCCAAGGATATGATTTTCTTTAGTAAGCTTGTCAAGGATTCGCATACCAACATGACCTAATCATCTATGCCATAAACAACCTTTAGAGGATTTAGCAATAAGCAAGTTCTAGGTTGAGCCTTTTTAGTGAAATCAATAATGTAAAGATCACCTCTACGTATTCCGGTAAAGACCATTTTACGATTGTCTCTACGAAACACTTGGCAATCTACTTCAGTGAATAAAACATTGAAACCGAAATCAGCAAGTCTAGATACTGAAAGTAAATTGTAGCGAAGAGATTTAACGAGCATGACATTTTGTATGGAGCTATCATGTGAGATGGCCACCTTACCTAGGCCTACCACCTTACCCTTTGAGTTATCACCAAAGGTGACATACTTTTGAGGGCTGTCGTTTTCAGCAAGCTCACGGAACATATCTTTATCTCAGGTCATATGATCAGTACATCCACTATCAAGGACCCATTCCTTTCCTCCGGCCATGTAACCACGAAGATTTGCCATAAGACCAAAGTGTCTCATTGCATCATCAAGGTCATAGTCACTATCATCATCATCCTCATCAGAGTATTCATGTTCAACATCATCTTGTGATAGATCAATTCCTAGAGAGGGTAATTCATTAGATAAATGATCATTTCTATAGTTATATTTATGAATTCTAATAGCTCTAGAAATGATATTTCTAATGATTCCAACATCTCCTTTGGCACTCGTAAGATTTGTAAGCTCAAATAAGCAGTCACCAAATTTGGGATCATTGGAATTCATCTTAATCAAGGCAATGGATTTATGGAGAATTTCATCTAGATCTTTCAAGGAATAATTTGGAAAGAGTTCCTCAAGAAATTTCCATATGGTGTAGGCACACTTAAGAGTAGGCAAACATCCAATCAAGCTTCTAGGCAAGCCTCTAGTGATAAGATTAACAGTTATAAGATTGTGAATCATGTCAATTGACTCATCAAGGCTAGGGTGCATGGGATCAACATGAGGTGCACAAGGGCTAGAAATATACTTGCTCAAATGATATTCATTGAAAATCTCAAGCATTTCATTTTTCCACTCATGAAAATATTCTCCATCAAGAATAGGCACTCTACGTCTAAGACTCCCCAAAGTAGACTCATCCATCTTCCTCCAATGGTGTTTAAACCAAGGCAATGGAGACCAAAGCTTTGATACCAATTGAAAGGATCGAGAAGAGGAGTCTAGAGGGGGGTGATTAGACACTAAGTGCTAAAAGTTGCAGTTTTTAATTTTCTTAAGTTGAAGTGGAGTTTAGGCACAAGTTTAACAAACACAATACATATCAAGCATGCAAAGAGTATATGAGCAGCGGAAAGTAAAGCATGCGACTTGCAAGAATGTAAAGGGAAGGGTTTGGAGGATTCAAACGCAATTGGAGACACGGATGTTTTTGTTGTGGTTCCGATAGGTGGTGCTATCGTACATCCACGTTGATGGAGACTTCAACCCACGAAGGGTAACGGTCGCGCGAGTCCACAGAGGGCTCCACCCACGAAGTGTCCACGAAGAAGCAACCTTGTCTATCCCACCATGGCCATCACCCACGAAGGACTTGCCTCACTAGTGGTAGATCTTCACGAAGTAGGCGATCTCCTTGCCCTTACAAACTCCTTGGTTCAACTCCACAATCTTGTCGGAGGCTCCCAAGTGACACCTAGCCAATCTAGGAGACACCACTCTCCAAGAAGTAACAAATGGTGTGTTGATGATGAACTCCTTGCTCTTGTATTCAAATGATAGTCTCCCCAACACTCAACTCTCTCTCACAGGATTTGTATTTGGTGGAAAGAGGATTTGAGTGGAAAGCAACTTGGGAAGGCTAGAGATCAAGATTCATATGGTAGGAATGGAATATCTTGGTCTCAACACAAGTGTAGGTGGTTCTATCTCAGAAAATATGTATTGGAAGTGTAGGCATGTTCTGATGGCTCTCTCCACGAATGAAGAGGTGGTGGAGGGGTATATATAGCCTCCACACAAAATCTAACCATTACACATAACTTCCCAAACTCAGTGGGACCGAATGGTTAAACTCGGTCAGATCGATTCAGCAAAGCTAGTGACCGTTAGGGTTTTCGGTGGGACTGACATGCAACTCGGTAGGACCGATATGATTAGGGTTAGGGCATAATGTAATCTCGGTGAGACTGATTTTGGTAATAAGCTAACCAGAGAGTTGGTCAGGTAAACTCGGTGAGACCGATCGCTCATTTCGGTGAGACCGAAATGTTACGAAGGGAAAATAGAGAGTTTACATTGCAATCTCGGTGGGACCGATCGCTCATCTCGACGAGACCGAAATGTTACAAAGGGAAACAGAGAGATTACAACCCCATCTCGGTGAGACCGAGATCCCTATCGGTGAGACGATTTTCCTAGGGTTTGTGGCAGTGGCTATGACATTTGAAACTCGGTGGCGCCGGATAGGAAGAATCAATGGGGCCGAGTTTGACTTTTGGTTTAGGTCATATGTGGATGTGAGAAAGTAGTTGAGGGCTTTGGAGCATATCACTAAGCATTTGAGCAGGAGCCTCATTACGCAATCCCTCCTTGATAGTATTGGCTTTTCCTATAGACTCAGTGTGATCTTGGATCACTAAAATGGAAAATGTAGAGTCTTGAGCTTTGAGCTTGAGCCAATCCTTTGTCCTCAGCATTTTGAAGGGGTTTCACATCCTCTAGTCCATGCCACTTCACTGTTGAACTTGTCTGAAACATACTAGATAAAATGTTAGTCCAACAAGAGATATGTTGACATTAATTACCAAAACCACCTAGGGAGCACTTGTGCTTTCACGACGCCGCCGTGGGCTCCGCAGTGACCTCCGTCCTGCCGTCCTCCTAGTCTTGGTCTTGTTGGACCGATATGGAAACCTTTGCATGATGCCTCGGGACTCCTTGCCTTCGCTTGCCCCTTTAGCACCAAAGAGGAAACTGGCACCCTGCGCCCGTTGGCACCCGCCTGGCCTTGGTCATCATGGCTCACATCACGCGGACCTCGCGAGGTGCACCTTGCATAGATATCTCCGCTCCTCGGGAGCCAGCCTAGGGAGGCTGCCCCCAAGAGGTCTTGGCGTCGTCCGCCTCGTGAGGCTTGGCCCCTCGCGAGGGTCTTGAGTGATTGTTGATGAAGATGGGCCATACCAGGCCATTGGTGGAGCCACGCCATGGGCCGCAGGCAGGCAAGTCTCGGTACCCCCGTTCCCAGGACGCCAACAGTAGCCCCCGGGCCCAAGGCGCGCTCGTAATTGGCGTCGAGGCGAAGCCAAGGGTCAAGTGTGGAGCGCCGCGGGCCCCAATAGCCTGTGGCCTCGATTGAAGCATGTCGATTGACAGGTCATGGGCGTCTTCGCTTCCCCATGCTGCCTCGGTAACTGCCCGACTTGATGAGACCCTGCTGCATGCAGACCAAAATCATCGTTACCTTAGATCATGGGGGCCGGCGGTTGGCCTCGCTCTGGCTATAAACGAGGAAGGGGCGAAGCCCCCGTTGCTCATTTCCTCCTCTGCTCCGCTTGCTTCTTCTTCCTCCTCCTTGCTGCAACATCCATGGCGCCGATACAGAGGTTCTCCACCGCCGAGAAGGGGAAGGCCCCCCATGAAGAACTTGGGCCACTCCCACCAAAGAAGAGGCCGGTCCGCTCCTGCGACATCGTCGAGAGGCCGGAGGTGACGAGGCGTTGGTACGAGCGGCCTCCCCCGGGCTACCCGCTGCCCTTGTACGCTCAGGCAGGAGGCTCCAAAGGAGGAGGCAGCGACGCGTCTCGCGCCATGTCCATGATGGCCGTGCAGTGGTGGAGCGCGCCGCCGCCCCGCGAACACATGCCGAGGGCTCCTCGCGAGAACTCGTGGTGTGGGCGGCGATGCCACCGCGCACATGGATCTGATTCCCGACGTTCTTTGCCGAAGTGATGCCGCCAAGGGGGCCACTCAAGTTGTGGCTACAGCACGCCGAGTGCGGTACCCCAGCAACGGGAGCAGAGGTTGAGGCCGTCTCCCAGGGCAAGATCTTCATGACCCGTGGATGGGGCGAGGTCGCCCGCGTCTTCCGTGCGGAGGGCACCCTCGCCATCCATTTCGAGTATGACGACGCCTCCAGGATGTTCTTCAAAGTCTTTGACGAGGAAGGCCGCCGCCTGGAGTGCTGTCCTGAAGGAGATTGCCAGGACACTGTAGGGGCATGCGCTAGGCCCGCCCATGGTCCTGCCGACGATTCCTCCAGCAACAGCGATGGTGCATGGGAGTCCAGCGACTCTCCCGCGCCTGACAAGACTCCAGAGACGAGCGATGACAGCTACGTGCCCCCGAGCTCACGCCGTGCCCGGAGCGCGGCGACAGCGTCCGCCCATCGCCTCCGCTGATCTGGATGGGGTTGGCGCCAGTCCCTCGTGGCCCGCCATTGATGGTGGTGCCAGCGGTGATACTAGTAGATAGGGATCCTAGAATCTTCCTTATTTTGTTCCCTACAAGGAATCAAGACAAACCCGTGGGGGCATGTAAAGAATCTGTAATGCTTTGCATCAATATTATCTTCACCGCGAAATCTGTGATTGCACGTCTCGTTTTGGCATTGTCCCCCTTTTCGTCCTCACGGTAGCTTAGTGCTCTACGCCGACAGGTCCCAGTCCCCAGGCAGGCTTCAGCCGTCGCTGGTATGCCAGGTCGCGATGCCGTGGTCAAGGCCAGGAGGTGAGTGGCCCGAGGTCCGGTAAGAGATCCTGTGGTGTGATGCTCAAGAGGTCCCCCTTAGCGTGCAAGCAGCTCCCTGAAGGTAGAAAAGGCATGCGGCATTGCCAGAGCGAGGCTGCAGGAGTCGAAAATCCTAAGTTGTGAGCTGAGCTACCTTGGATACGCGACTTATCTTAGCGATCTCGGATTAGTTCCTTGCATGGTGCCCGGTTCGCGGCTGCTGATGGCGATGCTGCCAGGTTGTGTCCATGCTAGCTCCCGCCCTTCATGCTTCCCTGAGTGCTCTGCGTCCTCGGGTCCTGGCCCTCGAGCGAGCTGAGCTGCCGCTGGTATGCTAGGTCGTGATGCCGTGGTCAAGGCCAGGGGGTGAGGGCTAGAGAGCCGGTAAGAGCTCCTGAGGCGCGATGCTTAGGAGCCCTCCCTTTAACGCCCAAGCAAAAAGCATGAAGGGGAGCAGCTGGCGGGACCTCTTGTGGCTAGGCACCAAAGGTTCCTGCGGGTTAGTGCGAGATAGAGAGAGTGGCCCGGGCCGTGCTTGCCGTCCTGCCATTGCTACTTCCGCAAGAAGATGAAGGCACTGAGGATCTGGTGAGGTGGTGTACACGGAGCGGGCCGCAAGCCAGAGCTTGATCGCACAGGTTTACTAGTGTTGCAGGGACGGACCCGAGCACAAGCACCGTGCCAGCATGCAAGTCTCTCGTTGCGGGATAAGCAAGTGCCCGATCGGCATCGCAGGAGGCCGCGATGAGCAGTGGTTACAGAGCAATTCACGCGAGAAGGCAAATTAGTTCAGATAGATGCAAGAACGATACATGCCATTGGGACGAACCCTAGTGGCCTGGGGATGATGCGGCCCGTGAGGCGCCCCCAGAAAAGTAAGCTAAAGATGCAAAAAGGATACATGTCGCAGGGACATGCCCATGTGACTTGGGGATAATGCTGCCCGATGGGCGCCCCTTACTGAATGAACTGCAAAGAGTCACTTGATATCGTGTTGGAGTGGTGTCGGGGCAGCTGAAGACGCATGCTGGAGAGGTTGCCCCTCACGAGCCACCAGGGTCCTAAGCCACAAGGGGCTCTATAGGCCCAGGTGGCTCCTAAAGAACCATCGCGATCTCCTCTAGGATGGCGTGATGCCTGGCCTCCTGAGCCGCTAGAATGCTCCGTAGGTGACGCTGGGAGGTGACAACCACGTTCGGCAGTCCGAGAGGCATGCGAACATAGCTGTGAGGGGGACCCTCGCACCACCCAACGCGCAAAGGCCAGAATCATCACTGACATGCAACCCAGTTGAGCCCTAGAACGTCAACGCAGACGTGCAGCCTGCCACCCTCGCCAGGGTGGAGAGCTGCGCTAGATGGTGGGCGATGGCAGCCACGCATGGACCCTGCCTCTTGAAGCTCCTGGATCGCCTTGGTGATGAATTCCTGAGCACAAGGCGCTCCACGCCTCATGCCCTCTTGAGGGAAACGTGCGGTGAAGCACGCCTGCACATGCATGGTGCCCGAGCGCCTCCCATGTGACGATGGATAGGTCTGAGGCCCTCCAGAAGAGAGCCCCCGAGCCCAGCCCGAGGAGGGCGTCGGGCACGCCTTCCTATGCGAGGGAAGGAGGCGCCCCATCTATGGGCGCAGGTCCTGAGGTGGTGCTGCTGGAGACGCCGCCCTCCTGAGGTCCTTGGCGGAGTAGCTACTTCTTCTTCTTGGGGTTGGCCTCAGGAGGGTGCAAGGTGCCTCTATTGTCGGGATCTTCGGCCGCTGCAGCCTGGTAAGCGTGCTCCAGGGAGCACACCGCATCTCTTTCCTCGCAGGTGACCGAGATGACGCCGCCACTCCCTGGAATCTTGAGGATGTTGTAGCCGTGGTGGGTCACTGCCATGAACATGGCCAAGGCTGGATATCCAAGGATAGCATTGTACGGCAGGCAGATGTGGGCGACGTCAAAGTCGATGAGCTCGGTGCGGTAGTTGTCATGCTGGCCGAAGGTGACAGGGAGGTGGACCTGCCCTATCGGGGTGGTGGAGCCATCAGTCACTCATGAGAAAGGCTTGGTAGGCTGTAGCTGATCGTCTAGCACCTGAAGGTTGTCAAATGTCTCGACGGACAGGACATTGAGCCTTGCGCCGCTATCGATGAGGGTCTTGGTGACTTGAATGTTGCTGATGACGGGTGAGCAGAGCATCGGGAGAGCATCAAACGTTGCTGCACACTTAAGCTGATCCGCCAAGCTGAAGGTGATGGCGCACTTGGACCACCGGAGCGGGCGCATGGCCTCAAGCCTGGGAAGGGCCGCATTCACCTCGCGAGCAAACCGCTTGAAGACGTGCTGAGAGGCTGGCAGCCTGAGCACCGCCCAAGATATATGAGACGGCACGCGGTTACTGGAAGCCCCCAGCCCCCTCGTCCTGATGGTGGTCGTCGTTCCTCCTTGGTGGTGGCGGTAGCGAAGGGAGGCCAGTGTTTCCCTGAGGGCGGTCCTCACGAGGCTGCTCCCACCAGGGGCCCTCGCGAGGCTGGTCCTTCCAGTGGTCCTTGCAAGGCCGGTCGCGCCACTCCTGGCGGGGGCCGCGGTCGTCCCAGCGTCCTCCACTTCGTCCTCCTCCTCGGCCGTAGCCCTGGTCGTTGCGCTCGGGGCGTCGACCAAAGTGCTCATCTTGGATGGTCCTGAGCTCCTGACAGTCGTTGTGTTGTGGCTGTGAACATTGTGGAAGGCGCGGAAGGGGTGGTTGGCCCTGGATGATTCGGGGTGGTCGCAGTCGCGCTTCATCTCTGGCTCCGCCACGAGCACGGCAGCCCCCTTGCACTTCATGTCCTTGATCTTTGCCTTCTTGTCCTCCTGGTCAGTAGCTGGGAGCTCGAGGAGGGAGAGGCGCCCTTCCTCAGCCCTTGCGCACTTGGTTGCCATGCTGAACATCTCCAGGGTCGAGCATAGCTCCTTGTGGATGGTGAGCTCCTCCTTCATCTTGATGTCGCGGATGCCATCGGAGAATGCGGAGATGATGGCCGCGTCCGTCACCTTGGAGATCTTGATGAGGACGCTGTTGAAGCGCTGGATGTACTTTTGTAGGATTCCCCTGGTTGTTGCTTGATGCATCACAGGTCGCCAGCAGCAGGCGGGCGGCCGCGAGTGCCCTGGAAGTTGGCGACGAAATGCTCGTGCATCTCGCCCTAGGAGGAGACCGATCCCGCAGACAGGTTCAGGAGCCACGAGCACGCACCATCCTTGAGGGCCATGGCAAACCAGTTCGCCATGACCTTCTCGTCTCCGTTGGCTGCCTCGATGCTCAGCTCATAGAGCTGCAATAACTCCGGATGGTCGGGGGTGCCGTCGTAGCGTGGAGGCAGGTCGGGCTTGAACTTGCCTGGCCAGACGATGGTGCGCAGCTCAGGAGTGAAGGCTCGGCAACCTGCTGTGGTCACTGGAGCCCGTCGCGGTGGTGGAGCCTGGTCTTGATATCCATGCATCGCCACCATAGGTGGCACGCGGTCTTGACATGGTGGTGCGGGGAGTGCAGGAGCGTTCTCTTGCGGTCGAGGGACCTCCTGGCAGCTTCCTTCTTCCTGCACGGGCACACGGCGTGGCGGATCACGCTGCGGGACCGTGTGTCTTGGGGCGAGGACACCGTCTTGATGCAGAGGCGGCGGGGGCGCTCTGTGAGCCGTGTGTCTTGGTGCGAGGGCGCTATCTTGATGCGGAGGCGGAGGAGGCGTTCTGTGAGCTACGTCGCCTGCGGCTGGAGGTGGGCGAGGCAGCGAGAGGGATGGTGCGGGGGAGCCCCCGGCAGCGCTAACAAGCTCGGCGATGCGGTCCAGCCAGTCATCGTAGAGGTCGTTGACCGGGCGATAACGCAGGAGCTCGCGTTCCATGAGCAGTGCGGCCTGCGCATCCGTGGGCACGCGACAAGCATGGGACGGCGAGCCGGTCGGAGTCAGCGACGGGGTGGCGGTGCGTCCGTCCCGCCGCACTGAGGGGTGCAACGATGAAGCCTGCTGCTTGTTTGCTGCTGGGCCGGTGGCGGCATTGGTAGTAGGTGATGGAGAACGGCGGGGAGGTCCGCCAACGGGCGCCGTCTGAGCGACGCAGGCGGCGAGGGCGGCGCGACGCTCAGCACGGGCTCGGCGAGCATCATACATGGATGCGGTGGAGCAGTGGAGCGTGAATCAATGGAAGAACAGCTTCAGCGCACCCCTACCTAGCGTGCCAAAAGTCGGATCATGGGTTCCAGTAAACCCTTGAGGTTCGAACACTGGGGTGTGCATGAAGGTCTCTCTCTTCCTCGCTCACTCTCGCAACGATCTCTAGGCCTAGCTTGAGGAACCGAAGGAACAAGTGACATGAGAGTTTATACTGGTCCAGGCCACCATTGTGGTGTAATACCCTACTCCATGAAGGCCAAGGACTAGAGGGGAAACCCTTCTCCCATCTAGGGAGGAGGTCAAGGAAGAAGAAGACGAAGGGCCCCCCTCTCCCCTTCTCTTCCGGTGGCGCCGGAACACTGTCGTGGCCATCATCATCACCGCAATCTTCACCAACAACTTCACCGCCATCATCACCAACTCTTCCCCCCCTCTATGCAGCGGTGTAACCTCTCTCTTACCCGCTGTAATCTCTACTTAAACATGGTGCTCAACGCTATATATTATTTCCCAATGATGTATTGCTATCCTATGATGTTTGAGTAGATCCGTTTTGTCCTATGGGCTATTTGATGATCAAGATTGGTTTGAGTTGCATGTTTTATTATTGGTGCTGTCCTATGGTGCTCTCCGTGTCGCGCAAGCATGAGCGATCCCCGCTGTAGGGTGTTGCAATACATTCATCATTCGCTTATAGTGGGTTGCGTGAGTGACTGAAACACAAACCCGAGTAAGGGGATTGTTGCGTATGGGATAAAGAGGACTTGATGCTTTAATGCTATGGTTGGGTTTTACCTTAATGATCTTTAGTAGTTGCAGATGCTTGCTAGAGTTCCAATCATAAGTGCATATGGTCCAAGTAGAGAAAGTATGTTAGCTTATGCCTCTCCCTCATATAAAATTGCAATAATGATTACCGGTCTAGTTATTGATTGCCTAGGGACAAATAACTTCCTCGTAACAAAAAGCTCTTTACTAAAACTAACTTAGCTGTTTCTTTATCTAAACAGCCCCTAGATTTTATTTACGTGCTCTTTATTATCTTGCAAACCTATCCAACAACACCTACAAAGTACTTCTAGTTTCATACTTGTTCTAGGTAAAGCGAACGTCAAGCGTGCGTAGAGTTGTATCAGTGGTCGATAGAACTTGAGAGAATATTTGTTCTACCTTTAGCTCCTCGTTGGGTTCGACACTCTTACTTATCAAAAACTATTGCGATCCCCTATACTTGTAGGTTATCAATGTTTGAGCATGGTGGGCTAGGGATAACTTATTTTAGCGTTGATATTTTGAAAGACATGGTTGCTTGTTGATATGCTTGAGTATCTAAATTATCATGTCAAAACTTGACTATTGCTTTGAACAACTAAAAGTCCAATTGTCCAGGATATAAAGAAAAGAATATGATATGACATGATAGGTAGCATTCCACATCAAAAATCTGTTTTTATCACTTACCTACTCGAGGATGAGTAGGAGTTAAGCTTGGGGATGTTGATACATCTCCAACGTATCTACAATTTTTTGTTGTTCCATGCTATTCTATTATCAATCTTGGATGTTTTATAATCATTTTATAGTCATTTTATATCATTTTTGGTACTAACCTATTGACATAGTGCCAAGTGCCAGTTCAAGTTTTTTCCGTGTTTTTTACATCGCAGAAAATCAATATCAGATGGAGTCCAAATGCCACAAAACTTTACGGAGATTTTTTATGGACCAGAAGGAACATGTTGAGCCATGTTTGCACCTGAGGGGAGTCCCGAAGAGGGGACAACCCGCCAGGGCATGCCAGGAGACCCAGGCGCACCCTGGTGGGTTGTGCCCATCTCGGGTGCCCCCGGACCGCCTGTTTGCTCTATAAATACCCCAAAAAATCCCAGAACCCTAGGGCAGTCGACGAAATATTCATCCAGCCGCTGCAGAGTCTAGAACCACCAGATCCAATCTAGACACCATCTCGGATGGGGTTCGCCACCTCCATTGGTGCCTCTCCGATGATGCGTGAGTAGTTCTTTGTAGACCTTCGGGTCCGTAGTTAGTAGCTAGATGGCTTCATCTCTCTCTCCTGATTCTCAATACAATGGTCTCTTAGAGATCCATATGATGTAACTCTTTTGCGGTGTGTTTGTTGGGATTGATGAACTTTGAGTTTATGATCAGATCTATCTTTTTATATCCATGAAAGTACTTTGAGTTTCTTTAATCTCTTATATGCATGATTTCTTATAGCCTCGTATTTCTTATCCGATATTTGGGTTTTGTTTGGCCAACTTGATCTATTTATCTTCCAATGGGAAGAGGTGCTTTGTAGTGGGTTCGATCTTACGGTGCTTGATCCCAGTGACAGAAAGGGAAATGACATGTATGTATCATTGCTACTAAGGATAAAACGATGGGGTCTATCTCTACATAGATAGATCTTGTCTACATCATGTCATCGTTCTTATTACATTACTCTGTTTCTCCATGAACTTAATACACTAGATGCATGCTGGATAGCGGTCGATGTGGGGAGCAATAGTAGTAGATGCAGGCAGGAGTCGGTCTACTAATCTTGGACATGATGCCTATAAAATGATCATTGCCTAGATATCATCATAATTATTTGAGGTTCTATCAATTTCCCAACAGTAATTTGTTTACCCACCGTTTGCTATTTTTCTCGAGAGAAGCCACTAGTGAAACCTACGACCCCCGGGTCTTCTTTCTCATATATTTTCCTTTGCGATCTACTTTTCTCTTGCATTTATTTTCAGATATATTAATCCAAAAACCCAAAAATACTTTACTGCAATTTATTTTATTTGCAATCTATTTATTTAATCTATTACAACTTTCTATCTTCACGCACCAATTTCTGGCACCGTTACCCGAAAGGGATTGACAACCCCTTTAACACGTCAGGTTGTGAGGATTTGTTATCTGTGTGCAGGGGCTGTTTAAGTTGTGTTGCTTGGTTCTCCTACTGGTTCGATAACCTTGGTTTCATATCTGAGGGAAATACCTACCGCCGCTATGCTGCATCATCCATTCCTCTTTGGGGAAATATCGACGTAGCTTCAAGCGACATCAAGCACCCGCACCTGGTCCTTTCCCCTAGCCTCCTTTTCAGTGGCTAGGTCCTTCTCAGCCTTGGCGGCCGTGGCCTACTACTGCTAGGTCTCCTGTCGAGCTTTTGACAGCTCGGCCATAGCAGTTGTCATTCAAATAGCTCAGCATTAGCTTTACAATTCAAAAAAATCTATCTTTTCTCAAAATTTGACAACATCTCAGATTTGTAGCTTACCTTGAGATAGCTCAGTCTGGTTGTTCATCAGATTGAGGCCCTCTTCAGACCTCTTGAGCTTCCGGTCCATCTCAATCTCCTCAGAGGCGGAGTCCAAATCCAAGGTCGAGATCTACAAACAAACAATTCTTACTTAGCCCACGTTCCCGATATCAATGCTCCAGACACACATTTTCAATGTCGGTCGGAGTCTTGTGGGCTACTTGTTAATCGCCTCATGAGGCTCTACTTTGATCCCAAAGCCAGTTTCTTAAAACTAGCCTTGGGCTCGAGTGCTACTCACTGGCTATGTTGTCTAAGTGCTATGCTATGATGTAGGTGAAAATGTCTTCAGACAAAAGCACGGATTTGCAAACAATTCTAAGCATGAGGATTACTCTTAATACAAATACAAATACAAAGAAATATACCTCAAAGCTCTTAACGAGGCCCTTGAAGACCTTATGCATTCCGGCCTCCGCTGACCGGAAGCCCTACGTGCAGTGTCGATCAGTGTGCGGTGCTCTTCCTTGATGGAGGAGCCCGTTAAGGCTACCTCCATCTCTTCGGTCCATCCCGCGGTAGCTCGCCCTGGGGCGGAAGGCGGGGTCGGTAGAACCTCGGAACCCAACACCGAAGTGCTGGGAACGAAGGACACCGGCTGTGGCGTTGGCGCTAGAGTCGGCCTTGGCTGGGCCGATGTTTGTCCCAGCCCTTCCCTGACAACCTCGGGAACCTCGACCCTTGGCCTTGTTTGGCCGAGGTTTCAACCTCGGCCATGACGACCGATATCTCAGCCCCCGTGGTGTTAACTAGGGGGCGGACTGGATGTCGATTCCCCCAACCCCTCTAGAGCTGGAGGGAGAGTGGCGGGATCAGGCATCCCACTAGCGGGCAGTAGCCCGCGGTAGGTATCACCGCTGAGGCGCACCTTTGGTGGACTGAAGAAAATTACCCGTATGAGTTTTATCTTGATAAAAGGACTTGTTGAAGACCACATATGGTGATGCTGACATACCTCTGAGGCGCTGGCTTCATCCTCCCCAGCTCGAAGAGGTCATCGTCTGACTCGTCAGAGAAGCTGGTCTTCTCCGGCGAAGCAGACCTGTCGGTGGATTTGGCGGAAGCCTTACGCGGCCTCTTTTGGCCCTTCGACCGCACTTCTGCCCCGACGTCCTCAGACGCTGCCCTCTTCCCCTTGAGGGAAGGGTTCCCTTCCCCCGTGTCCTCCTCCACATCGTCATCATGAATGGAGGAGGCATCAGTCTCCTCAGATCGGGTGACCGAGGTCTCGCATGGCCGAAGGCCCGCCTTGCCCTTTGGAGGCTTTGACCCCTTGGGGATCACCACGCACGGCTCCTCGAATAGGAGGGCCGTGAGTAGGGGGTCCTCTCCCCCTCGGGCAGTGGCACCTGACACAGCATCTGCTGTGCCTTGGGGATCCACTTCTACAAATACGAGACCAATTGATTAGTCAAGGTCTATATCTCAAATAAACGCAGAGTATAGAACTGTGTATTGAAAGATTACCTCAGGGGCATCGTGGCCGGCTTCAAAGCCGAGGTACCGCCCTTCCAAAGGGAAATCATTCTCGAACGGCTTGAACAGCAGCGTCCACATTTCAGCCAAGGTGGAGCGGAAGAAGTGGTGACTGGGAGTCGTGTCCTCGAGCTTGTACACCCACGTCGGGGTGGCTCGAGATTGGAGTGGGAGGACACGACAATGGAGCATGACGTTCACCACGTCTACCAGCTCGAGGCTTTTATGATCAAAACACCACTGGATATTCTTGGATAGTGCCTCCACCTCCCCTGGGTTCCCCCAGGCAATGCCCTTCTTCTTCAAGAACGTAAGCTTCTTCATAGGCCCGGCTGAAAATGCCGGAACCTCGTCCTGGCAAGCAGCAAGCGAGTTAATCCAGTCTGATGTGTCAGTTGATAATAACAAGAAGATCTGGAAGATGAAGATACCTCTTAATAATAAAATGTTTGCATGGTATCTTCGCCGCGGAGTCATTCTTACTAAAGATAACCTTATTAAGAGAAATTGACATGAAAGTACGCAATATGTCTTTTGTCACCGTGATGAGACAATAAAAGATTTATTCTTCCAATGCAAATTGGCTCGTTCTATCTGGTCAGTTATCCAAATAGTTTCTGACTTGTATCCTCCGTATAGTGTTGCTAACGTATTTGGCAACTGGTTACATGAGATTGTCACAGGTTTAGAACTCTTCTAGGGATGGGAGCGTTTGCCGTTATTTGGTCGCTCTGGCTATGTAGAAATGGTAAGGTTTTTAATGATAAAAGCACTTCTCTGATGCAGGTTATCTACAGATGTATTGAGACTCTTTGTTTATGGCCCTCTCACAACGCGTCGAGAATCGAGACTTGGTTACGAATGTGTGTACACAATTGAAGCTGCGGCGAGGGATACTTTTACCCAACATGAGTGGCAGCATGTTCTTAGGATTGGCTCCCCTCCGCTTTAGGTATCATACGGACTCTACATGTATTTTGTATTTCGCTGCTTTATTTTTCATTTGTGTGAGGGACCTTGTTTGACTGTGTGCATCTTAGTTATGCAGAGACCAGGTGTAATGCCTAAATCTTTCAAGTAATAAAGCATCCCTTTTCAAAAAATGTCACATCTATATGAGCCCTATACACACCTTTGGTTTTAATAGATAGATTAAGAAAAAGGGTTCCCCCCACTTTAGATTATAAAGCAACGTCCAACCGATACAACCATCGCACTGGGGTGATACGTCCATTTTGCATCATGCTTTTATATCGATATTTATTGCATTATGGGCTGTTATTACACATTATGTCACAATACTTATGCCTATTCTCTCTTATTTTACAAGGTCTACATAAAGAGGGAGAATGCCGACAGCTGGAATTCTGGGTTGGAAAAGGAGAAAATATTAGAGACCTATTCTGCACAACTCCAAAAGTCCTGAAACTCCACAGAAGTCAGTTTTGGAATATATATAAAAAATATTGGGCGAAGAAAGCACCAGAGGGGGGCCACCCATCATCCACGAGGGTGGGGGCGCGCCCCTTGTCTCACGGGCCCCCTGGCAGGCCTCCGGTGCCCATCTTTGGCTATATGAAGTCTTTCACCCTGAAAAAAAATCATAAGCAAGCTTTCGGGATGAAGCACCGCCGCCACGAGGCGGGACCTTGGCGGAACCAATCTAGGGCTCCGGCGGAGCTGTTCTACCGGGGAAGCATCCCTCCGAGAGGGGGAAATCATCACCATCGTCATCACCATCGATCCTCTCATCGGGAGGGGGTCAATCTCCATCAACATCTTCACCAGCACCATCTCATATCAAACCCTAGTTCATCTCTTGTATCCAATCTTTGTAGAAAAACCTCAGATTGGTACCTGTGGGTTGCTAGTAGTGTTGATTACTCCTTGTAGTTGATGCTAGTTGGTTTATTTGGTGGAAGATCATATGTTCAGACCCTTTATGCATATTAATACCCCTCTGATTATGAACATGAATATGATTTGTGAGTAGTTACGTTAGTTCCTAAGGACATGGGAGAAGTCTTGCTATAAGTAGTCATGTGAATTTGGTATTCGTTCGATATTTTGATGAGATGTACGTTCTCTTTCCTGTACTGGTGTCATGTGAACATCGACTACATGACACTTCACCATTGTTTGGGCCTAGGGGGAGGCATTGGGAAGTAATAAGTAGATGATGGGTTGCTAGAGTGACAGAAGCTTAAACCCTAATTTATGCGTTGCTTCGTAAGGGGCTGATTTGGATCCATATGCTTCATGCATGGTTAGGTTTACATTAATACTTCTTTTGTAGTTGTGGATGCTTGCAATAGGGGTTAATCATAAGTGGGATGCTTGTCCAAGTAAGGGCAGTACCCAAGCACCGGTCCACCCACATATCAAATTATCAAAGTACTGAACGCGAATCATATGAGCGTGATGAAAACTAGCTTGACGATAATTCCCATGTGTCCTCGGGAGCGCTTTCCTTTATATAAGAGTTTGTCCAGGTTTGTCCTTTTCTACAAAAAGGATTGGGACATTGCTGCACCTTATTTACTTTTATTACTTGTTACCCGTTACAAATTACCTTATCACAAAACTATCTGTTACCGATAATTTCAATGCTTGCAGAGAATACCTTACTGAAAACTGCCTATCATTTCCTTCTGCTCCTCGTTGGGTTCGACACTCTTACTTATCGAAAGGACTACGGTAGATCCCCTACACTTGTGGGTCATCAAGACTCTTTTCTGGCGCCGTTTCCGGGGAGTGAAGTGCCTTTGGTAGGTGGAATTTGGTAAGGAAAATTTTATATAGTGTGCTGAAATTTACTATCACTTGTTACTATGGAAAGTAATCCTTTGAGGGGCTTGTTCGGGGTATCTTCACCCTGACCAGTAGAGCAAAGAGTTGCTCCTCAACCTACTGAACCTACTGAAAATGTTTACTTTGAAATTCCTTCAGGTATGATAGAGAAACTGCTAGCTAATCCTTTTACAGGAGAAGGAACATTGCATCCCAATTTGCACCTAATCTATGTGGATGAATTTTGTGGATTATTTAAGCTTGCAGGTATGCCCAAGGATGTTATCAAGAAGAAGGTCTTCCCTTTATCTTTGAAGGGAAAGGCATTGACATGGTTTAGGCTATGTGATGATATTGGATCATGGAACTACAACCGATTGAAATTGGAATTTCATCAGAAGTTTCATCCTATGCATCTGGTTCATCGTGATCGTAATTATATATATATATATATATATATATATATATATATTTTTAGCCTCGCGAAGGAGAAAGCATCTCTCAAGCTTGGGGGAGGCTTAAGTCAATGTTATATTCATGTCCCAATCATGATCTCTCAAGAGAAATTATTATTCAAAAAAATTATGCTCGGCTTTCTCTCAATAATCGCTCCATGCTCGATACTTCTTGTACTAGATCTTTTATGATGAAGACTATTGAATTTAGATGGAATTTATTGGAAATAATTAAATGCAACTATGAAGATTGGGAACTCAACGAAGCTAAGGATTCAGGTATAACACCTAAGTTTGATTGTGTTAAATCTTTTATGGATACTCATGCTTTTTGTGAATTTAGCACTAAATATGGACTTGACTCTGAGATAATAGCTTCTTTTTGTGAATCATTTGCTACTCATGTTGATATCCCTAAGGAGAAGTGGCTTAAATATCATCCTCCCATTGAAGTAAAAGTAGTTGAACCTATTAAAGTTGAAGAAAAGACTATCACTTATAATGTTGATCCTATTGTTCCTACCGCTTATATTGAGAAACCACCTTTCCCTGTTAGAATAAAGGATCATGCTAAAGCTTCAACTATGGTCAATAAAAGTAATATTAGAACACCCAAACCCTCTGAGCAAATTAAAGTTGAACCTAGTATTGCTATGGTTAAAGATCTCTTGGTTGATAATATTGATGGGCATGTTATTTACTTTTGTGATGAAGCTTCTAGAATTGCTAGACCCAATACTAAAAATAAACATAGACCTGTTGTAGGCATGCCTATTATTTCTGTTAAAATTGGAGATCGTTGCTATCATGGCTTATGTGATATGGCTGCTAGTGCGAGTGCAACACCTCATTCTTTATACGAAGAAATTATGCATGATATTGCACCTACCGAGTTATAAGGTATTGATGTTACAATTAAGCTTGACAATAGAGATACTATTTCACCGATTGGGATTGTTAGAGATGTTGAAGTCTTGTGTGGGAAAGTTAAATATCTATGAATTATTCACTTGTTATTGAACCATTTGACGTTTGGGGCTTTGATTACATGGGACTGTTTCCTTCCTCTAATGGGTATACACATATTTTAGTTGCTGTTGATTACGTTACTAAGTGGGTAGAAGCTATTCCAACTAGTAGTGATGATCATAACACCTCTATTAAGATGCTTAAAGAAGTTATTTTTCTGAGGTTTGGAGTCCCTAGATACTTAATGACTGATGGTGGTTCACATTTTATTCATGGTGCTTTTCGTAAATTGCTTGCTAAGTATGATGTTAGTCTTAGAATTGCATCTCCATATCACCCATAGTCTAGTGGTCAAGTAGAACTGAGCAATAGAGAGCTTAAATTAATTTTGTAAAAGACTGTTGATAGATCTAGAAAGAATTGGTCCAAGAAACTTGATGATGCATTATGGGCCTATAGAACCGCATATAAAAATCCTATGGGTATGTCTCCCTATAAAATGGTTTATGGAAAAGCGTGTCACTTACCTCTCTAACTAGAACATAAAGCATATTGGGCCATTAAAGAGCTCAATTATGATTTCAAACTTGCCGGTGAGAAGAGACTATTTGACATTAGCTCACTTGATGAGTGGAGAACCCAGGCCTATGAAAATGCCAAACTATTTAAAGAAAAAGTTAAAAGATGGCATGACAAAAGGATACAAAAACATGAGTTTAATGTAGGTGATTATGTATTGTTATACAACTATCCTTTAAGATTTTTTGCAGGAAAACTCCTCTCTAAATGGGAAGGTCCTTACATTATCGAGGAGGTCTATCGTTCCGGTGCCATAAAAATCAACAACTTCGAAGGCACAAATCCGAGGGTGGTGAACGGTCAAAGAATCAAGCATTATATCTCAGGTAATCCTATAAATGTTGAAACTAATGTTATTGAAACCATAACCCCAGAGGAGTATATAAGGGACACCTTGCAAAACGTTTCAGCCTCCGAAAAGGAAGAGGTATGTGGTACGGTAAGTAGACCGACTCCAAAACAGTTCTGATAGAAAATTTTCTCCGTTTTGGAATATTTAAGAAAATAGGAAGATAAGAAGCAGACCGGAAAGGACACGAGGCATCCACGAGGGTGGAGTGCGCGCCCTACCCCCCTGGGTGTGCCCCCTTCCCTCGTAGGCACCTCGTGTGTCCTCTGGACTCCGTTTTCTTGCATGATACTTCTTTTGGTCGGTAAAAATTCATTATATAATCTCCCAAAGGTTTTGACCACCGTACCTCGCAAATATCTCCTGTTTTTGTTTTGAGCTGTTTTTCTAACAGATCTAGATCACCATGACATCTTCAAGCGCCCCAAGGACAAGTTTTTCGAGAGGGTCATCAACCCCTACCTCGCGGAGGTGCTGCAACACCCTCAAACCATTGAGTTGCGTGAGGGGGTGCTGCACATCCGCGATGTTGAGGGACCAAGGAGGACTGGAAGCATGGAGACAAGACTCGAAGCAATGGAGCAACAAGTTTTCAAGTGCCAGGGGATGGTGGAACGCGGACTCGACGCCAACCACATGATGATCGTAGAGTTCACCAACAACCACAAGCTGGATGCCAAGAACATTGGGGAGACCATCTTCAAACTTCACGAGAAAATCGAGCACCTCCAAGCGCAGATCTATGACCTACAAAACCAAAACTATGAGTATGAATATAGATTCAAGAGGATGAGTTTGGCTGCAGATTCGAGGATCCCGGAGACTCGATCATCCTTCTATGATGGTGAGCCTATGCCTTGGAAGATGGATGACAAGCCTACATCATCAACAACTCCATCATCACTACCACCAAAGGAGAATTGAGTATCAGGTATGGGCACTCCCCTTGGCAACTGCCAAGCTTGGGGGAGTGCCCCGGTATCGTATCACCATCACACTTTTACCTTTACCGTTTTTCTTAGTTCGATCCTTTTGGTAATATCTTGATCTAGTAGAATAAAGTTTTAGTATGATCTAGTTTGGAGTTTTGCTTTATGATCCTTCTATGTAATCGAGTCCGCGAGCTATATATAATAAAGATTAGTTTTGAGTCAAGGGCTTTGCTATCTTGCTATGATCTTGAGGGAATAAAAGTAAAAAGAAAAAGAAATAAAGAGATCATATTGGTCTTATGGAGAGTAATGACTTCACATATAAAGAGTATGATGAATAAAAGTTGTTGAGAGTTGATAAACATAGTTTTGGTCATCGTTGCAATTAATATGAAGTAATAAAGAAAGAGAGGTTTTCACATATAAATATATTATCTTGGACATCTTTTATGATTGTGAGCACTCATTAAAATATGACATGCTAAAAAATTGATGTTGAACAAGGAAGACAACGTAATGGGTTATGTTTTCTTATATCCGAAATAAATTATATTGGCATGGATCATCCAACATGTTGAGCTTGCCTTTGCCCCTCATGCTAGCCAAATTATTTGCACCAAGTAGAGATACTACTTGTGCTTCCAAATATCCTTAAACCTTGTTTTGTCATGAGAGTCCACCATATCTACCTATGGATTGAGTAAGATCCTTCAAGTAAGTTGTCATTGTTGCAAGCAATAAAAATTGCTCTCTAAATATGTATGATCTATTAGTGTGGAGAAAATAAGCTTTATACGATCTTGTGATGTGGAAGAAATAAAAGCAACGAACTACATAATAAAGGTCCATATCACAAGTGACAATATAAAGTGACGTTATTTTGCATTAAGATTTCGTGCATCCAACCATAAAAACACATGACAATCTCTGATTCCCTCTGCGAAGGGCCTATCTTTTATTTTTGTCCTATACTTCATACAAGAGTGATGGTGATCTTCACCTTTACTTTTTGCATTTTATCCTTTGGCAAGCACTGTGTGTTGGAAAGATCCTGATATATATAGCTAATTGGATGTGGGTTTTCATAAACTATTATTGTTGACATTACCCTCGAGGTAAAAGGTTGGGAGGCAAAACTATAAGCCCCTAGCTTTCTCTGTGTCCGATTAAAGCTTCATACTCATAAGTATTGCGTGAGTGTTAGCAATTGTGAAAGACTAAATTATAGTTGAGTATGTGGACTTGCTGAAAAGCTCTTATATTGACTCTTTCCGATGTTATGATAAATTTCAATTGCTTCAATGACTGAGATTATAGTTTGTTAGTTTTCAATGAAGTTTCTGATTCATACTTTACATTGTGAATAAGATTGTTACTTTAGCATAAGAAATCATATGACAATATATATGTTGCTGTTATAAGAATGATCATGATGCCCACATGTCTGTATTTTATTTTATCAACACCTTTATCTCTAAACATGTGGACATATTTTTCGTTATCGGCTTTCGCTTGAGAACAAGCGAGGTCTAAGCTTGGGGAGTTGATACGTCCATTTTGCATCATGCTTTTATATCGATATTTATTGAATTATGGGTTGTTATTACACATTATGTCACAATACTTATGCCTATTCTCTCTTATTTTACAAGGTTTACATAAAGAGGGAGAATGCCGACAGTTGGAATTCTGGGTTGGAAAAGGAGCAAATATTAGAGACCTATTCTGCACAACTCCAAAAGTCCTGAAACTCCACGGAAGTCGGTTTTGAAATATATAAAAAATATTGGGCGAAGAAAGCACTAGAGGGGGGCACCCACCATCCATGAGGGTGGGGGCGCGCCCAGGGGTAGGGCGTGCCCCCTGTCTCGTGGGCCCCCTGGCAGGCCTCCGGTGCCCATCTTTGGCTATATGAAGTCTTTTGCGCTGGAAAAAATCATAAGCAAGCTTTCAGGATGAAGCACCGCCGACACGAGGCGGAACCTTGGTGGTACCAATCTAGGGCTCCAGCGAAGCTGTTCTGCCGGGGAAGCATCCCTCTGGGAGGGGGAAATCATCACCATCATCATCACCATCGATCCTCTCATTGGGAGGGGTTCAATATCCATCAACATCTTCACCAGCACCATCTCATCTCAAACCCTAGTTCATCTCTTGTATCCAATCTTTGTCCCCAAACCTCAGATCGGTACCTGTGGGTTGCTAGTAGCGTTGATTACTCCTTGTAGTTGATGCTAGTTGGTTTATTTGATGGAAGATCATATGTTCATATCCTTTATGCATATTAATACCCCTCTGATTATGAACATGAATATGATTTGTGAGTAGTTACGTTTGTTCCTGAGGACATGGGAGAAGTCTTGCTATAAGTAGTCGTGTGAATTTGGTATTCATTCGATATTTTGATGAGATGTATGTTGTCTTTCCTCTAGTGGTGTCATGTGAACGTCGACTACATGACACTTCACCATTGTTTGGGCCTAGGGGAAGGCATTGGGAAGTAATAAGTAGATGATGGGTTGCTAGAGTGACAGAAGCTTAAACCCAAGTTTATGTATTGCTTCGTAAGGGGCGGATTTGGATCCATATGTTTCATGCTATGGTTAGGTTTACCTTAATATTTCTTTTATAGTTGCGGATGCTTGCAAGATGGGTTAATCATAAGTGGGATGCTTGTTCAAGTAAGGGCAGTACCCAAACACCGGTCCACCCACATATCAAATTATCAAAGTACCGAACGTGAATCATATGAGCGTGATGAAAACTAGCTTGACGATAATTCTCATGTGTCCTCAGAAGCGCTTTCCTTTATATAAGAGTTTGTCGAGGCTTGTCCTTTGCTACAAAAAGGATTGGGCCACCTTGCTGCACCTTGTTTACTTTTGTTACTCGTTACCCGTTTCAAATTACCTTATCACAAAACTATCTGTTACCGATAATTTCAGTGCTTGCAGAGAATACCTTACTGAAAACTGCTTATCATTTCCTTCTTCTCCTCGTTGGGTTCGACACTCTTACTTATCGAAAGGACTATGATAGGTCCCCTATACTTGTGGGTCATCATGGGGCCGCAGCACAAACAAGCCCAAAAGAAAAAGAAGAGAAAGAAAAAAGAAAAAATGCCGACGCCGGCAGCTCAACTAAGCAAATATAACCGATACCCGCTGCACCCACCGGAGAAGAACCACCGCCTGCCAAGCACTCTGAAGCCTCGCGTAGCAAGCAACATTTTCAGGAAGAAATGCGATGACAACGCCGTTGCTGCCCGGACAAGTCCTAGGGTTTCCCCTGGTACGCAGATGACAGTGGGGAAGGGGGTATCACCGACGCCCCTCAGGAGGGTCCGACAACGCCCGCGGGCGTAGCCGCGCCGATGGCGAACGAGCCGCCAGAGATTTCTCCCGCCCCGAAACCACCACCGCCACCTTAGACAATCGAAAGCGCACCGCCCAACATGCCGCCCACCCGCCTGTGCCACCATGGATACCGCACCATCTTCACCGTTTCACTGAGGCCACCAACACGAGACCCAGGGGTAGGACGAGAAGACACCGGGCTCGGAGGCAACCGCAACGCAGCCGGCAGAAGGAAACAACCTCCACCGCCGCGCGGAGCCGACCGGACATGGCGACAGGGACTTGCCAGGCCACCGGCCTGGCCGGACCCCAACGGGTCCGGACAGTCTCTGCAGCCACGCTGCAGCACGCCGGCCGTCGGAGCCACCACCACCGGAGCCACGACCCCCTCGTCACACCACCAGGGAGCCACGCCATCGCGCACCGGACCACAGGCCTGCCCCAGCCCAGATGGGGCCCGAAAGGGCCCAGATCTGGGCCGAGCGGGCGCTGCCAGCCAGCCGCCCACCGCGCCGCCCCGCAGCCAACGGCCACGCCGCCACATCAAGGGCACCCGAGGCCTGCAGAACGCCGCCGCCGGGCCTCACCGCCGCCAGCCGAGCAGCACCGCCGTCGGGCAGGAGGGAGCCCCGACTCCCCCTCCAGGCGCGCGGGGAAGGGATGTCCGCCGCCGCCGGCGCCACCCGGGCACGCCGGAGGCCGCTGCCGTCGGCGGCGAAGGGAGGAGATGGAGGAGGGGCGAAAGGGGGAGGAGGGCGGAGGGCACTCCGCCGCCTCGGGGAGCGACAGGAGCACCGGGGGAGGGGGGAGGAGGGGTAGAGGGAGGTGGACCGGGGGGGCGTGCGACGGCGGCCTGCTCCGGCAGGAGGGGCAAGGGCGGCCGGCGGTGGCGGGGAGGAACCCTAGCGCGGGTCGCGGGAGCCCCTCCTAGCCCGTCTATCCACGCCTAGGTTTTCGACTGTGCCTTTTTTTTGAACATCAGTACAAACACGAGCGCTTATACACGCACATACACTCATGTTTCTGATGGTACCTAATAGATAGATTACCATAGAACATTTGTTGTACGGTCGTTGCTTTAAAAAAATTAAATAAATCAGGTGATGGTGCATGGCTTCATTGGAAATGAGTTTAGTCTCCGAGTTACTCACGCTGCTAGTAGCATCAAGCCGCGCAACTGGTTGGCACATGGATACCACTCCACTGCACTGCATGGTACATGTACAGGACTCAAATCACAGGGGAAGAAAGTTGCTTGGAAAGCCCATGGCAAAACCATGCAAGGCTCGCAAGGCTCCTGAGCACCCCACGTTCTTCAGCTCAGGGTCGGCGTCGTCGCGTTTGCTTGGAATGGCAATGCAGCAAACAATCGATGCAGCAGAGCACCACCCAGCAGCCTCACTGTCGTGCTGAGCGATTGACAAAATGCTCAACAATAATCATTTCCACACGGATAAACACAGCCAGGTTTAGACCCCACTCTCTAGTTACTCACGCTCCTGCTAGTAGCATCGGCAGTGGACTACCGAGAATTAAGGTCTTACAATCATTATTAAGCAAGCATAATAACGCACTGAGTCGTGCCGGCCGATGGCCACGGACGAGGTCACGCCGGCCAACCAGGCCGATGCATGCAACGGAGGCCGGCGGCCACCGCCCTCGCCTCAGACCAGGAAGCTGCCGTCGCGCCTCCTCACTTCCACCTTGAGTAGGTGGTCCTCGCCGCCGCCGCCGGCGCTGCCTTGGCGGAGCGCTCGGAAGAAGCAGGTGTCGCCCTCGCCGAGGGCGTTGTCGACGCAGAACTGGTGCCATCCGTACCTGAAAGACGCCCGCGGCCTGCCACCCGTCTTGGGGTTGTGCTTGAGGTGCACGAGCCACGACTTGCCGCGCATCCGCAGCTCCACCTTGCTCCTCTCCGCGTACCCGTGCGCGAGCTGGAAATCCACCGGCACGTTCTGCACACGGCCGGCGAGCAGCGGATGGAACCAGTGACCAGATAGCACCTCATGGATACATGCATCTGAACACGCTTGACTAGTCATGCTCGAGCATGAAGAACGCACTCACCAGGTACTGTTCCTGCTTCATGCCCAGGTTGCATTTCCTCAGCATGGCGCTGAACTGCCCCGTCGGCCCGTCCTCGACGTCCATCTCCGCCAGGCTCCAGTTGTTGCCACCACTGCCGCCGTCGCTGGCGTTGCTGCTCCCACTGTCACCGTCGCTGCTGCTCCCACTGCCTGGCCAAATGCAAAAACCACCTTCTTTAATTCCTACAAGTTACAACTTACAACCACCCAACTGAAACGGAGAGCAAGAAGAGGCGCGTACTGGTGTCACCGTCGTGCTGGTAGTGCCTGCGGCACATGCTCACGTCGAACACCTTCACGGTGAGCACGGCGTCGCCGTCGAAGCTGAAGACGAGGAAGTAGCCGAGCCGCAGGTCGTGCGCACGGGCGAACTGCTCCCAGCCGCGCCCTAGGTACATGTGGCCGTCGGCGTCCAGCACCACCTTCACGTCCCAGAAGCGACGCCCATGGCCGGCCTCCTGTAGCTTCACTTCCTGGGGCTTGCCGCCGTCTAGCAGCACCCTGGTAAACTTGTCAGGCAGCCTCTGCAGCGAGGGTCAAGCAGTGATTGAGCCGATAAAACACTAGGCAGCACAGCAGAGCGATAAAGAGAGATCATGTATATACCAGCCTGCTCGAGGAGTTGTCAAGTATGATCTGGAAGAACTCGAAACCTTCCATCTCACCTGTCTCTGCACGCATGAACAGATAGCTTAGATGCAAGGATTCGAATCGAAATCGCAAGAGATATCTAGGACACGAGCAACACAACAGGCTGAGAATTGGGGAAGAACAGAGGGATTGCAGCCAAGAACAAAAACAGAGGATTTGCCTGGTCGAAGCGGCGTGGCAGAGAGCAGCCGGCGGTGGCGATCTCCCGGCCCCCTCTCGGCAGCGGCTGGCTGCGAGGGCGGAGAGACTGGTGCTTGCGAAGAAGGAAGAGCAAGAGGCAGGGGTAGGAAGAGGAAGAAGAAAGAACCAACTATGCCATGAATTCCATGCCACGTAGCAAAACCCTCTTCTTCCTCCTTCCTCCTCCTTCCTCTGCCTCTCCTCTCGAATGTGCAGCGGTGATATATACAACGCCTCGCTTCTCTGGATTCCTCCTCCGGGATAGACTTCTTGACCCCTCCACCGAGAAATGGAGATGTGAGAAAGGGCCGGACGGCAATGGGCTCGCACATGCCGCACTGCTATGGGCTCGGGCAGAGAAAGGGACAGGCGGCAATAAATCATTGCACCGATCTGGCCTCTTTTCACGTAAATGGGCAGCATCCATTTTTCTCCCATTCTTGGCTCAACGATGGCGGTGGAGATGCCAGTGTAATGGCAGTGGCAGCGTGCCTACTGTGCATATATTGATAGTGATAGGATATTATTTTACAATCTTGCTAAATCTTATGTCTCTTTTTTTTACAGGGAACTAAATCTTAAGTCTCAGTCGATGCTACGCTCGTAAAATCTTACATTGAATTTTAACCCCCTTTATGGTCAAAGTGTCAAGCCATTGTGGTGATGATCAACAGCTGCTTATACCATAATTTGTGTGTGTGTGTGTGCGCGCGCGCGCGTGATTTTCTCCCTATGCACAGAAAAATGATCTGCTCCGTCCCGTTTTTTCTCTCGATCGGTGGATACTGCGTCCTGTCTTTTTTTAGCACTGCAGCATGCACTTGAATCTGTTCTCTGCTCCTGAATTTCGAGCAAATGACGGTGTAGTGCATTATTTTTGTTTTAGGGGAAGGTGTAGTATATTCATCCCATGCATTGCTGGGAAAGCGCCATGGCTCATGTTTCGAGAGGAGCATTGATGACTTATCACTTGCAAGTGCTACTGTCCTAGTGGCGGTGTGCTAGCCAGCCCTGCTCATTTTCACTGCTTGGGATAGAAAATGGCATGCATCATTTTTCCTTTTTCAAACAAAATGGCAAGCATCACAATTGCACAACAGAGGAGTCAGCAAATTAGCAGCTCCATGCCACGGGCCAAAGCTTGATAAGTTGCACGGCGACCCTCCAATAATTCAGCCGACGCTTGCCCTTGTAGGTGCAAACCCCCCCCCCCCCCCCCCCCCCGTCCCACACTCAGCATCTCCTCGCGCGGAAGCGTCGGCGCGGGTCATGGCGGTCGGGCCTGGATACGACGCTCGCAGTGGCGCACCAGAGGACATCGGCGACAACATTATGGCAGCAGCGTGACGGGCGTTGTGGAGGTGAGCATGCTTGGAAGTCGGGGACACCGGCTTCGGCTGGATCCGGCAACAGCTCAGCCCGATATGACCCCTCAAGCGGTGCGGGCCGAGGGCGACGCAGGCCGCGGACGACCGTCTCTGCCGTAGCAGTCGGCTGTTACAGATGGTGGCGCGGTAGTGCTGGTCTTGCCGAGAGCGGCGTTGCAGCACCTGAGCACCAGTGCTCTCTATATTTGACTTTTTCAAATTCGTATTTTTGAAATTTCAAAAAAATGTGAAATTATTTCCCGGAATGCATATACACATTCCGAATACCTGTTGCAAGTTTCGGTACAAATCTCGTTTTGTTTTGGACTATAGAAAAAAACAAATTTCTGATAGTATATAGGAGAAAAAAGGTGCCATTTCTGTCAGAAATTTTTCTTTTTTGTATTTCCCAAAATACAAAGTATTTCATCTCTAGATTTCTACCAGTCCTTAGGAATATGTGTACGTATTCACATATTTGTTTGAAGATTTTTTTGAGCATCGAAAGTGTGCTTTTCAAAAAATTCAAATATCAAGAGCAATGAAGCTCGGTAGCTGCAGGCACTTTTCGTGGTCTTGCCCCTCCTTCCTCTACTCATGCGGTCTTGGGTCTATAGCCGATGGCAGACCCTCATGGGTGGTGACGACAGCTCAATGCGCGATGCTTCGGTGGCCAGCCGGTGATGGCAGGAGCGTTCCAATGAGGGAGGCAGGAGGCCTCCCGGTCTTGTTGTCGCCGACATAATGTGAGGCCAGAGTGGCTGTGACGATGACCCTGATCCCTGGTGGGACAGTGTGGTGTGGCCGACGACCTCCCCCTCCCTGAATCTAGCTTACCGGGTCCTCTTCCTGCCAAGGGGCTCATTTTGGGGTGGGAGGAGGGGCCTTCTGCCCTTCACCGTCCGGCGGCCTCCATGTGCTGTGGCGGCGGTTCAGGGGTGATCTCGGAGGCCGGGGTGGTGACCCTGGTGGTGGGATGTTTATTTAAAGACGGAGCTATGTTCAGTTTGGCCATGCAAGCGATATGGTGGCCGGTGTTATGCGTTCGATGGTGGTGGTGCAACTGTGTTCTTTCGACTAGTCGTACCTTGGTTGAGAGGCTGAGAGTGCTCATCGGGGGACAAACTATGTCTGGCTTTGGCCAAACTGACGTCGGCAGTATCCGTGGGCGTCGTCTCCTTCGTAAGACGTTGTTGCGGCTATTCTCTGGTCTTCGTACTGCTTTGTGTGAAAATCATGATCCTTTGGATCAGTCAATGGCGGCGTTTCGGTGTCGTATGCTTTCTGAAGACACTGCCATGAAGTCCATGGTTCGTTTGGCGGGGACTTGGTCACGATGGACTTCGACGACTTCAAGGAGTACTCTTGTTGCCATGTTTTGATTGCTTGGAGTGGTTTGAGGTGGTGTAGCTGTTCTTTAGCATCGTTGTATCGTGCGTTGGGCATGTATGATATGGGTAACGTGTTGTATCTTATGGGGCGTATGGTCGTTGCTTTAGCTGTTCCTTTTGTGTAAAATAATAACCTGTGGACCATACGAGCCTGCCAAAGCACTATTATCTCACTTCAGCTGCTGCAACAAGTCACCAGGTCATACAAAGCGTTCCTCCTCAAAGCGTTCACGGTCAGATCAGCTCCACCTCCCGCCGCTAACACACGTGTGGACGAGAAAGAAACCTCAGCAAAGGGAGCGCACAACAAGGAGAGCAATGCTGCGCTCCTGCGCCGGCCACGGCGCCAGGACGGTCGCCTCTCCGCGCAGGGCCACGCCGCCGCACCGCGGCAGGCGCCCGCACCTCCTCGGCCCGCGCAGCAGCGCAAAGAAGTCCCCCGAGGAAGCAGAGCGAGGCGGGGGCAACGCCAAGAACGGCCTCGCCGGCGCGCTCCCCAGCAAGACGGTGCTCCTGCGCGCCGGCGCGGTTCTCTTCGCCCTCGGCTTCGTCGACGCCGGGTACGTGAGCTCTCACATCACGTCGGCCGGCGCGCACCGATCGTAAATAAGCGAAGCCTCGTTGGCTTGCAGGTACAGCGGCGACTGGTCCCGCATCGGCGCCATCTCCAAGGACGCCGAGGAGCTGCTCAAGCTCGGGGCCTACGCCGTCGTGCCTCTCTGCCTGGCCCTCGCACTCCGGGCGCCCGGAGACGGCGGCGATGAATCTTAGGAAGCGCGAGAGAGAGCTGCATGGTGCATGCCATGTAGTGCTTGCTTATTCATGTAGTACGCGTCAGTACCTTCCTGTACTGCATCCGAGTGAGCGGTAGACGACGCTTTTGAGATAAGTACGAGAGAGTGTTCAACCATGGTTCTGTATTCTGTTGAGCAGTCAGCTGTAAACTGCTGAGTGCTGACAGAGTTTTAGAGGAGCGGGGAGGTTTAGGAACTTCAGCAGTGTTTCTTGTTGCCTGCCTAGCGTCTAATTTTGGCAAATTGAACTGCATATTCCTTCCTTACCTGCACCGCTGCACGGATCCATACACATGCCTCGTGAATTTTCATATGTGGCTAAGTTTAGGACTTCAGCAGTGTTTCTACTTGAAGCCTGACTTGCCACGTTCCTTCCTTACCTGCAAGGATCCATACACGCGCCCGCCTCAGGAATCTTCATGTGTGGCTTGCCATATCAACTACTCAGTCACTCCGCTCTAAAATAATGAAGTTTTATGTTTGTCCTAGATCAAACTATTTTAAGTTTGACCTACTCTATATTATTTTTCTGATATCTACAGTATTAAAAATTTATGGAATGAAAATATATGTTATGATGAATTCTTTTTGATATAAAAGACAAGTGCTCTGCCCATTTCATATTTAATTGTGTCACACTATTTAATTTTGTCATTAAAAATTTCAACTGCTCAAAAATACAACCTTTCGTCAAACGTGTGCTCAAAAACACCACTCGACATCATTACCATTCGGTCAAAGGCCATTGACTAGGGTGAAGTGACCAAAAATGCCCCTGGGCCCCACTTGTCAGTGCTCCCTTATAACTTGTGGCCCCTGGTTATTAGCATACGAAGAATTAAATTAGAAGAAAATAATAATGACACGTGGGGATTCGATCACCCGCACCCGAAGCTATTTTTACTTCTAATTTCATTCTTTGAGGGCTGAAAACAAGGACCCATAGGTTACAATGAGTTGTTGAGGAAACAACGACAAGTGGGGTCCAGCGGTATTTTGGTAACTTCACCGCGGTCAATGGCCTTTGACAGGATGGTAACAATGTCGAGTGGCATTTTTTAGCACACGCTTAATGGAAGGATGCCATTTTTTTAGTAATTAAAAATTCTAGTGCCAAAATTAAGTAGTGCGACACAACTAATAGAAAAACCTTTCATATAAATAGGGAAAGGAGAAAAACTGTACAATGGTTATTTACAAACCTAGAGAAAAGCAAGCCAAAAAATATTACATTTCCAAGGGGGCAACCACATAGCCGAAGCAAAAGCCAAACACACGTGGTGAATCTAATTAAGCTAATTTGGTGTAGTAGATGTTGGTATAATATTTTTTTTATAAGGACAACAGTGGCGGAGCCAGAACTTTTCTGGAGCCTGGACAAGTTTGAGCCTTAGGTGAAAGAAAATTCGGTGTTTGGAGTACAACATATAAAATGACACCAAATTTTAGAACCATAAATTCTATTAATATATTATATGTTGGATATCATGAGAATACTCACAATTTTTTCGTCTTTCTTGGAAGATGCTCAATCTCATCTGGATTAAATTAATCGGCAACATTAGGTGGTGGTTGTGGCTCTACTTCTGCTTCCGATTACACTCTATTCACATTTGGAGTGCTTGGTATATTAACCCAAAGGGATAAGTATATTTTTCGTCCTCGGATTTTTTCGAGAGTGTAGAAATCATCCCTCAACTTAAAATCGAATAATTTTCGTCCCTCAACTATCAAAACCGGATAGTTTCCGTCCCTCACGCTGCTTCGGGTGGTTCCTGTCCGCGTGAATAGTAAACCGATGAACAGTATTTTTTAGGAAAAGCAAAAAAAGTCAAAAAAAATCTGAAAATTTGTGGGATCAAAGTTCCTCGGGTGCGCAAGGTGCGTGAATTTTTTTTGTGCTATTTAGACATTCCAGGAGCTCGTGACAAAGGAAAAACCATAAATATGTACGTCAATAAACAGTAAATTTAAAAAAATAGAAAAAAATTCAAAAAATATGAAAATTGTTGACATACAAGATGCTCGGGTGCTCAATGTGCCTGCAAAATTTCGTGGTGTTTGGACATTGTGGGAGCTCGTGGCAAAAAAAACATTGACTATGAAAGAAACTTTGAAAAAGTGCACTATTTTTTTTGCTAGAGCTCCTCCTATGTCATTTCAGCACGAAAATATGCGAGCACCTTGCACACCCAAGCATCTTTGATGCCAAAAAAAATCATATTTTTTGCTATTTTTTAATTTACTGTTCACTTACGTACATATTTATAATTTTTTCTTTGTCATGAGCACCTGGAATGTCCAAACAATATGAAAATTTGTACGCACCTTGGGCACCCGAGGAACTTTGATCCCACAATTTTTCAGTTTTTTTGGTTTTTTGCTTTTTTTTTAATTTACTGTTTGCTGGTTTACTGTTCATGACGGACTAAAACTGCCTGAAGCGGCGTGAGGGACGAAAACTATCCGGTTTTGATAGTTGAGGGACGAAAACTATCCAATTTTAAGTTGAGGGATGATTTCTAAACTCTCGGAAGAGTTCGAGGACGAAAAATATATTTATCCCTAACCCAAAACCTCCTCATCTCCGAATTATTGTTCACAAATTATTATGTGCCTTGGTACAAGAGAAGTGGTCTTCGGGGCCAATAAACCTGGACGGAGGGAGTAGACGTCTTCATAGTCGAAGGGAACGTTTTCTGTCACTAAATGCACATCATTAGAAGGCCCAAAATAAATCTAGAAAAATACGAGCATCAATGTCAACTCTAGGATTTGAACTCTTGTGGGCTCGGATACCGCTATCTTCCTAACCATCCAACCACGGTTTGGTTTGCAAAATTACCATGGAGCCAGTGACGCTACACACGCTTCATTGGGCGGGCCATAAACCGGCTAGCTTAGGAAATATGTCTGAAATTTTGCTCCGAGAGCCTCAATTCAGCACCATTCTACACTGTAATCTTATCTGACTGGACGGGCCATGGCATGGTTTTGCCCAGCCGTAGCTCCGCCACTGCATGGAGCTAAAACATTGATTCACCAATGATTGAACGGGTTGAGCAGCCTCACCAATGAAGAAGCCCGGCATGACCTCCTCCTCGATGCTTTTTGTGTCGGGTGAGGGAAGCAGGGCTCATGCGCCCTGTAAGCGTGGGCCGGCCCAACAAGCGAGCTTTCGCTCAGTCATCCCCCTTCGATCCCTCGGTTAGCCGGTCAAAATGATCATGGTTCTAACAAAATGTTTGTACATCTAATGGGCCGACCCATTTCAGTTTGCTGGTCTGGGCGCTATGAGCGGGTTGTACTGTTAAGACCAAATAAAGCCCATCCGATCAGGTGTCGAAGACGGTTTGGTCGTGGACTATAATTGATGCCAATCAGACCCCCAATGCCCCAACCCAAACTCCATATCAATCGCACCGGAGATCGCTGACGCCCGCCCGGCCGCGGCCATGGAGGAGGAGAAGAAGATGAAGCTCTGCTTCTCCATCCCCTCGAAGCCCAAGGTCAAGCCCGCCACGCCCCCCGCCGCCTTCTCCGTCGCCGCCGTGGCCCCCGGCCCCGCCCCGCGGTTCGTCACCGTGTTCGATCCCTCGGAAACCCTGACCCCAGCGCCCGCCGTCATCGCGCCCCTTCCCGACTCCCGCAAACCCTCCCCAGCCGCTGCCGCGCCGGCCGCGCCCGTCGTCATCGCGCCCCTTCCCAACACGCGCAGGCTCGCCGAGGCCCCCGCCTTCGTGCTCGGCGCCTCCGACAGCCGCTCCTCCAGCGCAGCCTACGGCCTCACCGTCCGCAATACGGATTCGAAGAGGAAGCTTGAGCCCCAGGACGATGCCGCTAGTCAGCAGCCGCCGCCTCCAGGCCCCAGCGGCGAGGACCTTATGCTGCGGCGGTTCAAGGAGGACATGGCCGTTCTCCCGGAGATCCAAGGCACGGACGAGTATGACGAGGTGCCTGTGGAGGGCTTCGGCGCTGCTCTCCTCGCTGGCTATGGCTGGAAGGAAGGGGATCCTATCGGCAAGAAGTACAAGGGCATGGGGGATGTCAAGGGTTCGTGAGCACGGCCGCCGCCGCTGCGGCACGCAGGGTTTAGGCTCGTAAGGTTGCCAGGTCGTGACAGTTCCTGTTTCTTGTTTATTTTCTTGATTTTAGTTATCGTATGTATGTATGGTTTTATCCAGCGAGGGTGGAGCATTGTTCTGAACTTAATAGTAACATCAGACTTTGTATTTACCTATCTAGAAAATCAGTGTTTTCATTCTGAGATATTTCTGATTGGCACAGATTTGGGCATCCAATTCTTGAGTGTGAGCTTGGGAGTTGGGACAAGAGAGTGTCGGAGCGGGCTAGCTCAAGCACTGAAGAACAACACTAGTTCTTCTTGACATGAAAACCCGAAATCATTCAAGAGAGCTTATGCACCCCGGTACCTTTATCCTGAGCGTCCATGCTGCTAGGGATCTGAGTCAGCCTGGTCCGTAAAATGCCACTGCCCCGTTACTTTTCCAGGGGATTACAGGGTCAGGCACTCGTGGCCCGCCGCAAGGCCGCTAGGGGCATTGTTCATACTCAGGGCACTGTTTCCTCTGACCGCTGCGCACACCAGATAAGACCAAATGCATGTGGACGTTTTCACCTCTTCCCGGCGTACTCACATGGAATCTACATGTACTGTTTCAAACTACACATATCCATGGCACAAATCGTCTTTGACTTGTAATTTGTATGCGTCATGTACAAGGTCCGTGTTTTGTTTTGGGAGAGGATGGATGTGTGATCCATCGATGATGAGCCAGGCACATGTGTGAACCAAAGCCGTGTCATGTACTAGGTCCATGTTTTATTTTGCGAGAGGAAGGAGCCTGCAAACAATGAACAGAAACGAACATATACCAACCGTTTTGCAGAACCATTCGACCGGCATTCTCCCTCAGGTGAACCTTAAATGTGTAATCACCGCCAGTGCCGATACGGACGACTCGGGGGGGCTTTCCCAGGCACGATCTGAGACAGATTGGGAGGAACGACGGGCTTGCTAAGGCCGTCGCCGCAAAGCACGACACTGAACTGAGTGAAGTCGTCATGAACGCGCTCGCCACGGAAGAAGCCAACACCTGGCTTTCTCCCTTTCTTCTTTCGCCTTGACGAGGAAGCAGCGCCAATATCGGCACCTCCAGCTCCCACGGAATCACGGCGTGCGCCGCTGCCGTTCAGATCGGTAACGCCATGTCCTGGTACGTCGTTGGCGTTGTCCCATGGATCCTCGTAGTCGTTCATGACAGGTACACGCACTCTCCTTTGACCATCATGTAGCGCTTGAACCTCGGCAGGCTGTCCCCAATCTGGCATCTCAGGCAGCCATCACAGTGAAGCTGCGAGGAGGAAGAGAAGGCCAGGCGAAAATTTTAGATAAGCTCGAAACAGGAAGGGTACGGTGTACATGTTGCAAAAGCGGGCCAGTACCTGATCTTGCGACGCCGCGGCCGTGCGAGATGCTATGTCGTTTCCCATAGCACGAGTCGAGGAGGAGATGAGGTATAGTGGCTTGGGAGGAAGTGTTTCTGCCGCGTCAGAGTCACGGGCGTGCGTCCATATTCTGGTGGCAGAAAAGAACAAACATACACAGAGCCTTTGCTCGATTAGAACCCACACGCGAGCCTACGAGACCAGCAACCGTAACACATTTTGCCACAGTAATCGGTTCAGAACAGCAGGCCTAACTGCTGTGCATCTCGAGGTACACTGTCATGAGCCAAGAGTCAGGATAGGAGGACTCGGGTGCGTAAGCTCAAAAAATCTGCATTCCATGAAAACCAATAGTGGTAGTTCTTTTGCTGTCGAACACCTGAGCCGCGACGCCGCGTAAACCGCTGCCGAGTTTAGGAATCCTCTCTACTTCTCATGCTCACACGTACGTACGTACAATAGCTCGTAGTCGTAGTCACCATCGTCCCGCGCGCTCTGCAAGGAGTTCACGGCCGGTAGCAGCGCGTCTAGCTTGGTGCATCGATCTCTGACTGATTCATGGACAGGCAGAGGTTTTGCCCTTGCTCTCATTGATGTGTTCAGTACACAAGTGACAAGGTGGTGCTGCGGAGTTGCTGTAGAGTCGTCGCTTACCATGAATGCTTCACTCTCCCGTCGGTGCACCAGTTACCTCTGCTACCGTCGGCTGGTCTCCTCCACGCGATTAGCTCATTAGCAGTAGAGGGACTGGAAGGTAAGAGACAATCTAGTGCTGTTGACTTGAGAAGATTAACCACTCACAAGCAAGCTGCAGACACGTACTACACTATCTGGTGGGGAAAGATCTAAGCACATATATCCAGTTGGATGTGAGTGATCATGAGTTATTATTGTTGGTATCACTGTTCAGGTGAATAAGTTGGGAGGCGAAATTATAAACCCCTATCTTTCTGTGTGTCTAGTTGAAGCTTTTTGCTCATATATATGTTGTGAGTGTTACTAGTCTCTGGTTGGCTTTGATTCCTTGATCAGCCAAGTGGATCGTTCATTACTGATACCATGATGAAATTCCAGAATGATTACAAGCCGAGCAGATCGTTCAATCCTAATACCGTAATGGAATTCTCAAAAGCGGAAAACCCGAGAGTAACCGCTTATGGATTGTTTTTCTCCGTTGCAACGCACGGGCATGTTTTCTAGTAAGACTTGTATAAACAAAACTATATGATTTGAAAACGTCACTCACAAATAGTACGTAATCCAAATGTTCCATGTTGATGTTTGTTCCGGTTCTGCCTCTGGTCCGTTACATTGTTTTACGACCAGGCTTAGAGCCTTCATATATACACCAAGTAACCAACTGCCAATTTATTATTAAGAGGTGGCCTTGCATGATTTTGATCGGGACAATTTTTTTGTCATGAGCAAATGGCATGGCACGAGCGAATTAAGCATAGCTTTGTTGGTTAGCTACGGTTCTTCATGCTAGAACCAACTCGTCCGAGTTAAGTGTTAGACTTATCACGAGTGTTCGCATATTTCTTGTATTTATTTCAGTCTTTTTGTATGACATGACCGTCTGTTATGAAGTGTTTGTGATGATTTTGTTAATCTCAAAAATCTGCCAATCAAGTCTTCAAGTGGCGCTGATAAGGGTAGAATGTGATTGATTTTGCAAAAAAGAGGTACATGTGATATATTTATAGAGGTGAATGTGAGTGCATGAATAACTTTTCAAAAAAATCTTCTGTTATAATTGCTTATTGCACTAGTAGAAAACAGGGTTTTGGTTCAGGCCGGGTCAGCCCATTAGTCCCGGTAGTCCCGATTCAGTCCAGAACCGGGACCAATGTGGGCATTGGTCCCGGTTTGTGAGCCCAGGGGGCCGGCCGGGCCACGTGGGCCATTGGTCCCGGTTCATTTGGACCTTTTGGTCGTTGGTGGGATGAACCGGGACCAATGGGCCTCGCTCCTGGCCCACCACCATTGGTCCCGGTTGGTGGCTTGAACCGGGACCAAAGGCTCCCCTTTAGTTCCGGCTCATGTCACCAACCGGGACCAATGAGGTGCCTATATATACCCCTCGCTCGCGAGCAGAGCACCCCAGTGCTCTGTTTTTCTCTGGCAGAGGGGGAGAGGGCTTGGTGGTGCTCTAGCTCACCTCCTATGCACACAAGGTGTTCGATGGAATGCCCGAGCCACACTACTTAAGCTTTCTCCTCTCCAA
Organism: Triticum aestivum; assembly: GCF_018294505.1. Classification (NCBI taxonomy): domain Eukaryota; kingdom Viridiplantae; phylum Streptophyta; class Magnoliopsida; order Poales; family Poaceae; genus Triticum; species Triticum aestivum. The sequence continues at coordinate 45,128,900 of NC_057803.1, forward strand.
GCTCGACCTCCAAGCTCCATTTTCCATAATATTTGTCTAGGTTTAGCGGTCCGTCACGCCCCGTCCCCGTCTTCACCGCCGTCGATCACCCGCGCCGAGCTCATCGCCGGCACCACCGTGGTGAGCCTCTTGTTCTTATCTTCTTTCTGAAAGGAAAAATATTCTTACTTGTATGTTTACATAGATACTTGTATTATTTTCTTACTTTTATTATTGCATCTTATATAGTGCGATGGTTTTGGTATCCGCCCCCGTCGGCCCTCGTCCTGTCTATGATTCGGATGTGGTATATATATTATCTTTATAACTATTGGTTCATTTATTGTTTATGAAAATTATGCCGACCAACGTGACATAGATTTTATTTATGTAGGATGTATGTGAATCGGAAATGCCAACCGACCCTATTGTCGAGAGGTTAAATTTAGTTGAAGAAGAAAACAATTTGTTGAAGGAAAAAATAAAAAAAATTGAGGAGGAGAAGATGATATTGGAGTTGCATGTTGCGGATGTCGTCGATGATCACAAGATCAAGATGGATGCAATGCGCTTGAAGATTAGAAAGATTAGAAAATATGCCATTCATACCGAGGCTTGGTATCATTATGCCGTTGGATCAATTGTTACCTTGGTTGCGATTATGATCGCATTTGTTTTCGCATTGAAATGTTTTACATAGTTTCAATGTATGGTTTAATTAATTAGATGCTCTGGAGAGCTATATGTTGTTAGATGAGAACTATGTATGCACTTTGGTTTTAATGTGATGATGAACTTCTATTAATTTGGACACTTAATTATATATAATGCACGCAGATGAACCGGCAATGGATGTACGGTGACAGACACACCTGCGAGTACATTAAGGGCGTGCATGAGTTTCTCGATGCGGCTGAGGCAAACAAGCAGAATGGTTTTATGTGTTGTCCATGCACTGAATGTGGGAATACGAGGTCTTACTCTAACCGGAAAATCCTTCACTCCCACCTGCTTTACAAGGGTTTCATGCCACACTATAATGTTTGGACGAGGCACGGAGAAATAGGGGTTATGATGGAAGACGGCGAAGAAGAAGAGTACGATGACAACTATGTGCCCCCTGAATACGGTGATGCTGCAACGGGGGGAGCTGGTGAAGATCAAGAGGAACCAGACGATGTGCCCAATGATGCTGCAACGGGTGAAGCTGCTGAAGATCAAGAGGAACCAGACGATGTGCCCGATGATGATGATCTCCGCCGGGTCATTGTCGATGCAAGGACGCAATGCGAAAGTCAAAAGGAGAAGCTGAAGTTCGATCGCATGTTAGAGGATCACAAAAAAGGGTTATACCCCAATTGCGAAGATGGCAACACAAAGCTCGGTACCGTACTGGAATTGCTGCAGTGGAAGGCAGAGAATGCTGTGGCTGACAAAGGATTTGAGAAGCTACTGAAAATATTGAAGAAGAAGCTTCCAAAGGATAACGAATTGCCCGACAGTACATACGCAGCAAAGAAGGTCGTATGCCCTCTAGGATTGGAGGTGGAGAAGATACATGCATGCCCTAATGACTGCATCCTCTACCGCGGTGCATACAAGGATCTGAACGCATGCCCGGTATGCGGTGCATTGCGGTATAAGATCAGACGAGATGACCCTGGTGATGTTGACGGCGAGCCCCCCAGGAAGAGGGTTCCTGCGAAGGTGATGTGGTATGCTCCTATAATACCACGGTTGAAACGTCTGTTCAGAAACGAAGAGCATGCCAAGTTGATGCGATGGCACAGTGAGAACCGAAAGAAAGATGGGAAGTTGAGAGCACCCGCTGACGGGTCGCAGTGGAGAAAAATCGAGAGAAAGTACTGGGATGAGTTTGCAAAGGACCCAAGGAATGTATGGTTTGCTTTAAGCGCGGATGGCATTAATCCTTTCGGGGAGCAGAGCAGCAATCACAGCACCTGGCCCGTGACTCTATGTATGTATAACCTTCCTCCTTGGATGTGCATGAAGCGGAAGTTCATTATGATGCCAGTTCTCATCCAAGGCCCTAAGCAACCCGGCAACGAAATTGATGTGTACCTAAGGCCATTAGTTGAAGAACTTTTACAGCTGTGGAATGGAAACGGTGTACGTACGTGGGATGAGCACAGACAGGAGGAATTTAACCTTAAGGCGTTGCTGTTCGTGACCATCAACGATTGGCCCGCTCTCAGTAACCTTTCAGGACAGACAAACAAAGGATACCACGCATGCACGCACTGTTTAGATGACACTGAAAGTATATACCTGGACAAATGCAGGAAGAATGTGTACCTGGGCCATCGTCGATTTCTTCCGACCAACCATCAATGTCGAAAGAAAGGCAAGCATTTCAAAGGCGAGGCAGATCACCGGAAGAAGCCCGCCATGCGTACCGGTGATCACGTACTTGCTATGGTCAATGATTTACACTACGTAATCTTTGGAAAGGGTCCCGGTGGACTAGCTGTTCCGAATGACGCTGAGGGACACGCACCCATGTGGAAGAAGAAATCTATATTTTGGGACCTACCCTACTGGAAAGACCTAGAGGTCCGCTCTTCAATCGACGTGATGCACGTGACGAAGAACCTTTGCGTGAACCTGCTAGGCTTCTTGGGCGTGTATGGGAAGACAAAAGATACACCTGAGGCACGGGAGGACCTGCAACGTTTGCACGAAAAAGACGGCATGCCTCCGAAGCAGTATAAAGGTCCTGCCAGCTACGCTCTTACGAAAGAAGAGAAAGAAATCTTCTTTGAATGCCTGCTCAGTATGAAGGTCACGACTGGCTTCTCGTCGAATATAAAGGGAATAATAAATATGCCAGAGAAAAAGTTTCAGAACCTAAAGTCTCATGACTGCCACGTGATTATGACGCAACTGCTTCCGGTTGCATTGAGGGGGCTTCTACCGGAAAACGTCCGATTAGCCATTGTGAAGCTATGTGCATTCCTCAATGCAATCTCTCAGAAGGTGATCGATCCAGAAATCGTACCAAGGCTAAGGAGTGATGTGGCGCAATGTCTTGTCAGTTTCGAGCTGGTGTTCCCACCATCCTTCTTCAATATCATGACGCACGTCCTAGTTCATCTAGTCGACGAGATTGTCATCCTGGGGCCCGTATTTCTACACAATATGTTCCCCTTTGAGAGGTTCATGGGAGTCCTAAAGAAATATGTCCGTAACCGCGCTAGGCCAGAAGGAAGCATCTCCATGGGCCATCAAACAGAGGATGTTATCGGGTTTTGTGTTGACTTCATTCCTGGCCTTAAGAAGATAGGTCTCCCTAAATCGCGGTATGAGGGGAGACTGACTGGAAAAGGCACTCTTGGAAGAGACTCAATAATATGCAGGGACGGATATTCTTGGTCTCAAGCACACTACACAGTTCTACAGAACTCTACCTTGGTGACCCCGTATGTCGATGAACACAAGAACAGTCTGCGCTCCAAACACCCGGAGCAGTGCGACGACTGGATTACATGTGAACACATCAGGACTTTCAGCAGTTGGTTGGAAACACGTCTCAGAGGTGACAACACTGTTTGTGATGAGTTGTACTTGTTGTCCAGGGGACCATCTTTGACTGTATTGACTTACAAAGGATACGAGATAAATGGGAATACATTTTACACGATCGCCCAAGATCAAAAGAGCACCAACCAAAACAGCGGTGTCCGCTTTGATGCAGCAACCGAGAGCGGAAAGGACACATATTATGGTTACATAGTGGACATATGGGAACTTGACTACGGACCTGATTTTAAGGTCCCTTTGTTTAAGTGCAAATGGGTCAATCTGTCAGGCGGCGGGGTACAGGTAGACCCACAGTACGGAATGACAACAGTGGATCTGAAAAATCTTGGGTACACTGACGAACCGTTCGTCCTAGCCAATGATGTGGCACAGGTTATCTATGTGAAGGACATGTCTACCAAACCGAGAAAAAGAAAAGATAAGGAAGCGAATACATCATACGATGAGCCAAAGCGCCACATAGTTCTTTCAGGAAAAAGGGACATCCTGGGAGTGGACGGCAAGACAGACATGTCTGAAGATTATGAAAAGTTTCATGAAATTCCTCCCTTCAATGTCAAGGCTGACCCAAGCATCCTGATAAACAATGAAGATTATCCATGGTTACGGCGCAATAAGCAAATGACACAAGCGAAGAAAAAGTGAAGACTTTCTCCCGCAACTATTATGATGATACCATGCCAACTTTGTAACACACGAACATGCTACCATTGTCCGTTTTGTACATGCACATGCTATGTGGGTGAAATTATGATACCATGCCAACTTTCAACTTTTTCAGAGTTCATTTGAAATGCTTTCATGTCTTATGGTTCGGCCCTCGTAATACCATGACCATTAGTCCCTAGACCATGCCAACTTTCAACTTTCAACTTTCTAAAACTAATGGCACTAACAGAAACTTTATAATTTTGCTCCTCGCCCCTGGCCCATGACCATTAGTCCCGGTTTGTGCCACAAACCGGGACTAAAGGGTTGGTCCTCGTTGCGGGCAGAGTTTAGTCCCACCTCGCCAACCGAAGGGGGCTCACACCGGTTTATAAGCCCTTCCCTCTCTGCCTTGTTGAGCTCCTCTCAAAGTGAAAATAGATGCCCTAATAGAGAAAAGTTTAACCTAAATTCATAGTGAATTTCTCTGAAATTCATAGAAATTTACTAGGAATTTAGGTTGAATTTTCTTTATAAGCGCATCTATTCTCATTTTTTTAGTAAGTTAATCACAAACTTGTGATTCAAACAATTTTCAAAGAATTCAAATTTTAACTATTCAAATTTGAAAACTAATGGCACTAACAGAAAGTTTATAATTTTGCTAACCTAAAAGCAAACAGAATTAAAAATTAAAGCAAAAAACAAAATAAAATAAATAATGCAAAAAAATCAAAAAAAACAGGAAAAAAACTATTTTTATAGTAAAGTTAATCACAAAATAAAATGGCACTAACAGAAAGTTTATAATTTTTCTAAAACTAAAAGCAAAAAGAATAAAAAAATAAAGCAAAAAACAAAAGAAAATAAATAATGCAGAAAACAAAACAAAAAAACTGGAAAAAAATAGCAACAATAAGTATTTTGTTGTAAGTAGAAACAAAATAAAATAAATAAAGCAACAAAGAAAACAAAAAAAGTGTTTTCAGATTTGAAAACTAATGGCATTAACAAAAAGTTTATAATTTTTTTAAAACTAAAAGCATAAAGAATTAAAAAATAAAGCAAAAACAAAAGAAAATAAAATAAATAAAGCAACAAAAAACAAAAAATGCCACCTACTGGGCCCCCACGGCCTGAATACGACTAGAAACCCATCAAAGGGCCAGGATTCAGGCCCGCAGGAGGCCCAGTAGGCCCACAGGCATAGCAGTGACAATTAGGCCCGTAAGCCTGCAATGGAGAGAAGCTCGACAGGGGTGCGGCAGTGGGGCTTATAAACCACTGCGCACCCCTCTCAACTAGCGAGGTGGGACTAAACTTTCGACGCAGCAGCCGCACAAGGCCTTTGGTCCCGGTTGGTGGCACCAACCGGGACTAAAGGGGGCCATTGGTCACGGTTCGTGGCACAAACCGTGACCAATGCCCCCCTTTAGTCCCGGTTGGTGCCACCAACCGAGACCAAAGGCCGCCGCTTCCCGCCCTTTGGGCTGCTGAAAAGAGGCCTTTGGTCTCGGTTGGTGACACCAACCGGGACTAAAGGGGGGCATTGGTCACGGTTTGTGCCACGAACCGTGACCAATGCCTTTGCTATATAAGCCAGCACTTAGGAAAATTTCACATTTCCCTCGCAGTTGCCCCCCAACGACGCCGAGCACATCGACGCCGCCAGGCTGCCCTAACGCCACCCGCCGCCCCAGCCGTCACCGTCGCCCGCGCCACGAGTCGTCGTCGCCCGCACCCTCGCCCGACGCCCTCGCCCGCGCCCTCGCCCGACGCCGTCGCCGCGCGCCGCCGTCCCCTGCCCCGATGCGCGCCGCCCCTGCACCGTCGCCGTCGCCGTCCCCTGCCTCGAACGTCGCCGCCTCTGTGAGCACCGCACGTCTGCCGCCCCCGCCGCCGCCGTGCATTTTTTTATTATACATGCTATTTTTTACATGTTTATAGATTTTCATATATATGTGTATGTATGTATTTTTTAGATATACATGTATGTTCATATATGTATGTATGTATTTTTTACATGTTTTTTGTATGTATGTATGTATTTTTTCAATTGTAATGATGTTTTAAAAATACATATATGCAAAAGTTAGATTTTTAATTAGAAATTTTTTAACTATATATGTTCTCTGATTTAGTACATTTTAGGTTAGTTTCATTTTAAAAAAAGTTTTATATATTTAGGAAGAAGGAATAGAAGGAAGAAAATGTTTTATATATGAGGGTCGAGAGGGGGTCGACGGTCGAGAGGGGGTCGTCGAACATGAGAGGAAGAAAAGGATAAAAAAAGAAGAGGAAGAAGAAAAAAAAGAGAAGAAGAAAGAATAGAGGAGATCTTCTCCTCTATTCTTTTTTCTCTTCTTTTTTTCTTCTTCTTCCTATATGTATTAGTTTTTATATTTAGGTTGTTAATTAGTAGATATTAATTTTGTTCATATATGTATGGATGCATGTGATATGTATGTATGTATGTATGCATCGGGTATGTCGTTGTCGATATACCCCCTACCCGATAACTTCGACATGAGGGGGTCGAGAGGGGGTCTAGGGTCGCCGAGGGGTCGAGGGTCGTCGAACATGAGAGGAAGAAGAGGATAAAAAAGAAGAGGAAGAAGAAAAAAACAGGAGAAGAAAGAATAGAGGAGTTCTTCTCCTCTATTCTTTCTTCTCCTCTTTTTTTTTCTTCTTCTTCCTTTTTATTTTATCGGGAACGAGGGTCGTCGAGGGTCGCCGAGCGGTAGAGGAGAAACCCTAAATAGAAAGTATCGTCGGTGTGAGATACATGTACCGTCGGTGTCGGACACTACATCCACGTCCCACAAGTGGCGCGGGCTTCGACGCCCACGTCACTTGTGGGACGTGGATGTAGTGTCCGACACCGACGGCCACATGTATCTCACACCCACGATACTTGCTATTTAGGGTTTCCTCTACCGTTCGGCGACCCTGACCCTCGACGACCCTCGTTCCCGATAAAATAAAGAGGAAGAAGAAGAAAAAAAAGAGAAGAAGAACTCTTCTCTTTTTTTTCTTCTTCTTCTCTTTTTTTCTTCTTCTTCCTCTTTATTTTATCGGGAACGAGGGTCATCTAGGGTCGCCGAGCGGTAGAGGAGAAACCCTAAATAGAAAGTATCGTCGATGTGAGATACATGTACCGTCGGTGTCGGACACTACATCCACGTCCCACAAGTGGCGCGGGCTTCGACGCCCACGTCACCTGTGGGACGTGGATGTAGTGTCCGACACCGATGGCCACATGTATCTCACACCCACGATACTTGCTATTTAGGGTTTCCTCTACCGTTCGGCGACCCTGACCCACGATACTTGCTATTTATCCTCTTCTTTCTTCTTCCTCTTTTTTCTTCTTCTTCCTCTTTTTTTCTTCTTCTTCCTCTTCTTTTTTTATCCTTGAAGCGTTGTCGAGGCCATCCCAAACCCTAGAGAAGCAGCATCGAGGCCACCCCAAACCCTAGAGAAGTAGCGTCGAGGCCACTAATTAATATTAGTTCTACGTTTGCCACTAATATATCCATCTGTCATGTTTGAATAATAATTGCCATGTTGTAAATATTTGTAGAACTATGGACACTACCCGAGACGAAGTACAAGAAGAGTTGTTGGGGGACATAATCACACGAGGAAGTGATGCCATCTTCTCGTTGTTTCTCAATGACACCGATGGTCTGGAAGCAGCTGGCTATGATTATGATGGCTCCGGTGACCTAATGCCGGTGCAAGAAGGAGACCGTGAGGACGGCTCCGGTGACCCAATGCCGGTGCAAGAAGGAGACCGTGATGACGTCTCCGGTGACCGAACCGAGTCCGGCCAGGTATATATATTAGTTAAGCTTCTGCTGACTAGCTAATTGATGCATTCATTGTTTTGGTATGTACACATATTAATTAAGTCTTTGTTCTTTTTTCTAGCCCTCCGGATCGAGCACAACTTCGGTAAAGAGACGAGGCCCGAAGAAAAAGTTGAGCTCGGATGAAAAGTTTGAGATCATAGCAATCGCGCCCGACGGCCAACCGATTGAACCCCTCCGGACAAAGAGCGCATTTGTTGCTCAGTGCGGGGTTTTGGTTAGGGACAAGATCCCGATCAGCATCCAGCAATGGTTAAAGCCGGCTACAGAAGACCCTGAGGTGTCTTATGTCAATGATATGCAGAAAAATGATCTTTGGACTGAGCTGAAGTCAAATTTCACCCTACCGCCAGAGGATGATCCAGAGAAGCCAGTTAAAGAGCAATTAATCAAGTCTTTTGCTCTTAAGAGGATGGCAGAACTATTCAGGAGGTGGAAGAAAGAGCTGAATAAGTTTGTCGAAAATAAAGAGACACCAGAATTCAAGGGCAGATATGAGAAGATCAGAGATCACTGGCCCGCATTTGTGGCCCACAAGACATCGGAAAAGAGTAAGAAGATGTCGGCGACAAACAAGCAAAATGCTGCGAAGAAGAAGCATCACCATCGCACGGGGTCAGGTGGCTACCTCGTAGCCCGGCCTAAGTGGGCCAAGACTGAGAATGATCTGGTTGATAAAGGGATCGAACCAGAGACAATTAACTGGCCAGACCGTTGCCGGACTTGGTTCTTCGGGGCTGGCGGAACCTTGGACCCTGTAACAGGGAAGTGCATTTGGACGAACGATCAAATGGACATACCAGTCAGGAAGCTTCAGCAGTATATCGAAGCAGCGCAGCAAGGGACGTTCTTTCCAGATAGAGAGAACGACGAGCTCACAATGGCCCTCGGGAATCCTGAGCACCCTGGACGGACACGAGGCACGCCAGGCTCCATTCCGTGGAAGGTTGGGTTTCCGGACGCAGGCGGTTACAAATCCCAGGAGAGGAGGAAAAAATTGCAGCAGACCCAAATGCAGGCGCTGCAAGCAAGGGTACAAGCGATAGAGGAACGAGAAGCAAATCGCAGCAAACGTACTGCCGAAGCTTCCCCCGAAGCTACCCCGCCATCTCAGCGGAGAAGCAGCGTGGCTTCCACCGAGCTGCTTCAGCCGGAGCATGCCTTGACGGCTCCTGCCAGCTATCCCGTGGATGCTATCACGGAGTCTCAAAATTGCCACCTTATGACGCAATGGATGAATTTGAAGGTCAAGGCGGCTGTTGGCTCTGTTTATCCTACTGAACCCGGCGCAACTTTTCACTGCCGGCCGATTCCAGAAGGATATGCTAGGGTGATGGTGGATGAAATAACGGAGGGATTTGAGGACCTCCAGCTTGACCACCCTACCGGTGAAGGGGAGACTAGGCTAGGGTCTGCTCTGAAGACTCCATGCCTATGGCGGAAGGAGCTCATCAACCTTCCGAACTGGACGCCTCCGCCTCCTCCTCCTCCTCCGGCAAGTCAGGGCACTCCGCCTCCTCCACCGCCTCCTCCTCCGGCGAGTCAGGGCACTCCGCCTCCTCCACCGCCTCCTCCTCCGGCGAGTGACGATCAGGGCACTCGACCGGCTCCTTCTCCGGCGCGTGGCGGCACTCCGCCTCCTTCTCCTCCTGCGCTGACGCGCCCGAGCAGCCAGCCTCCTCCTTCTCCGCCTCGTCAGCAAGGGCGGAAGAGACCTGCCGCCGCTCCGGCTGCTCCGGCGCGTCGTAGTCCTTCTCCTCCGCCTCGTAAGCAAGTAAAGAAGACAGCCGCTCCGTCTGCTCGGCCGGCGTCTAGCAGTACAGCCAGAGGCGGGAGGACGTACAGATTCGGTCCTTCTCTAAAGACTCCAGAGAAGTTACCATACGAGAGGACCCCGGAGGAGAACGCGAAGATCGCGCGAACCGAAGTGGATGACTGGTTTCAAGGGTTGAAAGCAAAGAGACATCCACCTCCGGAGGAGAAGGTAGATCCGGTGAAAGCGAAGCGCACTCTGGCTGCCCTGACAAAACCACCCAAGTCTCCGCCGAAAGGAAACTATGAGCGCATTATTGGAAAGGAATTTGCCGAAGCGGAGCGGTCGGGAAGTACTGTCAGTGATCAAAGGCTGAAAGAACGACGAGCTGGGAAACAAATTGCCCAGCTCGGCGAACAAGCGAAGCAATCGTGCCCCCGCTCAAGGTGCCTAGCGACAACGTCGCTAATGATCCGAGGATGGTGCCCGGTTATAGCAATCTTGCCGATTACCTGCCCGACGATGTACATTATGAACCCATGGAGGTGCAGATACAAAGATACGAGTACGGGAAGCCTCTCGTCAAAGATGAAAGATCTCTATCAACGATGATGCGAAGATTGCATGATTGGTACTTGAAAATCTGCAGAGACTCTGGGGGAGGAGTACTTTGTATGTGAAAGTTAAAAAGGAGCATGACCTCGTTGGAATTGAACTGTTGCCTGTTCCATTTGAGGAGTTCTTTCAGTTTTTCAATCAATTGGCCCTCGATAAAACAACGGTCACCTGCTACTGTCTGTAAGTAGTACTACTTCTGTCATTAAGTCTCTCTATATAGCTCAGCTCTTTCATTGCATGTATTTATAATCATCCTCACTATATTATGCAGATTGAAGATCGCCGAATTGAAGAAAAGACAAGTCGGTGATATTGGGTTCATTAACACATATCTCATAGATGCAACTCAGGTTAAATTTCATGCCGCAGATACCGAGGCCAACTTGCTACGATCGTTGGTAATAAATGAAAACAAAGATATAATACTCTTTCCTTACAACTTCAAGTGAGTGTTACTGTCTTGTGCGTATTCGGTTTCCCTTATATATATATTAGTCAAGGTTATAGTAATGTAATTGATGAGTTATGCATGTGTGTGCAGTTACCACTATATTCTCCTAGAGATTAAGCTTGAGCAGGGACTAGTAACTGTCTTAGACTCAAAACGAAAAGATCCCCAGGACTATGCGGACATGACTCAAATGCTCGAGAAGTAAGTTAAATCGATCATTATCCACCATATCAGCAACTTTGTTCATTTCCTGATATATCAAGTAATTGTTTTCTTTGTCTGGCAGGGTTTGGAAAAAAATCTCCAAAAAAGCTTCAGGACTCCCGAAGAATCTGCAATTTAGACACCCGAAAATAAGTACTATAGTAGCATGTTCCGCGCATCTCCTATTGATTTGGCATTCTTGCTTATCAGTTTGATTAACCTCTATTTCTTGTAAAATGGTTGTGGCAGGAAAAAGGGAATGATTTCTGTGGATGCTACGTTTGCGAGTCCATCCGCCACACGGCCTGTGAGTGGGGCTACACTGACGAACAATATGAAGTACGTAAATAACAACATTCACAATTTTATTTTATTACCATCATTTGTGTTGAGTTTCATTCATTCATATATATATGTATTGACCCCCTTCTTCAAATTAGATATTTCGGAAGCGGGATGAACTCCTAGCACCAGCTCGCATGCGAGCAATTCAAGAGGAATTGGCGGCATTCTTTCTTGACCACGTGATCGCTGAAGACGGAGAATACTATGTGGACCATGAGTCTGTATGATTATATTTGTAAGAGATAATTATTGTATATATGTAGCCGGTAGTGTCGGATAGATATACGAGAACTTGTTGTTCGACCAATCTCTCAGAGAAGGAGAGGTGGTCGATATCACTTCTCTCTGTATGCATATATGTTCATGACGATCTTCTGTTTCCTTCGTTTGCTTACTAGCTAGCTAGCGTGTCTAATCCTCTCTATACGTATGTATAGTACGTAGCGTCGACCAAGCACGGACATAAGAGAGGACACTTCTCTCTATTAATTATAGCTAGCTAACACAATATATGAAACACCTAAATTAACCCCCCAAAACCCCCAACCCCCCCCCCCTTTCAAAAAAACAAAAACCCCAGCCACAGAAATGCTGACGCGTGGATGCCTATTGGTCCCGGTTGGTGCTACCAACCGGGACCAAAGGGTCTCCTGCCTGGGCTCCGCGCACAGGCCACATGGAGGCCCATCAGTCCCGGTTCTGAATTGAACCGGGACTAAAGGGGCAGGGCATTAGTACCGACCCTTTAGTCCTGGTTCAGGAACCGAGACAAAAGGCCCTTACGAACCGGGACAACATACCCTTTTTCTACCAGTGTTGGTTTTAAAGCGTTGTTGCAGCACTAACAACTTTTCAAAAAATCTTCCTTTATAATTGCTTATTGGGTTTAAAGTGTTGTTGCAGTAGATCCCCAATATACCCCCTATACTTAGACTAACATATGTACCCCCACCTTTCTCTCTCCCACTCTCGTGTGCAATAAACACAACGGCGAAGCTCGACCTACCGACAACATTCGACGGCGAGCAGAGGGAGGAGTGGCAACAGCGGTGAGGACGACGTGGTTGTCGATGACGGAAGGAGTGGCGGTGGCCGAATGCAGCAGAGGGAGGTGGTGGCGGTGCCACGACTGGCAGAGTTGCAGGCGTCGGGAAAGGCGGGCAACAATTAGTTCTAGCAGTGGCGCAACCAGTCAGTGCCCACCTCCGCGTGATTGTGAGCACAAGCGACAATGGATTGCATATGGATGGTACCTGAGAAGCTGACTTCATAGGTTTAACAAAGGGCATCTTTAGCCGATCCCCTAAAACCGCTTAGAGGAGTAAATATCTGGTTTACTCCTCTAACCGGGACATAGCCGAACTCTTAAATCATATAAGGGAGTAAAAAATTTACTCCTCGCGGCGGCCGAGGAGTAAAAATATCCGCTTGCTCGTCCGCCCAATAAATCGCACCCAACACTCTCTCCATCGTCCGACCGTCCAAATCCACCCCCGTGTGTCTCCTTCCATGGCTGGATCCGGCCGGCGTCGCTCGCTGTCGCCCATCTGCAGCGCCTGCCCGGTGGATAGACCCCGCACGGCCGCCTTCTCCCGCGCCGACGTCGCCTAATCTTCCCATACCTCCTCCTCCTCTCGCGTCGTGCCGGGGCCAAACTACCGACCGAGACACCAGGAAAACCCACTGGTTCGACAATTTTCACTCGGAGAAAGCTGCGGCGAGTGCATACGACATCAAGTCAATGCACTTGTATGGCGTCGTCGGCCGCCGAAACTTCTCTGACGGCTATCTGCCGCCTCCGGAGCCACCGTTGGACCAGCGTGTGGCCAATGCCCGTGAGCGCCGGGAGGACAGAGAAGCCCGCGAGCGACACGCGCCCGAGGCTGACGGTGAGGCGTACATGGCGGAGCTCTACCGGTGCTACCCGAACCAAGGCGGAGCACCGCCTGTACACGGAGTACGCCGCGGGAAGGATCGAGGTGGAATATCGAGAACTAGAGGGGGTTTCTGTAAAATTATCAACAGATGGGCAAAAGCACTATTCACTTTATTAGTATAGGTCTGTCAGGTCTGTTTAGGGCACATCTAGATGTGCCATAATTATTGCACATCTAAGTCCTCAATCAAATTAGAAAGAAAATGAAAAAAAGACAAAAAGAATATTGCACAAATCTTAGTGTAAAACCAATGATATACTACATTCGTTTCAATTTACAAGTCCTACGCGTACACCTAGATTGCCAATTTTATCACCTCAATATAAACTATATAACACAAAAATTATACAGTTTGAAAATAGAACATCTGAAGTTTATATTGGTATACTTTTTTATAATATATGACTTGTATTAGGTTGGTCAAATTGATGACTTAGGGGCACGCGCACGCCCTGTAAACTGAGAGAGGGGTAGTAGCTAGGATTTAGATATGCAAAACTTATAGCACATCAATATGTCCTTTAGCAAAACTGATATAGATTTTGAATTGGCGCCGAACTTCGGCTAGTATGTTCAATAAGTGCTTGTTTGAATCGACTTTGTGTTTGTTTGCTCAAATTCGTTTTATACTCGACTAAACTTAGAAGTTCGGCTAGGTTCAACCAAAACTTTGGGAGTAAATTCACTCCAATAATGTTACTCGACGGTTTACTTCGCCATTCTTTAAGATCGACTAGAGATGTCCTAACAACTCAGTACCACACCAGAGCCTTCATAAACCAACTGCCAATTTGTTGTTACATGATTTGGATTGGGACTTTTTGTCAAGAGCAAAAGGCATGACGCGGCATATCTTCTTTTTTCCTTCTCGAAGAAAACGAGATGTATCTACAGCATGGGTGCACCGCCAATGATCATGCCTTTGGACAGCTCGCCATACTTATCTTTACTTATTCTCATCTGATCACTAAGTTTTCCCAGAGCAAACCAAGATAGATAGCAACAGAGGAAAAAGTGGCGTCATCCGAGCCATCCAAAGGAAAACGAGCGGTCCAGATATACTGCGCCCGAGCGAGTCGCACGAACGTACGGGAGAAAGAAACCGAAATCAACAACAGGTGGGACGGTCATCTTCCTCCCCCACCCCTCTCGCATCGTCTCCACCCGACCGCCACTCCCCACTCTGCCGCGACCCTCTCGACGCGGCGGCCGCCGCCGGGATGACCGCCTTCTAGCACACCACAACCGATCTCCCGCGGAGTCCCCCGCCCGCCCCTGCGCCGCGCCGACAGAGATCCGGGACCTCGTTGGTGAGCTGCCGACCCCCTCTGCCCCTAATCCCCCCAGCGATTTGTCCCGATTCGTTTCCGGCTCCTGCCCGCGCGTTCGCGATGTTACGGAGTCTCTCGTGACCAGATGCGTGGTTGGGCCGTGGCTTTTGGTCCTCCTTTTACCGTAGGGCGCTTGGGGTGGAGACCTCGCCGATTTGGGGATTTCCATGGCTGTTTGTAGGCACGAAATGTCAGATTGGGAAAAAGTATATATTAAACGATGGTTAGTGAAATCTTTGTGACTTGCACGATGATAGAGACATATGGTTTGTAGCCTGAAGCTGAGGAGTGACCAGTAGGCCGGATAATGTTGTAATTCCATGGGAATTGCGTGACTGGTACCTGCTTAGGATTTTTGGGTCTGATGACATTTTCTAGAAGGTAGGGCGCATATAGACTCGATTATCTAAGCAGGGCTTAGTCGAGTTTGCTAGAAACTATCTCTGACTGAACCTGTTTGAGGAGTCATAGGCTTTATTAGGCTCTGGATACCGTATGATTGTGAACCTGTCATGATGCGAATGGCTATTTTATTTTCTCAAGTTGGTTAAAAACAAGAAATCATATCTTTGCTTAATAATTGCCTTGTTTATTGTGATACAATTAAATAGCTCAAATTGGGTGTATTGGCATCAACTCAGAACCTGCTATTGCTTTCATATAAATCATGTAGGGCTGAACTAGACTTGGTGGTCCTACATTTTGTAATTTATGTTCAGAAGAAGCAATGTTTTCTTTTGACCACTAAGCATTCTTCTTATTGCAACTATTAAATGATGAGTAAGCCATGTGTAGAATTTGTAGGATTTGTTTGATCCTCCCATAGTTCTATTTAGAGATGCTTAGTTGGGCAATAGCTCAGCTAGCCAGCTTTTGCGTTGGTTCTTTTGCTTACCAGCCTTGCCCTGTGAAACTGTTGTGAGGAGTGGGTCATTGGTTTTTCTTTGCGAAAAGTTTGCCATCGGAAGCGAGCCGATTTGGCTTTCCTGATCTAGCAAGGTTTTTGTAGCCCACCCAAGCTAGCTGGCCCACAAAAACTAAGATATTTGAACAGTTCCAAACACCTAGCCTTGCCCGGCAAGGCTATAACTATTCTTGCCTAGGATCCAAAAGAGTCCTTAATGTGCTGCTAGTCCTCTGTAGACTTTACTGAGCGGATTAAAACATTGTCGTGATAATTTAGTTATTTTACCACGATTTTGTAACTAGAGTAATTTCTTCTAGTTTATATGTTACGGTAGGGATAATTAACTGTTTTGAAAAGCACTGCAGGTCTAATGTGATAGCACACATGTAGTTTATCTAAACAGTTCTTATCTAAAACTAGTGAATGATGCTCCTTCCCGATAAGTTTCCAGCAGTAAAAATGTTTACAATAACTTTCACGGATGAATTCCTGCTTGCCGAGTTTCTCACCTTCTTTAGATACCACGGTTATTGTCAATTTATTTATTAGTTTTTTTATTAGAGAAGTGCTATATGTACTGAAAAATCTGTACAAATTAAGTACTCCCTCCGTTCGGAATTACTTGTCACAAAAATGGATGTATCTAGACGTATTTTAGTTCTATCTACATCCATTTCCGAGACAAGTAATTCCGAACGGAGGGAGTACTTACTCAGGGTAGCTACAAAGCCGACTGAGAAAATCGCCACCTAATCAACTAGGCCACACATTATTAATCCCTCCTCGACTAAAGTAGATACGTATGCAGTCAGTAATATCACTTGGCACTCTCAGCATTTCTGTGTTTGTTATGTGGTTTCTGAAATAGCTAATGCACAGGGAAACTGTATCATTGTTCTAAAAAATAAACATGATTATGTAGTTAATATGACTCATTGCCTGTCTTGTCAATTGGTTGTTTACTTGATTTTTTATGGACTGCTGGCTTTATTTCATTTATGAGAGCATTTCACTTTTTGCTCAACATAAATACTTGTGGTCAGTTTTACTGGAGAAATTGGCATTCCCTCTATGTAGGTATGGTATTATTCGCTTGTGAGGCATTCTGATTTTTTGCTGTACATCAGGACTGCAGATGCACAAAACATAGTGTACCAGCTCTTCCTCACTCAACATGTGGAGTTTTGCATCAAATGCCATAGCTGGAAGCATAAAGAAAAAGGTACAACCATCAAAAGGCAGCTTATCCAATCATGATTGCTCTGATGACGATGGTTCTTCATGTGCAAGTCGAGAGGAAGGCCTTGAATGCCCAATTTGCTGTGAATCCTTCAACATCGTAGAGAACGTTCCTTATGTCTTGTGGTGTGGTCACACAATGTGCAAGAACTGCATCTTAGGTCTTCAGTGGGCTGTTGTCAAGTTCCCAACCCTTCCTATCCAGCTGCCTCTCTTTGTCTCGTGTCCTTGGTGCAACCTATTATCTTTCCGGCTGGTGTACAAGGGCAACCTCAAGTTCCCACGTAAGAACTACTTTCTGCTGTGGATGGTTGAGAGCATGAATGGTGACAGAGCAAAGTTCCATTCCTCTGGTCATGAAGAGCGCCAATCAGTATGTCCCTCCAGTGGCGGCACCAGTTCCAGTCAACACCACCGAAGAACCCCTACGGCACGAGCAGAGACCTCCTCTTCTGCCAGAGATAGAAATGCCACTGCCAACACCTCCAACACTGCCAGCGTGTCTCTCCAAAAGCTTATGGTGTGCTTCGTGCAGCTGACGGCCAAGTTCCCGCTCGTGATAATGTTCCTCCTCATAGTTCTCTACGCCGTCCCTGCCAGCGCCGCGGTTCTGCTCCTGTACGTCCTTGTCACGTTTTTGTTTGCGCTGCCGTCGTTTCTGATCCTCTACTTTGCTTATCCCACCTTGGACTGGCTCGTGAGAGAGATATTCACTTGAGCCGTGCTGTTCTGAAATGTAAGTACAGTTTATATAGCTTTGTGAAGGTGAAAACAAAGCTTGGATATCTATTTCCATCCGTGGCGCCACTTTGCTGTTATGTCCTCTGTATAGATAGCCCTTTTCTGTTCCTTGTTTTATTTTTACCTCTTCTGCTCTGGCCTTTAGAGGCTGTGGTTTGCTGTAACTGTCTGCTCATTGAAATGTTGTTCTTGTTCATGAGTGCCCCAATCTTTGTAATTTTCCTTTTGTTGTGGTCAGGTGTTGTATTCCCTCCTATCCATATTTATTGTCGCTGCTCTACTAGAGGGAGTACCATGTTTTGCAGCTCTTTCGGGAATGCTTGCGTTGCAATGTTCTCATACAGTTGCTTACATTTTGGTACTGATTCTTTGCTTCGGGACATGGCTTTTGCATGTCGAAATGCGGTTCTGTAGACGTCTGCCTTCTCGGACTTGCCAACCAAACATGGAGTCGGCATTGCTGTTCATCAAGTTAACTAACGCTTTATACACTTGTGGCAGATGAGCATGTTGGCCACGGTCCTTGGCCCTGACGAACATTCTCGCTTTCGACCAGTCTGTTGCGGAGGCGGCCTACATCAAATTGAGATTCCATCAGCCATGCTCCAGCGTGTGCGGTCCGGCCGCTCCGCATGTCTTTTTTAAGCATCTCCAACAGACGCGCGACGCGCTAAAAAGTAGTTTGCAGCGCATCTATCGTCTGTAAAAGCGTGGCGGGCAGCGCTGGCTTCAGCAGCCGTGCTAAAATTTAACGCACGCGCGTAGCTTCAGCAGCCGCGTTAAAATGCAGCGCGTATCGCATGAACATTGCGTACATATTTTTAAATAAAAACGATACTAAATAAAATTCATAGATAAAAACGATACATATATATTTTACATAGTTTCACAGTATACATAGATAAAACTATGGTGCAACGACATAAAAAAAACTACTAGATAGTGCAACTACAACCTATTCTCAGTCGTCATCATCATCATCATCCTCGCTGGTCTGGTTCGAGGTATCGAGCCACATGTCGTCCCAACGAGGATCATTAGCCGAAAAGATCGACTGCCCACCATTTTCAATGATATCGCACTGCGATAGCGCCAGGGCCTTCTGCCGACGCCTCTCCAACCGATCCGCGCGGCGCTTTGCCGTCCTCTCTGCCCAGTAGGCTTGCTCGTTGGCGACGTTCTCCGGGTGGCGCCGGTGCCATTCCGCCATGCCTCGCTCGTCCTCCTCGGCGATGAGGAGGTGGCGCTGCCGCCGAGTCTGCTCCGCACGGCCCTCGTCCGTGATAAGACGAGGCGGAGGGGCGACGTCCTGCGCCTGCTGGCGCATGTACATGTCCTGGAAGTTCATCTGCGTGCGCGGCCTGTCTAGGCGCCATGCCGCCACGTCATACGCGCAGGCGGCGTCGTACGCGCAGTCTGGAAAGGTGCTGAGGTCGAGCCGGATGTCGCCGGACCGGATCTCGGCATAGTACCAGCCGTTGGGGCGCTGGCAGACGCAGCGGTAGCCCGACACTCCTCGGCGGCGCGGCATGGTGGCGCGTCGGTGACGGGGCGCTGGAGCGGTGAGGAAGCAAAGGAAGCTACGAGGAAGCGGGAGAGGTACATGTGGATAGCCGCGCGGCGAGCGTCGCAATTTATAGACGTGCCGAAAGCGGTGCGTCAAAAGTAGCGCGCGAGCTGCCGCGCCTTTTTCCGCGCGCGCAATCGTTTCCGGCGCGCGTTAGTTTTTCGTCCTCGTTGGAGCGCGTGAAAATGTCCTCGCGTACTAAAAACCCAGTTTATCGCGCGCGCGTCTTTTGACGCGGCTGTAGAAGATGCTCTTAGATGCAGCTGCACATGCTTTGGGTCGTAGAAAGCACGAAGAGCCAATATAACACGCTGATAAGATTATGGATCTGCTACGCAACTAGGCGTCCACTCAGCTCACTTAGCATGCCGTTGTTGTGCCGCCTGCGTCCCGCCTCAACACCGAGCATCGTCAAGCTCCGGCTTCATTTGACTTGTAAGGGTGTGACCAAATCTGTGCTCCCCTCCAAGACGCTTCATCGTGGGTCTTGGACGTCGGATGTATCCGCAACTGTTGGTTTGGCACACCCGTCTGATGTGGTGCTACAGTCCGCTCTGGTGGTTCAGACTGAGCATCTGCAAGGCTTGCTGGCGTGTGTTGGGAGCATTCTACGGCAAGTAAAGGTTGCTTTGAGCAGGCTTTTTTTGGGCCGACTATGTTGCAGACCTCTCTGATGGTGCATCATCTTGGTGAGGTCGGTGTTGGCTCCGTAGAGGATACTGGAGCAGAGCTATATGGTTGTTTCTCCCCTCGTCCTCATGTTCGGGACAACTCCCAATCCATGTCTGCCTTGATCCCTATGTCGTGGCTCTGGTGCTATAGATCGTGACCGAGCTTCTGGAGCTATGCCCGAGCCTTGCTTCGCCTTTGTCAATGGAGCATACGAAGGTGGACTCGGTGATGACCTCGTGCGAGGGGTATGATTTGCCTCTATCATGTCAACAACTCAAGGTGAACTCGCCTGGGCACTAGAATGTGGCTTTGGTGCGCACTCCACCCCCAATGTCACATTGGGGCTGTTTGGATTTCGTCCTGGCCAGCCCGACCAACACAGGGCGTGCCAATATTTTGGCGAGAGAAACGGCCGCCTCCGTTCCGCCAGCTCGTGGGCGTGGAATCTGAACAGCGAGCCAAAAAATTAGTAAGGCTCCCTAGATTTGGCCACTATCCAAACGAGTGCCCATGTTTCCAGTCAACGCCCATTTTTTGGCGTCGTAGCTCTTGGCTACCATCCAAATAGCCCCATTATCCTGATGCTTTTTTCGCAAAAGGTCTTTGTGACGTGTTTGTTAGCTTGGAGCCGCTAGCCCTGGATTTGTTAGGGCAATTGCTTGCCTCCTAACGGGGACGATGCAAAAGCAAGAAGGGGGGCGGGAGCGGGCGTACGTAAGGTTGGAGGACAATTAGGGGCAAAACCGAGAGAGGGAGCTGGGAACATACTTAAGGTTAGACGAAACGTTCTACCTGCAGTAGAGATAGAGAAGAGAAAAGAAGACTGGCTAAATACATATCAGAAGGCCGACGATAGCGCAGGTCGACCATCACAAGCGACCGATCCATCACCTCGCGCTTCGCTCTTCGCATCGCTTCAGTTGCTCGATCGGCCCCACAAGTTGTCCCTATCCTTCACCGGTCATCTCCTTCCTCACGTCAAATCCCTCTTCCCCATAAGGCTCCTCTTGAGAGATGTGCTCCCCTTCTACACCCCGCCCCATCCCTGCAGAGGGATCTCTTGGTGTGGCGGCACTCCAACATTAGCTGTGGTGCCCTTCCCCACATTCTCTCATCAAGCAGGATGTCCTCCCCCCCCCCCTCGCGGTTGCAGCATCAACACATACCTCATTGGCTCACAGCGGCACCACCATTCGGCTCATACCAACACTAGATGTTGTTCCAGCACTGTTGTGCTAGGGTTGCAGCCCCGCCGCCCGATTCCAACAACACCAGCCGCCGGCCCAATAGTGCCGCCGGTAGGTTCCAGCATTTGCCGTGCTGGGGTTGCAACACTCATGTAGGCCCTCATTCCAGCAACACCGGTCGTTGTTCCAGCAATGGCGTCGGCCAATTCCAGCAACGCTAGACGTCATTCCAACATTGGTATCGACCAATCGTAGCAACGCCCCCCCCCCCCTCCCCCACCGTTCCAACATCGGCGTCGGCTAGTTTCAGCAACGCCAACACCGTTCCAACATTGCCGCTGCCCTCGTTCCAGCAACACCAGCCGCCGTTCCAAAGTATGTTTTGGTGATCCGCATCGGAGTTGCCCTAGAGTACCCAGAGCGGTGTGTGGGCCCTATCGCGTAGCATGGGTGGCGAGGCGGCCAATCACGCACGAGATCGGTCAGCCGATTTGCAACGCTTTTTTTTTGTATCCTAAAGCCAGGAGAAAGGAGGGAATTTCCTTTTAGCCTTACCTTTTTCTTGGTGCAACTAGACGGAAAACCTTGGCGCTGGTGACACCGGAAAGCAGGGATGGTATGAGGATATCCACGAGTTGGCGTCACCAGACTGTGAAAGTAAGCCGGGATTGGCTAGCTAATTAATCAACAACACAGGCCATGCTAACATGCTTTGCTTTTGAGTCGGCTTAATCAAGAGCATAGGCCATGCTTTGCTTTTGAGTCGGCGTCGGATAAAGGAGGGATAGGGATTATTCGGCGGAGAGATAATAATAAATAAATAAAGAGAAGTAAGGGATCATGCATGTTTCGAGGGGCCGTTGGACGGCGGCGTGCGGAGGATGGGTCACCTGCCGTCGATTCGGTTTGACGAACTCGAAGCTGGGTTCGCACTCGCACCGTTGCGGTAGGCTGTCTCTCCGTAGGGTGAGTTTGGGTTTGAAGTTGCACCCAACACCACCACACGTCCACGTAAACTTTTTGAACGCGGTACAGACACAAGCGCTCATACATACGCGCATATATTCATCCCTATATACACACACGCATATCTTATTTCTATGAGCATCTTCAAAAAACTGAGCCGACATATCATCTTTAGATTTATTTCAGGATTGGTGGTGTGGCGAATGAGAACGCGCATCAAACAATCTTGATGTTTCGGCGACACGCGCAGCGACCGACGCCACGAATTAGAGGCTTCATCTTCATCCGACACTCGTTTAACGAACGGAATGACGGCGGACAACACACACACAAGCAAACTTAACCTGTCTCTTCTTTCCTCCTTTGCCGCGTGCAGTGCGTACGAGCCAGCCACACACGACACAAGTCGGCAAGCACTTTCTCTCGCGGCCTCGCCGCTGCACCGCCTTGGCATCTCTTGGTCGCGGCATCACCCAATCACAGTCAGCCGTGTGTGTGCACGTCAGCGTGATTGTGGTTGCATAGTGCGCGTATAAAAAAGGCCATGCGCTTGTGCTCACATGGTCAGGCATACATACATAGAGCCCCTAGCGAAGGCCTCTCCCCGCTGCCGACTGCAGGCTCTAAGAAACACGAGGAGCGGATCGATCCAGGGGACTAGTCTAGTTAACCGTTAACAACTTCTCGTTTCCACCATACACACAGTAGCTTTTCGTCCGGGAGAAGCAAGCATAGCAAGATCTGGCTAGCTTCTTGGGGCCGGCCAGCCGAGTTCAGGTATGTATGTGTGGCCATCGTCGCCAGTTCCTCCTTCACCGAATTGAGCTTGCCCTTTTTTCTTAAATTCTCTAGCTTGTTTTGAGATACGATTCCTTCTCTTTTAGCTTCACAATTAAGTTGAATTCAACCGCTTCCACATGCATATAGAAAGATTAGGTTAGATTAGATTGCCCGATTACTTTCCTCAAGAATATGTAAGCATGCAGCAGGGTAGCCAAATTAAGCTTAATAACGGTGCCAGGAAGAACCTCTCCAACCCAACAATTGTGTGTTTTTCCTTCTTCCATCCATCCATGGAGCTTACATACCTCAGCTACGAACAAAAATAGCAGGATATGTTCTTACCCAAGAGCAGCGTTTCCTTTCCATGAACCGCCCGTTTGCAGTATTACTCCAAAAGAAGCCGCTGTTAGCTAATTAATCAGGAGCTATAGCTAGATAAACCAGTTAACTAGTTACGCTAAATCGTGATGAGGCATGCTTGTCAGGATAGGGATAGTGTTAGGTGTACCCGTTTACCCACCAAATTGTGTTGCGCGGATGATATATAAACGTAACTGTCCTTGGACTATGCATGCAATCGTGGCCCTGTCAGATGTTGACGCTTTTGATGGAATCGGTTCATCGGTCGGTGTCACACGCGGCCGTAACAACAGTGACCAAAGTGTTCCACTCCATCTTCTTCTCCTCGATCAATTGTATTGTTTCCTTCTTTCCGTGTGGCGTCGTGTCCTGCTGTTGTAGGACTAGCGTTGCTGGTGGCGATCCGTCTGGAAGCATGCACGCATCATGGAGCTCGAATAATGCCGCAGGCCCGCGTATACCATGCCATGTTTTCCGGAAAATAATACTCCCTCCGTCTGAAAAAGCTTGTCCAAACCTTATTTCTCAAATGCATGTATGTAGCACTAACTTGATGCTGAATAAATTCATTTGAGGGGTAAGCTTTTTCGGACGGAGGGAATAACCACTCACGATAATTCATGGTCTTTCTGAAGTCTCCTTACGGCTGGAATATTACTTTTATGGACAGATTACAAAATTTCATTGTTTGCATAGGTATATGTTCTGACATATCTGCTCCAATGTTTGCATAGGTGTTTGCATCGTCGCACGCAGGAAGAGGCTCCAAATGTTGCGCGAGAGATGGCAGGGACGCGTTTTTACCCTCGTCCTTCTTCTTCTCTCCAACGCGGCGTCAGGTATGTGACTACGTTTGTGCTCCGGCTTCAGCACGGGGTTGCCGGTGCAGGGTTCCATTCTGGATCTCCTTTCTGTCGCCCAAGATTCGTTACTTAACTGGACATACGTTCCCGGACGTACGTACGTACGTAGAGCATCGTAGAAAGCAGGAAAGCATGACAGAAAGGATGTAACATGGCGGCACTACATGAGGTGGCGTCTTTTCCCAAAGACGCGACGGCACGGCACACAGACAGACAGAGTTCTATTTTCATTTTCGTTTTCTTGAAAGCGTGCAGCAGCACAAAGGGACTTTCTAAGCTGCGATGCTTGTGCGTTCCCCTTTCAAGACTCTTATCTTGCGTTGAGTCATGAGCAAAAAAGCAGAAGCAGACGCGACACGCGTACTACAAGAGCTAGCTCATCGGTTGTGGCCTCGTGTCCAAGAAACTGAATGATGCGCCTACCTAACTATCTTACGTACTACTCCTTCCGTTCTTTTTTTTAGGAAGGCCTGGCTAGCTTTATTAAAATTAAACAATGTTTACATCGTCTATGAGCTTACGAACAACACAAACACAGTCAAAAGGCTCATCCAACCAACTGAAAAAAGATTTATTACAGAAACAAAAATTAGCTAGTGCATGAGCTACTTGATTACAAAAACGATAACAATGCTTACAAATGACCTTCCCGATCAACGAACTAGTATCCACACATTCCATGAAGATTGCCGCCGATGAGTCCCACCATCTAGTTTGACCATTACAGAAGTTAATAACCTGTAGGGAGTCTGATTCCGCTTCCAACCGATTGAATCCAAGAGAATTAGCAAAAACTAGACCGTCTCTCATTACCAAAGCTTCTGTAGTGATCGCATCTGCAACGAAAGGGATAAATTTGCATTGTGCCGCCACAAAGTTTCCTCTAACATCCTGTAGTATGGCCGCTGTAGCCCCCGCACCTTCATCTGGAAAAAAGCTGCATCAACATTCAATTTAATAAATTGAGGGTCTGGCTTACTCCATTTTGCTTCAGCGAAACTAGGGGTGAGCGATGACGCCCTCTTATGATTGCTCGCAATGGATAGCACTGACAACGCCCATCTCCATTGTGGTGGAACCGATTCATTATGCGTTATTTGTCTCTGATCCACCATAGGTACCAACCTCCCACGGCTATAACCTGTTTGAAGTTCAAAGATGGATGCATAGCTACTTGTTGATCCGGCAGTGAGAGTATATATTCAAAGATGGCCGAACCTGATCTGTCAACATGTATCGCTTGGTCAATGATATGAGTTAACCCAAGATGGGACCATGCATTAGTGCACAAGAATAGCAGATGTCGGATGCCCTCGGCGCCTTGATGACAGATGGGGCATGCACCATTTGAACCAACATGCCTATTAGTAAGGATAGCTCGAAGCGGAATAATTCCTCGCAAAATTCTCCAACCAAAAATCTGCACTTTACGTGGACATTGCAGCTTCCAGAGAGTACTCCATACAGTCAAAGGGGTGGATCCACTTGGGCGCCCCATCATATTTGCATGCCGCCGAAAAGTATGCCTTCCGTTCTTAAATACATAAGTCTTCTTAAAGATTCCATTATAGACTACATACCAATGGCGTAGCCAGCCCAATAAACCAAGGTGGTCCATCAATAATTTCTATTTACATAAGTTTATTTATTTACAAAGAAATATTTTTTTACTACACTATATACAAGCTATGGGGAAATTCCAGGGTGGCCCATGGACCACCCTAGCCACCCTTTAGCTACCCCACTGTTACATATGGAGTAAAATGAATGAATCTACACTCTAAAATAGTCTATATACATCTGTATATAGTTTGTAGTGGAATCTCTAAAAGACTTATGTATTTAAGAAACGGAGGGATGTAAAAGCTTTTAACTTCAGTTATCCCTAATTATATTTGCCACTCAAGCACTGAACAGACTGAAACCTGAAGCCATGCGTGGCCGTAACGTGCAGCTAATACGAAGACGCTCCAATGATGCGGTCAAACGAGAAAAATCTTTACTACACACTGGCAGTCACTGGCAAGTGCCAACTGAACTCAAATTTACCTTGATGATGGGCAGGCACTTCTCTGAGGGACGACACGATGCTCCCCTCGGAGGCCGAGAATTCTCCGTCAGACTTGGCAAAACTCGTGCAGTCTAAGCAGACCAAGCAGGCGCGCGTGTGCGGCGGAGCAGACCACCGGCTGCTGCGATCCCTGGCCAACACCGGAGCGGAGGTCATGGTCACCGTCCCCAACTCGCGGCTGCACCACATGGCGGAGTTCAAGGAGGAGGCCCAGCTCTGGGTCGCCGCCAACGTGGCGCCGTTCCTCCCGGCGACCATGATCACGCACGTCCTGGCGGGAGACGACGTCCTGTCAAGCTCTCCCGGGGCCGCCTACTCGCTGGTCCCCGCCATGCTGAACCTCCACGCCGCGCTCGCCGCCGCCCGCCTCGACGGCCGCGTCAGGGTGTCCACCGCGCTGTCATCGGTCCCGCTCGCCCCGTCCTGGCACGCCGGCGTCGCGGGGCACCTCCTGCGGTTCCTCAGCGACACCGGCTCGCCGCTCTTCCTCAAGCGGGCCCGCGCACGGGAGGCCGCCGCCGCCGACGACGCGTACGCCGCGATGCGGGCGCTCGGCTTCTCGGGCGTCCCGCTGATCGCCGCGGAGCCCGAGGGGCTCGGCGGCGCGGTGGTGTACCGCGGCCACTTGCGTCATGCTGCCGGTGGGGGCGGCGGGAGGCGGTCGCTGGCGGCGGGGATGTTCTGCGTGGCGCTGCAGAACGCGGACCCGGCGGCGCTGCAGGCGGGGCTGAGCTGGGCGTGCGGGCAGGGCCAGGCCGACTGCTCGGCGATCCAGCCCGGCGGGGCCTGCTACAGGCAGAACAACCTGGCGGCGCTGGCCTCCTACGCCTACAACGACTACTACCAGAAGGGCGCCAGCACCGGCGCCACCTGCTCCTTCAACGGCACCGCCACCACCACCGCCACCGACCCCAGTAAGCGTGCAGTCTGGCACAGCTTCTTCCATCTCCTGTACCGCCATGGATGTATGTTCTCTGATTCTTTCATGGTGATCGCTCCTTGCAGGCTCGGGATCGTGCGTCTTCGCGGGAAGGTGAGCGTCATTTCTCGCGACACTCAGCATACTTTTGCTCCAAGATCATTTCACAAGTCTGACACGGTATCAATTTCGTGCATGCTTGCAGCACCATGGCAGGGGGCTCCAACTCGAGCGTGCCGAGCGCCAGCCCTCCGACGAGCCTCGCGCCTCCGGTCGGCTCCAGCCCTCCGTCCGACTTCGGGCCCCCTCCGACCGGCTTCGGCCCTCCCGCGGGTGGCTTCGGTCCGCCGTCTGGGTTCGGCCCACCGTCTGGCTTCGGTCCCCCGTCGGCGTTCGGCCCGCCGGGGAGCTTCAACGGGAGCGGGACCTTCGGGCCGAGCGGCACCCTCGAGCCTTACGGCACCGGATGCCGCCACGTCGCCTCTTTGGCCGCCTCCACTCTCCTGTCCGCCATTGTTCTTGCCGTCCTCGTCGCGTCGCCCGATCTGATGTAAATTATGTGAGTGTGTATTTGAATTAGCTAGAGAGATCACGCCCGTTCTTGTCGGGTGTCACCCTGTCGCCCTGACAACTCCATACTAGTAACATGTACTATTAGCAGCGTTGTAAAATATACTACAGCACAATCAGAACAATATCGATATACGATATACAGGCGAACATACCGATTAAATTGTCGACACAATTTGATGTACTCATTAGTAACGGATTAAATTGTTAGACAATTTGATGTAGTACTCATTAGCATACTCGCAGTCTTGAGCAAACTGAACTCTGTCCACTGTGTCCAACACATGCAGTTGTAGCAGTACCAGGTACAGAGATTGGCAGGCATACCACAAGATCGCAATCGCGTCGACTGGTTACATACTCTTAGTTAACCTACTGCTTGTGGTTGAACAAAACGCCATTAACGCACTCTCACTGTCTCTACCTTACCCGGCGAGCGCGATACTCATCGTCGGATCAAGGCACACAAGATAAACTCCGGGTTAATGCTAGATTGCCACACCGCTACTACAAGACCAACACGGCGGAATAGTCTGAGTTCGGCATCCGCATTAGCACTACTCTGACTTTGGTGACTCTGTGCTTGAGCTTGCAGCACAGCCTTGTTCCGGTGTCTCCTTCTCAGCCCCGCTGTTTCCAATGCCTGTCCAATATGGCAATATATCAAAATATGAAGTGTATTCAACTGTGGACATTAAACAGCATACGAATAAACAGGAACAGAAGGTAGGCCTTAGCATCGGCAACGCTCGGTGCATCGCTTGCAGGAAAAGCACGGTTAGGGAAACTGAGATGAAATATCAAAGCTTAAACCAAACCACATTGACAAAAGCATGTAAACAAAGAGAAGTGGGTGCTTAGAAAAATAAACTTAAAGCTCTAGAACAGTGTGTAGCTTCAGAACCTCACAAATTACCAAGTATAGCATATACCAAATCTCTACTAAAAACTCACGGTTGCAGTAGCAGCATTAAACTAACTTTACTCTGTGTATCTTCCGTCATATAAACGATCTTGTGATTGGCAGGGGGTCACATGGAACAGTATACAAAGGCAAAGTTCCACCATACAAACGCAACAGTGAAGGTTTCTTATAAGCTCCCTAAAGAGCTGCGGAACTCAGCCGCTACTGCATGAGGTATTCTATTTTACTAGTATAATTTAGTTGCCAACAAAGAAATGTAAGAAAAATAAATGTTCTTCTCTAGCTGCTCATTACCAAGGGGAGATTTTTAACAAAGAGAATTGACAGATTTTAAGATATTCCCAAGTTAATATGAGACACTAATTTTGCATGATCCAATGACGCATATCTACTGTTACCCCTTCATTGGTAAGGACCCATAAATGACTATTCCTCTGCAAACTGTAGTGATCTAAAACGTCTTATATTAGTTTATAGAGGGAGTATATTGTTATGCATATAAGAACGCAAATAGTATCACCATTAAAGCACAGTGGTAAGGAAAAACTAAATTATGATAATTCACAATTTTCAATTTTTATACTTTTCTCGTATTTGATTTCTGTATGGTATCGATTTAACCGTCTACGAGTGTATTGCCCTGATACATAATCACTTCCCTTGTTCTGTAAGTACATTTAACTTCTGCATGTTTACTAATAGGTTTCTGCTGCTGGGGAGTTAGTACCTGGAAGCCA
Organism: Triticum aestivum; assembly: GCF_018294505.1. Taxonomy (NCBI): domain Eukaryota; kingdom Viridiplantae; phylum Streptophyta; class Magnoliopsida; order Poales; family Poaceae; genus Triticum; species Triticum aestivum. The sequence goes on from NC_057803.1 coordinate 45,158,106, forward strand.
TAGTTATCCTGATTATATGTATACTAGTCATCAACCCGTGCAGGCGCACGGGCTAGCATTTTAAAAACATAAAATAAATATACATGAATAACATGTATTCCACGAAAAGTATGGTAATTTGAAATGTAAAAGAAGACTTACACCACTTTGAGATATTATTATCAAAACATGCAGAAGTTTCCAATGTTATCCATAGACCCTTTAAGATTAACTTAGGGAAGAAACTAATTATGTTTCCCCTTTCTTTCCCATCGCCACTTCACATGAAAAAGCAGAAACATATGCATGCAGGTTATAGTGTTAGGAATCCATCTACACCAAACCCAGTATTACCCTGCTTCAAGGGAAGGAGATTAAAAATGCAATTTCTAACCGATGAAGCCTTGAGCTTTTACCTACTTTCCCTCCTCAACTTACAGTGCTGAAATATCCATTAAAAAAGAAGACTATGTGTAAGGTACACAGGCTGCGTGCAGTGGTAATTTTTGGTGTCGTTTGATAATTTTGTGAGGAAACAGTCAATACTTTGAGATTGTGAAACCATAAAATTTCACATAATTAAAAAACATGTAACCATCCAATTTCTGTTTGATAAAGAATCAATGGTTAGGGTCATCGACTGTCAAATAAGAATTCAGAATAAAGATGTAGAGGTGCACGGATTGACAAACTACTGAATTAATGTCAAACACAAATAAAGAAAGGAAGTATTCTAAGCATCGATCTGAATTAAATAGGGTTTGGATCTCACATATAGGATTATGCATGTCTTACATATAGATGACGAGAAAAAAATGATCTATGGTCTCACTTGTCAGCTATATAAGTTTCAGAACAATGGTTTAATCCATACAGAAAAGTGGACAGCATAAGTCCTGCTTGACTTGACTAAATGTGTCTGAGATAAAACAATCTAAAGGTGAACTGGTAGCAATGTCCTGGTTTAAACTTGCATTCCCTCTACATTAGCTTGGCAAAAAAAAATTGCGGTGCAGTGCTTTCTAAGAGAGACCTGAAGGATTGGAGTATCACCAAAGAGCTAGCTATGGACAGGGGTGCGTGGAAGCTTGCTATCCATGTGCCAGAGCCATGAGTTGGTTGCGAGATCTTATGGGTTTCACCTCTAGCCTACCCCAACTTGTTTGGGACTAAAGGCTTTGTTGTTGTTGTTGTTGTTGTTGTTGCAGTGCTTTCTAAAATTCCATGATGCCTCAAGGATGCTACTCATGTATATCATAGTAAGATCCTTCCTTTACTAATCTAACTATCTTGAGATGGCTACTAGAAAATTATTCATATATTCCTGAGCTGAAAGGTAACAACTACCAAATTGTGTAAGCAAGAATAACAGATAACAATAATGAAGTATGCTACTCATGTATATCATAGTAAGATCCTTCCTTTACTAATCTAACTATCTTGAGATGGCTACTAGAAAATTATTCATATATTCCTGAGCTGAAAGGTAACAACTACCAAATTGTGTAAGCAAGAATAACAGATAACAATAATGAAGTATGCTACTCATGTATATCATAGTAAGATCCTTCCTTTACTAATCTAACTATCTTGAGATGGCTACTAGAAAATTATTCATATATTCCTGAGCTGAAAGGTAACAACTACCAAATTGTGTAAGCAAGAATAACAAATAACAATAATGAAGTACCAAGTATGGAGGGAAGTGGGAAAATAAGGATGCAGCACAAAGTTTACCACTTGATATTGTTGGTGTCAACAACAATGATGGTGGAAAGCTGCTATATGCGCGCGCATTGGGGATGCATGAATTTGAGGCAAACACCCTCTCAAGCTGGAATGTCCTGGCATCCAGCGAGAAAAAGGCTCGATCAAGCGATGAGCTTTGGCGCTGATATAGGAATAAGTGCCTCCCTGTTGAACTGATCAACACATACCCAGAATCCAGTGAGATTGTCCTCTCCAACTGCCACTGGATGGAACTCCCACAATTGTTTCGCCCGGTGGTATAGTTGAGGTATTTTGTGCCTTCGGTACGCACAAACATCCTGGACCTGCCTTCCCCTGCCTCCAAAATGGCTATATCCACACCGTGTAAATATCTCATCTCAGGTGGGGGTTCAGCAATGGAGAACTTCATCCTCCGGGAGTCAAGCACCAGAAACTTTTCCCTCCAATCTGTCACCCAATAGAAGAGCCCATAGGCGTATTGCCGCAAGGAGAACAGAGCCAACCCTGTGGACGATAGCAAGCCAGGTAATAAATCACTCCAGCTCAGGGACGAAATGGCTCGCCATTGCCCTGTGCTTGACGAGAAGACAATGGCAATCAGCTTAGCATTGCACTGTGCCATCCAGACCACGCTGAAAGACGTCTCTTCTGCCGCGGATGCCTCCTCGTCGCTGTCGCTTGGGGGAGCGAGGAAGGTCTCGCAGTAACGATGCGGTTTTATCCAGAGTGGACGCTTCACCGTAGCGGCTAGGTGGGCAGGGATTGGGGGAAGCAGGAGGTACCGACGGTACAAGGGGTCGCACACCACCAGCTCCGGGAAGACCAGTCTGTGCCTATTATCGATGTCGTGCTGGGGGGACTCTGTCGAGGAGGACGCGGCCGCTGAGGACGTCCTGGACGCGCCAATCGGTGGCGGGGGCGGGGAGGAAGGAGAAGGAGAAGTCGGCAGCTAGGGCCGCGGCGCCGGCTGCCGGCGCGGAGGGGTGAGGCGGGACCGCGGGGTAGAAGACCTTGCGTTCGTGGTCGAGGAGGCCGAGAAGGGGCGGAGCGTGGAGCTTGCGGTACTGCCGGAGGAAGGAGCGGTCGGCAATGAGGCGGCGGAAGGAGACGCAGGCGGCGGAGGCGCGGAGAAGGTCGGCTGGGTTGGGAATGCGGAGGAATATCTCCACCGATAGCTCGTCGGGGATTGGCAGCGAGGCCATTTCCTGGGGTCGAGGATGGGGCTCGCGCTCATCCGCCGCGCCGTCGACCATCGCGTCGCCGGAATCGGAAACCCTAGTTTTTGTTTGGTTTTGGTGAGAGAGAGTGTGAGTCCCGTGGGTGAGGATTTGAGGGAGAAGGATGTATGCACTTGTCGCAGCAATTTGGACATTTCGAGGCCCTTTCTGCAAATGACCCAACGGACGGAGGTGAGGTGCCTGCACAGTTCAATCCTGTCCCTTGCTTTCACATCAAACGGCCAAAATCTCTCCAAAGAAATTAACTTCATTGTACAGGATAGCTCAGTTTTCTTTTTCAGTTTGGGTCCGATTTTTTTTTTCGGGATGAAAGGGAGTTTTATTCCAAAATTATAGGGTTACAATCCCAAGCCAACTCCTCACAACATGGAAGACTCGAGTTCAATCATACCGCAGTACAACACTCGATACGGCTATAATGTGCCAAGAAATGTGATACCATATTCTTCTCTCTACCAATTTTACAAGGAACAAACTCCCTAACATCCAGGTGAGCCTTAATCTCAGCGTCAAGATGACTATAGGCTGATCTGGATAGTGTGTCACCGGTAAGAGTTGCCAATGCATTTGAAGAATCCGATTGAACCATCACCGACTTATTTGAATGTTGGATGGCCGAAGCCATGCCTTGCATGATTGCATGCATTTCTGCTTTAAGGGCGTCTTTACAATGAAAGATGTACCTATATGCCGCAAAAATCATAGAACCATCATCGTTCCGCAGTACCATTCCGGCAGAAGCGCGCCTGTCCCAGCTCGAAAAAGAATCATCAACAGAGAGGGCTACCCAACCAGCTGGAGGCCGAGGCCATGGTACAGGTGTTGACAACCGTTTACTACTCACCACACGGCTTCCTCCGAAATTGGCATCTTCCCTTTTTATTATTTCTTTCGTAGTAAAATTTCTTGCTAAATGAAGCGACTTGTAATAGCTATCCAAATAGTCAACTGTAGCATGAATCGAGGTCTCACCCTTTTCATGAGCCATGTCGTTCTGTAGCTGCCATATTTGCCAAATGGTCATAATCACTAAGTCCCTAGTATGTTCTGAACACTTTAATAGCAGTTGCAAGAGCCAATCCTTCCCTGAATCAATTAGTAGTGCATCATCAGGCAATGACCAAATCTTGCGTAGACCTTCCCAGACTTGCCGAGCATGCATGCATGTTATAATGGCATGAAAACTACTCTCTTTCTCCTTGCCACATACCGGACAAGAACAACATGCTGATATATGACGTTGAACCTTGCCCAAATTAGTAGCTAATGCCCCGCTCGCCGCCTTCCATGCTAATATGCGCATCTTTAAAGGTGCCCGAGACTTCCATATAGAATTCGAAATTGTCCGGTCGCCGTCCGGCCTGTTACTGCTAGCGCCACCAGCATGAATATCATCGTGTGATTCTGTAGCTAGCTTGTATGCTGATTTAACCGTGAAAATACCGTGAGGTTCAGAAAACCAGCCAATAAAATCTTGTCTATTCCTTGGAGAGGTACGAATTTCCAGAATCTCTATAACATCCATCGGCCAAAAGTGCTCCTCGATCCGCTCCACCATCCACGCTCCATTTGAGTCTAAGAAATCGGACGCTCGGTTAAACCGGCTGTTCCTTTTAGGGGTGATAGGACGAAAATCATATCGTCGAGGAATCCATGGATACCTCCATGTCCTCACCGATGCACCATCCCCAACCCTCCAAATAATACCCCTCTTAACAAGCTCTAGTCCATGCGCAATTCTCTTCCAAACCGCGGACGAATTTTCAGTAAATACTGTATCTAAGATGCTGTCATAAGGATAATATTTAGCTTTTAATATGTGTGCACATAGACTATCAGGGAACTCAATCAGTCTTCAAGCTTGCTTGGCTAGCAATGCTTGGTTAAAAGCGCGCATGTCCCTGAATCCCATGCCATCATTACTCTTCGGCAGCCTCAGTTTATCCCAACTTAGCCAAGCCATCTTCCTTTTGCCTCTTTCCACACCCCACCAATACTGCCTCATCAACTTAGTAAGATCATCACAAACGATACAGGTAAGCGGAAAACACTCATAACATATGTAGGGATTGCTTGTGCCACTGATTTATTAATATTTCCTTATTACCAGAGGACAAAAATTGCTCGCTCCAATCAACTAGTCTCTTCTTTAATCTTTCTTGAGTAGTTTCAAACCTCCCCTTATACATTCTCCCTTCTGGGACCGGCAACCCTAAATATTTGGGTTCGAAAGCTTCACTTGTTATCTCCAGAATACGTTTAACCTCCACCGACATCATCTCATTGCAATTACTAGAGAAGAGGATGGAACACTTTGAGGAGTTTATGAGTTGTCCTGTAGCTCGTGCGTAAGTGCTCAATAAACCTTTTACAATAGTTGCTTGCTGCTCAAATGCGTGAAAGAACAACAATGAATCATCTGCGAATAACAGGTGAGAGATCATAGGTGCCCGCCGACATACTTCCACTCCCATCAGCCCCTCCTCCGAAATAGCCTTGTTGACCAACAAAGACAAAGCATCAGCAACAAAAGAGAAAAAGAAATGGAGACAAGGATCACCTTGTCGGAGGCTGCGGGAGGGGATGAAGGGCTCCAATAATTTTTCATTCAACTTCACCGAATATTTCACTAACGTGACACACGCCATAATCCAAGAAATCCACTGTTGTGAGAATCCCCATTTACTAAGAGCCTTCTCAAGAAAAACCCAGTCCACCTGGTCGTAGGCCTTTGATAGGTCTAGTTTGTATGCGCAAAAAGCCGGTGAACTGGCTCCAAACTCTTGGATGAAATCCAAGCATTCAAATGCTATGATAGAATTATCTGTAATGAGCCTCCCTGGAATAAATGCACTTTGATTTTTCGAAATAAGTTCAGACAAAATAGGGTGTAGTCGGTTAACCAAACATTTTGAAACAATCTTATAAATCACATTACACGGACTAATCGGTCTAAAATCCTTTAGTTCTTTTGGGAATTGAACTTTAGGGATCAAGACGATGGCCGTGTCATTAACACCATTAGGCATCACTCTAGTAACAAAAAACTCCATTACTGCCGTAACAATTTCCTGTTTCAATATCGCCCAATTACACTGATAAAACCGCGCTGGAAATCCATCTGTTCCGGAGGATTTTAATGGCCCTATCTGAAAAAGTGCGTCTGAAATCTCCTTCTCTAAGAATGGAACGCATAACACATTGTTCATCTCATCCATCACTTTTTCCTCAATACATTCGATGACCACATCAGGAGAGAGAATTGGGTCTTTCGTGAACACTTCCTGGAAGTATGACCGCGTCATCAATTCCATCTTTGAGGGCGCAGTACACCAAGTGCCGTCCAGTTTGCACAGCCGCTGGATATAATTTCGCCTCGCTCGCCATACAGCTCGCCGGTGTAGATATTTGATGTTCCTTTATCCCTCTTTCAACCAAGTAATCCTTGAGCGTTGTAACCATAGCATCTCTTCTCGATACAAAAGCTCGTCAAGCTCGTTCATCTTCTGCCTTATAGTCTGCCTATCTGCATTCCTTTGTTGAAGACCAGCTAACTCGAACCACAGCCTTTCTATATCACGTATCACATGGCCAAAAAAATTACTACTCCATTCTTTGATATTCTTCATTAGTTCTTTCAAGGAGTTGGCCACCGCACCCAAGTTGCTTGTGGGTCTATTTCTTCTCCACGAACTAGCTACTACCTCCTGTAGCATTGGATCTCGCTCCCACATAATTTCGTAACGTTGTGCACCTCTTGGCCTTTCGGTCTGATTAACTTCACCGTTTTTGTAATTGCTGTCAAACGTTCACTGCATTGTTATTCTAATATTCCTTTAAAATTATATATTGGATAAACATTTCATACAAAATCTAAATCGAAAAGAAAAAAGAAAATGGAATGCCTAAGAGCATCTCCAATAGATGGTACATATGTAAAAATACCTAATTTTTGGATCGTCTGGGGCAAAAAACGTTGCTTCAACAGACGGTTCATATGCAAAAAAAAGGACCGCGGCCTCCTCGTGATGTAAAATACAACACCTCGCGATGCAAATATACATCACCAGATGCATCTGGTTCAAAACTAGCCGCCGCCCACGAACGCCCAACCGCCACTTCATTTCCTTTCCCGCCCGTCCGCCCGCCCGTGACCCTCCCGGCCATCGCCGCCCCCGCCGTCCGGCGCCACCATGTCCGATGTCGACGACCCCGCCGCCTTCTCCGTCGCCGCCGCAGCCGGTGGGCTGACCCACGTGGCCGCCACCGCTGCCGCCGCTGCCATCTCGCCCGCAACCGCGGCCATGCCGCCGCCCCCTGCCCGCGGGCTCGGATTGGTGCCACCTCGGCCGGTGGCCACCACGCAGGCGGCGAAGCCGGCGAAGGGACGAGGAGGCAGCGTCAAACGGCCGGCCAACCGCAGCCGCAACCCGGCCGGCAGTTCTACGCGGCCGGTGAAGGTCTCTAAGGCGGCCGCAGCGGCTCGGGGCGACGACTCACGGACGATGCGGCCGGCGGCCTCCTCCAGCAGCCACACATCCATTCCTCAACCTCCCCCGCCGCCACCACCAGCCGTGGAGGAAGATGTGGCCACGCCGACGGCCACCGCCTCCAACATGTTCGAGGAAATGTCGCAAAGGTATAAATTTTCCAGTTGTGCTCTCGTTTGTTGTTTCAAATTTTTTGTGTTCTTGATTGTTTGTGCGTGCAATTGTAGTGTTGATGATGAAGATTTCATGCACGCAACAAATGTGGCAAATGATGATTACATATATGAGTCACAAGAATATGAAACCCAATATGATGATGACAATCTTGATGTGGACGATGAGGGCTTCATTGTCAAGGGAAGAAGTGGAAATTATAGCACCGCGGATGATGTGCCGATATGCACCGCTTGGAAGAAAATCTCTCAAGATGCAAGCGTTGGAAGCGACCAAACGGTGAGCACCTATTGGAAACGCATCAAGGAGTATTTTGATGAGCGCAACACAAGTGGTATCTTCCGTTTGAGCGACTCTCTACACCAACGTTGGTCCACCATCAACGCCGAATGCTCAAAGTGGGCCGGTTGCTTGTCAAACGTTGCTCGCATGAACCCAAGTGGTTGCGGTGATAGTGATTTGGTAAATATTTCCTCTTCGTCCGTGCTTTGTCAACTATTTCCTCTTTGTCCAACATGTTGATGATGATATGTTTTATTGTAGAAAATCATTGCACAAGGATTCTTTCGGGAGAGGAACGTGAAAGGCGAGAAGAAGAAAAGGAAAGGAAAACCTTTCACTTTTCATCATTGCTACAAAGAGCTCAAGGATGTGGAGAAGTGGGAAACTAGAGAGACTTTTGAATTGTCGAAGAAGAAGAGTGTGTTGGTTGAGGATGAAGAAGATGTCACCATTGAGGAGACGAGCCCCACTCCTCACTCCGCGACAAAATCTTATAGGCCCGATGGAAACAAGAAAGCGAAGGGAACCAAGGCCGGAGACAATGATCTCAAGGAAGGATTTGATGCCATTGTCATGGCAAGGAAAGAGTATGCCGAAGAGAAAAGAATGTTGAAGCTCAAGGAAATAGAGGAGAGGAGTGAGGCCGAGCGGAGAAGGGCGGCGGCCGAGGAGAAGAGGGCGGCAGCCGAGGAGAGGTTGGCCGCGGCCGAGGAGAGGAAGGTGGACCTAGAGGAGAAGAAGGTCGCGGCCGACGAGAGGAAGATGGTAGAAGAGAGGACACTCAGGTTTATGTTTATGGACACATCAACTCTTAATGCCAAGGCAAAGGCATATGTTGAACTTTGTCGCGATGAAATGCTCATGAAGAAGCAAATGCTCATGAGGCAAATGATGATGGGAGGAGGCATGGGAGGTGCCATGGGAGGAGGCATGGGAGATGCCATGGGTGGTGCCATAGGTGGTTACATGAACATGATTGGAGGTTCCATGAGTGGTGCATTTGGCGGAAACATGGGAGGTGGCTTCGGTGGCAACATGGAAGGTGGCTTTGGCGGCATGGGAGGTGCTTTTGGCGGCAACATGATGGGTGCACTACAAAAAAATACACTTCCGTGATGACACATGTTTGTCACAGTAGGTCGCCTTTTTTGTCATGCATGTACATCCATGACAAATTTATGACAGAATCAAGATAGTCATACCTGTGTTGTCATAGAAGTGTTCCATGACATTACCAAAATTATCATAACGGAAGTGTCCACTTCCATGACGATAAATCACGCGTCACAGAAGTGCTTTCGTCAAGGGTGACCGACGCATGGCATCAACCGTAACGGAACGCCGTTAAGCTATCAGGTCGGGTTTTGGATCCGATAACCCGTTAACAGCCCCGACCAATGGGAAGTTTCCACGTGTAAAATTCTTATTGGCCGGACGAAACACGTGTTAGCTCATAAGTGGGTCAGATACGCGCCTATGATACGTCGACGCGTGGCACGGCCCAACAGAGGCCCATTCCTGTGAAAAGGCCGGCCCGTTTGACTTGGTCAAAAGGTGGCGGGCCGGCCCATGTAAAGCCTGTTAACGGCCTGTTCGAATATAGCCCAATTACAGCCCACTAACCCAAGGCCCGTTATGCCCTATTCGAATTAGGCCCAGTAGCGTCATCTGGGCCATCCAATATGATTCCAGCCCGTTTTCACTTCTGGCCCATGTATGGCCCATGACATCTTTCGGCCCATATGAGGCGCTATGTAACTCTTGGCCTATTAACGGCCCGTGGTGAAACTGGCCCGTAATAAACAGTGTATCACTTTACACCCATTAACGGCCCGTGGTGAAACTGGCCCGTAATGAACAGTGTATCACTTTATACCCATTAAAGGCCCGTTATTCCGTTGGGCCGTTTCCAGCCCATGTTATCTTTCAGCCTTCTCAGAGCCCATTTATTCTTGGGCTCATTTCCAGCATTCGTTTACTTACGGCCCTTTACTGTCATTTTCTGCTTGTGGGCCAAATTCGGCCGGTGGTTACAGTCGGCCCGTTTGTGGTCCGTTAATACGTTGGGCCATTTTCATAGCGTCATCAAATACGGCCTATTAACGATGGCTCGTTATGGTCGGCCCATGAGCGGACGATTCCAACTCTAGCCCGTTTACGACCATAATGTGGCCTATTATTGGCCCATGTTTGGCCAATCGATCATACGGCCCGTATAAGGCCCATTGATGATACGACTCGTAGAAGGCCCATTGTTTCTACGGCCCGTAGAAGGCCTACTGTTTCTACGGCCCGTAGAAGGCCCACTATTTCTACGGCCCGTAGGAGGCCCAGTGTCACTACAGTAAATATTAGCCCATGGTTATTGTGGCCTAGTTCTCAAAAATAGGTTATTGCAGCCACTAGTTAACTGCAGAAAAAGAACTGCACTGACTACAAGCAAACAAATAAACAAGACAGCAAGGAAATAAATAAGCAAGCAACTAACGCTAGGCTATCACGGCTATTACACATATTACATCCACTGGGCATCAAAGTTCGCCACCAGTGCAAATATAGGGAACAAAGCAGCATATCATATACACTGGCCGTCAAAATTGGCCACCAGTGCAAAAAAACACGACAGCAAAACAAGAGCATAACTGAAACAACTTCAGAAGAGCTCAAGAAACGTTATCCTGGGTATCCACCATGCTGGCAATAAGCTTAGCAAGCTGATTAGCTTTGTCCTGTTTGGCGCTAAAATCCTCCAACACTTGCTGTTGCACCAGAAAGTATGCATCTGAATGCTCCAGGGACTTCTGTAGTCCTTCCGCTTCTTGTCGCAGCACAGCTGATCGATATCTTTCAGCTTGTAGTGGAGACTCAAGAAACCGAACTGATTCAGACAGTGAGTTTGAATAGCTTGTGCAAGCGGTAGTGGCCAGTAACTCCAACACTAAACCAAGACAGGATGTGTCACTATCCTGAACCTTATCTGCATTACTTCCTTTACCGTTGCTTAAAAAGGCACTCTTCCCCAATATTCTGTCAGCATTCTAAAAGAAGAAACAAGCAGACACATAACAAGTTTAGCATGTACTAGTATATCAAACTCATTTCGATGAACCAGTTCATTAGTAAAGTGGACAGGATTAAACTACCAAGTCTTCTATTGCCAAGTACTAGTACATAATAAAAGCATCAAACAAACATATATCTATGTCCTATGGTAGCAATGGAATCTTTAAATTAGAACAGTTGTTCTTCAGGTTTAGGCACTTGTTCTACATGAACAGAGTACAGTAAGACGCAAGAATATAATACTTAAAAATAGAAAATGAGCTCATAGACCTTACCACATTCTTGGTTCGGGACCAGTACAGAACAAGGCGTTCCCAGTCATCGTCCAGTAAATGTGTCTCAGGAGAACATAAGGGAATTTGATGAGTTTCTTTGCCGGTGAAGTACGTTTTCTTTAGGTAATTCCGATACTGCCACCAAGCATTCTGGAAGATAGCAGAGGTATTAGCACAGGTTACCTCATCCCGAGTTTCCAAATTGGTCCTTCTCTATAGAGAAAAATGGGAAAATTTGCTGTATTATAACCATCACGGAGGTAGGATGTATGGGACGAAGCAAAGTAATTGCCATGAATAACATTAATTACACATAACTCCTGGACAAACACCTGCAACTGGCATTTTCCTTCATCTTCAGTATAATATTTCCAAGATGGGAAGATACGCACATACGATTTAACAACATCAAATGCGATAGATGCTAAACTACGACTAGCTGGTTGTGCTTCCTCCACGGGAATAGGCGTACTAACTGGTGGAGTTGGGGTTCGCCGTGATAGTACTGGCCCTTTGGGTACTGGAGCTGTCTTACTAACTGCTCTTGTTTGGGAGCTCTGTGGTGGAGATGGTGTTGTGTCAATAGGAACTGGGTTACTATCGGCTAGGGTTGGGGTTAGATTGGGTGAAGTTGGTTCTCTGTCCATCGTAGTAGGGGTACAATCTGCGAGGGTTTGGGTTATGTGTGGTAGGGCTGGTTCTTGTGCAAGTACAACAGGGTGCTATCTCCACCAAGAGGTAGCACTGTTTTATTTGAAGACCGTGTTTTTAGTCCGCTAGATACTGGCATCACCCGCTCCAATTCAAATGGCTGAAAAACAGGAAACATAGTTGAATGTACATACATTGTATGAGAGACAGATGCAATAGATAGTGTGGAAAAAAGAGGGCATGAAATAGTTGACATGTATATTGTTTAACTAAAACGGATAGCATGACATAATTTCACATATATGATGTCTATCTAAACTGGATAGCATAGCATAACATAATTCAAAGATATGATGAATAACTAAACAGGATCGCATGACATAATTCACCTACATGTTATCTAAGTAATCATGATCGCATCATTTAATTCACATATGTGATTTATATGCTAAACAGAGGGCATTCGATATGATGTCTGAACTAAGAACATGGTGTTGAATATTGTGTATATGATGTCTAAACTATGCAATGCAAGACACCGTATGCATGATATGAGCAGTATAACCGTGCCAAGTTAGAGCATACACCTCAGTGGGGGAATAGGACTGGTCATCTGTCTCTGAATCCATCTCTGAGGAGCTATCGGGACCCAACAAGAGATCTGCTTCGACAGGTAGCACTGTCTGCTCTGAAGGCCTTGTTTTCACTCCAGATTTTTCCATCTCCCACCCAAATGGCTGATTCACAGGAAGAGTAGTTTAATGTACAAACATTGTCGACAAATGGAAATGTAATGAAGAAAAGGATGGGCAAGATATCATTCAAATATATGATGCCTGGTTAAACAGGATGGCATTGCACATTTCACATATATTATGGCTGGCTAAAAGACATGAGACTGCATAATTCCCATATATGATATAGAAACTAAACAGGTGGCATTACAGAACATGTCTAAACTAAGCAGATGACATATATGATGTCAAAAGTAGGCACTGCAAGGCAACATATGCATGATATGACTAACATCATCATGCCAAGGTAGAGCAAACACCTTGGGGGGTAAATAGGAGTGGTCAGCGGCGTCCGAATCTGCCTCAGAACAGATATCTTCCTCTGGATTACAATCTGGAGAGGGGTGGGGAGGGTTTTCCATTGAACCCACCATGGAGCGATGTCTGCATGACATTGTATTGCTGCGCAAAACTCTTCACTTTTTCTCTACACGTTCAGCATGACTGTGTACAATATCTGACATGCATACGAAAAAATATGGTGAGATTATGTAAGGAGAGCATGCAGAAATTTAGAGTGATGGTAACAACCAGTGGATCGATGTTTTATCGTGGAACCAAAATAGCCCTAATAGATCGACGTGAATGTATAGTAATAAGTGATGCAACAAGTGTACAACCTCTTTGCCGTAGCCGTGTCGACCTCAGCATCATTGGGTTGGTCGTTGAAGCAGTTGAGGCAGAGGTGGCTGTCGGAGGTGTGGAGGAAGATCTGAGGAATCTGTAGACGGCGTCCAGGGCACTGCTCTGTTGTGATGGATCGTTCTATCGTTGGAGCAGCTCCGGTGAGCCGTAAGACGTCAAGGCTGAAGCAGCATAAGACGTACATCGTCAATCTCAAGTGGGATTCTAATAGCATCTCCAATAGATGATGTAAAATGGATGTAAAATTAACATCACCAAAAACCACCTGACTACAACAGATGATGTAAAAACTGTTAACTCTGAACTTAACTGTCGAAACTGAAATTTACTATGGAATCTGAATGCTACTGTCGAAACTGAACGCAATGGTAGCAGAGAGGCACTTGACATGTAGTTTAGGGAGGGCCTGCAGTTCATCTTCAACCTACACCCCCCTGAGCCGCCAGCCACCACCGGCCCCAGCACCGCCTCGCCGCCCCGAAACAACTCGCCACCGCCGCCCCGGCCAGCCCTCTAGGCCCCCCGCCCCCACCCTGAACCCTAAGATAGATAGTGGGGTACCTCTCCGGCGAGCCCCCGTCCCCATTACGGGTGGTTCTTCCTTAACTCCGGCGAGCCCCCCCTCCCCCCAACCCCTGAAAATCGACTGACCCAAAAGTCGATTCAGTCGACTGAAGTGTGGCTTAATCGGAGCAGAGCAGCAGCACGAGCGAGGGGGAGAGCAGCAGGAGCAGCTGGGCGAGTGAGCGATCGAGCGAGAGCCGAAGCAGCAGCAGTAGATCCGGCTAGTATGGCCGCCGCCGCCGAAGGGGCCTCGCACTAGGGGAGAGCTGTTGGAAATATGCCCTAGAGGCAATAATAAATTAGTTATTATATCATATTTCATTGTTCATGATAATCGTTTATTATCCATTGTATTGATAGGAAACTCAGATACATGTGTGGATACATAGACAACACCATGTCCCTAGTAAGCCTCTAGTTGACTAGCTCGTTGATCAATAGATGGTTATAGTTTCTTGACCATGGACATTGGATGTCGTTGATAACGGGATCACATCATTAGGAGAATGATGTGATGGACAAGACCCAATCCTAAGCCTAGCACAAGATCGTGTAGTTCGTATGCTAAAGCTTTTCTAATGTCAAGTATCATTTCCTTAGACCATGAGATTGTGCAACTCCCAGATACCGTAGGAGTGCTTTGGGTGTGCCAAACGTCACAACGTAACTGGGTGGCTATAAAGGTACACTACAGGTATCTCCGAAAGTGTCTGTTGGGTTGGCACGAATCGAGACGGGGATTTGTCACTCCGTGTAAACGGAGAGGTATCTCTGGGCCCACTCGGTAGGACATCATCATAATGTGCATAATGTGACCAAGGAGTTTATCATGGGATGATGTGTTACGGAACGAGTAAAGAGACTTGCCGGTAACGAGATTGAACAAGGTATCGGGATATCGATGATCGAATCTCGGGCAAGTACAATACAGCTGGACAAAGGGAATTGAATACGGAATTGATTGAATCCTCGACATCGTGGTTCATCCGATGAGATCATCATGGAACATGTGGGAGCCAACATGGGTATCCAGATCCCACTGTTGGTTATTGGCCGGAGAGTTGTCTCGGTCATGTCTGCATGGTTCCCGAACCCGTAGGGTCTACACACTTAAGGTTCGATGATGCTAGGGTTATAGGGAAAGTATGTACGTGGTCACCGAATGTTGTTCGGAGTCCCGGATGAGATCCTGGACGTCACGAGGAGTTCCGGAATGGTCCGAAGGTAAAGATTTATATATGGGAAGTCATCATACGGTCACCGGAATAATTCGGGGGGTTACCGGTATTGTACCGGGACCACTAGAGGGGTTCCGAGGGTCCACCGGGAGGGTCCACCTACCCCGGACGGCCCTATGGGCTGTGTGTGGAGAGGGACCAGCCCCTTAGTGGGCCAGGAGCCTCCCCCCTAGGGCCCATGCGCCTAGGGTTTGGGGGAATCCTAAAGGGGGGGGGGCGCCCCCTTGCCTTGGGGGGCAAGGCAACCCCCCTGGCCGCCGCCCCTCCTCAGATTGGATCTGAGGGGGCCGGCCCCCTCTCCCTTGCCCCTATATATATGTGGGGGGTGGGAGGGCAGCCGCACCCCAAGTTCTGGCGCAACCCTCCCCCTCTCCCAAGTCCTCCTATTCTTCCGCAGGTGCTTGGCGAAGCCCTGCAGGATTGCCACGCTCCTCCTTCACCACCATGCCGTCGTGCTGCTGCTGGATGGAGTCTTCCCCAACCTCTCCTTCTCCCCTTGCTGGATCAAGGCGTAGGAGACGTCACCGTGCTGCACGTGTGTTGAACGCAAAGGCGCCGTGGTTCGGCACTTAGATCGGAATCAACCGCGATCTGAATTGCTACGAGTACGACTCCTTCATCCGCGTTCTTGCAACGCTTCCGCTTAGCGATCTACAAGGGTATGTAGATTCACTCTCCTTCCCCTCGTCGCTAGATTACTCCATAGATTGATCTTGGTGATGCGTAGAAAATTTTAAATTTCTGCTACGATCCCCAACGGTGGTATCAGAGCTAGGTATATGCATAGTTTCTATGCACGAGTAGAACACAAAGCAGTTGTGGGCGTCGATATTGTCAATTTACTTTCTGTTACTAGTCTTATCTTGATTTGGCGACATCATGGGATGAAGCGGCCCGGACCGACCTTACACGTACTCTTACGTGAGACTGGTTCCACCGACTGACATGTACTAGTTGCATAAGGTGGCTAGCGGGTGTCTGTCTCTCCCACTTTAGTCGGATCAGATTTATGAAAAGGGTCCTTATGAAGGGTAAATAGAAATTGGCATATCACGTTGTGGTTTTGGCATAGGTAAGAAACGTTCTTGCTAGAAACCTATAGCAGCCACGTAAAAACTTGCAACAACAATTAGAGGACGTCTAACTTGTTTTTGCAGCATATGCCTTGTGATGTGATATGGCCAAAAGGATGTGATGAATGATATATGTGATGTATGAGATTGATCATGTTCTTGTAATAGGAATCACGACTTGCATGTCGATGAGTATGACAACCGGCAGGAGCCATAGGAGTTGTCTTAATTTATTTATGACCTGCATGTCAACATAAACGTCATTTAGTTACTTTACTTTATTGCTAAAGCATTAGCCATAGTAGTAGAAGTAATGGATGACGAGACAACTTCAAGAAGAAACGATGATGGAGATCATGATGATGGAGATCATGGTGTCATGCCGGTGACAATGATGATCATGGAGCCCCGAAGATGGAGATCAAAAGGAGCAAAATGATATTGGCCATATCATGTCACTATTTGATTGCATGTGATGTTTATCATGTTTTACATCTTATTTGCTTAGAACGACGGTAGCTTAAATAAGATGATCCCTCACTAAAATTTCAAGAAAAGTGTTCCCCCTAACCGTGCACCGTTGCGAAGGTTCGTTGTTTCGAAACACCACGTGATGATCGGGTGTGATAGATTCTAACGTTCGAATACAACGGGTGTTGACGAGCCTAGCATGTACAGACATGGCCTCGGGACACATGCGAAACACTTAGCTTGACTTGACGAACCTAGCATGTACAGACATGGCCTCGGAACACAGAAGACCGAAAGGTCAAACATGAGTCGTATAGAAGATACGATCAACATGAGATGTTCACCGTTTATGACTAGTCCGTCTCACGTGATGATCGGACACGACCTAGTCGATTCGGATCATGTTTCACTTAGATGACTTGAGGGATGTCTATCTGAGTGGGAGTTCATTAAATAATTTGATTAGATGAACTCAATTATCATGAACATAGTCTAAATTGTCTTTGCAAATATGTTGTAGATAAACAGCTCATGTTGTAGCTCCCTGTTTCAATACGTTCCTAGAGAAAAACCAAGTTGAAAGATATTGTAAGCAATGATGCGGACTGGGTCCATACTCCGAGGAGTGTCCTCACCACTACACAGAAGGCTTACGTCTTTGATGCACCACTCGATGGGCAAACCTGTAACACCCCGGATGTAACTTTCCCAATTTGTACTCCAACTCTTGCCGTTTCCGGCGTTAAGTTATATTTATTTCCTCGGGTTCGGGTTTTGCCTCCGTGTGTTGTTGTCATTGTCATGCATCTCATATCATGTCATCATGTGCATTGCATTTGCATACGTGTTCGTCTCATGCATTCGAGCATTTTCCCCGTTGTCCGTTTTGCATTCCGGCGCTTCGTTCTCCTCCGGTGGTCATGTCTAGCTTTCTTTCGTGTGTGGGGATTAAACATTTCCGGATTGGACCGAGACTTGCCAAGCGGCCTTGGTTTACTACCGGTAGACCGCCTGTCAAGTTTCGTGTGATTTGGACTTCGTTTGATACTCCAACGGTTAACCGAGGGACCGAAAAGGCCTCGTGTGTGTTGCAGCCCAACACCCCTCCAATTTGGCCCAAATACCCACCAAACTCTGCTCCATGTCCTAGAGCGTTCAATCACGATCACATGGCCGAAAACCGCACCTCATTTGGACTCTCCTAGCTCCCTCTATGCCTATTTAAACACCCCCATTCCAATTCGCGGATCCTCTCCCCCCTAACCCTAAAAAAAATCCCAGATCCGCCGCTCCGGACGTGTCCGGGCGGAGCCGGACAACGTCCGCCGCCACCGCCGCCCAACCGCGTCGCGCCACCTGTCCCGCGGGGGACCGCTTCACCGCCGACCGCGCCAGGCCCGCGAGGCCCACGCGCGGCCCTCCCCGCCGCCGAGCCGGGCCTGAGGCGCCCGTCCGCGCCGCCTCTTCCCCTCCCCGCCGCCTCGTCGGCCGGAGTTCGCCGCCGGCCGGACCCCGCCGTGCCCCGCCGCCGCACCAATGCCCGCCGCCCGGAGCCGCCTCCGCCCGGAGCTCGCCGTCCCGCGGTGGGACTCCGGCGACCGGAGCCGGGCCCGGCGCCGCCAGCCGCCGCCCCCACCGACCGGACCCGCGCCTCCCCGCTGCTTCTTCGCTCGTCGGAGCCGGCAAGGCTCGCCGGTGATCCTCGGGCTCCGCGCGCCCCGATCCAGATCGGATCCGAGACGGCTACAGTAAACCGTAATTTTCGTGAGGTTGTTTTTTTTGCTAAGTCCTGAAATTCTTGATCCATATGCTCCTGTTCGCGGCTCCGTAACTTTGCATCTGTAGCTCTGATTTGGGCATATAGCATATCAAAATGTTCAGGTCAGAGAGTACATCATTTCATTCCATTGCGTCATTTTCATTTGAGTTCATCTTGATGCCCGAAATGCCGTTAGAAGAGGGCTACTTGAGTTAATTGTCAGATCTGTTACTTCATTTAGCACTTTTGTCATTTTTGCCATGATTATTGTGTGCATGATATGCCTGTGAGTTCTTCATATGTTTTGTTAAGGGTTTTGTCATCTATCCCGAGGTGCAACCCATGTATTTTTAGGATGTGTGTGGTGACTTGTGCAAGCTTGCAAAGTGGTGCACTTGCTAATTCTGTTTTCAGGGACTTAGTGATTTCACTAAGTCCTGGGATTGTTTATCTCACGATGCCATATGTTCATGTTGTTTCCTAGTGATCTGTGCCTCTTTTGAGGATGATCACTAAAGGAGTTTTGTTAATATTGTAGTGCTCTATCCATCCATGTCTTTGTTTGCAATTATGGATCACCCTAGCTTAAGTCAATCGAGCTCTACTTTTGCTTCGTTGTGAATCTGGGCGGATCGTCAACTTGTTTGCGATTTTGCCGATGTTATTGTAGTTGTTCCGTGCATGCTATGCCATTGTTCTTGCCATGTCTAGCTTGCATTTTGTGCCTTCTTAAGGGATGTATACTTGTCTTGCCATGACTTGCACCGTGGTGAGTGCATCGAGCTCGTAAACATGCCTTCGTGAGTTACGTTTCAGCATGCCCCAATTTTCACTAAGTCTGAAAACTGATTATGTTTTTGCTATGTTCGTGTGCTTGTTAGTATATTTTGTGATCCCTTTTGGCTCAAGGTCACTAAGGGACTTTTGTTAAGCTCTTTGAGTAGCTCCATGCCATGCTTTGCTTTGTCATGTTCAGGTCCTGTAGCATATTGTTTTGTTGCTCCGAAGAGGGCTATATGATCTGAAATTCCAGACAAGTGTTAATTTCACCAAGTCTGAGATCTGTTTTACCATTTGCCTTTTTGCCATGCTTGTTTGAACCTGTTAATGGATGAATTGGCCGTAGCTCAGTGCTAGACTTTTGTTAAGCATCTTGTGTGCATCCCTGCCATGTATTTTGTTGTCATGTTTGATTGCTGTAGCATCTTCATCTCATTGCATTTAGATGCCTACTTGCTGTAAATCGCAGACCGGTGTCATTTTTGAATCGCTTGCCATTTCCAAACCGTAACTCAGATTCCGGCGTTCTTTATATCTTTTCAAGCGATTTCATCTCATCTTTCCAGTGGCACCCTTGGAATTCCAAGTTGAGGCCAGGTTCATGCATTTCCTGTCATATCTTGCATTTTGCATCCCGCATCGCATCCCGCATAGCATATCATCTTTGCATCGTGTTGCTTGAGTTTGCACGTGGTTGATTGTATCCTTGTTGCTTGTTTGTCTTGTTTGGGTAGAGCCGGGAGACGAGTTCGCTAACGAGGAGCCCGTTGAGTTTGCTTTCGAGGATCCAGTCAACTCTGACAACTGTGCAGGCAAGATGATCATACCCTCGAAATCACTACTATCTTTGCTATGCTAGTTTGCTCGCTCTTTTGCTATGCCATTGCTACGATGCCTACCACTTGCTGGCAAGCCTCCCAAATTGCCATGTCAAACCTCTAACCCACAATTGTCCTAGCAAACCGTTGATTGGCTATGTTACCGCTTTGCTCAGCCCCTCTTATAGCGTTGCTAGTTGCAGGTGAAGATTGGAGGCCGTTCCTTATTGGAACATCTTTTATTTACTTGTTGGGATATCATTATATTGCCATGTTATCTTAATGCTTCTATATACTTGGTAAAGGGTGGAAGGCTCGGCCTCTCGCCTAGTGTTTTGTTCCACTCTTGCCGCCCTAGTTTCCGTCATATTGGTGTTATGTTCCCAGATTTTGCGTTCCTTACGCGGTTGGGTTATAATGGGAACCCCTTGATAGTTCGCCTTGATTAAAGCTTTTCTAGCAATGCCCAACTTTGGTCTTACCATTTGCCACCTAGCCTTTTCTTTCCCTTGGGTTCTGCAGACTCAAGGGTCATCTTATTTTAACCCCCCCGGGCCAGTGCTCCTCTGAGTGTTGGTCCAAACTAGAGCCCCTTGCAGCGCCACCTCGGGGAAACTCGAGGGCTGGTTTTAGTTGTACGGATTGCTTATCTGAGTGTGTCCTGAGAAAGAGATATGTGCAGCTCTTATCGGGATTTGTCGGCACATTCGGGCGGTGTTGCTGGTCTTGTTTTAACCTGTCGAAGTGTCTTGAGTTACCAAGATACCGAGTCTGATCGGAATGTCTTGGGAGGAGGTCTATTCCTTCGTTGACCGTGAGAGCTTGTCATGGGCTAAGTTGGGACTCCCCTGCAGGGATTGAACTTTTGAAAGCCGTGCCCGCGGTTATGGGAAGATGGGAATTTGTTAATGTCCGGTTGTAGATAACTTGAACCTTAACTTAATTAAAATGAATCAACAGAGTGTGTTGCCGTGATGGCCTCTTCTTGGCGGAGTCCGGGAAGTGGACGCGGTGTTGGAGTAATGTTTGCGCAGGTTGCTCTCTAGTTTCTCGCTCGTGTTTTGCCTTTTCTTCTCGCTCTCCTTTGCGAATAAGTTAGCCACCATACTTGCTAGTCGCTGGCTGCAGCTCCACTCATATTTTACCTTGCCATTCCTATAAGCTTAAATAGTTTTGATCACGAGGGTGCGAGATTGCTGAGTCCCTGTGGCTCACAGATTACTATATCCCCAGATGTAGCGCCTGATGATTCCGCTCCGGGAGACGCGTGCGAGCTTAAGTGGGAGTTTGACGAAGACTCTCAACGATACTATGTTTCCTTTCCCAACGATCAGTAGTGGTGCCCAGTTGGGGGTGAACGGGACCGTTGTCGCATGTTGGGTTCTCTTTTATTTTGGCGCCATAGTCGGGCCTTGAGTGTATGGATGATGTAATGTTATTTATGTACTTGATTGACGTGGCGAGTGTAAGCCAACTATGTTATCTCCCCTTTTATTATTATTACATGGGATGTTGTGAAGATTGCCTAACTTGCGACGTATGCCTTCAATGCGATTATGTCTCTAAGTCGTGCCTCGACACGTGGGAGCTATAGTCGCATCGAGGGTGTGACAAGTTGGTATCAGAGCCTTCCCCGACCTTAGGAGCCCCATTGCTTGATCGTTATTAGCGGACGAGTTGTGTCTAGAAAAATATTTTGAGTCATTTAGGAATTATATATCGGAGAGTTTAGGAATTCTTTTTACTTCCCAGTCTCCTCATCGCTCTGGTAAGGCATCCTGACGTAGAGTTTTGACTCTTCTCTTCTCAAATTTCACTAAATTTTTTTAGGATCACGCGGGTATCTTAGAATCGTTCCGATGGTTTTATG